>NC_136068.1:730155044-731355044 GCF_964261635.1 Lissotriton helveticus
CATATCAGGCCTTTTCCGCCGCGGTCACAAGGTGACCGCGGCGCAAAAGCGGCGGACGGTCTTCCCCTCCGCCACGGTCCTCCCGCCATTGTAAGATGGGATGAAAGATGGCGGACGGGCAAGGATGGCGGACGGATCGACACCGCCTGCATGGCGGTGGCGATCTGTCCGCCATCCTAATTGACCCCTTGGTCTGGTTGAAAATGTCTTCTTGTTCAATGGGACACTATACAAACAGATCCAGGGCACATCCATGGGCACCTGCTTTGCCCCAAGCTACGCCAATCTATTGGTAGGCTGGTGGGAGGAGCAGGTGCTTAGTAGCGATGCCCTGGAACATTGGACCACCAGGGTCAATATATGGCTTAGGTACATAGACGATGTCTTCTTTGTCTGGGAGGGCAATGAGAGAGACCTTCTGAGGTTTGTTGAATTACTGAACCAGAACAGTCTCAATCTGAAATTTACAATGCAGTACAGTCAGGAGAGTGTAGACTTCCTGGATATCAAACTAAAAGTGATTAGGTACATAGACGATGTCTTCTTTGTCTGGGAGGGCAATGAGAGAGACCTTCTGAGGTTTGTTGAATTACTGAACCAGAACAGTCTCAATCTGAAATTTACAATGCAGTACAGTCAGGAGAGTGTAGACTTCCTGGATATCAAACTAAAAGTGATTAACAACATAATAGAAACCGAGATTTTCAGGAAGGAAACTGCTGGAAACTCACTGCTCGCTGCCTCAAGTTGCCAACCCCCCAGTTTTAGATCGGCTATTCCTTTTGGCGAATTCCTACGCGCCAAAAGGAATTGCAGCACAAAAGAGATATATGATAAACACAAAAAGGAAATGCAGAAAAGATTTAAAGCTACAGGCTATCATGCTAATATGCTTAAGAAAGGGGATGAGAAGGTTGGCATTAATGAAAGAAGTGATGTACTGTACAAAGCGCCAAAGATCCTCCAGAAGAAAGCTGACTCAACAAATAACCACCTACAACACACAATCCCCTCAGTTCAGTCAGATCGTGAGAACAAAGACAAAATCGTCAAGACCAAACTAGGACCCCACTCAGCTATAACCTACAGAAAAGGGAAGTCTATTAGAGATCTGATTGTAAAGAGCCACCTAGAGAGCAAAAAAACAATCTTGGCTGACATCAAGAGGAGGTTTCCACAGATGTAAGGCGTGTAGCCATAGTGAGAATGTAAGGGAGGTGTTACTGAACAGAATCAATAAAAGGTGTAAAATACAGAAGAACATCCAGTGCAACACCGACCATGTGGTATATGTCGTGACTTGTCCCTGCGACAAATAGTACATAGGGTCCACAACTTTTCCCGTAAAAAAGCGGATACTAGAGCACCGGCGTGCAATCACCAACAAATATTTCTCCTATAGCACAGCAAGACATTTCCACACACCATGATGGAGATTGGACTCAGGCACAATACTTTGCGCTTGACTCAATCCCCAAGAATCCTAGAGGGGGTAACAGACTGATGGCCCTACGAAGGGCAGAATCTAGATTCATTCTCCAAGCAGGAAGTGTCGCCCCGATTGGGATGAATATCGATGAAGAAATGTATATACATCTGTGATAGAACCAAATTAATTTGTTTCCCGCTACCTGTTAGGAACTTGGTTCCGAACTGTTTTTAACGTAAACACTGATTTTTAGAACAACCTTTTGCTTTGTTAATTCTTATGAGTTTATGATGGGCTATCTCTTTAGAAAGTACTGATCACCGTAACTGGATGGATTCAATATTTGTGATTATCTAAACAATGTGATTAACTGAATATTTATGGGCTACCTCTAGGATCTATAGGATGTAATTAACTAGTATTGTAAGATGGCACAACTTGTTCTGCATGTATTCATTCCCTCTAACCTTGGTTGTCTCTCTCTCTCCTTCTCTTATCAGATTTTTCCAGTTATAATGGAGTAAATGAGTCTTACGTCAGCAATATGAGTTATGAGCACGAGATATTGGGTCAAACACTATCGATAAGAGTTATGTGCATGAGTTGGGTAATTTTGGTTATACGAATTGCACTCTCCTTTGATTACTATATTTTGAATTCATTCACATGTATGATTCTTGAAACAAAAGACTCTAAGCAGCAATGACACTGTATGAGTATGCATAAGGAGAGTAGTAAATGGAGTACTTACATGGAGCAGGAACTGTATGTCAAACACCATTAGTAAGGGTACTATACCCAAGAATTTAATTTTGAGCATAAGCATCCTATATTAGCAACTAGAGCACACTCCTTGATTTATTTATCTTTTTTTATGTGCTATGACAGAATCACATATGAATTCCGTCCAGTATAATGCCCAGGCACCCATGTATGCATCACTAGGAGATCATAGGGTACTAGTTTTTTTAGTTTTATTTATTTTATGATAACGGAACTCAATTGAGGTCCACATAATTTCAAACAAATGATGAAAACAATACCTTAAAAGAGAAAAAAAATACATGATATCAATCTGTCAATATAACGACAGAAAACATTTAAATAATGAAACAATTTAAAACAGAACATTTCATTTGGCGGGTTAAGCATTGCTTCAATAAAATCAGAGGCTGTAAGGATACCCATTTGGAAACACATAGGTCTTAACCACTTACGTCTAAATGCCATAAGTGCCGGACAGACAAAAATGACATGATACACGTCCTGGGAATTGGAATTACAAAAATCACAAATGTCGGAACGGCCGTACCATTTAGACAAAAGACAATTCAAAGGAAGTAAATTATGCCTTAACAAAAGGGTAAATCGCCGAACTCCATGAGGGAGATTCCATAATAAACTCCATGAGGGAGATTCCATAGGGTACTAAACCCATGATGTTGCCCAAGAAATGTTGAAAGTAAGCTGTAAAAATGAATGAATGAATGAATCCACCATAATTCATTACTAAGCTAAGCGAAGCATAATTGTTTATTTATTGTGCCTTAAACAACAAGTTTATTTATGATTTAAACTGTGACACGGACTCTGTGTAATGTTGTAAACACAGAGTCTGATTTTCATGTCCATTAAAATGACAGTATTTGTGCATGTGATTCGGGACCAAGGTCATGTGACCAAGAGCCTGCACGCTCGAAACGCGTCTGTTTTGCCTGGAAAATAAACTTGAATGATAGTACCTGATCGGTGTGGCTCGATCTTTTCCTGATCTGGAAAAGCCATCTAGGATATATATATATATATATATATATATATATATATATATATATATATATATATATATATATATATATCTATCTATATATATATATATATATATTTATTATTTGGAATCTTATATAGCGCGTAGTTACCCTCGGGCATCCCAGCGCTCGTACATGACTCAGAGGCAGAGGGCTAAAAGGACAACGTTAGCCAGGGAATAGGTGGGTCTTAAGCAACTTTCGAAATTGAATCATATCGGTCTCTGTCCGTAGATTCAAGGGCAATGCATTCCATAACTTGGACACATTCACTGAGAATCTTCTACCGCCCGTCCGGCATCCGGGCTCTTTTTACTCTGGCCACTTGTACCAGAAATTTGTGGTCAGAGCGTGGTGCTCTAGTAGCCTTGTAGGGGAGCACCATGTTCTCCAGGGCGGGAGGACCTTTCCCTTTCAAGATCTTATGAGCTGTACAGAGGGATTTAAATGTTATCCTCTCCCGTACAGGGAGCCAATGCAAAGCTCTTAATGCTGGTTTTGCTGACTGTCTCCTAGGAAATTCAGCAGCAGCCTTGCTGCTGCGTTCTGCACCAGCTGAAGTTTGTTAAGCGTTGCCTCCGGCGCGCCCAAGAAAAGAGCGTTGCGGTAGTCTAACCTCGAGACGATCAACCCCTGAATAAGAATTTTCCTGGAGGTCGACGGGAGAAGAGGTAATATCTTGCGGGCTGATCGAAGCAAGGCGAAACAGACTCCTGCAGTTTTCTTTGCCTGGGTCTGGAAAGACAGATCTTGTTCGAGCCACACACCCAAACTTTTGATCTCTTTTTTGGGGCTTGGGGAATCGCCCAGGCAACTCGGCCAGCTACCTGGCGGCAAAGAAGGCCCCGAATGTCCCAACAACATCAACTCTGTTTTGGAGCCATTCAATTTTAATGCTGAGTTGCCCATCCAAGTGTACACCTTTGACAGGCAGGAGTGCAGAAGGTCCGGGTGGTCCCTCAGTTGGGAGAGGGCCACTACCAACTGGGTATCATCAGCATAGCTGATTATTTTGATACCCAGTGGAGCCACCACATCCTCTAAAGGTGCCATATAGACATTAAACAATGTGGGGCTCAGGGAGGAGCCCTGAGGCACACCACATTGAAGAGGAATGGGGGCAGATTGTACACTACCTTCCCAGACTTGGTAGGTTCGTTGGTGAAGAAACGACGCGAGCCACTTTAAGGCCATTCCCGTCAGGCCCACCTCTGACAGTCGTTGGAGCAACACCTGATGGTTCACGGTGTCAAAAGCAGCACTAAGGTCCAGGAGGATCACTGCCACTGATCCTCCTGAATCCAAAATGCTCCTGGCTTCTTCCACGACTGCCAGAAGGGCAGTATCGGTGCCTTGCCCGGCCTGAATCCCGTTTGGGAGTTCCGCAGCATGCCATTAGACTCAAGAAAGTGTGACAATTGCCTGTTCACCAGTTTCTCCGCAATCTTACCAAACCCAGGTAGGAAGGAAATCGGTCTGAAATTAGCCAGGTCCGATGGATCTAGACCGGGCTTTTTCAGAAGGGCCTTTACGACCGCTTTTTTCCAACTTGGTGGAACCAATCCCTGCGCAAAAGATGCATTGATAAGATCTGTTACTGGTTGCACTATAGTAGTTGTTATCTGCTTAAGGTATTTCATAGGAACAGGATCTCTCGGTGAGCCACTTTTCATAGCCCCAAAGACCTTGAGGACTTCATCAGAGGTCACTAAGCTAAAAGCGTCGAGCTTAATCTGCACATCAGCTCGCTGTTCGCCTATATCTAATTCCTGGACTGGTGGTAGGGAACTTACGATGTTTCCTACTTTCATGTGAAAGTAGTTAGCCAGTTCCGTACATTTCTTTTGGGGGCTCTCATGACTCACTGGCGGTTCCAGAGTTTTCAAAAGGTCCCTAAAGACTTTGAACGACTCTCTAGAGGAGTTAGCAGAATTGCCAATCCTCTCCTCGTAGAACTTGGCTTTGGCGTCCCTGAGAGCGGCTTTATATCCTCTCATTGCCGTACGATACTCATTCCGGGTTGCCTCCCCCCAATCCTTTCTCCAGATCCTCTCTAGCCTTTTGCATCCTTTCCTGAGAGTTCTCAACATTTGGGAATACCAGGGGCTGATCCCACTCTTTTCTCCCTCATTGGCATTTTCTTTTTGGGAAGAATCACATCTAAGGACCTGTTTAGCCAATTTTCCAAGTTTATATCAGCAATAAGTGGATCCAGCACCGGGCGCGGGCAAGTATCATCTAAATTAGTGATCCAGCGCTCTACTGGTAACCTGGACCAAGCCCTGTCAACCAGGTAGGTCCTAGGAATTGTTGCACCCGATGCATCGGACTGCCAGATAAAAGGAACCAAGAAGTGGTCCGACCACGGTAGAGCTAAAGGAGCCAAGGCTTCATTCCTGTCCATATTTGAAAAGACTGGATCCAGTAAGTGGCCCTTACAGTGCGTGGCCCCTGAATTAATTAGGCTCATGTCGAAGGCTCTCAGATCACCTAGCAGGTCGACAGCCAGTGTGTCCGCAGCGTCATCAAAATGGAGGTTAAAATCAGCAAGTGCCACAAAATTGGCCGTCGATGATGCCAGAAGCGTGACGGTTTCCATCAGTGAGCTGGCAAAATTGCCTACAGACCCCGGAGGGCGGTACACTAAGAGGCCTGAAATGGAGGTCGTGGCTGACAACCGTAAAGAGAATTGGCAGCTCTCACAGTCGAGCACCCCTCCCTCCTGGGCTCTACAGGTCAACGTATCCCTATAGATAATAGCAAGACCACCTCCTCGTCCAATAGGCCTATCTAGATGGTAAATTAGATAGCCAGGGGGGAGGGCTTGCACCATATCTGGCCCCGAACAAGACGTAGTCCAGGTTTCTGTTAAAAATAAGATATCCAGATCTTGATCAATAACTAGGGAATTAATGACTAGTGACTAGGGAGGGACCTACAGTTCAATAACGCCATTGATAACCATTTATGTCCTATAGACCTTTGGCCCTTACTGCATCGATTACACGTCACGAAGGGTAAATCACTCTTGTGAGTGACAGCACAGGGCATGTCCTCCGTAGGGTGTAATAATAACAGGGCATTTCGAGTATATATTAGGCTAACCTTAGGGAGATGAACCAGGGTGTCCAGCCCTAAGCCCGTCTGGGCCCGGACGGGCACAGACGGGCTGAACTCTGGCGTAACTCCGGCGGATTGACGGCGGACCCGCTGCGCGTTCCCGCTGCGCGTTAGCATGGCCGACATTTATAGGAGGTCTAGCGTCCTTCTGACGACTAGACCGGGTGCGAAATAGCATCTCACTTACCCCCAAGATGGCCGCCAAGTTCGAATCACAAAGTAAAAAGAACGTGCCAAGGACCCGCAAAGAGCGGTGAGTTTTCCCAATTAGAGTGCAAGTTAATGGGAATTAAAAACAGGGGATACTGTGAAACATAAATAAATTATACACAAAAAACGGGCGTTTTTAAAATCTCTCGCAAAATACTCCTTAAGAGTTCCACTAAAACGCAGCAAGCTTAGCAAGCTGCAGCGCGTCCTTCTTACTACCACTGCCCCTTCAAAATGACCAAGGGAGAGCTCCTAATTTGCCCAACTTTATAGGAGGTCTAGCGTCCTTCTGACGACTAGACCGGGTGCGAAATAGCATCTCACTTACCCCCAAGATGGCCGCCAAGTTCGAATCACAAAGTAAAAAGAACGTGCCAAGGACCCGCAAAGAGCGGTGAGTTTTCCCAATTAGAGTGCAAGTTAATGGGAATTAAAAACAGGGGATACTGTGAAACATAAGTAAATTATACACAAAAAATGGGCGTTTTTAAAATCTCTCGCAAAATACTCCTTAAGAGTTCCACTAAAACGCAGCAAGCTTAGCAAGCTGCAGCGCGTCCTTCTTACTACCACTGCCCCTTCAAAATGACCAAAATGATCATTTTTTTAAGAGTAGGCAGTGGGCCCTAATCCTTGTTAATTACAATTTTCATTTTTTTTTATGGATTCTGTTTTTCTTTAGGGAAAATGGGTTGCAATTTTCAAAAACAATTGCTTATTTGATAGTAATCAGAAATATGTTGGTCTGTAGACATCCTGCATTTGCTGAGATTCATAGTGGGTCGCAATGTGCCACCTACCTCAATAATATTCATGTGGTAGGTCAATTTGCAACCCACTACAAATTGGGTTTTTGCAAATTGACCTAATACTATATATGTCAGTTAGCAAAAACAGAATAGATTTGATAAACTTAGATGCATAATTTGCAACCATTTTCCTGAAATGATTCTTAGTACATCTGGCTTCAAGTCTAAGAATAATCTGAAGAAACAAGGGCTCAAAAAACAATTTCAAATTTCGTAATATTTGCAAAGAATATAAAGAACTTTACACACATCATTAATTCAATTAGTTTTTTCTTATATTCAATGAAAGCAAAGTTGACTAATTTAGCCTGGTATTTCTCCATATTATTCAAACATTAGTGTCCGACAGTAATGCTTTATTGATGTTTTGTTTTATAACTTCAAGAAGTTACCTTCTGTTTAGCCTGGAAAAGATTTTAAGATCCTCTGGAGAGTGGGATAAATTGAGATGTGGGTAGTGGGTAGAATGACATAAAGGTACAAGTGCATAGAAAGGGCATATAAAATGTTCAGGGAGATTGCAGAAACACAATGGCAGAGAGCAGATCTAGAAGGCAGGCTATAAAATACAGAGAAGGAGAGTGGCAGACGCGAACAGATGTTAGTTTGTGCCTGTGCACAAAGGGGCAATTGTATAGGGGTTAGAGTCAAAAGAACTAAAGCCCCTTGTGGAACAACAACTGGTGACATATTGGGTACCTTACCTGTTCCAACTAAAATGGTCAACAATCTTGTGGTAATTTTGGACAGGGAATTGTCTTTGTATTGGAAGGTCAAGTGAACTATGTACACCTGTCTCTGGCTGATAAGAATGTTAAAAAAAAAATCCTTTTATTCTCTTGTCAGCACAGAAACAGGTTGGTCTGGCACTGTTCATGCAAAGAATTGACTACTTTAATGCACTTTTACCTGGGCACTAACAATAGCATCCTGGCCAAACTTTAGCTACTGCAGACTGGTAGGCAGACAAAATATCTATTTTTTAATATAGACCTACAATAATATTAATGTTTTAATATCGAAGGGACAGAATATAGAAGGTAAGTCATATCAAATTTTTTAATATCGAAGGGACAGAATATCGATTTTGTTAATATCGATGTAAGTAATATCGATGTTACTAATATCGATGTTAGTAATATCGATGTTACTAATATCGATTTTTATATGATTTTTAAGTATATTATTATGTATTTAACATGTTTTTTTTTTAAATGTAATGTAAGTAAATTTTGTATTTTAGTACCGTAGCGGGTTGTGGGTTTAAAGGGGAATAGGGTGGGAAGTAATTTGATTATAATAAATTAATTATTAATTTTTAGGAATTATAAATTAATTGTAATTAATTGGTAATTATTTTTTATTAATTTGTAATACATTTCAATAATTGATTAATTGATAATTATGTTCTGTAGCGGGTTGTGGGTTTATAGGGGAATAGAGTGGGAAATAATTTAATTATACTAAATGATGTATTAATTTTAGGGATTATAAATTAATATTAATGAATTGGTAATTAATTTTTATTCATTGGTAAAAATGTTTAATTAATTGATTAATTGATATTTATGTTCTGTAGCGGGTTATGGGTTTATAGGGGAATAGGGTGGGAAGTAATTTAAATGTAATTGAGTAATAATTCATTTTCAATAATTGTTTTTGCTAATTATATTATTGTTTATTAATTATTAATTGGTATTTAATTGTATTAATTGATTCATTGATAATTATGTTAAGTGTATTATTTTATTATTGGCGTTTATTGTGCATTTATAGGGGAATAGTGTGTAAAGTAATTGATATATAAATAAGTAGTTATTAAATTTATAGTTGTGTATTAATAATTAATTTATTGAATTCTAAATATTCATTTGTAATTATGTTTTAAACCATTATTTATTGGTATTGGTAAATAGTTTAGATGTATTTAATAATTAATTTATTACACATTGTTAAATATTAATTTATTTATAAGTATGTTATTTTTAACTTCTACGCTATCCAACACTTTCCCTACTGTTGCACTCTCTGGAGTGGGAATAGTAATTTTTACCCCTACGCTATCCAACACTTTCCCTACTGTTGTACTCTCTGGAGTGGGAATAGTAATTTTTACCCCAACGCTATCCAACACTTTCCCTACTGTTGCACAATCTGGAGTGGGAATAATAATTTTTACCCCTACGCTATCCAACACTTTCCCTATTGTTGCACTCATTCGAGTTGGAATAGTAATTTTTACCTCTACGCTATCCAACACTTTCCCTACTGTTACACTCTCTGGAGTTGGAATAGTAATTTTTACCCCTACGCTATCCAATACTTTCCCTACTGTTGCACTCTCTGGAATGGGAATATTCATTTTTACCCCTACGCTATCCAACACTTTCCCTACTGTTGCACTCTCTGGAGAGGGAATAGGAATTTTTACCCCTACGCTATCCAATACTTTCCCTACTGTTGCACTCTTCGGAGTTGGAATAGTAATTTGTACCCCTACGCTATCCAACATTTTCCGTACTGTCGTTTTTTTTGGAGTTGTAATAGTATTTTATTTCCTCTGTTATTTAATATTTTTTGTATTGTTTTAGTTAATGTAGTATTTAATTAATTTTAAAAATATTAAAAGTAAATTTATTTTTTTTAATTTGTTTTGCATAACTATTTAATTTTTATTTGTTATTATTTTATGTGTATAGATGAATTTGTAATTCATAATATGTATAATTATTTATAAGTTATTAAAATAAGTATTAAAATTGATTATTAAGTATCTATATTACATATTATATGCATATATGTAATAAATTTTCTATTAAATTGTGTACATTACTTATTCATTTTAACTATTGTAAAATATTTTTAACTATGTTTCTTATATTTATAAGTATTATTTACTTTCTTTGACATAATTTTGTTAATAAAAAACGATATTTTAAAAAAACGATATTTTTCCCCCGATATTTTTGTACTTACCATGTTGTAGATAGGATGTCGATATTGTTGACATTGCTATTTTTGCTCCGATATTTTTATAGGTCAATATTTTGTCTTTCTATATTTTGTCAGACATCCCTGCAGAATATGCTGGCTATTCACCCTGGATATTCATAAACATCAGTCAGTGTCCAAAGAACTATTTTATCTACACTAACGGCCTATAAAAAGTGTATTATGTTCAGGGTCCTATGTATTGTGCACAAAGCCCTCCACCAGACCAGACCAGAAGGAATCAAGGCGATGTTTCACTGGTATTTGCCTAGAAGAAATTTTCGTTCAGCCCATCTCAATTTGGTTACTGTGCCCAGAATCCAGAAGAAGAGATGGGGAGGCAGAGCTTTCTCAGTCGCTGCAGCTAAGCTGTGGTACTCTCTCCCTCATCATCTGACTAGTATTAAAATGCATTCTCTCTTTAGAAAATCCTGTTCACTTTGAAGATTTATCTTTTAGAATTCCTTGTGTGTATGTGTAGATGTCTCCAGGTTGTTCGGATTACCTTGATTACAGCACGTTGACACCTGTGGGTGTTTGTTGTGCTTTATACATTTTATTCAAATCAAAGTAAAAGATAGATGTAGATGCAAAAGTGACAGAAGGGGAGATAGAATTACAGGTAGGTACAGAAGGTAAAAAGCCTTGTGGATGTAAAAGCAACGTTTATAGGGACCACATTTGGGAGATTTGGGTGGGAGTAAAGTTTGTGAAAGAAAGTCAATGGGATAGTGATAGTGAAGGAAGTGCAGGCATCTACAGGTAGAACGTGGGAGGGCAGTGGGTGGAATTGAAGAAAATATGCTTCCCTTCTATCTACTCTTGTGTAGGACCAATGTCAGCTCTTTCTCACATTAGAGAGCTCAGACACACAGGGGTAGATTTACAAGCCCCAATCGCCACAGGAACGCTATTTTTTTTTACTTTCCTGTGGATGTAGGGTTTTTGCCTTTTTCGCAAGGCAGCGTTAAACCACTTAGTGTGGCTTAATGTCTCCTTGTGACTAGGGCACCCTTTCACACTATACTTGGCATGAAAGGGGTGGGCAATGGGTGTTGCGGTAGGCGTTCCACTACAACACACATTGATTTTGACGCTGCCCCATATTTACAAGAGAGGCACAAAAATGGGACAGCGCCAAAATTAAGACCAGAGAAAACCTGGTCTTAAACAGGTGAAATGAGGGGAAATGCTTTATTTCTCCTAATTTTTGCTGTGTTATGTGTGCTGCGTTGTGCAAGCCGCATAGAAACAACATATCTTCATGTATAACTGTTTAAGTGCAGGAATGTGTCCCTTCCTGCACATAAACAATATTTCCCACAATGTAGGCACTCTTGCAATAAGATGCAAGGTCCGTGCATTGGTACTAGGCAGCTAATTTTAGCACCAGCGCAGGGAAAAATGCAGGGCTGCACCGTAGTGTAAATAAGGTGCAGCCCTGTGTTTCTAAAGTGATGGAGCGCAGAGTTAGCCTTCTTGGTTTAACGCAGCGCTCCGCCACTTTGGTTGTAAATATGCCCACAGTCCTATAAACATGTGGACTCTGCTAAACTGCCCATCTTTTAGAGTTTAGAGGTGGTGGAGAAGGTTTTGAGCTTATAGATGGGCATCCAGGAAGGAGCCTTACTTTTTGGCAGGGCAAAATGTTTGTGAAAAGCATTTTGGTGATGGGCCAGTGGCCTAAGTTCTTTTTAGCGGGATTGTTATTAATGTTGTTTATTTATGAAAATAAAAGTAATAATAATAATAAAGAAATTGTCTATTGTTAGTCATGAACAAGTATTAGTTTTGTCTTGTTTGGAAGCACATATATGCCATTTCATTTTGTCCTTGCTAACTGTAGCAGTGAAATAATGTACAGAAGACAAATGCAAACCTCAGCAGGAAACAAACCTAAATGTCCACATCTTTTTGCAAAAGGTGTGCCACATCTATTCTGCATTTCTCAGAAATGATTTAAAACCTGTCTAGTGAAACTAAGGGGCCAATTACGATGCAGCTCAGAACGCTCTGACCGACAGTCAGAGAATTGTTATGTTATGTTAGGTTATAAAATTTAATAGAGCGCGCAGCTGCCCCAGCGAAGGGGCGTCCCGGCGCTAAACTCCAAAGCAGAAAAAGAACCATGAGCAAAGTCGTGGATGAGCATCTCCAGCCAAATATTTACAGAAATAGATGAGTTTTATAGCTTTCCTGAAAACAGACAGACTTTGAATTTCTCTAATGTAGGAGGGAAGAGCGTTCCAGGCTTCAGCTGCCAGGAAGCGAAAAGAACGTCCTCCCGCTCTACTACGTTTCACCCGAGGCACTTCGACCAAATTTTGGCCAGCAGAGCGTAATGTACGCAAAGGAGCATACAAGTTCAGAAGCGGTCAGAGCACCTTGGGAGTAGTCAGTATTAAGATTTTAAACGAAATACAGAGAGTCTTAAACTGTATTCGTTGGGCTACGGGTAGCCAGTGGAGCCTTTGGATGGTCGCAGAAATCGGGCTGAATTTAGGCAGGCCTACTAGAACTCTAGCCGCTGCATTTTGAATGCGTTGCATTCGAACGATTTCTGCCTGATTTACACCCAGCAGTAATGAGCAGGCATAGTCAAGCCTAGACATCACTGTGGCCTGGATTATCATCTGCCTGGTCTCAGAGTCAAAAAATTTTAAGACAGGTTTCAGACTACGCAGGATGCCAAAACAGGTGGCGGTGACTTTCTTTGTATGGGTGGAAAAGCTAAGAGTCGAATGTAGCCAGACTCTGACATTTTTCACTTCTGTCTTCGGTTCCGGAGCCTTCCCCAAAGTAGCTGGCCACCAATAGTCTCCCCACAAATATGTGTTCCTACCAACCAGTAGAACCTCAGTCTTGGCCGCATTAAGCTGTAAGCAATTGGCTGTCAACCAGTCAGCCACTGCAGACAGCCCGGCTCTAAATCTGACATGATCTCCGGTTGCCTCCTCCGATAGGGCAACCACCAGCTGCGTGTTGTCCGCATATGAGACGATGTTAAGGTCCCATAACTTGGCGACCGCAGCGAGCGGCTGCACATAAAGGTTGAACAAGGTGGGACTCAAGGCAGAGCCCTGAGGAACACCCTGCTCGATGGAGTGTGCCTTAGAAAGAAAAGGAGGGGTAGAAACATGAAAAGATCTTCCTGACAGGAAAGATCTAAACCATGCAAGTGCCAGATCCATGACCCCAGCTTCCAATTCCGAGCTGCATCTTAATGGGCTCCTTGGTTTACGTTTTGACCACCACATAATGATCCTGGCATTCGGAAAGTAAATCGGCTGGTCATTCTGGTTGGCTATTGATGGGATATAGGAGCCTGTTGGCCAGTCGGAAACTGGCAAGTAATGTTAAGTGCAGGCCTTTCCGCCCCTGAGGTTATTATGCACGGTTTCCAGCATGGTTTCCATGCCAGCCTGTCCGACCTGGAAACCATGTTGGAACGCGTGTTTGGGGTCCCCCAGCAGTGCCCCTTGGTGTGCGGCCTCCGGTTGGGGGGCTGAGGGTGCACCAATGGTGCCCCCTAGTTGATTCCTGCACCCCGTGGCAAGCACCTTGGAGTGCCTGCCAAAGGGTGCAAGGATGAACTGCACCTCCCATTTTCCTATGGGGCATGCATTACAGCCGGTTTACAGCCATAAAACATGCTCCCGTAGAGAAATGTAGGACCGTGACCAAACAGTGTTTGGTCGCAACCTAATTGGGCCGTTGAGACCGCCTACCAGGTGTCGATCAGTTCCAGGACCAAGTGGGTGTCAGGCAGAAGCAATTATACCCAACATGTAAATCAGCCCCTAAGTCTAAAAGTTTATTCTGTGATCTTGAGGCCTCTGGAAGAATCAAGTTTCCAAAAAGAAAATTCCCTATAGAACCCTACTGGACAGCCTATGGAAATCTAATTTCTCACAAGGAGGCACTTTAAGATTCGAACTATCAAATTTTAAAAAGTGATAAAAAAAATGGTTGGGAATTTTGTACATGATAAATGTCCACTTAAAATAACTGTTCCTGGGAGAACACTGACATGTAGACATGAATTTTACAGAACAGTAACATGATTTTCTTTTCCTGACAAATAATGAATCAATATTTGCACTCTGCTTCAATTATAGATAAAAGTGAAGGGTCTTTGGTTTGGTCTGTAGATAAAATTATTCAGTGCATCCAGAGGAAATATTGACACCATATGAACAATATACACTTCTTTAATCCCTGAGGTCAACAACCAACAAATGAAAGACAATCATTTAGGGGCATATTACCAAGGGTGGCGATAGGCAATTATCGCCGGCTAAGCGGCGATAATTCTATCGCTCTATTAGCAAGCTGTCGCTAACTGATGTTAGCGACAGCTTTTAGGCGATAACAAGCGTTTTTGGGCCCGCTTTGCATGTTAGCGATATTTATCGCTACTGACATGCAAAGTGAGCGTACCCAACCTGTTAGCGACTGAAAGCAGTCGCTAACGTCGCTATCGCCTATTAGCAAGGCAGGCTTAGCGATGGAAATATTACCGCTATTGCCAAAAACCAACGCCTGCTCGGGACCAGTTCTTAGCCACGTTATCCAATGGGAGGTGGATAACATGGCTAAGAGCATTTCGTCGCTAATGCGTGAATATCGCTGTTTTCTCAGCGATATTTACGCATTTTGCCTCTATCGCTGGATATTTTAGCACAATGTAGAAAAACGTTGCTAATAGCGTGTTTTCTCCGCTAACATATCCAGCGATAGGCAGCGATAAAAAAATCATTGCTAAGCCTATTTAGCGATAATTATCGCTACTTGTTGGTAATATGCCTTGATGGTAATCTTTAAAAACTATCTTGGGGTGAGGTGTGCAAAATTCTAATTTTTCTCTCAAGACTTTCTCAAAATTCTTGCGAATACTATAGTTACTACTTGTAGGTCATGAAGTTTTCCACATGTGGGTTTTTATGTAAAAATCTCGACTACAGTGCCCCCTTTAAGCTGTGGTGAAAAACTAAACATTGCAAGCATCAATCCAGAGTAAACAGCACATCCATTTTCAGCACTAACAAGCATATGTGAGCAAATATTGCCAGTTTGTGGGAAAAACATACAGAGGTCCTGAACTTTGAAAAAATAGGAAACTTTGTGAACAGCAGGAAGCCCAATAATAGTAATCTATGTCAGATTTCACACACGTAATAACAGTTTCACAACAAACCCTAATCATGATGCTGCTTTTTCTGTCACTTTTTCTCATTTGAGCAAAACATTTTTTTCTTGAAAACATCAAATTATTCAGAGACAATGAATTATGTAGCAATCACAGCATATTCATAAATCTAACACACTAGCAATCTAAACGGGCCTTGGAAGCGCTTTACCAGGCACATTTTCCTCACTAAGGCATTAGAGCATCATTGAACGTGTCCTAAATTCTAAAACTTACGTTAAAAACTATAACTGAACACCTCCAAATAGAAAACAAGTAGTGTAAGTGTGAAGAATAAGGGCCTGATGTAAACTCTTTCAGTGTCCCGCCATCAGCCAGTGTGGCAAAGGGCATTATGCTCACCACCCTCATGGAATACAGGCTGCCACATTTAGGGCCCGATTAGGATGGCGGACGGACCTGCGTCCGTCCGCCACCCCAGAGGTGGAGGGACCGTCCACAGGGGCAGCGGCGGTCCCTCCTTGCACATCCTGTATTTTAACATTGCGGCGGGTGCTGCTTGAAGCAGCACCCGCCGCAATGTTAAAAATGCATGTTTAACATTTACATGCACAAAGCGGCAGGCACTGGGCTGTGCCTGCTGTTTTGTGCATGTAAATGCTCAGGGGTACCATAGGTACCCCCCATGTGCACCCCCCACCCGCGACAGCCTGGGGGCCCGCAACGGGCCCCCAAACGCCAAAGTCCACATGCTTCTCCACGGCGGAAAACCCGCCGTGGAAAAGCATGTCTCTGCCGGCATCCTAATATGGCTGGCGGTGTCTGATAGACACCGCCACCATATTAGAGCTTTTCCGCCGCGGTCGGAAGGCGACCGCGGCTGAAAAGCGGCGGACGGAAACATGACCCCCCCAGCCATCCTAATCTGGCGAGGGGTCTTTTATGTGTCCGCAGCGGTGAATCCGCATCCTCCGGGCCGGCGGTGGCTTCCGCCGGCCCGGGGATGCGGATTCGCCGCAATCCTAATCGGGCCCTTAGAGTTTACCACTGCTCCCACGGTGATCTCTGTGCCACGGTTCCTCTGAAGGCACTACAAGTTTGGTAGATGGCTGCTGTCTGTTTAGCGGCTATTCAACAAACTCATTTTTATTTTTCAGAAACAGAACTCAAAAGTTGCAGTTTTTGTTGAAAAACACAAAAACTAATGGCCTCCTCACCTTGGGAGTTTTCTCCCAGGATGTTGTGGCTCATAATTTTTTTTTAGGTCTCGCCTAGGCAGCGCTTGCACTGTTTCTTTGTGACGTGCAATATTCAAGCTATGGGCATGAAGCTCCACCCACTTTCTGCCCATCTTTTGATTGCCTTCTGTCCTTGTCATTTGTAAATGGTGGCTTTCGATTTGTTATTAGCCTTATTAGTCCCTCCTTAGTACCTCCCTTTCTTCTGTTTTTAACTCCCATGAGGATTGGCCCTTTTACATGTTTGGTTACTCAGTATGTTTTATTTACTGTTAATGGGCACTATATTGTTAATCAGCTAAGTACTTCCACAATGATCTTAAACAATTTGGGCTGTGCGGCTCGCCCAACTCATTAAAAAAAATATATATCTTAAATAATGGCTGCCGTGCGTCTTGTTGTGCATGGCTTGCCCAACTCATTTTTTTTTTAAAATACCTCTTTTTTAGTTTCAAAAGAGAACTTTATTTGAAAGTATAGAGGTGTCAGTATACAATATATCTGATACATTATCAAAAAATGCAATACAATTGTATTCCAGCAATAAATCAGAATTAAAATAAGGGCTAACAATCACTACAATGAGTAAGCAAGGAATAGTATAAATTTATATATTTACACAATCATAAGAGGAAAATTTATAAGAGCTTTGGGGGTTTGAGTACTTCTTGTTGGGAGGGGTTCAGTAAGGAGTGTTCTTTGGCACAAGTGTCAAAGAATGCTGTGACAGGTATCCATAACTGAATTCTTTTCGTAGCCAAATGTGTAGGTGAGTTGGAGAATGTGTCTAGTCTATGGTTATGACAGATATCATACCACCAAGCCTTAAATGAACATTTTGTGAAGTCCTTCTAATTTCTAGTTATTTGTTGAAAAGCAACTGCTGTTAATAAATCAATTATTTTAAAATTAGTTGCATTATTATCCCAAACTGGAAAAAGGCTACCTAACAAGATATTTGATGTAGAAAATCGGACATTTGTACCATAAATTGAATTAATTTGAGACATGACCCATTTCCAAAAGTTATGTACTGGTAGGCATGAGAATAACATGTGGAATAGCTCAGCTTTTGGAGATTACATGACCAACAGGTATCCGGTGTAACTGGAAATCTTTTGTTCAAAATATGTGGAGATAACAGAAGTCTATTGTAAACATAAAATAACGTTTGTGTAAAGCTAGCTGATCTTGATGATTTGCGTATCTTAGTCCAAATTTGATTCCATAATCTTAAAGGCCACACTATTAAAATCTTTCTCCCATGCCTCTTCAATGCTTGATTTCTTTCTCAATGTGCCAGTGGATTGAAGGAAAGTATACAAGGTTGATGCTTTGGTTGAGTGTGTAGAAGAATGGACACATCCTTATGCATGTGGGTAGTATGGATGTTAGAAGCTTTGTTCGATAGCTGCATGTATACATCAGTTACAGTCTTACGAAGAGTATGATATTTGGAAATGAATGAGGTGGATAAAGCGTTCAACTGTTTAAGTGAAGAAAAGGAAAGAAATTCTGTATTTGAAAATAATTGATGGATCCATATTAAGCCTCACTGTCTCCATGTTTTCCAGTAAAAGGGTTTGTTGCATATTAATAGAGTTTCGTTATGCCATATAGGTGAGGTCAAACAGGAGTCAAGAGTATGAAGCGAGGGATATATGGACCTTAATAGTTTGGAAGTAAACTTAAATTAGGAGTGGATAGAGTTTGGGGTTTACAAGAAAAGGAGAGATATTCTTGAAATGAAAAAACGAATGATAGTTCAATTGTTGTCCATAGGGGATAATCACCCGTAGAATCGAGCAGCCAGTATGAAGCTTGTCGTAAAAGAAAAGCTTTTTGATAAGCCGAGAAATTGGGAAAATTGACTTCACCTTCAGCTTTAGGATCTGATAACTTGGAGATAGACATACGTGGTTTGTTATTGTTCCATAAGAAAGAAGATAGTATTGAATTGACGGATTTAAATAATTTAGTAGTAATGGGGACTGGAATGTTAGAAATGGTATATGAAACTATGGGTGAGAGCATCATCTTGATAGTATCTAGGTGTCCCCGCCAGGATAAATAAAGAGGGTGCCATTTATTTGTGAGCTCCGATTGTCAGTGTAAAGTTTAAACCTAAGTATTTGATAGAGGATGATTTGGGTATTAATAAATTGGAAAAATGGAGAAAGAATTCAACAGTGAATCCATCTGGCCCAGGAGCTTTGACTTATTTCAAGTGTTTGAGTGCAGCCAAGAGTTCTTGCTGTGTGATCTTAGTTTCCAAGAGTGATAAGTCATCGGATAGCTGTGTGGGTTTTTGTATGGATGAGAAGAAATGTGATAGTATATGGTCTGTAGGGTCTGTTTCAGAAGAATACTGTTTTTTTGTAGAATAAAGGAAATTCATTTAAAATGTCCATATCCTTAAACTTTAAAGTAGAACTATCATCATAAATAGAATCAATATTCATTTTGTTATGTTTAGTTTTTAAATAATTAGCCAAAAGCTTCCCTGCCTTATTTCTACCACCATAAAACTTTGCACTAGATTTCAATAGATATACAAAAGCATTATCTGTTGATTCCTTATTAAACTGTAACTTTGCTTTTATAAGGGCATTAAGAACATCTTTTGAGTTTGATGTGTAAAAAGAATGTTCCAGTCTCTTGATATCTTGGAATAAAGAGCGTGTACGGTTGCGATCAATAGTACATTTGTTTGTCACGTAGGTGATAACAAAATCCCTTGCTGAGGCTTTAAAGGCGTCCCAGATAATTGAGGCAGGTAGGGATTCAGTATGATTGAGAAGGAAGTATTCGACAAAAAAGGTTTTGAAAGAGGAGGAAAACTCTGGATCTAGAAGGAGAGAATTATTAATTTGCCACCTTATTGGAGCGGTGGTTTTGGGTAAAATGTCTAAATCGTTTGAATTAGGAGCGTGGTCTGATACTAATATAGGGCCTATTTCCGCACACGTAAGTGTTTGCGAAATGTGATACGATACAAAAGAAAAATCAAGTCGTGATTGAGAATGATGCACCGGGGAATAAAAGGTATATTCTCTCATAGTTGGATTACATAATCTCCAGGCATCAATACGTTTATGTTGCGTAATCATATGAGTAAAAGATTTATGTGATTTGTTAGGAGTAAATGACACTTTAGAATTTCGATCGATAAAAGGATCGAAAATCTGGTTACAATCACCAGCAAGTATGAAATTGTTTTACATGTGAAGTGTGATCTGCTTGGCTACTAAAAGCCAAAAGGGGGCATCGCCGCCGGTAGGGGCATAGACAATGAAAAAAGAGACTGGGACATCCTTTAGCATTAGTTTAACATTAAGCCAACGGCCATCTGCATCTGATTCCTGTGAAATGAGTTTAAAATGAAGAGACTTCCGACACAACATCATAACTCCATTACGTTTACCATCACCGCTGGAGTAAAAAAATTCTCCTGCCCAACCTTTTTTTTTGTTTCAATGACTCATTTTCTGCATTTAACTTAGCCAAATGAGATAAGACTCTTTATTGTGAGAGAGTTAAACCTTCTAACATTCCATGAAACTAACTTGAACGGCATGGCGGGTTGAGGGGGTTAAAAGATAATAAGAATTAATAATGATAAACCAACTTAGCTGAAACAATAAGAGAAGCATAAGGAATAGAAAATTGCTTACAAATAATAATCATGGCTGGAGAGAGGAGAAAAGAGTTCATAAGAAATAGTACAAGGAAAGGAAGTAATTGAGAGAAAAACATCAGTAAATAGAAGAAGATATAGCAGAAGATAGAATTTGAATAAAAAAGGAGGGCAAATATTTGTGGAATAACAGAATTGATTAAACAATAGGGGTTGAAAGATATCAAACCCAATGACAGACTCAATCAAGAATACAAGATATATTGATAAAAAATATCACTGAGAAAAAGAATATTAATGACACCTATAAAGAAACAAAAAAGAGTAGTTAGAAGGAAAAAGAGAGAAAAGGTTAGAGATAGAGAACATAATTGATAAGTGAAAGCAGGAGCATATGGAGATACATATGTAAAGCTGCAATTCAAATTGAAACAATAAAAAAGCGATAGTAAAAAGAAAAAAGTGAATAACACTGAAAACTGGAGATAGATGACCTCTATATTGGAAGGAAGCAAAAAAGGTAACGCAGTAAAGTGTACTAAGAGTGAGAAAATTAACAACACTCAGAGAAAGGGTAAGAAAAGTATTTAGAAGGGAAAGAAGGAAGAGAATGAGGAACAAAATTAGGACAGAGATGTAGGAGGACAACATACCTAAATGAGGAAAGACCGGGTAGACATCGGGTGGAGACACATGGAATGGGCAACACATCCAGGGTCAGCTAAACGGAAAACCAGGAAGACATCAAGAGATAGGGGTAACAGACCTGTGGGAACGAGACACAACAAACATTAAATTAATGTTGTGAAAAGGACGCAAACACTAATAACTAAGAGCGACAATAAACAGATTTGCAAAAAATTAACTCTGTTGAAAATAACAATAAATGGAACAAGAACGAGGAAAAACAGTTCTTGAATTACCAAATATTATAATGAGGAGAACAGGACTCAAACAATGTAATCAGTGAACAACAATGTCAATCATTAAAAGAAGAAGAAGGACGAGATGAATCCATAGCAGACGGTTTGCAGGAATTGATGAAGCTTTGTAAATGCAGAGGATCTTCATATGTGGTTGTTCTATTGTTGTAGGTGACTTTAAAGAGGCTCCTATTGAGCGAAGATCAGCTCTCATATTTAGAAAAGCCTTGCATCGGTTAGCAGTAGCTTTAGCATAGTCTTGTGCGAAGAACAGAGATGAGCCAGACCATGTGAGTTTTGGAGAGGCTTTACTCGCTGCAAGAACCTTCAGCAAATCCATGTATTCTATGAAGTATAAAATAGCTCCTCTTGTTCTTTGTGAGGATGAAGCACTTGATGGAGCACGACCTAGCCGGTGCGCTAGTTGAATGTTAAGTATTGTTCCCTCTGGCATGTGGAGCAATTTAGGGAGACATTATTTGAAAAAAGCAAGAGAGTCATTCCCTTCGAGGCACTCTTCAAGGCCATAAATACGTAAATTGTTTTTCCTGTTGCGATTTTCCAAGTACTCAACCTGTTTCTGAAGCGTAGAGACTTGAGAATGGAGTAGAGAAATGTTGGCATGAGTCTCTGTTAAGGAGGAAACATTTTTTTCAACTGACGAGACCCTTGTTTCCATTTGAGACCAATTGTCCGTCAAGACTTGCAATTTGGTGTTAGTCTCTTCCATGAAGGGTCTTAGAGCTCTGATTTCCTCCAATAATAATTCCATAGACACTGGTGAAGTTGATTTTGGTGGTGATGGCGGATCCTTTTTGAGACGTTTAGTGTTGGATTTCCCTAGAACTGTAGGAGAGGATTCCATTGTTAGTTCCAAACTCTGAGAAGAGAATGCCAGAGAATCCTCTAATCTGGAGAACTCAGAAAAAATCTTAGAGTTCTTAACGAAAATGTTCTTTGGTTTAGACAGTGCAGTGTAAGTTGATTTTATTCAGCCCATAAATCACATTTGGCACACTCCGTGCTTAAGCGGACGCAATGATTGTCAAGTGCGAAGAGATAGAGACTGTGCCAAAATAGGTAAGTTTATGTAGAGAAGACTCATTACTGTGACATGTGAGAACGCCTTCAATATCGAGTAAAGAAGTCTTTTTTTAAAAATAAAGATAACAGACGTCGAGTAGATTTCAAGCCCTCTTCAATGTATTGGTAAGGGCGAAATAAAAGTACATGTGCCAGAGAGAAATGTATGATTCAAAATGGTTGTACTGCAGCTGATATTGCCAGTATGGAGCAGGAAACATTTGGTGAAACATAGCATAAGATAATAGAGTGGCAGCTTGCAATAAAATAGTTCCCCAATCCAGAGTATGTGGAGAGCAAAAGGATGCTATTGTCTCAGAAATGGAGTGTTTTACAGCTTAAGGGACTGCTGTGTAGACTAAGTGTAAGCACAAAATGCCCGCTGGAAAGATTGCTCTAAAGAAGCTTAAACAGGGTTCCTTATAAGTTACTCCTCATTAAACTCCACAATTTCCTCAGTAAAAATATACAAATTGTCACTTTAATTGCCATTTCTGGCATATTTGTAATGTAATAGGTGGCACTGTGAAGATGGGTGTCGTTGCAACATCGTTCTGGAAATGCGTGCGTTTGCGCGATAGATTCAAAATGGCGGCCCCATTAAAATTGAATTGCGAGTAAACTTACTGCGGAGAAAAAAGTATATTTACTGCCATAAAAGGAGTCACCAGGGGCCTCCGGGTGTGCTCTGAGACTTCAAGGGTCCATATCCGTCTCAGACAGAACTGCAGTTTGTTGCTCAGCGCCTAGTCTTCTGGTCGAGCCGCGGAGCTTCTCCCGTGTGCTTCAATTTGGCTCAGGTGCCAAACCACTCCCCCCTTTTTTATACTTCTTAAATAATGATGGCTGTGCGTCTTCTTGTACACACCTCGCCCAACTCTGTTTTTATATTTCTTAAACAATGGCGACCACCCTTCTTATTGTGCACGCTCGCCCATCTCAGTTTTTAATGCTTCTTTAAAAACAGCCGCACGTCTTGTTGTGCACGGCTCGCCTACTTGTTTTTTTTAATACTTCTTAGATAATGGCGGCCATGTATTGTATTTATAATTAAACAGAATTGGAACTTATGAACCTTCCATGCTCTCAGTGCGGACATTAAGAAGCCAGTCATTTTTTATAGAAAACCTAACACTCTCCCAGTGTTACCAGAATACTAAAAGATATGTCTGATGCATTTCCCTCATCTGCAGAAACTGGATAGTGCGTACATATGGCTAAATGACTGGTACAGAATACTGACTGCACCCTTACATTTGATATTTACATCTGAGGAAGTGGCCCATGCAGGGACACTTACTGCATTATTCTCGCGTTGTACACTCAGTTCGTCTAATAAATTGAATCTCTATCTCTGAATTGTAATTAGTAGCAGGCACCTGATTACGTACATGCACGTTCCAATCTTTCTTGTGTTCTGCTGATGAGCCAGTGGTGTGGCGAGTGCATAGGAATGCCCTCGTGTGTTTGCACTATTTTCCGGTCTGGGTCTCTTTTTGCGTTGGCTTAATGAGCCACCAGTTTAACTCGTAGAAGTTGTGATTGAGGCGTTAGGACTAAGACATTGTTAAAAAAGCATTACAAATGTAATATATCTAGCATTTGTTGGAGTTGGAGTTATTGGCATTATAAATGCCAATGATTTTTACCTATCTATGTGGCACAGTGCAGTACCATAGGTCTCATCTGGTCCCTCTTTTGGCCATATATGATACTGCACTGAGGCAACATGGGTAAATAAAAAAACATTGGCCTTTCTAATGCCATTGACTTACCTGGAAGGTCTCAGGCCTCAGCAGTCGATGGAATCAGCCATCCTGTACACCACTGAATCCCTTAAAGCCGCCCTAGATAAGGGTGGGAATGCTGTGTTGGTCTTATTAGACCTATCAGTGGCCTTCGATACAGTCTCACATTTCATCCTCTTGGACCGTCTCAAATCCTATGGTATCTCTCATCTCACCCTGGCTTGGCTAAAATCATTTCTACAAGACAGAGGGCGAGTCAATACCCTTGGACAATACCAGTCAGCAGAAAAACTGCTCTCCGTGGTTCTACAAGTGTCCATTCTCAGTCCAGTGCTTTTTAATGTCTATGGCCCACCTGATTAGTCTGATATCATCCTTTAACATCGAGACCATCTCATATGCGGACAACACACAGCTAATTTTAGTCTTAGATAAAAATACCACACTGGGTGAGGAAAATCTCTGTCAATGTCTCACAGCAGTCTTTCATTGGATGAAAGCAAATCATTCAAAATGTAACTCAGAATAAACAGAAATCATACCACTGGGGAAAGAGAACATCTATTTCCCCTAGTCTATGGTGGCCCTCTGACATCCCCCCTCACCCCAACACAGTAACAGTAGCTAAGAATCTGGGAGTCAAATTTAACTATCCTTCTACCAGCAATCCCTAGCAGTGGCTGGCACCTGCTTCCATTTGATAAAATCACTTAAAAAGGTATTTGACCTATTTCCCAGTATAGAGAGACAGGCAGTCGCAGTGGCCCCGTCACTTCTAGACTGGATTTCTGCAACAGCCTTCATGCAGGAGCTAACAAGTTGGTCCAATAGAAACTACAGATGGTACAACATGCAGCAGCCAGACTAGTACTAAAATGGCCCAGGAGCTCACCAGCCTCTGCTGCACTGGAAGCACTACATTGGCTACCGATCCATAAAATAATCCTGTTCAAGATCTTGATAATTACCTTTAGAATCTTTCTTTCCTCAGGTCCCCACTACCTTCAGCCTAGGTTTGTGCACCATGTATCACACTGGACTCTCAGATCATCTAACACAAATCTATTAAAACCCCCAGCCTTCAGATGTGTCTCTAAAGGGGGGGAAATCAATTGCAATGATTGAGTCCAAGGCCTGGAACCAACTCCTGAATCACCTTTATTTCATACAATCAGAAACTCATTTCAGGAAAGCTCTTAAAACCTGGATTTTTATGGCCTCTGATGCACTACGCAGAACACTCATCTAAATCATTTCCCAGCCTCAGTCACCTTGTCTGTCAAGTGATGCGCTCAGTGCAAGGATGCTCCACAGAGTGATAGTTTGCGCTTTACAAATTCCTTTTAACATAACAGAACAATAACTCCAACTTTGCAGGATGCAGTACCATATGTGGCCAAAGGATGTCCCATGGGACCTCTTTCAATGACTTATGGTAGTATACCTTGCTACGCGGGTAGGTAAAACACATTGGCATATAAAATGACAATAACTACAACACATGCGAGACCTATTGCATTTTTAATGCTTCTTCTGTAAGTGATCACAAGGGTTTTCATGGCAGTGACAGACAGGTAAAAAAGACATAAAACCATCTGCTTCAAATGCTTCAAATGGGTCTATGGTTTGCTGTCCTTACATTGATGGCCACTGCAGACCAGGGCTGGCCTGGCCGTAGGGGGCATTGGGCGTTTCCCCTGGATGCTGGAATGGTGGGAGGCTGTTTTGTAGGTGTGCTGCAATATTGGCCCCCAGTAACAAAAGCAGCCAGCAGTGCTTCATACTTGCACAACTCCACCCCCTGGGGGGGGGGGGGGGGGGGGTGGAGGGATTGGTGGTCTGACAAAATTGCAAAAGCTGCTTTGGGTTCCCAGTCTGGCCCAACTGCTGACACAGCCTATTAGAGTACATTTTCCAATGGTGAAGCCCTGAGGGGCAGTGGCATCAAAACACTGACAGAACATCAGGATTTGTCGGACAGGGTACTCTGTCACATTTGCAACCGAGTTCTTCTGTTCTTAGTTACAGTTCACAGCAAGATGTACAGACAGGCATCATTTTTTTATTTTATTTTGTTTCCAGATTTGTATTGAGCTTCTTCTGAGAAAATAAGTGTGAATGGTACCATCTGAATCTGTTTCTATTAAATACGCCCCTGCTTTCACATTTTATTCACTGTAGAAAACAAGTCATCCCTGGCAGCACAATTTCACTGTTTGCTTTAAAGATTTGCTGTAAATATAGAAACATGTATTGTGAATTTTTTAAGTTGTTAAATTCATTTCCATACTGATACATTTTATGTTTGGTGAGTGGTGTTATGACTATTAAAACTGTTGTAAATTTATGTCAGAATATTTATTGTAAGCTTTGGTTTGATCGCTATTTAAACAAGCAAGAACAAGACATATCTTGTGATCTGGCCCAGTTTTCTTGCTGCTGCTGGAAGTGTATCTCTGTTATATTTGTGGTCCAATGTTGCTGTTTAAAATAGAAATATGTGTTCCCCAAGTATAAACTCTTTATAGTTGGTGATAGCGAACAATGCATTCCTTTTGAGATGACAATATTCCTAATCCACCAAGGCCCTTAGTAAGAGTTTTCTATATTTAGTTGATGGGAATATGGTGAAGAGTGGAGGTGGAGGGGTGTGGTATCTGTAATTCTGGGAACTATCTCAGCAGTTAAATCCATGGGTTTGTGAGTTATATCCCCCCAATTGAGAATTACACGTGGTCCCTAAAATACCCATTTATGCATGTTTCCCCCCTTTCAAGGAAATAACATGCCCAAATCTGCACACATATGCTACTTGTTTAGAGCGGGTGGTAAATAGTTGTGGTTCTAGTTTGATGGATTTGGTTTGATTGAGGGCATGGTAGGTGGGAGGGCAAAGTAGGATATCAGGAATCTGGGGGAGCCTTTGCTGTGCCCGTATAGTGCAGGAGTAGGGTAGGTGGGGGTAGCATGTAACAGATGTTTGCACGCCCTGCATCCCCCGCAGCAGCACAACAAATCTAAGTCCAACATTTTTGGGCCCAGATTACCAGATCAGTATTTTTGCACTGTGTTCCAGAAACACCAGACAACTAAGAATGGCCTAGAGCAGTATCCCCTTACAAGATACTGCTCCAGGCCACTTGTAAGGAAGGACTCAATAGGTAAACCCCAGCCAGAGAGTTTACATTAAGTAATTTTGTTGCGCTGAAGATTAACCACTGTCCCTAAAAGTGGACCAGTCAACATCTGTTCTAATCTTTTGTGGTGTATCCTGTCACAGCCGGCTCCATGACACTCATTCCGTTTTATTAGTTAGGGTGGTATGGCACTGGACCTAATTTTTATGGAGATATCATCATGCGAAAGTAGCCTCCACCTGATACATGATATGCAACTACTTAACAGCTATGGTCCAAACCGGCCAGGGATTCTGGAGCAGTGAAACATCCCGCAATACACTGCAACACTTTGTGTGATGGAGCAGCAGCTCCAAGCTTCCAGCAGATCAGCCTTGGCTTTTAATTTTAAAGTGTTCCAAAGTTATCAGAAAAAACGAATTCTACATTAGCGTTTCTGGAACTGTGTAGAAAAGCTTGAAATTTGATAATTTTTTGCTTAAATAATAAATGTTATGGTTGTCTCTATTCAGTCATACTGCAAAGGACTCAAATTTTAATGCTATTATTACTTTGGAGAGCTCATCGATGCTTAAAGAAGACCTAGCAATTATGTTTATTAGGATAGAGAAGATCCCGGCTTCTGCAGCTTCTCAGACGTCTTCAAAAAGTTACTCATATAGGCGGGCGGCTGTTGGTTTTGAGATCATATTAAGGAGAAAAGTTAACAATGGTGGTTTTCCATAAGAAGCACGTTAAGCATGGATTTGCCAGACCAGCCAATTGCATAGAGAAATACATTTCAAATGGATTTCTTTTTACAGATTTTACAGAAAGACTAGGACCCAGGAGCATTTTTTGACACAATTTGAGAAAGATGTATATTTCTCTGACAGGATTTTCCACTAGCATGTTTGATGATTTTATGCTGGTGGCTTCATTACTCTGACTTTCAAGAGCATATCATTGTTTCACATTGATGGAAGAAGCAGGCATATCTGAGGTGACACTAGG
Organism: Lissotriton helveticus; assembly: GCF_964261635.1. Lineage (NCBI taxonomy): Eukaryota > Metazoa > Chordata > Amphibia > Caudata > Salamandridae > Lissotriton > Lissotriton helveticus. Next base: position 730,183,317 of record NC_136068.1, read on the forward strand.
TATTTGGTACATCTTAGCGCCTGTTCCCTGGCTTACATTGTTGCGCATAGTATATAATGCATGCATGTCCTTTATGGGTTTTAGAATTTTTACGTCAGTGGTGTGTTATGAGGTTATATTTCTCTTCTTCACCATTAAGAAAGGAAAGGATGATAAGCCAATAGGGAAGACCTTGAAAATGTCACTACTTAATTGTAGATCCCTCAAAAAACACAGATCAGAGATACATGACATGGTGTTAGATGGGGATCTCGATGTACTTTTTTTAACCGAGACATGGCTTGACACAGCCTCGACTCCAGAAACCTTAGAGGCGGTCCCGGTAGGATACAGCCTGCTCAGAATCGATCGAGAAAAACAGATAGGAGGAGGACTAGCTATAGTGCATAAGAGCGACCTACACTGTACCTTAGAGAAAGCTACTCTACCGAACAGTGAGAGTGGGTTTTTTTCGATAAAGATCAGTCCCAAAAGTAGCATCAATGGACTTCTAATATATAGGCCGCCGGGTAAATCTTCTCAATTTGCCACTCAGCTGACTGAACTAATAACGCAACATGCTCTTCGACATAAGAAATTTCTCATCCTGGGAGACCTTAATTTTCATTTTGAAGATTTTAAATGTAAAGAGGCACAGGCCGTGGTAGAAGCCTTGAATTCTTTGTCACTAACACTTCAATCACTATCTCCATCTCATCAACTCGGCCATCTCTTAGACCCTGTGTTTGCTAACTGGGAAGATCTCAAAATGAATATCCCTCTTACAGATCACATGGTCTGATCATTTTGTCATCCCTTTTGAGGTGCAAAATGTTCTACTGGAATGTAGCACAATTAATTCTAATGTGCTCAATTCTAAACCCGTGAAACGCAGAGATTGGAAGAGCTTTTCAGAAGAAAAGTTTAAATCTGCTCTTGGGAGAGAACCTCCCCCCTCCAGCGATACCCTACTTAAGGCATGGGAAGACTATGAAAAATGGATGTCCAGGGCTCTGGACACAGTAGCACCATGGACATTTAAACCCCCTGTCAGAAAGACTCAAACGGCTCCATGGTTCTCCAAAGAACTCAAGGAAGCTAAGGCCAAATGTAAAAACATTGAACGAGGATGGAGAAAAAACTATGATCCGGAGGACAAATTAAAATATAAAAATGAATTAAAAATTTATCATAAACTTATTAGAGCAGCTAAAGGTGTGTATTTCAAAGAACGTATTGAAAAAGCTAAAAATCCTACTAAGGAACTTTTCTCAATATACAAAGAGCTCACGGTCCCCACCAGACTTGAGGCTCGAGACACATACTCTAATGAGTTATGTGAGGAGATTGCAGACTTCTTTGTGAACAAAGTAGACTTAATACATGCTACTTTCACAAACAGCCCACATGACCATCATCTAATAGTGAGAAAGGTTCCCGATACCAAGCCCCAGTTGACAACCTTCTCAGTCCCTAAGAGATCTGACCTGCTCTCGATTATGAGAGGAATTCATTCCGGATCCCCTCTGGATGTTATCTCCCCTAATCGATGTACGGGAGTTCTTGATGGCATGATTGAGCAGATTGAACAACTTATCGCTCTCTCTCTCCAGGAGTGCCATGTGTTGGAGGCCTGGAAAACCGCACAGGTTATACCCCTGAAAAAGAAAGCGAATATTCAGATCTCTCAACTGCAAAACCTCCGTCCGATATCTCTTCTCCCCTATTGTGGGAAAGTTGTAGAGAAGGTTGTGAATAAGCAACTTATGCAATTCATCGAAGAGAACTCCTGCCTCCACTCAACCCAGTCAGGTTTTAGAGCAGGATATTCAACTGAATCTGCGGTTCTGTTTTCCACAGAACGCTTGAGACAACTTGTTGATGGAGGGCAGACAGCAGCGTTGGTGTTATTAGATCTCAGTGCAGCATTCGACACCGTGCTGCACTCAACGCTGCTGTCACGCCTCTCAGACATGGGGATTGTGGGCCCAGCCTTGGAATGGATAAGATCCTTCCTGGAAAACAGGAGTTTTCAGGTACATTGCCCTCCCTATAAGTCATCCCCCCGCAAGTTAAGGCATGGGGTTCCACAGGGCTCAAGCCTGAGCCCCACGCTGTTTAATATATATATGGAGCCCTTGGCACATATTGTGGAATCCTATGGTGTGGATATCGTCACTTACGCTGACGATACCCAATTAATAATTCAACTTGCCAATAACCAGCCTGAGGAAGCCATTAATTTTTCCAACTGTATGCGGGCAGTGGCTGGATGGATGAACAACAACTGCCTTCGCCTTAATGGCGAAAAAACTGAGCTGCTAGTGATAGGTAAATCGCCCTCTACCTGGTCGCAGGACTGGTGGCCGACGGATTTAGGGCCAATCCCCCGCCCAGCAGAGGCTGTAAGAAACTTGGGAATCATGATTGATGCGGAGTTGTCTTTCAAGCAACAAATCAGCAAAATCACTGGAAAATGCTTTGGAATTCTAAAAACCCTCCGCAAAGTTCTCGACCTGCTCCCCTTTGGTGCCAGGAAGAAACTTATCCACGCCCTAGTCACGCCGCATTTGGACTATGGCAATGCCCTTCTCCTTGGCCTGAGCAAAAAAGGCATTCAACAACTTCAGTGTGTCCAAAATACTGCCGCCCGCTTGGTACTGAACCTTCCACGTAGGGCATCCGGTACAACGGCATTGCGCAAACTCCATTGGCTCCCCATTGTGGAGCATATCAAATTTAAGGCACTATGCATGGCTCATCGTATTGCCCAGGGAAAAGGCCCTAACTACCTGCAAAGACTCCTTATCACCCATCGCCCTACTCGAAATCTTAGATCCGCTGGAGTGATGTTATTCAAACTCCCCCGCGTTTACAGGTCCAGAATGGGAGGTAGCTCCTTCCGCTTCTTGGCTAGCAAGCACTGGAATGCCCTCCCCCTGAACCTTCGGATGGAGCCCTCCGAAACAAGATTCAGACAAAACCTAAAAACTCACCTCTTTCCCAAGTAATGTACCCTGACACTTCTGGGATTTAGTGCATCTTGGTTTTAGCTTCATCTGGGAGCAGTAGTTTTTCAGCGCGGGGACACACCGTCATAGGTGTAACCAGGCGCTTAATAAATGGTCTTATTATTATTATTATTATTTCTTGTCTCTGTGCTTCTGTTGCGCGAGGCTGACCGGTCAGACTTCGAACACTGCTGCGTTCTAGGTGGTCCGGTCCGGTCATTCTTGGAGTAGCGGTTGCTGGAGGCAGGAGTCTGAGAACCCTGTCTTTGGAGAAGCATAAATAAACTTACTTTGTTGGACCTTCTTCGTGTCCAGTTTCTTTCTTGAACATTTTGGCGAAGATCTTCCTTGAAACTCTTCATAAGAAGGGAACGAATCCACCTTCCTGTCCGCCTCGATTCCAGAGCTGCTCTTCTGTCGTGCTGGATTGTCTCTTACGCCGTCCTACTGGATCCCTCTGTGGTTGTGAGCAAGGGTGTGTGGCACACACACACTGAAGGTACTGTTTTTTTGATGTTTGATGTACGGATCACACTTTGATCTGCACGCGCACCTCTCTCCAACTGCAGGGCATCATTGCTCAGCAATATCATTGTGTATCCTTTGCCCGCCAACCATTTCTCTACGCCAACCACATCATCATCACACCCACGTATCTCGTGCAGCGTGCGGCCATTTTGATGAAATTTTCTTCTACTTTTGTCAACCATTGCCAACCACGACCATGTATCAGGACAACCAGCTCATTCTACAGTGCTCAGCTGTTCTTTTGTTCACTCCTCACTCCAGCCTGTTATCGCATAAATCTCCATCATCCTCAATGTCTGCAGATTCTATCAAGCAGTTACTACGGTGATCTGCACACCATTTAAATTTTATAAATTCCTCTATTCAGCAGATTATACGGTGATCTGCACACCATTTCAATTTCAATATTTTTTTGGGGCTTCTTCATATTGTAGTACTTCTGCAGTTACCTGCTCTTCCTTTGCTTTTAGCTTTGTTATTCTTATTTTCGCCTAGGCTGCCAGTCAAATGAGAGAACCTCCTCCAGCCTACCTTATTAAAGGGGACACTCCTTCAATTGAATGGGAGGAGTGGATTGGAATTTTTGAAAATTATCTGGAGGCTATTGATGGCCTTAGGTTCCAAGCTTGAAGAAAGAAAGCCATATTATTGAATTTATTAGGAAAAGCTGGTCAACATGCTTTTAAATTTTTACTGGAATTTTTAGGTGCTGATGGTGAACCTATTGACAATCCCTATATTGAGGCTAAACAAAGACTTTCTAGGTACTTTGGGAAACAAGTCAACATCATTATGCAATGGCATACATTTTACACCATGCCTCAAAAGGACAGAGAGACTGTTGACCAAATGGTCACTCGTCTAAGAGAACTTGCCATCAAGTGTGATTTCAGCCCCATGACTGATCAACTCATTAGAGATCAGTTGATAGTTCAATGTAAAAATAAAAGAATGCAGGAAAAACTTTGGGCCGCCAAGAACCGTACACTTCTGGAAGCCACCTCCATTGCCAAAGCTGTTGAAGAATCAGACAAATGTATGCAGGAAATGCATTCTCTTGAGCAAAAGAAAGAAGACACTGTCAATGTTGTCAATAAAAATGAGAAAGAATCAGACCATGATCCGAAAAATAATTACTCCAAATACAAGTCATCTACTTCTAAATTTAAGCCTTAAGTTTTGTTTGATAACAAAAGCGAATTTGTTGGCTGTTATCGATGTAGAAGTATGGGTCATGCTGCTGATTTTTCTGGCTGTTTTGCTAGAGATAAAACGTGTAAGAAATGTGGAAAGAGAGGTCATATTAGGAAAGGTTGTAGAAACCCATCTAAGAACAGAGTTGATTTTGTTGAGGAGGATCCTCTGTCTCCTGATATTTCTTTGTGGGTTGAAGACAACTGTCCTGGTTCTTTGCAGAGACCTAAAGCTGCCTTTATTTTAAATGACGTTCCCGTAATACTTTTGGTTGATCCCGGTTCAATGTTTACCATCATTCCTTTTCACATTTTTAAGGAGTGTTGGCCTAACAGCACTCTTTTGACTAGTGATATTACACCCAAAGGCTATGGTGGTGAGGTTATTAACATTAAGGGTGCCATGTAAACCATATTTTAATTTAAAGGGAGATCGTCTTCATGTAAAGTTTATATCTCTATGATGGGCCTGCAATACTCAGTTGGGCTCAACAACCTGATCTGCATATTATTATAGATCCCAGATCTGATGAAAAAGTTTTGGTTGTTGAAGATTTTCCCAATATTGATTCTGTATTATCAAAGATGTATTCCGCACAGATCTAGGTAAACTAATTGGGTATGTTCATGAAATAAAGCTTAAGGACCATGCTCACCCTGTTAAAACATAGCTTAGAAGTATTCCTATTTCCATCTGGAAAGAAGTCAAGGAAATGCAGAAGCAAGATTTTATTGAAGCGGTCGAAGCATCAGAATGGCTTTCTCCGGTGGTAGTTACTCAAAAGAAAGATGATAAACTCCGCTTCTGTGTGGACCTCAGGTCCCTTAATCAGAACATCATTGTGGATAAGTTTCCTCTCCCTAACATCTCCGAGATGGTACTCTTGATGGATAAGGCAACATTTGTTAGCAAGCATGATCTTAGATCAGCCTATCATCAAGTAGTTTTACATCCTGATTCTTACAAGCTAACATCATTTTTGTCTATTGAAGCAGTGTTTCAATTTAAAATACTTCGTTTTGGGCTAGCCTCTGTGGCTAGCTTTTTCCAAAGCTTGATGCATTCTCTGTTGAAAGGTCTAAAACATGTACATTACTTCCAAGGTGACATTCTTGTCACTGGTGACAATGAATTTGAGCACAATTGTAATTTAGCCGAAGTGTTACAAATTTTATTTAATGCTGGTCTCACTTTGAGAAAAGATACATGTACATTTTTAATGACTGAAGTAGACTATCTGGGCTATACTATTTCCCAGACTGGTGTCAAACCTAAGGAAGATTTGTTGAAAGCCATTAAATTTGATTTGCAACTACTCCTTGTAATAAGGATCAACTTAAATCGTTCATGGGGTTAGTTGAATACTACTCCAAATGTTATAGTAACTTTGCTCACAAAACGGAAGCGTTACGCTTGTTACTCAGAAAAGGTAAAAAAATTCTTGGGAGGCACCACAATATGAAGCTTTTAAACAAGATCAAAGATGAGATTATTAATGCTGGTGGGCGTAGTTCGCGAAGTAGCGCTACGCGAAGTGCACTTCGCAAACTTCACGTAGCACTACGCGAGCGGCGTAGTAGCATGTTCGCACTGTGCAAGATGCGTTTTCAATGATTGCACAGTGCGGACAAGCATCTGGCACTGTGCAAGCATTGAAAACGGCATCTTGCACAGTGCGAGCGGTAGTTTTCTGCTGCTCGAGTAGATTATTACTCGAGCGGCAGCTTTCTCAACGCGAACAGGTAGTTTCTCATTGAGAGCGGTCGCGAGCATGCGCAACCACTCACAATGAGAAACTGGACCTCCTCGCGTTGAGAATCTCGCCGGGATGTCATTTTGCTTGCTCGCGGTCGCGAACATGACGTTCAGGACCGCGAACAAGCAAAAAATGACCGCTGCACTACGCTACGCTGCACTACGCATGTTCGCACTGTGCTACGTGCAGCTCGCGTAGTGCGAAGTTGCGAAAACTTCGCAAACTCCGCAAGCATAGCGTAGTGCTTCGCCCAGGGTTAGGCTAGGAGAGATACTTTTATCACAGTTGATGCCAGTGCTCATGGCACAGGTGCCATTCTGTCTCAAAAAAAGTATGGGATTGATTAATCTGTTGCTTGTGCTTCATGTATGCTCAGTAGTTCTGAACGTAATTATGCTCTGATCGAACGTGAAGCATTAGCTGCTGCATGGGGTGTGTTGCATTTTCGCACCTATGTGTGGGGCGCACATTTTACTTTGAGGACTGATCACAAACCTCTCATTAGGATGTTATCTCCAGGTGGCACTAACAATGGTTCTCCTCGATTAATGAGATTTGCTGCCAGGTTACAAGAGTTCATGTATGATATGTAGTATATATCTGGTTGGAAAAATGTCCAAACGGATTGTTTATCTCGTTTACCCCTTGATACTGAACAAGGTTTTGATTTTGATGACGAAATGGTATGCGTTATAGTGAGTGTAGAGAATGCGTGTTCTGAGCAGTATAAATCTATGTCCAAGGATGAGTGGAATCAGACAGTCATTGATGATCCTGATTTTGTTGAGTTCTTAGTTATATTCGTCATGGTTGGAAGCGTGAAGGGGATGTTAAGCCTGCACTACAGAGCTTTGTCAAATTACAAGAGGAACTCAGTGTTGGAACCTCTGATGGACAAACTATTACTGTGAAGCATCTCAAATGTAATTTCTGGTGGCCTGATATTGATGATGAAGTTCGTGGTTGGGTTGAAAATTGTACATCATGTAAGGACAGTGAGAAAAGATTAAAGGTCAACTCACAGACTTCTCGTTCCATTTCATGTCAAGCTGGCTTGCCATGGGAAAAGGTCTGTTTGGACTTTATTGGTCCTGTGGATTTTCTTTCTTCTGAGTATCGCTTTGCCATGGTTCTAGTTGATGTGTTCTCAAGATGGGTTACCGTGGGAGGGAGGAGCCAAGCTCGCGTCCGAGATGGCCGCGTTTTAGCTCGGCTCCGATCACTCTCCTGTCTGCAACAAATATCCTGTACTTTATCCTGCCCCGGGAAGTATTCCACGATGTGCAGTGGAACGACGATAACTCACAGGCACTTACCGTTTGCTCTGGTGATTCCTGGGTGTCACGGATCCTGAGTTACGCCCCTGTCTGCTTCGGGGCCTCCGGAGCGGCCGGGCCTGGCACTCCTTGGCGGCGCCCGGGCTGGACGGGGCGCGGTGGCCGGCCCTTGGTGGTGGTGTGGAGTCGGTCGGAGGGGCCGATGTGCTGATAGACCGATTGCGGCCTCCCGGGCCTGGTCCGGCGGTCCTGCGGCCTGGTGTTGGGGAGCTGACTTCCATGGACGGGGTTAACCGTACATCTGGCTCATCTCCCCTTTGTTCTCCGGCCCGGCCATTTTGAGTGCCTCCGCCCGGACTCGGAGAACGGTGCCGGCGGCGTGTGGGGTGCCGGCGCATCGCCTTCTTCTGGTGGCTCCCCTTCCTGCCCTGGTGGCACTTCCGCTGGTGGTTGCCGGTGTCCTGTTTTGCCCCGCTGATATCCGGGCGGGGGTCGGTGTTTGCAGCGGCCCCGCCGGGCTTCTAAGATGGCGGCCGGCCCCATGATTCTCGGCCTTGCGGGGACCGGCGATGCGAGTCCGCCGCGCGGCACGTTTGCTGAATACTGTAAAGGTGAGCCTACGCTCCACGACATCCTCACCGCCCTGCGCTCCTGGGGGGCACCCATGACCGCACCGACCGCTATCCTGGAGGGGGGTCCCTTTGTTGGGCCTGCCGGACCCCCCCCCGGTTTGTGCGGCTTCATCTCTGTTGTGTGCTGCTGGAACTTTCCTTGGGGTCGTGGACCTGGAGGCTGCTGATGGTGTGGATGTGCGGGGGTCCGCTGCCCTTCTTCGTCCTGTGCCTCCTTCTGTTCCGGAGGTTCCCCGGCTGGATCCCGTCTGGACCGACCTCGATGGGTCTCCTTTTCCTCTTTTGCCTCACATGGCCGTACGAAGATCCTGTGACGGTGCCGCTGGACCGGCTTTCTCCGTATCCTCATCGGAACTTTGCCTGTTTTGCCTGAAGTGGTTATTGTACTTTCTGGATCATCCGGGTCACGATCGCTACAACTTGAGTGTATTTTTGATTCGACTCCCTGTTCTTCACCCCCTGTTTTATGTGATCTGGTTCCTGGTGCGCTCGACGATTACATTTTGCGAAAAACGAGGACAGGGTTGAGCTGATCTTGCCTCTGTGGACTGTTATTTTGTGGTATGGTTGGGTGATCCGTTCATAATTGTATGATTATGTTTGATACGTCTTTACGTTCCTGGAGCTTATCCGTGTGTTTATGATCTTCCCGTGGGCTCTGAGTATTTTCGGGCGGGGGGGTGGGAGCTGAAGGGGTTTTGATTATGTGGCTCCTCTCCCGCTGTTTTTTCCCTGTTTTCCCTTCACCCCCCTTTCTAATCTAAGTGATTCTTTCTTTCTTATATTTTTCTATATTTTGGGTTCTAATTAGGGCGACAGGCACGCTGCTGGGGGGTAGGCCATAGCCTTCTGCAGGGGTGCAGGGTGGGCTGTGCGGGGTGGTGGGGGGGTCTGTTTATTGTATCTTTCCCTGTTCCTCTTTTTGGTTCTATGGCTCTTATGTATCCCCTAATTTCGTGGCGCGGTGTCGGCACGTAGCCCCCCGGGGTGTTTGAGCTGGCATGGCCCTTTTGGTATGTCTGCTGTCACGGTTTACTACGCATTCATTTCTCCTGTTGCCACCAGTTCCATGTGCCGAATTAGTATTGGGTGCTTTGTTAGCCGTGGGGGGCGTGCACTGACGCTGCGCCCTCACTTTCCCCCTCCCCTTTTTTGATGTCCTCTTCCTCCCCTTTTTTCCTTTTCCCCACCCCATTTTCTTTTCCTCCCTTGGGTTGTTGTAACGGAGGGCTTTTAGTTTTGTACACGTATTTTTCGCTGTTTTATTATTATGTGCCCTGATAGTGGTGGGTGGGTTCTGAGCAGCGATTGTGATTGTTCTTGATGTGGGACTCACGTTCTGCCTTTGCCAAAATGTATTGTTCTGTTGGTCTTTTCCTGTATTCGAGACTTCGGCTTGCTCACGGCCCACCACGGCCCTCTGGACTTTACAGATTGACATTATCCTGTGACACCCTTTTTTCTATTATAAAATTAACCTACTTTTATCCTGTCCGTGATGGCGACTCAAAGACTTGTTGCCTTTGCCTTTCATATGAGCTATTTAGAAATCCTGTTGTCTCTCCTGTATTGCCTCGTATGTTTCTTTATTGTGGTGGCCGGCCCGGTGGGTTGTAGGCCCGTATTTGTACGCGCCTTCTGTACAATAAAGGTTTTTAAAAAAAAAAAAAAAGATGGGTTACCGTGGATTTTTTAGGAATATCACTACCAGTAATGTGATCAAACACTTGACGTCCATTTTCTTGAAGGAAGGTTTTCCCCATGTGCTAGTTACAGATAATGGCACTCAACTTACTTCTTTTGCCATGCACAATTTTCTTTCAGGTAATGGCATCAGGCATGTGTATACTTCACTTTATAACCCCCAGGGAAATGGCATGGTTGAACGCATGAACAGAAAGGTCAAAGGTACTATTCAATTGGCTGTTCAAGGGGCTTGTGACATTCAAAGATGTGTGGATGATATGATATGGTCTTACAATACCACTGCCCTTAGTGTTACCGATGAAGTTCCATTTGAAAAAATGCGCGAAAGAGTACCCAAAACTAAACTCACTCCTCAATGCATGCATGAAGAGAGCATTTCATCTTCTCATGTTGTGTATTCCAGTGGAAGTTGTAAAGTCGAAGTGGGTGATCTTGTTAAGGTAAAATTGGGCAGAAGCGAGCAAGGTTTGAACACATTTTCTGTGCCTTTAAAACTAAAAGAAGTACATAGGAGGCATGTTGTTTTAGAGAATTGGCACAAATGGAATTTTAGGAGGATTGCTCTTTATTCCAAGAGGGATGTTCGAGCATTTGATGGTAATCCCGTTGTGCAACAACCTATTCTCATCAAAAGTTGTTCTGGGGTTAAACAGGTACGGTAAACTCCCATTGTGCAACAACCTAATCCCATCAAAAGTTGTTCTGGAGTTAAACAGGTACGGGAAACTCGCATTCCAAGGAAATATAGTGATTTTATATTGTATTGATTTAGTTGTATCATGTTTTCACTTTGTAAACATGCACTTTCTACATGGTTTATTACTTATGTTTTTGCACACTTGCATTATGGTTTGCATTGTTTATTCTTTTGTTTCCTGTAAGAGAAGAAGATGTGTTATGATGTTATATTTCTCTTCTTGTCTCTGTGCTTCTGTTGTGCGAGGCTGACCGGTCATACTTGGAACACTGCTGCGTTCTAGGTGGACCGGTCATTCTTGGAGTAGCGGTTGCTGGAGGCAGGAGTCTGGAGTCTGGGAACACTGTCTTTCGAGAAGCATAAATAAACTTACTTTGTTGGACCTTCTTCATGTCCAGTTTCTTTCTTGAACAAGGTGCATATCTCTTTTGCATCAAGGGAGTGTCAGATGTTCTTTGACAGTTTGTTGTTGGTGGAATTGCTGCATCCTGGGCTCAAATTGATGAATACAACTTTGTTCAAACTGTTGTTTCTCTGAGTTGAACATTTACCAGAGTGTATTCACAATTTTGCTTGCAGACCATTGCATTGCAACATTTAGGGAGTATTATATTGAGGGGGTGAGAATGCACCTCAAATCATAATTACAATCCTTGTCAGGGTAAACCACCAAAGTCACTAAATAAATCTATGCTTAACCTTCTGGTAGCTTGGCAAAAAGACATTGGCTTAACTTAGAGGCAAAGTGTAAAGTATTTATGCAGTTCTTATGCATTATTAAAATGAAAACACAACATAAGAAAAAACCCACATTAATTTTGTATTGTATTGCCCCTTTTAATGGTATACACCTGAATGAACTTTTGATATGATAATTTTCTGCATTGTGATAAAATTGATGTTTATCTTCTTTGGTTCTTTTAAATACTGTGTATCAAATGTATTAGATTGTATATATTCTCTTAACATGAAATTGCATTATATCCGTATTTTTGTAAAAATATTTACTCTGGGTGTGAATAACTAAAATACATTAAAAAAATCCAAATATATTTAGAAAAATAGAGTACATTTTAATATATAAAATGACACCTATATGACAAAATCCAATGTGCAGAAATGCATATAGCTCCAAAATGCCAACCTTAGTTATCTGATTGCGCTAGACCGGGTCAAAGTCAAAGGTTCAGGCTGATTGCAATGGATTGCTGTTTGGATGAAGGTACCAGGTTTGTAGCAGTGGAAAATTTACCTTCAGACTTAGAAACTTTTAATGGAGAAAAAGCTGTAGGTTGCTGAAATTGTGTGTTCAGGTGTGGTCATTAACAAAGGTTGGAAAACTCCAGGCAGGTGAAGTCCAAAGTCTGCACCCAGGAAGACCTCGACATCAAGTGGTTGCTTCGGCGTAGGTCTTGACAAAGCCCTCTACATTCGGACGTAGAAACTTTTCTGGAAGTCAGATTTCCTTCAGCGGGGCAAACCAGCAAACTGATACCAACTGGAGATTCAATGGCTTCAGATTCAATGGTGGTCTCAGTCTCTGACAGTTCTCCAGTCAGAAAGGTGGAAAAAAGTTTCCAAGTCCCATTTCTTGCAGTTTAGAGGGCAGGAGGAATGCACTCTAACACCAGCCAAGGGCCCAGAACCTGGGAGCCACCACTTTGTGGTTAGTACTCAATCCACTATAGGCCTGCATCAGAGTCCAGGGCATGCCAAGTTGGTACTGGTCAGCTAGGCAGTTGTGTCCCTGTAGCTCAAACAGGAGTTCAACCAATTGACCCTTGGAGACTCTTCTAGGGCCCTGGGTTCGGGGAAAGGAGATACAGTATATTTCAGATAGCAGGGCAATCCTTTTCTTCTACTCTACAATGGTCCAGGAATGTTATGAGGAGGGTACTGGAATATTCCACAGTTATGTCCAGTGCAAGTCTGTGAGAGTGGGAAACTCTTGACCTCTCCCTAACAATGAGGCAATCTTACCCACTTTTGCACGTTCTAAGTATTTTACTGAAAACTATGCCACAGTACTTATCTATACCTAAATCCAACATGGCAGAACATTTCTTCCCCTGGTGAAATCTCCCAGTGTGCACCCAAAGTCTAATAGGCAAGGTTTCCCTTCTGGTCCCTCCAAGCCAGTTCTCGGGTAGCTCCCCCCTCTTGGAGCTTTAGAGCCAAGAAAAAAGGGAGGTGGGCTTAGGTGTGACTACATCTGCCAGTGACAGGCCAGGCATTCTTTGGAGCTCAGGAAGAGGCTAGGCACAGACCCCCAGGTCATAATATTCAAGAAGAAAAAAGCCCCTCCACACTTAAGCCCTTTACATAACTAATTTATTAATGTGTTTTAGGAATTCTAGTAATCAGTCACAACATATAACACAAAGCATGATTCTGTAAATATGAAGAAAAGTGGAAGGAGCGTCAAGTTCACAATAAAATCATCAGTCCGATACTGTAGTCCATGTTTTTTATTTTTCAAAATCTTTTTCCAAAATTCAAGTTTCCAACAGAAAAATATCCAATCCAACGTGAATTATTCAATCCAATACAGGAAAATGTTTCATCCTAATAAATACTTCCTTGTCCACGAACAATCACAACTCAGAAACAGCCTACGCATTTCGTCCGCCTAAGACATCATCAGGGCTGTGAAATAATGAAACAAAAAATCATAATCCAGTTCTAGGTGTACAATATCTCGTTGATATATATTCATGTACTTTACACGTTTATATAATCAACAGTAATGCTAACATTGTGTTGCTCATATTGTAATCTGCTAAAGCAATCATCCTGCCTATATTCCATTCTAACATGTAGATTGATAAGACAGAATCCACCACCCTCAACATAACGTGCCACATTCTTGCCAATAACAAATTTCATAACTAAAAATGAAATTCACGTTGGATTGGATATTTTTCTGTTGGAAACTTGGATTTTGGAAAAAGATTTTGAAAAATTAAAAACATGGACTACATTATTGGACTGATGATTTTATTGTGAACTTGACGCTCCTTCCACTTTTCTTCATATTTAGAGAACAGTTTGGTCTTTACGGTAGACCATTGGAAGAGGAGCGCCCGAATCAGTACATATAACCTTGAACTATTTGTGTATATCTCACCAGTGCATACCTGGCACAGCCCTTACCGTTGGTCTCAGATTTACAAAGCATGATTCTACCGAACCGACTTGTTTTTGGGTCAATACGGGTCAAACGGAAATCAAACAGAGCGTACCGCTCATTGGCAACTCGTTGGCATTGTTATGTGCAACCATACACCTACCTGAGCTCCGTCGCAAGGTAGAATCATGCTTTGAGTTATATGTTGTGGCTGATTACTAGAATTCCTAAAAAACATTAGTGAATTAACTATGCAGTTGTGTAGGTTGTTTTTTTCTGGTCCTGAGAAATTGTCAACAGACCCTTTGTGGGCTAAGGTAGGCAAGAAGCATGTTGACCTCACATTTTATAAATTAATCACGACTGCTCCTTAGGACCATTGTATCCCAAACAAGCACCACTATTTTTCAATTAGGTTAGTGAGCTCCACTAGTAAAGTTTATTCCAACCTAGCATCACTAGACCTATTTTAAGTCACTTTTACCATACCACACACGTCTTACACCCCACATTCCCACACTTCATCAAGTGGCAAAATCAAAACATCTCCTGCACAGAGCCCCTTCGCAGGTGCCCATCGGGCATTGCAGCCCCGTCCCAACGAGGAGCATGCCCAGATGATGAAGCATGACACGTTTTGGTGTGTGTGAGGGCTCTTGCTCCTATTGGAGATTATTCTACTGACTTGACATACTACTAGTGCTTTATCTTTGTCCAAGGAACTGCACACTTCTGCATTTCAGTTACTGTCAATGGGAGCATGTGTGCTGGACCTATCTAAAAGCTCCTGGTTTCTCTTATTTAAACTACTCTGATCAGGAGGCCAGCAACTAGCCCTTGGAGTCACTCTGGTGGTCCTAGGTTCAAGATGCAGGTCTAGTCCTTTCTCTCAGGAAGTTGGGCTGCAGAGTAGCAGTCCTTCTTGCAGAGCAGCACAGCAGTACTTCTGAGCCTTCTACAGGTTCTGAGGTATACTGAATAGTTGGGTCTAATGGTTCAATATTTACACCGGGTGCCCACTTTGAAGTAGGAGAAGGTTCTAGAGATTTCCACCCCCAGAGGTGTCTGGAATTTCCAGCTCAAACTTGTCTGGGGTCACAAAAAACTAGTGCCAAACCCTTTGTGATTGTGCTCAGTCAGAGTCTGTGTGATGTGCAATTGTGGTAGGTGACAGCTCCTTCCCCTCATCAAGTCAGAGATGACCCATCCTGCTAACATCTATGTCCTCTTTGTCTCATTGTCTTCGAGTAATGCACAAAGACCAACTTTCAGCTACACTTAGTCATGTTCCCCAGAAGGCAGGATGCAGAGCCCAAATGGTTAGGACAAGAAAATGGCAGCTTTTGAAAGTGGTATTTTCGGAATTGTGACTTAAATCCAAATTTACCATTAAAGAGGGGTTCAAATTACAATTCTTTAGACACCAAACTTGAACTTCCCTACCTGTTCCCAATTGAAAGTCATCCCTTATTAAATGTAATAGGTTAACCAAATGTTATTTAATTGGAATGGTATACCTGATTAATGTAGAAGTTTTGCACTACCAGGAGATGTAAAACTTACAAGTACATGCCCAGCCTTTTTAATACACTGTTCCCTGCCGTCTGGGCTGTGTAGGGCCTACACTGGAAGTGTTTATATCTAATAAAAAGGCCTCACAAGACAAACGTTTTGTTTAAAACTACACACATAGGCTGCAATTGCCAGGCTGAGACATGTTTAAAGGGCTACTTAAATGAGTGGCACAATAAGGCCCATCAGTAGCATTTAGTTTACAAGCCCTGAGTATATGTAGTACCACTTTACTAGGGGCTTATAAGTACATACAATTTGCTGATTGGGTGTAATCAAACATTACCATGATTAAAGTAGAAAGCACAAGCACTTTAGCACTGGTTAGCAGTGATGAAGTGTGCAGAGTCCCAAGGCCAGCAAAAACAGTCAGCAAAAACAGGAGGATGAAAGGAAAAAAATTGGAGGAAACTCATGTCTAGGATGTCAGGTCTAACAATTACTATTTAGTATGAATTATTACATTTAAATTTGAAATGAAGAAATACCTAAGAGGTAATCATCCCCAAAGTTAAATTAAGATATCTGTTCCATTAACACAGGCTATACACTGTGGGAAATTTGCCACATAAACAAATCACATTTTATTTGCTGCAAGTCTTTGTTGTGAGCTGCTATAGACTATAACTCTGAATGTGTATCAGCATAGCATCTGAAGATTTTTTTAAATGCTAAAAGCGCACTTTGGGACACAACTCCTGCTGTGGCAACAACCCCATGATAGCTTCCTGAGGCTAAACGTTGTAGGCAGCTAAGTACCTCAATGTGGGTTAGTATAGAAAAACACCTATATGTATCCCTTCAAAACATAGCATCAAACTACACAAATAAATATAAAGAAACAGTGCTGTTGAGCGTGTACTTGATATATCGCCTCCTCAGTCTGCTGAAAGAAAAGCACCCTGACTCTGAAAATGTGCTCCTGTCTTTACCTTCTCCTGTGGTGGAATGGAGCAAGCATCCTCATCCTCTTTGCTATACCATACGGAGCAGTCAATGTGGATTTCCACCACTTAATTCGTTTTCACCTGCTTACCATCAGCTCCCACTTGATACTAATTTGCACTCAGCCATAGCACTATGTGGGACTTACTGGAGGTAACATGAAGATTTCTGTCCCCCAAGGACGCTCAACGTTCAAGGGAACTTCCTCCCCCAACCAGTAGTGCGCCAAGAGACGCGTCTGTAGAATGGTGAACAAAGGGGGCAGAACTCTGATGAGCTGTGTGAGGATTTGCGGTTCTACAGGGGAAGGGGTAACTCTGAGCACTGTGGGGGCTCCTTGAATTAGAGGTGGATGGAATTTGCGTCGTCATGTAACCAAAGTTCAGCGAAACGGTAAAAAATCTCTGCGAGCTACACAGAATTCCGCAAGCACACGGGCTTGCTGTTTGTGTGCTCCAGGGAAAATATCTTGCGAGCTTGCCCATGCAGTCACGGCCATCTTGTTTCACTTGTCCCGCCCGCTCGCGATGCATGTTTCCTGTTCGCGAACGCGGATGTCCGATGGCGCATCCAAATGACATGTTTGCGATCGCACACACTTGTGGAATCGCGCAGCTGGACGCAAACAGTTAGGAAAACTCGTTGGTGAACGCAAGGATCCCGGTAAGTCATTTCCGCAGGTGCGAACATGCATTTTGAAAGCGCAAACAAGGAAAAAATTCTGCTACGCTGCGGATTTTGGAATTTTCACCAACCATGGTGTCTGGGTACCTCTACCCTGACCCCTTTATATTTTTTTTGCACAGATATTTTCAGCCCCGGGGACCGTTTCCCGACAAACAAAATGGCGGCTGCAACTTTTCTATGAATGTGTGCCCAGTCAATCAGTCCTTTGCTATGGACCGTGGATCCATGGAGACCCCCGAGGGCGGATTAGTCAATGATCCGTGTCCCTATATATGCAAATTTGGTTTTTGGTTAATATCTCAAAAACTGCTGAATGGATTTGCACCATCATAAATAGCATGATCTATGGAACAAAATATGCCTTTCTGCCAAATTGATGTAATTCCGTCCAGCTGTTCGGGCTGTAGTCATGTTCAAAACGTTTATGGGAATGAACATGGGTACGATGAGTTTTGGGACCCCTCCCCTTTTTCTCGGCCCCCACTTGACGGGTCACCCCAAAACTAATTCCCAGTAAGTTCAGATTTGTCAGCTTAGGTCAGTGAAGTTCCACAGATTCTGAAGGGAGAAAACTCTGTAGGAACAAATACCCTCACACAACTAGATAGGTGTAATGCATCATCATTGGGCTGTTGCTCCATGTTGGGCCAGCGCTGCAATGCCCAAGGGGCGCCCTCAGTGGGGGCTCTCTACCAGAAATCTTTTTATAAGCGGTATGGTGAAGTGAGGGTGTGTGCGTAAAATAGTACATTGGTGTATTTTAAAGTAAATATGTGAAAGAATGGGATAAAAATATGACAGGGGATACTGTACAGAAATATTTTAATGATTAAGTCCTACTGCCTATGTTAAAATATGTGGTGCTACCTACTAGAAGTGATTATCTAAGGTAGGTGGAGGTCGACATGTTTCAAGCCTAATTTAGTCATGTGAATGATCTAGCGCCTTTTGTTCAGGAACATAAAAACTTAATCTACAAATTGAATGGGGTTTCGACATATGAATTTATTTGTGTTACACCCGGCCACCTATGTGTCTCTATGTATCAATATAATAAATCAATTTTTGAGAAGACCTGTAGTGCAGACAAAATTATAACATCATCACTTTCACTATTATCAAAAAATTGACAATTTGAGACACCAAAGCCTGTTCACATCTTCATGCTCAATCTCTAATGTGTCCCTTGAATTAAAAAGTCCATTTCACAAACAACACATGGAAGATAAAACATATATCATAAAATTCCAACATACTCTGTTGATCAGTGAGGAAACTTGCCCATTGAGGGTATATATCAGGACTCTCAAAATATTTTGCCAGGTGACACGCTTATTAGCGTGCTGTAAAATATCATAATACAGGGTCAGTAGACCTGTCTTAATGATCCGGTGAGCGAGCGGTTAAATTGCACAGATACTCTCTTTAGGAAAAATAGAGTAGCAATGCCGTACTTACAGACTCCTGTATTTCAGCACACTAGAAGACCCACTCACGCTGGCAACCTCGGAAGTGCCGAGTGCAGTGGTCTCCAGTATTTAACCTGTCTTCCATCAGCGTTAATTGGAGGCAGGTGTGTCTCGTGCAGTTGAAGCCCGGTGTCAACCACTAGTGCAGAAACATTCGGGTCGGGCTTTCAAGTCTGTTTTTTTATTTCTAATGGGAGAGGAATCTTCTGTCCCATATAAGTGTAAACGTGACGGCCATTTTAACAAGGTGGCACGAATCTGTGAAGTCAATGTGGAGTAACATTGTCATTTCAGTCAATCTTAGTTTTAAAAGTCGAATTGACATAAAACCACTCCTCTTTTAATGACATGATGTGTTTTTTCCAGTAGTGATTCAAATAAATGTTTTACTTTGAACAATTGTTTATTCTGTGAATAAGGATGGTAATGTAGACATACGTGTCACTCACTAATTTATATTTCGTGCCAAGGAATTTCATCATTGAGACCCATGATATTCAATGAAAGGTGGAATATCCATTGCTGTTCCCTTCTAAAGAGGGAATGCTGTCTCATGTTTGGGTATGCTTCTAGCACAGTCCATCGTATATCCTTAGCAGTGTGTCCTCAGTGAGGAAATGTGTGCTCATTTTTGTATTGGATTTCTTGCAGCATACATTGCTGCAATGTTCATTTATTCTCAATTTTACAGGGCGTGTGATCATCCCCACGCATTGTTTACCACAAGTACAAGTGATCAAGTAGACATAGTTCTTTGTGTTGCAATTGGTGTGTGATTTTTTCCACATCCAATTAGTCTTCAAAAGTATCTCCCTAAAGCTTTCTGTGAAAGTACAGGCGACAGATGATCCACATGGGAAATATCCTTTTACTGGGGATAGAGCCCATAATAATCTCTGGTCTGACCCCCTATGGTCTCGTGGGTGTGTTTGTATTAGCATGACCTTCAGATTAGCAGTTCATTTAAATGCAAACCTAGGTGGTGGGAAGGATAGTTTCTCAGTTTGTAAGATTTTCCAGTGTGTCTTAATTATTTTTCATAGCTTGTTTGACTGGGGTGTGTAAGTAGTGACATATTTTAGAGACTCGTCTTGATGTCTAGTGCGTGGCTCTAGTAGTGTGTCTCTGTTACAATTCCTAGCCCATTTACATGCAGTTTTTACACATTGACTAGGGTATTGTCTTGATTCCAAATCAATGGCCAGCTTTTGTGCCCATGTACCAAAATCCTTTAGGCTGTTACAATTGCGTCACAAGCACAAAAACGGTGCATATGGTAGGTTCTCAAGCAGGGATTTTAGGTGGTGGCAATTGTAAAGTAGACGGCTATTCCTGTCTGTAGGTTTTTTATTTGATCTTACTAATAGCTTGTTGTTTTTCTTCTTGATCAAAAGATCCAGGAATAGTAGTTCCTTCTCAGTGACTGTTTTTGAAAATTTCAGGGATGGGTCTATGGTGTTGACCCAGGAGCTAAATGTCTCGCATGTAGCCAGGTCCCCTTTCCAAAAGATGAGCATGTCATCTATATAGTGCCTCCATAGAAGGATGTTAGGTTTGTATGGGCTCTCTAGACAGAGAATGAATTGTTCTTCAAAATGTGACATATAGAGACATGCTAGACTTGGGGAAAAGGTACTTCCCATGGAAGTACCTTGTGTCTGTTGGTATAGTTGTGTCCCATATTGAAAGAAATTTTCTGTGATGGCCATGCGTGCGCATTCCATGATAAATTAAATGGGCGTAGGGGACGTCCACTCCTCCATTCGGAAAATGATGTCTATTACCTACAGTATGGCTGTCTGTGGTATGTTTGTATAAAGTAATTCCACAACCAAGGTGATTAGTGTAGTTCCTATTAAGTATGGATTTGTCTGCTTAGGTCAGTTAAGTACCACAGAGTCTGCAGGGAGCATTAATCTGTAGGAACTCCTGTCTAGGTGTGTGAGGGCATTTGTTCCCACAGAATAATGCTCCCTGCAAGCTCTGTGGAGCTTAACTGACCTAAGCAGGCAAATCCATATTTATTAGAAACTGCATTAGAGCTGTAAAATGACGAAAGCCATTTACCACTCCAGGCACAGTATTACAGCTTTGAAATGGTAAAATACCAACTCAAGCCAACCTGAAATGAGTAAAAGCAACCCCTGACACAGTGTTTCGCTCTAATAAGAGCTCTTCAGAGAGGTATAGCTTTGTCCAGACACAAGGGAGCACCCAGTATAAGTCAAAACAAAACCCTTTCAGGCATAGAGTGATGCATAAATTATGCAAAAAAGGAAGGAGAGAACTCTGGGTAGTTCTCAAATTTAGGTGGAAAGCAGCTCCTGTTAGAGCACTCTCAACACCAGCGACATTTATTTCCATAGGAAAAGCATTTTTGATTTGCTTGTAACTTTGGCCTCGTTTGACGAGTCTTTACGAAATTTGCCCCCCAAATTTTTTTTTTCAGATCAGCTCCTATCTTAAATGTTTGGGGATGATTCGTCAAGGAGGGGCAGAGAAAACAGGGGGCTCCCAAAACGTGTTTTCTCCATGCAATTTTCGTAGGAAACTTTAGACAAGGCTACAGGTCAAACTGCTGAACGGAGTTACCTCAAATTTGGCAGGGAGAAAGGTCTTGGTCCAGAAAGCATGCTTTTGTTTAAATGGTAAATCTGTTCAGTAGTTTTTGAGAAATATCAACATTTATAGATTTTGATATTTGAGAATTCCGACATCTGATTAGCTGAGGCATTACGAGCACAAGCTTGCGGCTCATTGGCTGTGAACGGTTGGAACTAGGAAGTGTTGGCAGCCATTTTGTGACTCAGTTGAAAGGAGTAGGGAAAAAAAGAGAAAAATTGCATAAGAGGGTATAGTAGGAACACTGTGGACTTAGTTTAAGCAGTCTGTACGGTACAGAGGCAGGGAGTTTGAATGTTGCGTAGGCCTTGGAAATCACATCCGCAGAACAACGGTGCACGGTATTTCGGCAAGGTTGTATTGTCTCTGCAAATCCAGTCGGGAAAACAATGCGCCGTATTGCGGCAAGCAGTGTGTAGGGTGCACACACAGGTAGTGTGAATGCTGCGTACGCCATAGAAATCACGTCCGCAAAACAACGATGCACGGTATTACGGCACTGTTCAGTAGGCTTGTGGAAATCATATTGGGAAAACAACAATGCACCGTATTGCTCTCTTTTTTTAATTTAATGCACAATATGGTTTACTTATAATAAGGTGTTCACTTTTATCACAGATAGTGTCACTTTGTTACAGGAAATGTAATATCATGTGGGAGGGCATGTTCTGTCCCTGTGCGCGGAACAAAATTAACGTTTAATTGGCTGAGGTGTTCCAACAACGAGCTTAATGTTCATTGGCGGCGAACCATTGAAAGTAGAAGTGTTGCTAGCCATTCCCTCCCCCTCCGCGGAGTAGCAAGGACATCTGATTGGCTCACATGTTCCAAGTAGGACCTTCAAGAGCTTAATGTTCATTGGTTGTAAACCATTGCAAGTAGAAGTGTTGTCAGCTATTCCCCCCCCCTCCGCAGAGTATCAGGAACATCTGATTGGGTAACGTGTTCGAAGCAGGACCTTCCCAAGCTTAATGTTCAATCGGCTGTGAAGCATTAAAAGTAGAAGTGTTGGCAGCCATTCCCTCCCCCTCTGTAGAATACCATATACATTTTATTGGCTAAAGGGTTCTGAGTACAAGTTTGCTCCTTATTGACTGAGAACGGTTCACTGTTGTCAGCCATTTTTTGACGTACTTCAAAGGAGTATGGGGAAAAAAAGTAGTGGAGGGTAGGAACACTATTAACTCTGTACAGTGTTCACAAGGTGGTGGACAGGGACTGTGAAGGTAAAAAGTGTTTTTTATATATTTTAAGGGCTATTTATTTAATTTGGGTGGGGCCTACAAATCACAGTGGGAAAATAACAGAGTGTGTTGTGGTCTTCTTTTTATTGAGTCCGCGGGTGGGATACTTCCCAAGAGCACTTTTTTCTTAGAATGTTGTGTTTACTTTTCTGACCTTAGGTATGGTTGCGCTGCAAACATTTCAGTCTAGGTTTGAAACAGTTTTTATTAAGCAATCACAAATATACCTTCTTAGGAAAGTGAAGCTGTATATATCAGAGGGGTGACAAATAAAAACACAACTCATAAAATATCCCTTAAGCGTGGGCACACCCTGCCTTCTTTTTTGTCACCTATAGTTTGTAAAGGTGTTGCCCTATATTCTGGTAATATAAAAGCGCATCAGTTACTGTTAGATAAAGTAGAAAAGAAGTGCTACACGAAACACTCCCGCACTACATCATCTCAGGTCACAACAACAATAAGAAGTAAAAAACATTTAAACACAAATGACGTCATATTACATAGAAATGTACGCTTCATCAAAATATTAAATTAAGCACTATGTATACAAATTTTTTTTAGCAACTACTATTTTATAAAAATTAGCAGTGTTGTAAGTTATCAATGGAAATAACTGTAGTATATGTTGTTAATTTCTCGTACAGATAGATCTCCAACCCCTTTGAACTACTATAAAGTTACACTATTAAAATATACAGGGTGAGTTTATAGTATTCCACAGGAGAACAAGAATAAGGACCACAACAAAAAAATCTAAATGTTTACAATTTCTATTCTGTAGAACTCAGGAAAGTTCGTAGTACTTAGAGGTTGCTCACTGCTCTGCTAAGAGATCACATCGTCCTTTAAGAACATATAGCATAGTAGTATAATATACACTACTATTGGTATATATTCTATAGGGAGAAGGAGAATAGGAACCACAACAGAGAAAAAGATAAATACCAAAATATCATTCAGAAATGTAGGGTTTATCAAAAGCATTCAGTAAGAAAGTTTATATGCAAACAATCTTTTTTTAAAGTGCAATTCCGAAAAATATTCTCATTGTAAAAATATCTGATCAAGTAAGTTATAAAGGTCAGTAAGCTGTATTTCAACAAATCTCCAACTCTTGTTGTCTGAAAAAATAACACTATACTACAATATACAGAGTGTTACTGATGCAAGACAACAGGGAAATGAAAATAAAGTTATGAACAGAAAACAAGATGAACAACAAAATATTTTCCACCGGTAAATATGTCCAAAGCTTCTTTTCTCCGGGACTTCGAAATATTTTGTCTACGCGTCAACGGGTCATGAACTCCACTGAGGTCAGTATGAATGTAAATATTACAATATACATACTCACACTATATGATCCCCGCGGGGAAACAGCGTAAGAACCAGAAGTTGCTGAAGTTACATATAAATCTTTAGTCTTCGCACCCATGGGTCACCAACACCTCTGAGGTCAAGTATAGTGTCAATATTATAATATACAAAGTTAAACTACATGAGCTCAAACGAGTGAGAAAAGGAACAGTGTTTTCTCCATTCTGTCTGTTTCTGTATACAAGCTGCTGACGTTACATATAAATGGCAAAAACAATCAATAACACTTTTTTCTGAATACAAATCTTTAAATAATAACAAATAGCTACGTGTTATAAATATCTGCTATGCCATAATCAAACAACTTACAACTCCGTAATATTTTTTGCTGTCGCAAAAGAAGAATCCGACACTAGAAAATGGAACGTGCATCACAGAATAGACACGCGTAAATAACTCTCAAAAACATAACTAATCGATCAACGGGTGTGGTTTATACTATTTGGTTATTGAGTAGTCTATGGAAGGAACATGCGGCTCCACCCATTTAGATGTCACGTTTTACAGTTGACACGTGCTCCTGTTTTCACTGTTTAACTTGAGCACGTGTTTGGAAAAAAGTTACAAAATGTGAAGCGGTAAAGGATTCGATTTTGATCCTCACACGTATAAGCTCCTTAATATATACATGTATTGGAGAGCTTAAAAACTGGTACCCGGTAAACCATGTCATTTCCTTTTTCGTGACTAAAACATCTATTAATTGCCATATTTGAAAATAGAAGATATAAAAAAAATATAGTTCAGAATAGAAGAAAAAAAATACGTGCTAATATTTCTCATCACTATGGTTTTAAATAAAAAAAATGCCAGTATTTGTAAAGCATACAGCTACCTCCAGAGAAGTGTCCCGGTGCTCAGGGGCATTGGGAAGATTAAGCAAGGTATTGCCCACAGTGACATAGTGGTGGGCTAACGTGCCGCTGGAGCCGGGAATCGACATGTGAACGCTGTTGTTCGAAGTCAGGTATCATAGCTGCTGCATCACACTTTTTCCACAATTAGATATTAATTAGTGCTAATTAAATTTTAAACATTGTTAAATTGTAACTTATAACAGACTACTGTTACAGTTAGTTTTTCAATACAAAAAGAATGCACTGTTTAAAAAAAAATACTTAAAAACAATATAGGTTTCAAGGACATTGTAGTTAGAAATTAATATTTATAAAACCTTCAAAATTCACTGAAAAAACCGTAGGTTTTCAAAAATTTTAAAGTTAGAAATTAGCATTAAAAAAACCTTGGAAATTCACTGAAAAAACCATAGGTTTTAGGAAAGTTATAGTTAGAAATTAGCATTTAAAGAAACGGAGCAATTCACTGAAAAATCATACGTTTTAAAAACGTTATAATTAGAAATTAGCGTTTAAAAAACCTTAGAAATTCACTGAAAAGACCACAGGTTGCAGGCACGTTATAGTTAGTTGGACTTTTCACTCGTACAAAACCAGAAAAATATGGCCGTTATAGTTAGTTCATCTAACTATAACTTGCGCCCCTGCAATGCACTGCTGATGAAGTCACATATTACATCATTCATGACATGGTCAGTGATGTCACTGATGACACCTCAAATGACATCACCAATGACATCACTGATGACATCATCCATATGAAAATCTGATGCACCTCCCCACACTCTAATATAACCTTTGATACACCCACTGTAAAATACTGACTACCATTTTCAAAACCATTGACGCACCAATACCAGTTACTACATATGTACTCACTGATTCCTAGGTCTACACACACATCCACTCATTCACCCAAACAATCACTCATACATGCAGTCACTCATCAATACAACACTGTCATATGCACTCATACACCTATACAGACACTAACACACCACCACTCATCCAGAGTTACTCACAGTCTTGTAAAGAATCAATCACACTTCTATTTACTGACCTATACAGTCATACCCACACCACATCACGTTTTTAACCAGATACTAACACATACTTACTCTCTTATACAATCACTGATACAAGTACACACTCATTCATACATCCACTCTCACAATCACTGACTCACATATATAGTCATTTATTTACTCCAAGTCTCACATACACTGCCTTTCACATATGCAGTTACTCACACATGTACCACTGAGACACCCATTCACTCACCAACACACCCACACACACACTCACCCACCATACAGCTTTTTCCACATGTACTCTTAAACCCATACACCCAGTGAATCAATCACACACATCTATGCACAGAGTCACACACCTTCCAACCACACACATACACACCCAGTCTCCCATACAAATATTCATGCAACCAATTATTAACCCATATAGGCATTCATGTAGCTACTGACCAACCCATGCCGCAGCTTACACAAGATCAAACAAACTGATACAGACATTCACACAGTTTAGTCACTAACCCATGCATTCACTAAGACACATTTAATCACTCACTTATACAGTCAGTCATGCACCTACTAAATCCTCCATCCAGACAGTTATACACCCACTCATTCTTCAATACACCTTGGCATATATATATGAAACATATTTAAACTTTAAACAAATACACAGTCACTGGTTGATGTCATCAGTGATGTGATTTGAGATGTCATCAGTGATGTCATCAGTGATGTCACTGACCATGTCATGAATAATGTAATATGTGACGTCATCAGCAGTACATTGCAGGGGCGCAAGTTATAGTTAGCTGAACTAACTATAACGGACGGATTTTTCTGGTTTTGTACGAGTGAAATGTCCAACTAACTATAACATGCCTGAAACCTGTGGTTTTTTCAGTGAATTTCTAAGGTTTTTTAAATGCTAATTTCTAACTATAACGTTTTTAAAACCTATGTTTTTTGTCAGTGAATATATATATATACATAGACTTGCATACTTGCTTAACAATATCACATATGGCTGAAAAATGTTGGACTTACCATATGCATTCCATCTGCAACAGAAGGAATCACTGAGAGATTACAGACTCAGCATGCCTAAAACGTACATGATGCTGCATCAATGACAAAGAGAAAGACAGCATCATCGACAACTCTATAAAAACGCTATGTGGCACAAACATTAGTTTCACCAGATATGACTGTGTGTTGCCTACTGCAAACAGATGCCTTCATCCTAAATATCCTTCGCATTGTCACAATGTATGAATTGGCACTAATTATTTTGAGTCTAAAGGAGCAGTTATATAGATAAGGACTCCTCCTGTTGGAAAAAGAAAAAGATTTATTTTCACATTATGACAATGAGATCTTGAAGAGAATAGGAACAGCTGGCAATTGGCTGTGGTAGAAGGCCTCCTCGCACACGAACATTCCTCAGACTTAGAACCTTTAACATTCCGATTCTATTACCACTACATTCTACATTCCATGTTTCTTACACCAGAGATATTATAACATAATAGTAATGAATATTAGAACATTGGAATGTTGGGAGCTCAATTGAAAACAATAGAGTGCTCCAGGCTTATAATGGCTGGTATAAGCCTTGAGCTCCAACATTCCAATGTTTCTTTGTTCACTGCTCTGGCTGTGAACAAAGGCTTCAGGGAGCCTGAGGGGATTCCAATCCCCTCACGCTCCCAAAAGGCTTTATTTTTTTTGTTAGAACATTCTGCCCTCTAGTGGTAGAATGTTCTAATAGCCTTATAGCCCTTCGTAGTCGGGCTATACCGGCTATTATAGTCCCTCTCCTTTGTTAAAGGCCCTCGCCTTCGGCTCGGGGCCTTTATCGCTGGAGAGGGCCTTTAATAGCCGGTATAGCCCTCTACGGCGGGCTATAAGGCTATAGTAATTATTAATTTTATATAATAATAACAAATATTAGCGGTTCAGTTGGCCTTCCGCCATCTATGCCACTCCTGCCTCTCTACTTAGACTTGGGCTGCCAGCGAATTGAGGATGTGGCGTGGTACAGACCCGTGGCATATTGGAGGAGGCTCTGGGTAACACCGGAACTCTCCCAGTATGCCCTGGCCCTCCGCAGAGTTCGGGACATGGATTCAACAAGTAGATTTCCATGGTTTAGAGAGGCTAAGGCGGTTTATAAGGCTATGCGCCTGGGCATATTGTGGGAGAATCCTACAGACAACCCATTTCCACCGCCGAAAAGTTTTTAAAAAGCTCTGCTGGTCAATGGTGTCAACGCGAGATTTTCAAAAATGCAATGGGCCATCATTAACACGACACTTTTTAGAGCTCAAGCACGAACCAGTTTATGAAGGTTATTGGGACATTATCACAATCCCTGAGGATAGGAAACGATTTGATCAGTACAGGGTGGGTACCCTTCCAGTTAATTCTTTTACTGGCAAATGGTTGACCGGAAACAGTCTATCATGCCCATTCTGTAATACCCAACCGGAGAGCATAGCACTCATCTTTTTTATTTGCCCAGAGCACAAAACACACACGTCACAAGTGGTTAAAGTCTATATGTTTGCAGAAGGGCATTACTAACGGGACAGAGGCATTAAGGATTTTTAAAACGGACTGTTCTGAAAGCATTATAATTGCCAGTTCTAAATTCCTGCACTGGATGTGGGCTATACGAAGGAGAAATCTGCACTTAATTGAATAGAGTGTATTCTTTTTGAAATTTTTAAGCACTAATACCACTGTGATGCGAATGGTTCAATGAACTCACACTTCTTTTTAAATGTAAATTATTGACTAGGTTTTAAATTTTGTATATCTTTCTTTTCTAATATAATGATGTTAAATGATTGTAATTAATTGTAATGGAATAACTGGAAGACATGCTTGTTTGGCAGGAATAATGTGTCTTTGATGCCATAGTATAACACAGCTCGTCCCTGGTTTTTTAATAAGCGTACTTTAAAAAAAAAAAAAATGTCCAGTCTTTTATGACATGTGTCAAAATAAAGACTTATTTGACTTTGACTTTGAATAGTAATTATTAATTTTATATAATAATAACAAATAATAGCGGTTCAGTTAACAAGTACAGATGATAACACTTTGCCACGATGGGCATTTCACCCACATACGGAGATCTCTAAACAATCTTTTATGTATCCAGAATAATTTCAAGACCCGAAGAATATACTACCGGCAAGAGGCTGGCAAAAGCATGTGCCTTGTAGCAAACCCATGCAAACACAAACCACACAGGGCCGCAAAGCACCTTCAACCCAGCAGGTCAAATACCAGACCACTGATAAGGCCGCTGACGTATGGGCACACCAAACTCCTGCTTCTCGTGTGTCACACACTAGTCACAGAGTGTGTGTAGCCAGACCCACAGGGCATCATGCCTGAGAGGGTAAACGCCAAGAGGCTCACTCTTTGTATGTTAACATGCTTAACTTTAAAACCTGTTTTCCAGAATGTGTTTCTTCAGACAAACAACAAACGGATCCTTCATTTGATTTTACACTGCACAGATTGCGAGAATTGCGCTTTTCACGTAGTGTCATTGACGGCAAAGTTTATTTCACTGTACCCTGAAAGGAGATGAAATTGATTGATCCTATCTGCATGCCTTGGCTCGTGAACTCAGACCAATGTTATTAAGCCCGACACACAGAAACAACACCTATTGCACCCTACAGGCGACAGCGGTTGCACCAGCTGAGAGGTAGAGACTTGCCAAAAGTGAAGCAGTCACTCGACATCATTAAGGGACACAAGTGAAAAGCACAGCCTATAAACATTGCCACAGGGCAGCAGGGGAACAAACCTGCAATGTAACCTCAGACATCACTATAGTGGGGTACCAGTAAAAGATTGGTCCATTAGTCAGAATGTGTCAGTGGCTTCTAGCGGGTGCCTGTCAGGAGTGCTCTACGCCCATGCCCAGCGCTCTTCTCGCCAAGCTCCCATGCTGTCCATCCGGTCTCCTCAGGGTATGTCACAAAAGCTATGAGTGGGGACAGATACAATATTTGTGCAACTAAATATATTTTATTTCATTTTATTTTTATTTTATTTAATGTGATTTTATATAGCGTGAACATTACCTGAAGGTGTCAGAGCGCTTTACAAAAGAAACAGTTGTGTTACATAAGGACTTTTCATTACATGAGTTACATAAGAGATATAAACAGGGAAATAATTGCAAATGTACCAGTGGAGCTAAAGGAGGGAAAAAATTGCCAATGTACAAGCTGTAAAGTCACTCAAGGAAGAGCTACACACAGATAAACTCTAAAATCACATAGGAATGGTAGTAAGTACAAAGGTCTACAACATATAATAGTAGTTAGAGTTTTATATACAAGTGGAGTGAAAGGAGGGAAAAATTGCAAATGTACAAGCTGTAAAGTCACTCAAGGAAGAGATACAAACAGATAAACTTTAAAATCACATAGGAATGGTAGTAAGTACATAGGTCTACTACATATACTAGTGTTTAGATATAAATATGTATACAAATTGCAAATTCACTCAGGATTACATTTTAATAGTGAATAGGCTTGGAAATTATATATTACATATTAACAGAGCAGGAAATTCTTGCCATTGTTCAGCCAGGTGTTCAGGTGGTGTTGCACTCAAAGGTAGTTCTTGGGTGACCGAAAGTCTTGGGCCTAGAAACAGGAGGGGGAGATGATAAGGATGGCATGATAGGGAAGGGTATGTAGCTTGGCTGCCATTTTACAGTGGCTTCGCTCCTGCATGTTACTCCTCTTCTGTACTGCGGGCGTCATTTCATAGTCAGGCAAGGCAAGAAACTTGACATTGTCATAGTTTTTTTAATGCGCGTTATTTTAGTGAAGGTAATTTGCAAAGCATGGAACTGCAAGGGTGCGCTGTCATCATCATTCCACTTAACGTACATACAAGCTTAGTCAATTTGAACCCAGATCCAACTTATGCACTGTTCTCCTGGGTTTGAGCATACCTTTGGTTCACTTTTGGGGTCCTCCTCTGGCAGCCTCACCCAAGGTCAAGATTATTGAACAAATGACACCCGCACAGGTCCATCCTACCTATCCTTGATAGGGTGACCAGATGTCCCTGATTTACCCGGACAGTCCCTGTTTTTCGGCAGCTGTCCCAGCACATTTCAGGAAGTTAAGCTCATGTCCCGGTTTTTAGAGAGGGTCGGCTGAAAACGGTGGGAGGTATCTTTTTATGTTTTGCCAACCAGGGATAGTTAGCAGCTGTTATAAGAAAACAGTCAAGCTACTGGTGTTAACAATGGCATTTTGTGTACGTTCTTACTGCCTTTTCTGTAATTCTCTGCTAAGGAGCGCTGTCATTTGGTGCGCTGAATGATAGCCACTTTTGGCCTGTGTGAATATCCCTAGGGCACAGCGGTACCACCTCGAGAATCAAGGCATTGTGATCACTGTCATATAGGGTCACAACCCTGAAATGGATCACCCGGTGCCAAGATTTGGTGTCCACCAGGATATCATCTAAAATGGAAGAACTTCTCGGTCTGTTGTACGTGTAATTCACCGGGGAATCAGATTTTGTACCCACATTACAGGCCATAAGGGAGTGGTTCATTGTGAGGGTGTACATTTGGAGTAACAATGGGGTCCAGGCCCGGGTTGCGGGGGCATTTGACTCTGTATTAGTATTAGTCCTCCTCACTGGCGTCACCCACAATCAAGTCTTTCAGAGGTTCGAACTGACAATTAAAGTCACCAGCTAGGATCACCAGAGTGTTGTCAGGAATGGTATGTAAAAAAATTGTCAGATGCTCTAGGGTTGTGGACTCCTGGCCATGGCTAACTGGGTGGGAATAGACATTGATCACAGATATTCTAATCTTGGTGGGGAAGCTCAAAATAACGCAAAGTATATCTCAGGAAGGTGCCTCAACTTGTTCTGTCGTGCACCGCGGGTGTACGGCAATCCAGGTGCAAAGTCCCCCTGCAGGTCTTCACCTTCCCTCACTGGTAACTGCCAGGTAAAAGGTTGCATAGCCAAGTCTGTGGGTATCCTCCCTGGCCCAGGTTTCTTGGAACATGCAAATGTCATTTTCTTGGATGAAAGCTTCCCACTCTGGATTTCCTAGTTTAGAAGTGAGGCCCGCAATGTTCCAGGATACAACATAAAACTTGGGTGTGATGTTTAATGGCTGTTTTGGAGTGCTAGGTTCCTCTGCGATCGACCTAGAGACGATCTCAATAGTGGGGCAGTCAGTTCTGGGGGGGGGTGGTTTCTATTATCACCCGCTGATGGCCTATGGTTGTCTGTGAGGGGTTCGGTATTGTGCCTATTATAGTACAATTGGTAAAGGACCCTTCCACTCCCTCACTTTGAACTCTTCCCTCGCCTACAACCCTCTTGCTGACCCAATCAGCTTTCTGTCTAAAAGTAACAGGACTCTTACACAGCTCCCTCCATTCAGGGAGATCCCTCCAATAATCCCTCTGTGAATATCCTCGCAATTTCTCTAGCAATTGACGCAGCAAAAACTTCCAACTTACCATTACATCTATGTTATATTGATTTTAGTGCTGCTTTTGACAACATCGAGAGAGGCAGACTTTGGGAGAAATTGACACGATGGGGCATTCCGCAGTCTACTCTAAACATCTTAATGCTCCTACATACGGACACCTGGGTGCAGGTAAAACTAGGTGGAGGGACTCATCTCTCCTCGAAAGTACCAACTACGAGGGGATTGAAGCAAGGTTGTGTGCTTGCTCCAACCTTGTTCAATCTATTCATGGCTGACCTTCCTAATCGGCTGGATGCTTGTAACTCCCACGCCCCCAGGTTGGGAGGGAAAACTATAACCAACCTCATGTACGCTGACGACGTAGTTTTGCTAAGTCATACTCACGTTGGCCTGCAACATCTACTAACTGAAATGCAAAACTACGCAAAAGAAAACAACTTAAAAATAAACTTGTCCAAAACAAAGACAATGTCAATTAACAGCAAAAAAAGCTCACAGAAACACTGGTTCCTTGGTGGCATCAAAATCGAACATGTAAGCGAGTACAAGTACTTAGGGGTTGTATTCGATAGAGAAGGCTCATTCTGGCGCCAAAAAGAGGAAATAAAAAGGAA
Source organism: Lissotriton helveticus (assembly GCF_964261635.1). Lineage (NCBI taxonomy): Eukaryota > Metazoa > Chordata > Amphibia > Caudata > Salamandridae > Lissotriton > Lissotriton helveticus. The sequence continues at coordinate 730,216,154 of NC_136068.1, forward strand.
AGGTCTGCTAACTGCCTTAACGATGAAAAATCTGGCAAACAAACTAATGGGACCGACATTGACCCCACTATTGAAGGCAGTTCAGGCTAAACTTCTTCCCTCGCTAACTTATGGTAGTGAGGCAATGAGGGGTAGAGATGCTAAAGAGCTGGATAGGACGTTGGTCAAAGCCTATCGAACTATGTTTTGTCTTCCGTCTTATACGTCAGCAGCACAAATAAGGCTGGAGTTTGGCCTCCAACAACAAGCCTTGGCTAGATACGGGGCTTACATCATATGCTGGCATAAGATAAGCAAGGCCAATCCAGACACATTGAACTATCTGCTTTGGCAAGACTTACAACATAGGGAGTTTTCCCAAGCAAGAAACTACCTTAAATCAGCCTTAGATTCCACCAAATTGTCTGGACTATGGGAGGCGCAACTCGGCCAACATAATTTAAAAAAATTGGTGTGGAAAAGCATAAAACTATCCTCCTTACTTAACGACAAGGCAGCCTTCTCGAAAAGATCCCACGCCTGGATGACCCTCAGCTCGTACAAATCGCTCACCCCACAACCATATTTCAATCAGCCTTACTCGAGGGTGACAAAAATGAATTTCCTAAAGTACAGACTGGGGATGCTTCCATGTACTCAACATTTACCACCATGGTTGAGGACCAAAGGCCAAGCTGCCTGCAGACTGTGTAACAACAAGAATGGTGACATTCTGCACGTAATTTGCCTATGTGAAGAACTGCGTCAAGTACGGTCTCAATTTCTAAAAGATTCATTCAACCAGAAAGGGATCCGCACCAGAAGGCAAGCAGTGCTGGCCTGCTTTAACCCAGCGAACATCCAATTAAATTGCAGACTGGTAAAATATCTAAGGATGGCCGAACAAAAAAACGGGGCTAAAGTCTCTTCTCTGACTGCGTGTGAAACAGCTACCGGAAGTGGACAAGGAGCTATGGCGGGAACTTAACCGAAACAAGCAGAGACAATCTCGCCATGATATCCAAGCACGCGTGACCCATTGACTACTCCAAACACCGTAACTTGACCATGTATTATCACAATGCAGTATTTTATTCTAATTCTTAAAATGTTTTTAACCATGGATTATGAATTTTATAGTGTAACCTTTTGCAATGGTTTTAATTAACTATGCCAATAAACTTACTTACTGCCCTCTGTGAATTTTGTTCCATTTTCAGTGGCTGTACTATTCTAGTCAGTCTACTGCTTCTAGGGACACAAATCTATTTGAAAGTGGGAGATTAAAAAACAGAGGGCTTGGTTGATCCTGCCCCAAAGAGGTACTTTGCTGGTACTGGTGTCTAGACCCTACTCCATAAACTGGCTGCAGCTAAGCATGCTCGCTCAGGGTATCCTCACATAAAAAAACATCTGCTTGTGAGTGACAAAACAAGGACTAAAAGCATAAAATATGTGCAATGAATCCACACAAAACTGGTACAAATAGCGTCTTCATACCTACAATCTTTATTCTGTTTTTAATTGAGACCAGATACTCCGGGCATATGGTGTAAATGTAATGTGCACCCACGTACTGCTGCATCCAATTTTGCACAGACTTTTGAACAACAGTATGCACCGTTTACCTGGTTCGTGTTCATCGTTCGAAAAGTTCAACATTCACAAACCGCGGCCGGACTGTTCCTTAGGTTGATAAGTCTCTGAAGGCACAAATCAATCTCCGCGTGTATGACACTCACAAATATGTGTGGATGTGGTAATATGTGATTGCTTAATCAGCATACATTGCCGAGAAAAGTAGGTACATTTCCGTAAATTAATGTGCAATGCAGTGCAAAGGTGCCTCGTTACCCTCTTAGAAATCAACACTGACATGTAATCTGTTTAAAAGTGAATATTTATTAATATTCCATACAAATCTTGGCACTATTGAGATGAGAAGTGAAAAACTAAAATGATTAAACACTACAGGCCCACGCCAAAACACCAAGGAATGAACAAGCTGTTTAGAAATCGTACTAATGCTGGGGTCGTCAACCAACCTATTAGTAAAAATACAGTTAGGAGTACATAATGGCCAACATATGCAAATCACCTGCATTCAAATTCATAATACCTAAATCTTCCTCATACATATTCACAGTGGGAGTCCTGAAACCTGACTGGGTTTGATTATTGGATGGGTCGGTGATCCCAGCCGCAGGCCCTAGTGACTTGGCCCTGACAGTGAGAGGAATAGCAATGCATAGTCTGCTGGTGAATCTCTCAATTCGCGCTGTATTAATACATTTGGTTAACTTTTCTCACAATGCAGCATCAGTGGCCTCACAGAAGGAAGCTTCTTTGACATCTCTACCAGTAGTTGCACTTTAGCATAAAACCCCTATAGTTGATACCACCCGCTCTTCTCCAAAGCGACCCTAACTCTTTCTTTTTTCCGAAGGCTTGGTATTGTCGACACTTCTCTCATGCTTGCAAGAGTATTTCGCGTTTGCAAACAGACAAATGCCTGGTCATCTGAACTCTTGTTACTGACATTAGAGGCCAACTTGACCTTCGATCCTTTGGAGACAGAACTGTGCCATGAAATGCCTAATTCTTTTTTTTATTCAGTGGTGCACTTCTTAGCTTCAGTTTTTGTTCCCTGTCCAATTACTGATGCTTTCCTCTGACACTCCCCCTTGTTATGTCGTGGGTCCTAGGCCCACCTGCTAAAGAATGATGGCACACAGAAACAGCCTAGGGTTCTAGGACCTAAAATTGGCTTTAGACCTAGTCCCCACGGACAAATCGTGGTCTATTCTATTAAATTTAGGGGCCCCTCCGTACCTTTGCCACCAGATGAAACGGCTTCATGAATGTATTTATGCACAAATCAGGCGTGGGAAAAATGGTGAGCTCACTGACTCCATATCTATAGATAGAGGGGTACGACAAGGGTGTGTGTTGGCCTGACCTTTTTCAGCTTCTTTATTAATGGCCTAGTGGAGGCCCTGATTGCTCGGAGGGACATAGATACTCCTAAGTTGGCGAACCTCAAGATTCCCGCCTTGATGTTCGCCGACGATACCCTCCTACTATCTAACTCCCCTATGGGAATACAGATGGTCCTAGATATCTTCCATACATTTTGTAAAAGTAGGGGTTTAGAGATAAAATCACAGAAAACCAAATACATGGCTTTTAATGCAGGAAATACCACACAATCAAATCCTCAGCTAGACGGGACACCACTAGAGAAAGTGACTGTCTTTGAATACTTAGGAATAACAATCACTGAGAAATGGACTGGAGCGCACAAATTAAGAAGGCTAGTCTAAAGTTGAACCAGACAACAGGGGGCTTAACAAAGATGCTTAGGACGTGCACTCATAAAATGGTTGGACCTGTGATGAAAATTTATAAAGACCAAGCAAGGGGGGCAGCCTTGTACAGGCAGAAATCTCGGGCCATCAGCCATCGAACCCCCCTTCCAAGTACTAGAATTTCTTTGCCAGGGAACTCCTAGGTCTTCCCAAAAGTACACCACTTACGCCAATTCGAATGGATCTTGGGGTTGGCCGAATTGAAGAGGAAGTTGTCCTTAGACCCCTCTTACATTGGCAACGTTTATGGAGTACCCCAGAATTAGTAGCATTTAGAGAAGAGCTGGAGGAAGTGTTAAACTTACAGGGAGCTAGTAAAATCCCATGGCTTGTTGAAAGTTGGGCTGAAACCGTCAACATTATCGGCGCCCTCTTGCTCTTCTTGAACCCTTTTCGTGCACGTAAACAACCGCCATTTTGAACACCATGGCTTCCCTGCCTTTTTTTGATAACCAGCGCGTCTCTCTCCCTCTCCTAGCCTCACGGGCACCACCCCCCCCCCGCATGCTGGCAACCCCCTCGCCCTCCCATGTCTCGGGTCATAAACCCCTCTTCAGCGCAGCTCTGCCTCGGAATCCCATCCTGTTCCCAGCACGACACCTCCCTCCGTTCCTTTCATGGTCCCAGGTCCTTTGATGCAAACCCCCTCTTTTCTGTGTGCCCGTTTTGTCTTCCCCGTTCCCAGGCCACCATCTGGCTCTGCGGATACTGTTTATTACCCCCAGTACAGTAGGAAGCTTCCTCCCATTGCCGGACCCCCGGGTCGATCAAAACCCCCACCCTACGAGATCCGATCGAACCCCACACCTTCCATGGATCGGCGGAATATCCAACTGCGCAATGATCACCACCTGTTGTGACCGGGGTGGGGACTTCAACTGTAACTATGTGGGGGAACGGACCTGAAGGGGAGATTCCGGGGATGTCTTTCGAATATCAAAGTATTAGCGAGAATGTGTTTCATGCAATAAAGTGATTAACTTGTATATAAGAGGCCAGGCCTCAGAGATGCGGGTAGAGCACCTCAGAACGATACCTGCTGTCTGTTTTGCTGTGTTCTCCTCCGGAGAGAATAAAACCTTGTTTCCTGCCTTCCAGTCTCCAGCGCCTGCCTCTTCATTAGTTTAAATACCTTGTGGGTTCAAGAGGCGACACCGCCGGGCAATACTTAAGGACCTTATATTCTGGTTGGTAGTCTAACCCTTTTACAATTGGCGCCCACGTGGGGCCCATCAGCGACTCGTGGATCCAGTGGGAGAGGTCCTGACGACAGAGTGAACGACTGCAACGATCGGGAACGCGTCTGTCCGATAGACCCTCGTCTGACAGCCGATCATCCGAACTTCACTGGTTTCGAACAGACCTCTCTCGAGTGATCTACGGTCCTGACTGGGAACCATCAGGAGTGCCGCGAGGATAACGGAGAAGAGAGGACGATCGGGCGCTGGATTCGGAAGACAAGAAACTGTCCATGCGGTCCGGGTAAGGTCGTGTAAACACGACAAGTTGCGAAATGATTGCTTGATTGTTTAAAAAATACTAGTATTGCTCTTTTTATTTATTTGGAGATTCGCTGTCTGCAAACGGAGAAACAACGGGCTCTCTCTTTGCAAACAGTGGAGGATAGGTAGGGCAGCAGTCGTGCCTATTTTTTTCTCCCCCACTGAATAATTACTTGAAACTGAACTGTTGTTCGCAAAACTATTGTTTTCTGGAGATTCTCTGTCTGCAAACAGGGAAGAGACCACCCTTTTTGCAGATAGTGAAAAGGGTAGGTAACGCAGATCTTTGCGGACCTACTCATTCTCCCCATTGAATATTTATTGGTCTTTTGTTATTTTGATCCATGAGGTATTCACTGCCTGCAAACAACGTAGAATAGAAATATTCTGTCCAGTCTTTGCACCCAGTGATAAGATAGGCAGTGCTGACTTTTAGTCCCTCGTTACGAGCCGTCATGTCTGTCTTCTCCCCACTGATTAGTAGCCTGTTTAGCCCGGACCGCTTATTAGAGATGGACCACCCAGCCCCACTGGAAGGCACCCCTAATAAGGACATGTTCACGAAGCATGGATTGACCGCTATAGCCTATAGCAAACTATGGCATAAATATACGAAAAAGGGTCAAGAAAGTCAGTGGCCCCTGATAGGATCCTTCGATGATGATAAAATAAAAACGCTAGAAACAGCCCTTGGTAAAAACAAGACAACACCCACTATGCTTGACAGTTTCGGCATGTGGCGCAAAGAAACTGAACAACGTAAAAAGAAAACTGAGAGTAGGTTGGAAAAAGAGCTGCGAAAAGCAGCCCACCTAGCTGCCCAGAAACTAGAAAAAGAGATAAAGGAAAGAGAGAAAGCTAAACAGAAACTAGAAATGGAAACACCGAGCCAGTGTCCGGTTAGAACTCCCTCCATGCTCTACCCTGATTTACCCTCGAAACAACGAGCTAACGATGATCTGCTGTTAGGTCCTCCTATCATCTACATGCCCCCTCCATATGCCCCTTCCCAACCCTTAGCACAGCACGCGCCACCCCCAGGTACAAACGAAAGTACTGCCACAGCTTCGGCCCCAATGGCCTCTGTGCCAGCCGAACCCCTTGTATTAAATACTGCATCAACGACAACGTTAGGCGACCATGAGACTCGGGGGGCTGGCCCTGCAAGAACAAACAGACTGAGCAAAGATGAGCGAGCAGGGATCGACAAGATAGCAAGGACACTGGTAGAAAGGAAGGAAGAGGAAGAGTACATCACGGATATGTTCAACTCGTATACAGGGAGTCACAGACGACATTTTACCGTACGACTGTGTTATCACGTCTTGAATGCATACGAGGACCGATATCGAGACAACGGTCCCGGGAGCCTAACGACCCTGTACCGGAAGGTCGATATTGGGGATGAGGGCGAGTGTGATGTGTCGGACCTCCTTACGCGTACGCTTGAGGTTTTCCGTCACCTCACTGAACGAGAGTCGGGAACTAAATCCACGACCTCCGTAGTGATCGAACCACCAACCGAGCAATCTAACACCATGATGCCAATACGAGAGGCTGCCCCTTACTGGGTTCCTCCCCGAGGTACAGGGACTCACGATGATGCAAACAACCAAGATGCGAAGGGAAGGGTAGTGTACAACTGGGTCTACCAGCCATGGGACCGGCAAGAGATTCTGACATTCCGGAAATCTCTACCCGATCTACGTAAAAACCCCACTGCCTTTTATACTGAATTGGGTACAGCCCTGGGTTCAACGGTTATGACCCTGGCTGACATCGACTTGTTCTTCGGGTTATGTCTACCAGCTGATGTGTGGAAGCAAATCCGGAAAGTCGACCACCTTGAGCTGTTTGGACATACCTGGTCACAACTCGATGGCCTGGATAAACAACGGGGACCAGGACAAAAGCCTCTGAAATCCATTCTAGACCTTCCAGATAAAATCGTAGAGAAACTAAAAGCCCTGATCCCAGAAAAGAAAGTGGACTGGTCGATAGTAACGGCCTGCCGCCAGAAACCCCAGGAGGATGTATCGGAATACTTCTCCCGGTTTGAAACGGTGTTCTCCGATTACAGCGGCCAGGACATGACCACTGCAACTGGACACCATCTGTTTGTCCAGAATTATGTTAAGGGACTGTCATCGGAGATCTCCCAGAAACTACAGGCCAGCGAGAGTAGTTGGGCAGCCTCCAAACCTACAGCGATTCTCCAAATGGCCCAATATTATGAACATCAGAAAAATGAAAACGATAGGGCAACAGAGAAAAAGAAGAAGGACTTGAAAGAGAGGGTGATGATTGCCAAACTACAAGGGGTGACTATAGGACGAGACCAATATCGGGGAAACTACCAGACGAACGTCCCTAAGACTACATTTCCCCAGGACCGCACTCTGACTTCCTACAGTGGACGCACAGACCTTAGAGAGAACCAGTGTGCTTTCTGCAAAGGGACCGGCCATTGGAAATCCCAGTGCCCAGTTCTTCTGGAAATGATCAAAAACAAAGACACCAGGGACATAGCAAATGGACCGAGACATAAGGGACAACAGCGAGGGCCCCCAAATGACACGACTAACGACAGATCAGGCAGACCAAATACGTTTGATCGACCCAGGCAGAACCAATATCAACAATCTGACTATGAAGACACCCACAACTTCGCATAGGACAGCCAAGGGCAAGGGAGGGATCCAGTCGAGCTCTATGTTGACCAGCAGGGCCCTTACGTCACTGCTAAGGTCTTGGGTACCAAGTCACCATTTCTGGTAGACACTGGCGCAACACGTAGTGCGTTATCTAAACGACTGATTCCAAGGGCACCCTTGTCTGGCTCACTCATAACATCGACAGGTTTCGATGGAACGCCCTCCACCAACCCTTTGTCTGCACCGATCCTCTTTGACGTAGAAAACAACACCACTGACACCACGTTTTTGCTCTCCTCCAATAGCCCTGACGCCATTATGGGACTTGACTTACTGAAACACTTCCGAGCGACGATCAGGTGTTCTCAAGATGGAGTTCGAGTGTTTCTTTACGACAACCCCGTTCTGCTTAGACATTGCTCTCCCTGACACATGTTTTCCATCACCGACGCTGACGCATCCCTGCTTGACACTCTGCCTCCGTATCTGTGGGCCAACGCGGATTCGGACGTAGGGCGTATGTTAATTGACCCAGTGCACATTACTGTCCGACCAGACGCAACACTCCCAAAACTCCCACAATATCGGATATCGCCAGAGGGCGAGAAGGCATTGGGAATGATTATCCAGTCACTGATAGACGCAGGAGTGGTAGAGGAAGTGGTTAGCAACATTTGCAACAGCCCTATCTTGCCCATTATCAAGAAGCAGGGAGAGGGAGATGAGAAAGCATACCGTTTTATCATCGACCTCCGAGAGATCAACAAAGTGGTGGTACCCCAGTACCCTGTGGTCTCAGACATCACCACCATCCTGACCTTGATTCCTTCTACTGCCACCACCTTTACCGTCATCGACCTCAAAAACGCATTCTTTTCCATCCCCATTCACCCAGACAGCCGATATCTCTTCGGCTTCACCCTAAAAGCCCGCTCATATAGGTTTTGCCGAGCGCCCCAGGGCTACACGGAGAGCCCTAGCATCTACAGCCAGGCCCTCAAAAGACAACTAGATCAAGTCCAGTTACCGGACGGAGTGGTGTTAGTACAATATGTCGACGACATCCTTTTGGCAGCCGACACCACCCCTCTAGCGGTTACCGCCACCATTCGACTCCTGCACTTCCTTGCGGAAAATGGCCACAAGGTCTCCAAGAAGAAGTTGCAATTCTGCCAACCCCAGGTCACTTACCTAGGTCACCTTTTGTCCAAAGATGGAAGAAAACTCACTCCTGATCGAATCCAAACTATTCTAGATACCCCTGTCCCTAAGACCCAGAAACAGGTCCGCTCCCTATTAGGCCTCACCTCCTTCTGCCGACAATGGTTACCAAACTTTAGCCTCGTTGTAAAACCACTGCTTTCTCTGTTAAACAAAGACGTCCCTTTCCCACTCCCTTGGACCCCTGAATGTCAAACTTCCTTCACGGAACTGCGAGATGCCCTTTGCTCAGCCCCCGTCCTAGGTACCCCTGATTACAAAAAGCCCTTCTCCCTTTACACTCACGAAAGGGAGGGGTGCGCTTTATCTGTCCTGACCCAGGCCATCGGCCCTAGGCAACGACCGTGCGCTTACTTCTCTGCCACTCTTGACCCTGTTGCCAGAGCCTTGCCTGCCTGCCTTCGAGCTGTAGCTGCTGCTGCAATCTCTATCCGACAGAGTGAGGGGATTGTACTCTCGAATTCCCTCACGGTACTGGTACCCCATGCAGTCGACACCCTCCTGAACCAAACCAAGACGCAACATCTGACGAGTGCACGACTGACCGGATACGAACTGACTTTGCTTGCACCCCATATCGCCCTGAAAAGATGCACCACACTGAACCCGGCAACTCTGTTACCTCTGCCAGAGAACGATCCCAATGCACACCCTGTGCATGACTGCGTGACCCTTACGGACGAACAAACCAGGAGTAGGGTTGATCTCAGAGACACGGCTTTCCCTGACCCCGACGGGGAGCTGTGGGTGGACGGGTCTTGCATCAAACTCTCCGACGGTACCACTTCCGCTGCCTATGCAGTCACCACGGCTCGAACCGTAGTAGAAACAGCCCGCATCACCCAGCGATCTGCCCAGGCAGCGGAACTGATTGCTTTGACACGAGCCTGCATCCTGGCATCAGGAACCACAGCGAACATTTACACCGACAGCCAGTATGCCTTCGGGGTGGTTCACCATTTTGGGCTCCTTTGGAGGGAAAGGGGATTCTTGACCTCACACGGCACACCAATTTTGCACGGGGATCTAGTCTCCGCCTTAATCGAAGCTGTCCTTCTCCCCGACAAGCTTGCCGTCATCAAATGCCAGGCACACAAGAAGGTGACAGACATCATTGGACAGGGAAATGCACTAGCCGACATCACTGCCCGAACGACAGCTGAAAATAGGACGACAACACATATGTACGTGACCAGGTCACAAGCGGAAAAATGGACTGACGTTGGAGACACTATCAGGGACATTCAAACGGCTAGCACACAACACGAGTTGACTGAATGGACACAGGTGGGATTAAAAGACGATGAAGGCTGCTGGCGGACAAAAGACACGAACAAATGGTTGCTCCCTGATTCATACCTGATTCCCATACTGACCATGGCACACTCCCCTGCCCACATAGGATCAGCCCCCATGATCGAACTTGTCTCCAGAGTTTGGTACAATGATAAGATCCCAGATTCCGCCAAACGCCTGGTCCAACAATGCTTAATATGCCTGCAACACAACCCCGGGAAAGGAACTGTAGTACCCCGGGGGGGATTTGGGGTCCCAAACCACCCATTTGAAGTCCTGCAGATGGACTACATCCAGCTAGACAGATGCCAAGGCCTAAAATATGTACTTGTTGTGGTGTGCGCATTTAGCAAGTGGGTGGAAGCCTATCCAACCCGCGACAACACCGCTACGGCCACTGCAAAGGTTCTGTTAAAGGAGTTTTTTCCCCGTTATGGCCTCTGTCGTATTTTATGGAGTGATAATGGCCCCCACTTCATAGCCAAAGTTATCCAGCTCATCCTAAATGGGTTGGGTATTAAACAGAAATTCCACGCAGTCTTCCACCCCCAATCTGCTGGGCTTGTCGAACGACACAATGCCACACTAAAGCTTAAACTGGCCAAAATAGTGGCTACCACGGGTCTGAAATGGCCAGACGCCCTCCCACTGGCATTGCTATCGATGCGCTCTACCCCCACCCGACATCACTTAACTCCTTATGAAGTTGTCTTCGGTCGACCCATGAGCGTCTGGTCTGCCCCGAAACCAACTTCCATTCATGACGTCCCGGACGTCCTAATGTCTGATTATCTGTATAAATTGACTGAAACTCTGTCTGTCATTCATCAGCAGGTGCAGCAGGCCATCCCCGATGCTTCCAGGGGTCCGGGTCACGCCATCCAACCGGGGGACTTCGTGCTGATCCGGAATTTTCAGCGGTCAAAGAGTTTGGAACCCCGGTGGACGGGCCCCTGGCAAGTGCTGATCACCACTCGGACCGCACTTCGAGTGGAGGGGAAGAAGCACTGGCTGCACGCCCATCACTGCAAAAAGGTCTCCTCAGCCCTGGCCACGGCAGACAACGTCAGTACCCAAGAAGAACTCCTGAACAAAGACCGACCATCATTGAACTGCTATCCCGACACAGAGACACTTGAACTTTCAAAACATTCTGATCCCACTGTACCATCTCGAGAAGGGTATTTCCTGCGACGAAAGGAGGGAGCTTCGGCTAAGTAGGCCACGGACTAAGTTAAAGGATCTCAGAACGGTGACCCAAACCTACCAAGGGTTACCTAGAGAAAAGCTAAACTAAGTCTGTGGTCCTGCCCACTACCGAGCACCTTGAAAACGAAGATGATGGAAGCGCCAGATAAGAAGATGATGGAAGCGCCAAATAAGAAGCCAATGGAGACAACAGGAAATACCCACTACAGAAATCCGAGAACAGACAGACTCCATAGCTCAAAGACAATTGCACTCTTCATCGTAATCCTCTTCTGCTTTCTCCTCATGACCACGCTCTGGATTATGGAGGAACATGCACCTGCTCGCGAAACATTCCTAACCACTGCTCAGCCTACCACCATGAAGGAACACTATCTAATTTCACTCTCTCCTCAACTAAGAGAGAGGCGAAAGGAATTTTGGAATAACTCTTTTGTGCAGCTGCTTCACCAACACAATCTTGCCACCAATGCCACCAACTGCTGGATCTGTGGGTTGCTACCCCATGCCACTGGACATTCAATACCATTCATTCCTTCACCCTTCTCTGTTCACGGCTCCTGCCTTGCTTGGCTGATCCTCCTGCAAGAAAGCTATAAGGACAATGCCACTTCCGGCAGAACCGTAACGCATTTCTCCCACGGGGCCCGGCGAAACAAAACGAAGATACACTTCTGCCCGCAGACCTCCAACGATTCAATCCAAATGGACATCCCGGCTAAAGAACGGATCGAAATGCAGGTGTTCAACAATCCAACCAGACCCACCTTCTCCTATCTACGGAAACGAACGGCTGCCACTCTGACTGTGGCCTTGTCGGTCATCAACGTCACAGGCCACATGTGTGTAGAAGGACTTGGGACACAGCTGGTGGGTCACAGCGCTTGCCGCTTTACCAGAACTTTGGATTCCACGGATCCACCTTCCTTCGTGTCATCCCCAAACATGTATTTCGTCTGCGGCACCAAGGCCTACACCTGGCTCCCCAAAGGCTGGGGGGGCACTTGTTTCATCTCCTTCATCCTTCCTCCGACTTATGTGGCCCCAGCGAATCACCATAGACAAAAACGAGCCAAAGACATTGAACAAGCCGACTCAACAGGAGCACAGTTCCTCGATGCTATGAAAGGACTCGTCCCCCTCTGGGGCCCGATGGCAAACAGCCGTGCCATCCGACACCTGACTCAGGCAGTTGAGACAACCATGAACATCACAGCTGGTATCTTCGCTAACAACACTGCCGAGCTCCAAGCGGTCCGGCTGGTGGCTCTCCAGAACCGCCTCGTTCTAGATGTGGTTCTGGCGGACCGTGGAGGAGCATGCCGCATTATTGGGTCCAGCTGTTGTACATACATACCGGACAACTCACCCTCAGTGTACAAAGCCATTGAACATCTTCACAGACTCTCTTCGGAAGTCCACCAAGAACAAGGAGAATGGTCGCTTGGTGGTTGGTTCTGGGACTCTGTTAAGAACTGGGGCTGGAGACTGCTCACCATTATCCTGATTCCCGTAGTTGTAATATGTGGTCTATGCTTAGGAATTCAATGTCTGCCACCTCTGTGTTCTTTATGTGCAAGTTGTATTTTCTCCAAAACTGTGGACGTTGGAAACGAACCCATGAGAGCATTATACGATACCGAGGTTAGAAATTTGATGAAAATTGACATCGAGTAAGCAAGTTGGCTAGATATGTTGAAAAGGGAGGACTGTTGAAAGTTGGGCTGAAACCGTCAACATTATCGGCGCCCTCTTGCTCTTCTTGAACCCTTTTCGTGCACGTAAACAACCGCCATTTTGAACACCATGGCTTCCCTGCCTTTTTTTGATAACCAGTGCGTCTCTCTCCCTCTCCTAGCCTCACGGGCACCACCCCCCCCCCCCCGCATGCTGGCAACCCCCTCGCCGTCCCATGTCTCGGGTCATAAACCCCTCTTCAGCGCAGCTCTGCCTCGGAATCCCATCCTGTTCCCAGCACGACACCTCCCTCCGTTCCTTTCATGGTCCCAGGTCCTTTGATGCAAACCCCCTCTTTTCTGTGTGCCCGTTTTGTCTTCCCCGTTCCCAGGCCACCATCTGGCTCTGCGGATACTGTTTATTACCCCCAGTACAGTAGGAAGCTTCCTCCCATTGCCGGACCCCCGGGTCGATCAAAACCCCCACCCTACGAGATCCAATCGAACCCCACACCTTCCATGGATCGGCGGAATATCCAACTGCGCGATGATCACCACCTGTTGTGACCGGGGTGGGGACTTCAACTGTAACTATGTGGGGGAACGGACCTGAAGGGGAGATTCCGGGGATGTCTTTCGAATATCAAAGTATTAGCGAGAATGTGTTTCATGCAATAAAGTGATTAACTTGTATATAAGAGGCCAGGCCTCAGAGATGCGGGTAGAGCACCTCAGAACGATACCTGCTGTCTGTTTTGCTGTGTTCTCCTCCGGAGAGAATAAAACCTTGTTTCCTGCCTTCCAGTCTCCAGCGCCTGCCTCTTCATTAGTTTAAATACCTTGTGGGTTCAAGAGGCGACACCGCCGGGCAATACTTAAGGACCTTATATTCTGGTTGGTAGTCTAACCCTTTTACAGGCTGGCCTGTATTAAAAACTCTTTAGACGCTATGGGGACGGGTGACCTATGGGCTAACGCTGAAGGAAGCTGCTTGTCATTTTCCAGGAAGGCCCTGTCAAATACCTTTAAGGAATATAAACCTAATCAGATAAAGAGGAACCCCGCGATGGGTATATTGACTGCATCCTTCCTAGAGGTTAAAGAGCTATATAGGCTAGAACCTGCTCTTGACATCATCCAGCCACCCCTTGCTAAAAAGCTCTAGCTACAATTTAGACACAGGGTATTGCCATTTTGAGCATCTAAATCCATTTCTGTGATTACAAACTTTTATCAACCCCATCTTTTTCATATTTTAAATGTCACAAATGTGTATTTTTATGTATTTTATACATTTTAAAACTTTTGTTCGAAATTCTTTGACATTGCATTTAACCCTGGGCGCAGTTCGCGGAGTAGCGCTACGCATAGCTACGCGGAGTGCACTACGCACTACACAAGATATGTGTAGGACTACGCGAACTGCGTAGTGCGCTGTTCACGATGATTGCACAGTGCCGGATGCTTGTCCGCACTGTACAATCATTGAAAACGGCATCTTGCACAGTGCAAGGTGTCATTTTCTACCGCTCATGTAGATTTTTACTCGAGCGGCAGCTTTCTCAACGTGGTCTTGTAGTTTCTCATTGCGAGCGGTAGTGTGCATACGCGACCAGTCGCAATGAGAAACGTGACCTCCCCGCATTGAGAGTCTCGCTAGGAGCTTTATTTTCCACACTCTCGATCGGCAACTTGATGTTGCTGATCGCGAATGAGGAAAAAGTTTCGCCGGGATGTCATTTTGCTCGCTCGCGGTCGCCAACTTGACATTGAGGACTGTGAGCAAGAAAAAAATCACTGTGATGTTAGCCTACGCGTGTTTGCACTGTGCTACGTGCAATTCGCGTATTGCTAAGTAGCGCAAACTACGCGAGCGTATCATAGTGCTTCTCCCAGGCTTAATTGTAATGCACATGCACGTTACCTTTGGGAAATTTTAATGTATGAATTGTTTCGTACCTTTTATTTGTGCTTTTATGGCCATAAAGATGGAAATAAGGGAACTCTTAAATTGAATTAAATTGAATTGTTGAACCTTTCGAACAATGAACACAAACCAGGTAAACGGTGAAAGCTGTTTTTAAAAGCCTTTGCAAAATTGGGTGCAGCACTACCTGGGTGAACATTACATTTACACCATATGTCCAGGGTATCTGGTCAATTTAGATGTCAAAGTATTTTATTGATTTTTATAGACAAGACATTAGCATTTCTGTTCCAATGTTAGCCAATCGTAATTTGTACAACAGCGTCAGCAGTCACTTCGAAACATATGCTTAGCTAGCCCAACCTGACGTGGTTTAGTGAGAGCAAGAAAAAAGATGAAAGAAAAAAGGAGGAGAGAAAGGGGTGAAAGAAGGGCACAAGGAAGGTTCTGTAATAACCGCGTGACCAGTTGCCTCATCACTGGCTTGCATATGGGGAGATAGGGAGACACGTCAGTCCAACTGCTCCATAGGGCCATATTTATTGCCCACATTTATATTCTTTTTACTGCACTTAACGGGGCAGGGGGGGGTGTCGCCGGGGTGGATCGGTTTCATGGGGGTTCGTAGAAGTCTAGGTATGTGTCAAGTGAGTTCCACATTCCTCTGGTTGCTGGTTTCCAGGGTGAGTTCTGTAGTGCAATATTGTCCGCACCTCTGAGGTGTGTAATCCAGTTGAACCAGCCCTTGTATGAGGTCTTACTTGTGTCCTTCCAATTGGCTTAGACCATTTTTCTGCTGCGGGCAGCAGCAGGTCAAGTAGGTCCTTAACGTGCTCAGATCTTAGTTCTGTGGTCATAAATGCAGTGGCAAGGGAGGAGAATTCAGTTGTTAGTGTACAGCCCAGTACCCTGTTTATAAACCCAACGATTTTCTCTCAGTAGGTTTTGAAAGTTGGGCATTGGTAGATAAGGTGTGCTAGATCCCCCTTTTGCCTGCTGCAGTTCCAGCATAGCTCGTTGTCCCTGAGACCTAAAGAGAATAAGCATGCCGGGGTCCAAAAGGCCTTGTGGAGTAGCCAGAATTTTGTCTGTGAGAGCACCGGTGAGATTTTATTGCATGAGGCAGAAGTCCATAGTGTTGAAACTCTTGTTCGTCCAGTGTTTGTTTAGTTTGTTTTTCCCAGTAGTTAATTGTCTTAGTGTTAAGATTGGTGGATCTTGGGCGTAGTAGTTTGTATAGGTGTGAGACCTGGTGTCCTAGTCTGTTGATGTTTGCCATGTACTGGGATATTGACGGCTGTGCGGACGATAGTCTGCATTTGGACAGGGCCGTTTTGATTTTCAAAAAGTTGTAGAAATCAATGTCTTATAGGTTATGTCTAAACTTCAATTCTGAATGTAAATACAGAATAAAGATTGTAGAATAAGGTATGCAGACGCTATTTATACTAGTTTTGTGCGCATTCATTTCCCATATTTTATGCATTTAGTCCTTGTTTTGACACTTGCAAGCAGATGGTCTTAGATGTGAGAACAAACCCTGAGCGAGTACGCTTAGCTGTTAATCGCTTGCAATTCAAAAACAGGTGCAAATTCTGGTTTTGCTTGTTTTGCTCTGCCATCCGTGTGTAAAGGAAACTTCAAGAGACTACAGATATTCAACCGGAAATGGTCAAAGGAAGTGCAAGGGTTTCCACCGCCCCAAAGCAAAGTACCATACTGGAGTAATAATACCAAGGAAGATTTGAGCAGGTGGTGGGGTGTATTAATTTATGACTAAAACATCAAAGTACCACACATTAACAATGCTTCTGAAAGTCTCATTTGAGATCTTAGGCATTTTTAACATGAAGTGATCTCAAGCTCAAAACCTAAGCAAGCCATTGCTCGCAGCTCCTAGCTGGCAATACTGCAAAAAAGGTGCGCAAATACTGGTCACAAGGGCATTTTTTCACTATCATCGCTGACTCAGTGGTTCAACCAGAAAGCATCAAGAGTGCTGGCAGGATTTTCACCACCCCCACCAAAGCACAAATTTGCAAACTGCATCTGCCCAATTTTAGGCTTGTAATTCCAATTTAGGGTCCACCTGCTTGAATGCACTGAATGCTCAGTGTGTGGTGCCTTGCCTTAGTACCAGTAGTGCCTTTACCCCCCTAGGGCCAGTCCTAATGACTATAACAATGCTCTGTGTTCAGCATTAATAATTACTGATGACACAACCCTCTTCCATAACCATTGCCTCAAGGGAACTTTAAGGAGCAGGGGGCAATTAAAATTTGCCCTAGTGCTCACCCATGAGCAGGAAGGCCTTGAGAATGGTAAGTAAATTGATGCTATTTTTTCTGTTGCATTGAATTGGTAAGCTTCCACACAAAATGTTTTTGAATGTGGGCCCTGTGCTGAGAGGTATTTTATACTTCTTTAAAAAAAAAAAAAGAAATCCTGTTTGCTGATTTTTTACCCGGTGGCTTCAGCTTGATTGGGGCTATTGAAATATTCAAAAGGCTCCTGCTTACCTCCCTGTTGCTATCACTGCAGGTAAGGTTGTTATTCTGTATTTGGCAGTGTTGGCCAGTCCTTTATTTTAGAAATGCAGAAATAATTGCTTAACTCTACAATGCAGGCTATAATCAGGAATAATTGTCACAGTAGTAGCCTGGCTCTACAGCACACACATGCATAAGGGAGAGTAGCTACAGAAATTCAGAAAAATGTCACTGTAAAAAGAATTTTAGTCTGATGGTTGAGATGAAGGACAGAGTAAAGAAAGTATAGGATCAGTTTTGAACTCTAAAAGAGATAATCGATTAAGACACAGAAATTGACATTAAAAATCCAAATTATTGAGAGTACATTTTAAAACGCGGGAAGAGTGAAATATAAAAATCAGGCAAGCCAAAAGGGCAAGTTAACATAGCAAAGAGGAATAGGTGATTGTTTTCAATGCTATATAAAACTCAAGAGACAACAGGGAAAGGGGTTTGGGGGAATCGCCTGAGAAGTGCTAAATAGGTGTCAGCTAATTTAATTTTTACCTTAGTTTTAGGAATGTCTTCCTTAAAAAGCTCTGCTTGCCAGTTCTGCTACTTCTGAGTGCTTTGTAGGATTCATTTAATGAGGATGTCTGCAGCACG
The DNA here is from genome assembly GCF_964261635.1 of Lissotriton helveticus. NCBI lineage: Eukaryota > Metazoa > Chordata > Amphibia > Caudata > Salamandridae > Lissotriton > Lissotriton helveticus. The sequence continues at coordinate 730,234,123 of NC_136068.1, forward strand.
TGCAGCATTCCACAGTTCCCATCAGCATGTGGGAGTCCAAATAGTTGCACACCTCAAGTCAAGTCAAGTCAGGGACATTTGTATAGCGCACATATCACTACCAAGAGTCTCATGGCGCTTGCAGATGGCTCTGAAAAAGAGAGGGGCTTAGTTCTCAAATATCCATGTCTTCAATTCCTTGCAGAAACAGTTATAACTGGGGATGGTACGCAGGTATAAAGGCATTTTATTCCAGGATGCCGGTGCAAGAAAGGAGAAAGATCGACCCCCTTTCCTAACAGTACGAACTCTCCCAGGAATAAGCAGTGCATCATTGCTGGATCTGAGAGTTCTGCGTGGCCGATACCAGCATAGTTTTTGCGACCAGTATTTTGGACCATCTCCACACATTTGCTTGTGTGTCAGACACAAAGTTTTAAAAAGGAATCGTTTTTTTACTGAAAGCCAATGAAGAGCTTTTAAACAGGGAGCAGAAGAGGATCTTTGCGGAAGGTCAAGGACTAACCTGGGTGCGGTGTTTTGCAGGACTTGAAGCCTACTTAATAGGTTTTCATTAATTGAAAGCAATAGTTTGTTACCATTGTCCATTCTATTTATGATTATTCCCTGTAATAATGGTTTCCGTGCCTCAACAGGAATCCATTTAAAACCCTTCCAGAAACTGCGCATTTCGCCGAAACAGGTGTCAATGACATGATTTATTTGGTTTTTCATGGACAGTTGATTGTCCATGTGAAAACCAAGATTTTGGACCGTTTCCTTAGGAGTTGGACAAGGACCTAGATTGGGTGGCCACCAATCCTGTGACTAGTGTTCCGCAGCCTTACCAAAGAGCATAATATCTGATTTGCTACCATTCAGTTGAAGGTGGTTTGCCCTCATCCACTTGTCGACATGACTTATACAGTTTTTAAAACGCTGTTTGGTTTCAGTGGGATCAGGACCTAAGGTGATCAGGATCTGCGTGTCATCATCGTAAGATATGACATTACATTTGTAGGCTCTGATCACCTTCGCCAGTGGGGTCATGTACAAATTAAAGTGTCGGGCTCAAAATAGAGCCCTGCGATACTCCCATCTCCACTGGTCTTTCACATTTGATGCTGTTTCCTATCTGGACAGTTGGTACATGGTCAGATAGATAGCTTTTGAACGATTTAAGGGCATTTCCTCAGACACCTATCTCCCAAAGCCGCTGTTCTAAAATGCTATGGAAGATGATGTCAAAGGCGGCAGACAGATCGAGTAGGACGAGGATGACTGACTGGTGTTTATCTAAGGCTAGTCGGATGTTATCAGTGACCTCGACCAATGCTGTCTCCATACTGCGCGCCACCCTGAAGCCCGACTGTGAGAGGTCTAAAAGTGTGTGACTTTTCAAGATGGTCAACAAGAGATTCCAGCATATTTCCGAGATAAGGGAGTAGCGAGATAGGACGGTAATTCGAGAGGAGTTTTGGATCAGCCGTCGGTTTCTTTAGGATCGGTCTTACTCTGACTGCCTTCCAAATTGTGGGAAAGTCCACTTCCGAGAGTGACTTATTGAATAGGCCGGTTTGTCGTACCAATAATACCAGAGCAATGATGGAAAAAAAATTGGGAGGGACAGGGTCGATGGGAGAACCAGATTTTATCTTCTGCATGGCGGAGGTGACTGCCTTGTGGTCAGATTTTACAAATTTGTTCAGAATATGAGGGGGATCGGACACTGGACAGGGCAGGTCTTCAGGATATGAGCTATTCTGTTGGGATAAAAGAGAAAGATGAATAGCTGTGATTGTTTCCTCAAAGAGTTTGGATAAGGAGTCAGTCCAGTCTTGGGATATGGGCATTGATGGTTGATTACAGGGAATTGTAAATTCCTTCAGAATTTGATAGAGTTCTTTAGGGGAATTTTCTGAATCGTTTATCCGATCTATTAAAAATGTTTTTTTCGCCTGTTTTATTTCATTCATGTAACACTGATGCAGCTTCTTATATATTTCACGGTCGGCTGGGTCTTTACTTTTCCCCCACTTTCTCTCCGAGGTTCTGCACAATAATGTTGTTGTTTTTAATTGGTCAGTAAACCAAGGGGCAGTTCTGGTGTTGACCTTAATGTTACTAAAAGTGGCAATTTTATCTAATGCAGTCAGAATTGCTTTGTCAAAACTTTGTCCTTGGAGTTGTAGTTTTAATGGCAAAGTGTTGAATGTGAGAGCCAAGATGTTGAGGCAGTCTATGTTGTTTCAAAGGGATATAGGGAGGTGGGGGGATACTGGAGTCCTAAAAGGAGTTGCTGTGATTCTTAAAATGTGCAGGCCAATAGCCCAGCGGAAGGGCTGTGTTTTCAGGCATTCACTGATGATTAGGAAAATCTTCTCTAGTCTCAATGGAAAGGGTGTTCCTTGAGACAGATACTAGTATGTCAAGAGACATTGCACCTTATTGGCTACACTTAAGCACGTGACAGTTGCAAGGTTATCTAAGCGCCATCTCAGGGGAATTTAATGTTAATATGGTAAAAGGATAGAGGGGGACTGGAGTGATAGCAGACAGAAAGCATAGCCTACAGGGCCAGCTGGCAGAGTGTGGTTCCTACTGCCTCTCCCATTTCTTATCAAAATACATCATTCATAGTATCAAATATTATTCAAGTAAGTCAGAGTGTAGTCTATAAAAAGAAATATGAGAAAATAAACTGGTAGTCCACTGGGATGACCTAAGGAATGTGGTTTCCTTTGAGAGGGCCTTCTTGCCTCAGTGTACATTCAAAATGGTTGTGTGGATCTGAGATAGTAGGAAGGGACGTCTGGTGCATATGCAGTCCTAACTTTCTACTGAAAGTATGAGACGGGTTTGATTGTAGAAGCCTTTGCAATGTTTATTTCGATGCTGGTGAGTAGTCGTCATGCACCTGAATGAGCACTAGGTAACACTCAGGGGCGAGACTTCCTGAGAGTACACACTCAAAAGGTGATCTGTAAAAAAAGACATGATCACAAGGTACTGAAAGAAACAGGTCTCTAGGTTTAGCCTAAGGGATGGCAGCTCAGTGAGACGCGTTTCACCTTCTCAGCAAATTGGCAGGATGCTTGGATGAAGCAAGAATGGGATGATGGAGCTGAGGTAGCACTGAATGGTTGCTGAAAAGATCTGAGAAGGACGTAGGCCAACTTTGTCCACCCAGGAAATGTTTAACAGGAGGTGGTGTGGAGTTTGGTTAAGGTTAGTTTAGTTTAACATGTATAAACTGGAAACAGCCTTAATGGGGTAAGATATTTGGTGTGCATATTTTGACAAAAATAATACTAAAAACATGTAGGATGAATAGAAAGTAAATACAAATACTAACATACTTAATCACAAATGAATAAATAAATCAAACCTATGCTCTAAAAATGTAAACACATCAGTAATACAAATGTGCAATACGATAAAAAATACAACAATCTTTCCCTGAGTACAGTCTGCACCGTGCACAAGTTCTACCAAGTACATGGTAGTCAAAATGAGGGTACACATCTATGAACCAATACAAAATAAAGGCGGAGGCGTGTTTTCAGCTTAGATCTAAAGAAAGCAAACACCCCTGTGCTGTCTTCGGCTCTGCATAGCTCATTGCAAGCAATTTTAAATCAAGAAACTGTTCAAATGAACTCCACCCTGTGTTTCTCAGAACTGTTGTGCCACCAACAACTTCGGATCATTGCTGGATTGAAGATAGCCAATGGAGGTATGGAAATCGATCAGTTCTGCCAGGTAGTACGTAGCATAAGCAAATTCTCACATTAAAGTCTTTAAAGCAAACTCCGACCACAAAAGTGGCAGTCATACTACTTACTGCCATTTTACTGTCATATGGTCACAATAAAATAGGAATATTTCACACAGCAAAATGTCAGCAACTAGGGACTATTTTTCTTGGTTATCTGAAAATTTGACAATAATTTGCCTGGAACATTTAGATGGACAGACTAACATGGTTGCACTGAGGTATTCATGCAGTGGTGCTGGGACAATTTTCAGAGTTGGGGTGCTGCCAATAATGTTATATCACACAAAGCGTAACACAAAAAACACGTGTAATACATGTGACATGCCCATGCAGCAGGAGAGTGGTAAGGGTGTGTTATGTAGCTGGTTGTGCATTTTGAATAACTGATAAGTAACGCACTGCCATTTACAGACAGTACATTTTCAGTTGAAATGCCACTAAATGTGCATAGAAGTGCTGTATTACTGGTAAAACTACAAAGCGCAAAAACTATACAGTTTGGAAATCAGGTTTCAGGGAATATTTATTTATCATTTGCCCACCACCAAGAGTCTTGATTTGCTTTACTAAAATCTTTGTTTCCATCACACTTCAGAATTTAACAAACAGTGCTTCATTTGTGCTTTTTTAATTGCTAGTATAGTTTGAACTATATGTACAGTTCAATTATGGATATTTAAATATTATGTGTTAGAAAAAAACTGGCATCCTATAGCCTTTCAATTTGTTTCCTGTATTCCAGCAGGACTGTCACTTAGATCACTTTTACAAAATCCACTCACTTTGTAGTCAGAGAAATAAAGGTACACTCCAGTGTCCAAATAAGCATCAATTTGTCAAAAGACGCAAACTAAGGCACAGTAAATGTAACAAGATAAACACAACATTTAAAGGCATTTTAGTTCTCATTCACCTTCTGAACTCCAGCATTATTTTTCTGGGGATGCTGCAGTACCCTCAACACCCCTACTACCAGTGCCTATGGATTTAGGCCTACCTGGAAAAGACAAGTGAATCTTTCTCCATTAGATTATAGCATAGTATCACAGTGAATCCCTTGCCAGGGTAGAGGCTGTAGGAAATAACTGATTGCAGTGGGTGGTTTGTTGGCTCATACTAACTCTTCCATGTGATTAGTGCCTTTTGTGACAATGGACCAATGTCAGGGTAGTAGGGTCAGGTTTGTGCACAATATCTGGGTTTCAGTTGAGATGAGCCAGGCATCCATTAGTGGGGAATTTCACAACTAGTGCTGCTCATGCAGTCAATTACAAAAAGGCAGCAAGAAATGGAGAAAGTGATGTAGACTAGTCCACGTGGTGCAGAGTGAATATGTAGAATTATCAAGGTGCTGATTGAGTCTTTTAAAGAAGGAGGACGTATGAAAATCAAGGTCTGATGCACAATGGATGAAGATATTCTGACGTCACACCTCTATTTATTGTTCTTACAATAGCTTCACCTAGGGGTCACTGAATATCAGCAAATCTTTGTCTGTACCTCATGCTGTACACAGTGTTCACCGTCAAAGTGCCCAAAAAATGAAGACAGTATGATACCAGCATCCCTTTCTGAAAAATTGAAATACTGCGTTTTGGAAACTAACTTTAAATTACAGGGCAAAACCTGGTCCTCATACCTAGAAAGAGCAATTGCTTGCCAGACTTTATTTTGCCACCTCTCTAAGAATCATTCGTGCAGATGCACCTTTCATCAAAGGCTAAAAGAAACTTCACCACATCACTCAATTGCTGAAGGAGCTATGAACCTGATGTTGAGCAGTCGTGGCTGGTGCAGGTAAGCGCAGTGGGGTGGGGCGGGGGGAGGCGACAGACAATGGTTTTATTTACTGATTTATTTTATTTTCCCTATTCCACCATCTGTTGACTCTCCCCGCCCCACCCGGCCACCGCCCTGACCTACCGTGCTTACCTGCACGGGCCGCAACAGATTTTGAAAAGGCAGGTTGCAAACAGTGGGTGTAAATTGCGTACCAACCTTTAGCAAATTAGCTTTCATTTTGCAATGCAATCTAGGTACCAAAAGGTAGTGTTGAGGGCTCGTGGCTTACACCAATAAAAGATGGCAGTGTTCAAGTTATTCTTATTGGGACGGCGCAGGGGCAGGCAGCATTACGTTGCTTCCTGTTCTCGCTGGCCATTGAAACCTGCGTCGCAGGCATCACGAATGCTGGAGGTAACTTTGGTTCGAGCTATGTTCATTTCAATGCACCTAGGAGCTGCCGTTTCTCCATTGTGCGGCTTCCCACAATTCTGCACACCATCTTATATTGTAGGGGTCCTTGCTGTGGTGACGCTAGCAATACGGCAGTTCCTGTTCTCATCAGCCGTAGAATTTTACAATTCAAACATCACGAGTACTGGAGGTAATTTGGGTCTATGTCATCTTCACTCCACTACACTTAAGAGCCTCAGTATCTTTACTGCGCGGCTTTCCTCACAATGCTGCCTGCCATTTTAGAATGTCAGAACTCCTGCCATGCTGAGCGGTTCTTTCTGTGAGACATATATTCCTCTGCACCATCAATTGAAGAGTTGCTCACTATAATCTTCATTCTAAGTCTCCAGAATTGATGAAAATTAGACCTTTGTTCCATTTTTGAATAACGGCTATATAGGTTTCTGATTTGCCTATATAACATTGGTCTTTTTTCTTCTACTTTGAGGATAATTGCTACCGAATGTCCCACTATTTATTTATTATTTTTCTTTTTCTGTCATTCAGGCACTGTTGGGACATTCTTATACATGGGTGTGCCTCAATACTGCTATTATTTTTTATTTGTGTAAAGGAGAATCCATTTGAAAAGTGACTTAACTTGCTCTTTCTCTTCTCCTCTTTATGGGCAGATTGAAAAAAGCTAAATATTTGTTGGCACCTTCTGCTCATAAATTCATAAATCACTACATTTTTTTCACACAACTTGCGACAATCGAGGATTCAGTGGTTTTCTTACATAAGGGCGCTTCTTCATCAGGTTCTAATGGGACCTTTGTCCCCACTTAATCTGGGAAGCCATCTACAAAAACGCATTAAAAAAGTTCAGCCATCCCCTCCAAAATCGCTGTTGGTTGTCTCTATGGGCCTTGTTCTAGAGGAGATACGTGCGTTATGCCCCTATATGGAGGAAAGTAATTCTAAACTACAACACCTCACTGGTAGATGGTCACAGATGGAGAAAAGACTTACTACTGCTGAACAAAACATTTAGTCATTGAGATCAACTACTCTTAAGGTGAAGACTCTTCAGACCCAGGTTTCATCTCTTCAGAAACAGGTTGAAAATCTTGAAAACAGAAACAGGGGAATAATCTTCACGTATATGGTTTACCTAAGGCTCAGAAGGCTCTGACCCTATTGGCTTCTTTAAACATTTCTTCCAAAAGTCTTGAATCTGTCAGATGGTATTCTTCTTAATATTCAGCGAGCCCACAGATTAAGTCATCTACCTGCAACTGTTTCCAATATGAGGAGACCAAGAGAAGTTATATTATATTTCTGGGGAATATTCTGATCTTCTCAAAGTTTTATATGCAGATACATCCATGAAACTTGTTTCATGGTTGTGCAATTCTTTGTTCTTTTCCCAAGATTATGCAAAGAGCACAGCTGACAGATGCTGAGAGCTTCTTGTTATGAGGTCGGATCTTTGTTCTCTTGGTGCATGCTTTGGCCTTTTTTCTCTCCTTACAGATATGATTCTCTGGTTTTGTGGCTTTCCTACTTTTCGTGTCATGTGTGCTCTGGTTTCCCTCGCCTTTCCTCATGGAGTTTGGCCGTGTCATCTGTTCCATGTGGCCTCATCCCCCCATCCCCCATTTTTTGGAATTTTTGTAGGTATAGTCTACTCTCTTCTCTTAATTCTATCACCATCTTTTTTCTTTTTTAATCTCGATCATTTATCACTCTCATTATCTTTTGTACTTCCTCTCTTGCTACATTTTCTTAATTTCTAGTCCTTTTCAACTTCTTTTTTCCAGTTTACTGTTTCTTAAATGTAATTTTGTATGTAGTATGTTTGGTCTATATTGTATATCCTATATTTCATGGCTGGTTTGCTTTGTTGCATTCTTCTTATGAGCATGTAATGTCCCTGATAATTATTTCCTCGAATGTCAAAAGGCTTACCTTCCCCTATTACGAGACAGCATGTTTTATCATATTTATCTAAACTTGATGTCAGCATAGCTTTAATTAAAAAATCACACTTACGGAAACTGAATCGTTAAAACTGAAGAAAGGTTTTGTAGGTGACGTTTTCTATTCACCAGGAGACGGTAGCAGAAATGGGTTATAACTTTGTGTCATAAGTCGCTTTGCACTAAGCTTATTTCTCAGGAATCTGAAGATGAAGGCAGATGGTTGTTTGTTAAATTACTGATTGGGATGATTCCAATTTCTTTGTTTAATGTATAAACCCCTACCAATGGCAATGCTCATGTTTGGTCCCTTTTAACCCAACAACTTGTAAATTACCCTTTAGATCATTCTATTATTGCAGGTGACTGTAATCATGTTGTAGATCTCGTTCTTGATTGCAACTCTACAGTATCTTTCATTCCCAATAAAGCACATGAATGTTTTTTTGCAAACCATTAAACAGAGCAATCTAACAGATGCCTGGAGGCTTTGTAACCCCTCCTTAAGAGAATATACTTATTTGTGCCCACCTCATCAGACTCAATCCAGAATAGACCATATGTTTATATCACACACTATCTCCCAATCTCTACGTTCAGCTGCTAGAGGTCCTGTTCTCACATCCGATCATGCCCCTGTTTCGATTCAGCTTGATATAATTTCCCAACCCAAACTGCCTAAGTTATGGCGTTTCAATAATTCACTTTCTTAGATTCTACTTTTACCTCCTCTTTTGTTTCTTTTTTTTATGAATATTTTTATTTTAATCAAAATGACAATCTGTCCTTTCACACCATTTGGGACGCATTTAAAGCTGCTGCTCATGATTTTATTATTAGGTATGTTTCTAACAAATGAAAACAATCCCATATTTTCACTGCTGAACCCCTAGCTAAAATAAAGACTCTATAACATTCCCTTTACACTTCTAAATAAAAAGAATACTTATCAATACTAAAATTCAGTTTAATAAAGACCCTACAGACAATGCCTCATTATATTTACTGAAGACTAGTGCGAAATGTTATGGTGGTCAATATAAATCAGGTAAACTGTTAGCTCATTACCTCAAGATCAGACTTAATAAGCTTCACATTGAATCCATTATTGAAGTACACCAGACACCAAAATATGAAGACTCCTACATTTTAGAAGAATTTGTTCATAGGTCATTATACACACCAGAGGACATACCTTCAGACTCTGACATTTTTCATTATCTTTCTACTATTCAACAATCTTCTGACATTTCAGTGGATTTTGAACTTTTAGAATCTGATGTGTCGCAAACAGAGTTGCATAATGCACTGAAGGCTCTTAAAAAGGACAAAGCCCCAGATCCAAATGGACTTAGCATCAAATTTTACATGCATTTTGCTCAGTTACTCCTTCCACAATTGAACACTCTTGTAACTTCCTTTCTACACTCACACAGAACTTCTAATTCCTTTTTAGATACTATAATTTGTCCCATCCCGAAGGTAGGAAAAGCTTGCATTATTGCAAAAATTACAAACCTATTTTTTTAGTCAATGTTGATTATAAACATTTTTCCAAAGCTCTAGCTTTGCAACTTGAATCCTTTTTTAAAAAAAAGATTTGTATTAGATATATCTTATTTCTTTTTCACATACAGTTCATAAACCAAATACAATAAAAACGTCTATGTGTCCCACCCTCCTCCTTCCCCTTGATCCATCATAGTATTATCTTGTAATTTGGGCATAAAAAAACTAAATGAAAAGAAAGAAAAAGAAAAAAAAGAAAGAAAGAAAAAAGAAAAAAAGGGGGGGGAAGCCATAAGTGAGCAGGCACCTGATTGGATTCCATTGCTCCCTCGGAATCATTAATCCACATCCTGACAGAGGCCCAAATAATGGTACCCCTTCTTTGGGCTCTGTTACCCCTTTGCTCATAAATCGCCATCTCGCAATGGTATACCGCAAGGAGTCTACCCAACCATTGGTGCCCAAACGGTGGCTCAGGGTCTAGCCAAGTAGTAGCCAAACAGAGCCTTAATACCGTCATAGTTATAAACAGAAATATTTGGGTCGGCCAGGACACTTCCAGGTCAGACACACCTAAAATTATCAACTTCGGGTGTTAATACAATTTCTAATATCAGCTGATCTCTAAGGAACTTAATGATCTCTACCTTAAGATTATGAAGCTTGGGGTATGTAGCAAACATATGGACGCTATCAGCAGCCAAATGTCCACATCTTGAACAATGAAGACCAGAAGTCCCCCCCCCCTTTTTGAATATCCGTGCAGGAGTAATATACAAGTTAAGTCTTAAAGAACTGAACCTTCAAATTGGCTGCAAAAAATGCGGTTTCAGCCAAATGTAATGAATCTTCACACTCTACAATCCCAGCCTGTAAAAGGTCCTGCCAGCGGTTCATGTGTTTCATAAGATCATCCACCATTTCCTTATTTAATATTTTCTATATATAATAGTTAATGTAGGTGGAGACCTCAGTAGTAGATCTATCAGAGTGACCCTAGCGTAACCAGACGATCCCCTGCCTTTTTAGTTAAAAAGTCTCTCATTTGTAAGTATTTAAAGAAATGATTATTCTGTATCTCGTATTTATCTTTGATTACATTGAAAGGAAGTATCCACCCTTCCGTGACAAGGTCCCCAATTTTCATCAGCCCTCTGGCATCCCAATGGTTCATATAACCATCATAAAAAATAATTGGGAGTAAGTCATTATTGTACATAGGGGTATATCTGTGTACCGGCCCAAACCAAACTTCTTCCGGACTGCCGTCCATACTTTTAAAGCACATATCAAGGTCTTAAACTCTACCCTTTTAAAATAAGCAAAATCAATATGGCGTGTGAGACACCCTCTAGCCTCTTTCCCTAGTATCAATTCATATATGGAGAGGGAAGGTTCTTCCTCTAGTCTCACTCTTTCCCCTGTTAATAGCCTGCCAGCTGCTGAAGCATTGACGCCCAATAGTATAGTTGAAAATTAGGAATGGCCCAGCCTCCCCGATCTGTCGGGAGCGTCAAAAACCTTAAAGCTCTATGGGGGCGATGACTGGCCCATAAAAACCCAGAGAACAACTGGTTCAAAGAATTGAATCATGAGTTGTCAAACTCTAAGGGAATGGCTCTAAAAAAGTATAACATTTTTGGCAAGAAGATCATCTTAATAGCTTTGCGTGTAAGTCCCAGATTGTTAATTCTTGCACAGTCAGTTTTAAATTTCTGAAGCACTGGATTCAGATTTAATTCCACTATTCTCTCTACATTTGCCATAATCTCCACACCAAGATACTGGGAATTCGGGACTACTCAATCATCATTTAGTTGTATCAAATCATTCAAAACAATTTGGGTCTTGCTCAGATTAAGTTGATAGCCTGAAATGCGTCCAAAGTTGGTAGCTTCCCTTTTGATTTCAAAGAGGGCATCCCTCGGATTAGGGGTAGTGATCGCCAAGTCATCTGCATAAGCAAGGATCTTTGTGTTCCCCCCAATGTTTGTCATCTCCAGAATGCCAGTGTTTCCCTCCATCCCCTGGATTAGGGGGTCGATATAAAGGGCGAACAGCAAGGGAGAACAAGGGTATCCTTGACGTGTACCTCGAGTGATCTTAATTAAATCAGACAAACCGCCCTTTGATGCTACTCGGTCAACTGGTTTCCGGTACATAGTTTGTATTGCTCCTATAAATAAACTGCCGAGCCCTTTCTACTCCAGAACTGCCCATAGGAAGGGCCAAGAGGCCCTATTGAACGCCTTCTCTGCGTCTAACAAAATTAGCGTGATAGGGTCTCTGGTGACCTTTGAAGAGTCAAATAGAGCAATCGATCTCCAGATATGATCAACTGTACCATGTCCAGGGACAAATCCATGTCCAGGGACAAATCCATGTTGAGTCGGGGAAACCAGCTTGTGAATTACTTTAGCCAGATGACTAGCCAGGATTTTAGCATAAATCTTGATGTCACTATTGATCAGCGTAATTGGGCGATAAGATCCCAGTTCATTAATGGGTTTTCCCTTATTTGGGAAAACTACTATGTTGGCCATTTTCCAAGAATCGGGGGCCACCGCCCCCCTGATTGTGCACTTAAAAAGATTTCCCTCATGAATTCCTGGATGCACATTTTTTATAAAATTCACCCGGGATTGAGTCCGTCCCTGCATCTTTCCATGCGGAAAGTGACTCGATAGCCCTCCCTACCTCATCCTCCGTTATATGAGCCTCTAGATCTTCAATTTCCTCAGGAGAGAGTAGTTCTCCTGTTAGGCCCGTTAAATGTTTGTTGATTACTTTATTCTCACAATAAATGTCTTCAGAATAAAGCTGCTGATAGAACCTCTGGAACAAGGAGCACACAGCAGCAGGGTCAGAGATTAAGCCATCGAACGAATCTCTAACTTCAGCGATCCCCCTGAGCTATCTTTTCCCTGGTACGGACAGCCAGTAAATTAACCACCCCTCGATATTTTCATAAACCTTGCGATTTCCCAACTAAAACTCTAGAGTGCGCTTTGTCTGTGTTCCCCTTTCCTGCAATCACCTCTATCAATTGGGTTTCAGCTGCCGCCATTTCCATATATAAGTCTTGAAGCAGCTTCATCTCCTTTCTCTGGGTCACCCAACAATACCTAGATGTTTGTCCTCTTATCCCGGCTTTAAAGGCATCGCAGACTATATCGACGCTAGCACTCCCTTTATTTTCCTCTATGAACCTGGAGGCCCATTCTTTTATATGTTGAATAAAATCCTCATCACTAAGCAAGGCCCTGTCAAGCGTCAATTGCGCCACTGTGGAAAGTTTAGCTTGAATATTTACCTCCAACACAAGGGGGTTATGATCAGACATTACTCTTGGATATTTAAAAATTTTGCAAGACTGTAATAATTCCCGTGAGACATAAAAGTAATTCAATCTAGCATGTACTTGATGTGGAGCAGAGAAATAAGTATACCCAGGATCCCTAGGTTCTTGGCTCATCCAGACATCTGACTTTGAGTTTGCGGCCTGATATCCCCGTCCCCCTAGTTTATCCTTTCAAGAACTTATATTCATATGGAAATCTCCCCAAATTATTAAGGGAAGGGGCCACCCAACTAATTCTATATTCAGCCAGTCAAACAGCGCCGGGTCATCTAGCACTGAGCTATAAACAGAACACAGAGTAAACATACTATGCTCTGTAGAACATTGGGTGATTACTCATCTTCCCATTTTATCTGAGCTGGATCGAGGAAATCTGGCTATCACTTTCAGAGCCATAACTGCCACCTCTCTTGTACCTGTCCCCTATGTAGTGCAAGAGATGAGTGGAAAACAGGCTAATTCTGCAACCGCCTTGCTGCTTGCTTCCACATGAGTCTCCTGGATACAAACAGTATCAGCTTTCAGAAATTTAACTTCAACATTGATTCAACATTTTTTTGCGGGTTATTTAGGCCACATATATTTATAGAAGCTATTCTCAACTTACTCATTCACTCAGGTGTATAATGTTTCCCCCATTATGCTCATACACCGTTTAGGTTCTTCTTTATTTCAGGGGACATGTCTTTTTACTCCAGGAGTGAGACGCACTCTTTTTCCCATCCCTACCTTGGCCTGCACAGCTGCGCAGCACTTAGTGCCAGCTGCAACGTTTAGGCCCTTCATTGAAAATTCCCAGCTGGCCAGCTAGTAGTGGTCAGCTGCCACTTTTAGGTTTGCGCCAAGTGCACCCCCGTGACCGTCACTGTATTGGCAGCGTGCCCTGACTTTTTGGACAGAGGGCATTTGAGCCCCTTATAGATGGCCTTTTGGCCCAGGGGACTATTAGGTTTGTAGGGCGCAAGGCCCTAGTGTACTTTTCATAGGCGCTAGGAAATGTAATGTTTGTAGTGTGATTTATGCACCTTGATTTATGCTTATAGATGTGCTTTTATGCTTACTAGGTTTTACCTACTTTCTTATGTTTTCTACTGTGGTCTAGGTTTGATTTATTCCCTACTGCAGGTTATGTTACTAAGTCTAAGTTTATTTCCTAATGCAAGTAATGTTTAGGAGTTGTGGTCTACTAGATTTAGGCTTATGAGGTTGGTGCAGAATAGAGTTCTCGCATTATGTGCTACTGTGCCTGTTCTTTGATGTAATTATGTACGCGAGAAGCTTGTATGCTTGATGGGGTTGCAGAACGGGAGGGCTCTCTGATTATTGTAGAATGACTCTGGAGACGCCACGCCAGACCTGCCACTCACCCCCTCGGAAGAGATGCGGACACTGGGCCTGTCCTCCTGCCATAGATTACACCCCCTATGCTTTGTGAATTTTGGGGACCAACTGAACTTAACACCAAGGTCTCAACCCCCCTGCCTGACCTCAAGTTGGCAGCCTCAGTCGGTCTCTCCACGATGCTCTAATGCTCCCGGACAATAGAACTGGTCAGCATCCTGAGCTTAGCCACATCCCTCACATGACCTTGATCCTGCTCTCCCTCCTGGACATGTACTTTGAACCTTCCCTCGACCGTAGAGACCCTGCTATTTGTCTGATGTCTGGTGGAGCTACCTGTTAGCTGAAGAGGAGATGGGTTGTTCTCCCTCGGCCGTCACCTACCCAGACGGATTTTGGGCAGACAATCCTTTGTCTCTCTGTCGTTTCCCCTCCTACCCTTTCACCCCACCCCATTCCCCCCAAACTTTCCCTTCGTCTCTCCGCTGTATCTATACACTACCCCTTTTGCCCTCACCCCCTTTCCATTCCTCACCCCATTTTCCTTTTCTTCTATGCTCCTAAAAATTTTTCCTGCTATCTTTTGTAACTATTTTCCCCTCGTCTCTACGTCCTATCTTCCTCCTACCCCTTTACCCTATCCCCTTACCCTTCCTGCTCCATTCACCTTGTTCCCCTATGTTCTTTAAATGCTTTTGTTGATACTTATGTAACTTTTAACTGATGTAATTTGCAACATTATTGTCCCTCATATAAAGCGCTCTGATTCCATTGGGTCTAGCCAGCGCTATATAATAACTCATTAATTAAATTTGTTCCCATTTAGTACTCTTTCTCCCTTTATCTACCTCCCTAACTCCTAACTCCTATCCTCTCTCCCCTGAATCTCTCACCTTACTTGCTAGTCTGCCTAGCACCCTGTCCTTGGTACCCTTTTACTAAGCACTCCTTCTCCCCTTGTTGGGGAATGATCCAATATTTATACTTTGGAGTCTCAGAGTACACGTTGAGAGAGTCCACTGCGCCAAGGGAGCCACTCACAACTGAGGTATGGTATGGCACTCCTTGCCAAAGCACTCCCTCTCCCCTTTTTGGGGAAGGATCCAGTATGTAGACCTGGAGTCTCAGAGACCCCTCTGAGAGAGTCCACTGTGTAAAGGGAGCCTCCCGCAACAGAGATAGGGAAGTGATACCACTTTCCCTGGGATCACAGCTTACTGGACTTTGGACGTTGCTTTGACTCGTCTACCGGTTTGTGTCCCCGTCGCCCTTCCCCTCCTCTTTCCTTGCAATGTCCTTCACCCTCCCCTCCTCTTTCCGGCCTTCATTACCTATCTACTTCCCCAGCTCCTTCCCCCCTACCCTGAATCTTTCCCCTTGCTTGCTTTTCACCTTTCGTATTTGTGCTTATTGTTTATCTTGACCTTACAAGTAACTATGTTGCTATGCTCTAATAACTCTGTAACCTTTGTAACGATGTAACCTGTAACTACGATCTGATGCTCATGTAAAATGCTCTGATACCTCCGGGTCTAGCCAGCGCTATATAAAACCTTTAAAATAAAATAAAATAAAACCCACCGACCCCTTACAGGGGCAAAAAAAGGCCGAATACCCTTGTGATGCCTCCTGTATTCTGCTGTTGACCTCTCCCTGTCTTTCCACTGAATTTAAACAACAACAAAAAGGGTAGACCCCCAAATAAAAGAAGAAAAAAGGAATACAAAAGATAAAAAATAGGCCATCAAGGTATATCTAAATAAGAAGGAATCAGATAATACAATATATCCTTGACCCTTCGAGGAGATTTAAATATAACCATTTCTCTATCTGCATGGAATCTCTTGCAGGTACTCTTGGGCCTGTATTTCTGAAGAGAACACCCTGGTGGTTCCCTTAAAAATCACCTTGAGTCGAGCATGACTCATTAGAAACACCTCACTGCCTAGTTTCTGACAGGGGGCAATTAGCTGATGAAGCCTGCATCTACTCTCTACTGTACTATGACAAAAATCAGGCCGAACGAAAAAGGTGTGCCCTTCTGCTGTACACCTGGCCAAGGGTCTAGCTTTGTCAAAGACTGCCTGCCTTAACAGAAAGTTGCCAAAAATAATAAGTATAGCTCTAGGTTTGGGATTCTGGTCGCTTTGTTCCTCTCTCTTTCTCACCATCAAAGGGAATCGGTGCACCCTTTGCACCTCAGAGTCCCTGTCCCAGTGCGCAGGTTCTGGAAAGACCCCCTTGAGAAGCTGAAGGGCAAACCCCCGAATGTCATTCCCTTCTGAGTTTTCTTCAATGCCCAATAGTCTCAAGTTATTCCGCTACTGGGAGTTTCCAAAGTCTTCAAGCTTCCATAATACGTCTGTCATTCTGGCTTTGTTTGCAGTGGCCTGCTTGCCCTTGGCCTCAGCCCCTGCCTCAAGTACTTCCACCCGTTCCTCTAATATCGTTGCACATTCTGCAATCTCAGAGCAAGCTTTATTAACTTTGCTAATAGCTCCTTGAAATTTTTGTAGCCAAATGAACCCTTTTGTGTTCCTGTCGCGCATCTGTTTGCATCTGTTTAAGAGTAGTGCAGATCAGCCCCATGGAAGGAGAGATTTCTATGTTAGACTGTGGTTCTGGTAAGAGTTTGGAAGCATCAAGTTGTATTCCACCATCCTCTAACTCCCCAGCGTCTAATCCAAAATGAGTAGTTAAATAATCCCATTTCATCTGACTCAGGTGATCTGAGTCTGAGCCCTTACGCTTTCAACACAAGCTCTTCTTTTTTTTCCAACCAGAAGCCTGCTTCTGAGTAGATGGTTTTGAAGCCGGACTATCAGTGTCCCGCTCAGAAGTTTCTAAATCCGAATCTGTGCCCCCAATCTCACTAGTGTTGGATAAATCAGACTCCTATGTAAGGGAGTAAAAGGTATCCTCTCTGGGGTCCCGGCAGTTTTGAGACAAGCACCTACACTGCTTATAGCACCCAAATCTGCAGGATTCTCTTCTCCCGGCTCTCCTTGCATTACCGGGTTCTTCAGCTCCAACCGGATCTGATCTGCTCCCTCCACAGCCCGAGTGTCTGACAGTAAAGCTGTACTGTCTGCCCCTTCCAAAGTCTCTGGAGGTGCCAAGTCTTTATTCACTAAACCACTTAAAGAATGATCCCCAGCACTCACCAGTTCTTTATTGATCTTGATGTTCCCTCCGACCTTGCCTGTCAGCTTCTTTCCACCAGCAGAGCCATGGCCGGAAAACATCCCAGGAACTATGGGCAGCTTCGGTATCGTTACAGGCTGAGAGGGACGCTGCTCACTTGGTTTCGATTTGCCGCCTGCCTCCTCCTCCTCAAGGCCGGCAGTGTAAGCAGCGTCTGCGTTTCTCCATTCGGCCGGCGTCTTCCGGGCAGGCAGTGGTGCTCCCTCCGTTGCACCTCCCTCCGTGCATTCCTTCAGTGGTTTAGGCAGTTTGGGAGGCATTCGGCAAACAAAGGGAAGAGCCTCTCTCTCGCCAAGGTAGCCAGTAGCTGTATGAAGTTGCGCACAGCGGGTATGATCTGTGTTTAACTCCTGTTATTGCAAACACAACAATGATGGACAGAATGTGGATCAATGTCACACATTCACCCCAGTCCAAAGATCTGGGCCCAAATCCATCGTTTTTCCACTCCACACCACCCTGGGTTAGACAATGGCGATATGCAAATCAGCGCTGACCCTGTGCCCCATGGGAACAGTCCAGTCCGAACTACAAAAGCCATGTCCTTCCCAGAACGGAAACAAGCATCCGAGGACCGGCCCGGTTTCGAGGTAACACCTCTCATCAGCCCGGCTAGCTTGATTCCAGTGGTGTGGAGTGCCTGGGACTCACGTCTGAGCATCCCCAGTACACTTAGAGCGGTAACTGCAAACACAACAATGATGGACAGAAATCGTTTTAACTCCTGTTATACCACAATGTAATCCTTTCACTGTGAGAGCCAGAAGTGCTCCGAATCCTGAGTATTGCCTCATCCGTTTACTCTGTGTAGAATCAGTACATTTTAGAGAGGGTTGCTAATATTTCAACTTGTGAGGGAAAGCGGCTCCCGCAGCAGTCACTCAGCCGTCAACTTGCTTTTCATTTCCAAAGTGCGTCGTTAATTTCCATAATCTCCAGGCCTTGCGACTTGAATCCTATCTTCTTCAATTAATTGGTAAGGAACAGTCAGGTTTTGTTGAAGGGAGTTATATTACTGAGAACACACTTTTATTTTTCGATATTCTCTCAAAAACTTCAGATTACCCTGACTCTCTTTCAGCCATTTCCTTGGATGCACAAAAGGCATTTAATTGAGAAAATTGCCCTTTTATTTTTCATAAACTTAAATGGTTGACGTTTGGTCCCAAATTATATCCTTTAGTGCTCTACTTTATACTGATCCTAAAGCTGCTCATTTTGTAAATGGCCTTACCTCTTCTTATTTTACTCTACATAGAGGTGTTCGCCAAGGCTGCCCTTTATCCCCTTTCCTCTTTAATTTGGCACTAGAACCATTTCTATCCAAAATACGGCAAAATCAACATATTCTTGGTTTCACGTTTAACACCCATCAGATAAAATTGGCAGCATATGCCGACAATGTTTTACTGTTCCTCTCTCAATCTCAATCTACTCTTCCAGCGTTTTTCTAGGAAGTTGACTCCTATATGTTAGTACCTGGCTAAAAATTGAATAATGAGAAATGCTAAATCTTACCTCTAACTAAATATACTTTTAAGGAAGATTTTTTAATTTCCAACTTTATGTGGTGTCCTCAACATATCAAAAATCTTGGTCTAAGGTTTACCAAATCTATTGAAACTTCAATTACTTTAAACTTTGACAAATGCCTTAATAAATTAATTCTTCTAACTATGAAATGGCATTCATTATATTTGTCCTTTGTCCTTCACTCCATTAAAATGATGTTAGTTCCTATCATACTTTACACTATCACAACATCCCATTACCTATACCACTTAAACCCTTCCATTAGATCAATTCTATACTTGCATCATTTTTGTGGAACTACAAAAAATCTTGTATGTCATTGTCAAAATTGTCATGGCCAAACTCAGAAGGGGGTGTAAACTTTCCTGATTTTTTTAAGCATTTTTCTAATATCAAGAATCTCAATGGTTTTCAGACTTCTCATTGCATTCCCCATTATGGGTTGCCCTTGAAAACTCCTTTCTTTCCCCTTCTTCTTTCTGAGAATACTTGTCTTTTACCCACAAACCACAAATTGTCTCTGCACTGGTCCGTAAACACTCCTGTAAAGTGCTTGATTCTTTCCTTCATTCTACCCCTAGAGATCTTGATACTTTCCTTACTTCCACTATTTGACATATTAAAGTTATACTAATAAACAATAAACCCACATATATGAAATCGTGGAGGATTAAGGGGTTACTTTGGGTATATCAACGTTTTGAACAGGACAACCGTCTTTCATTTTCACAAGCACTTTATCTTTTTCACTTTCCCTCTTCTTTGCAAAGCAAATCTCAGGTTCTACAAACCACAGTACACACAGCATATACTCACTTCCAATCTTCTCTCCTTTCTTCTCCTGAGTCTAGCTGGTATAACCTCCCACATGCAAATTCCAAAGCATCTACTCTTTACTCCCATTTGACATCCTCTTCTACTCATAGAGTAAAAAACAAAGGTAGAATTATCCTGGGAATATGACTTGGATATGGAATGGCCCATCTCCCTCTGGAATAAGATTTGGACAAAGATTAGAAACTCTTAGAGAGCACCAACACCACACCAACTCCTTTCTTCTGTTATTATCTCCTATGACCCTTCATAAAATGTATTCTGAACATCATGATACTTGCTGGTTGTGTTCCTTTGAGCATGCTGACTTTTTTTACTTTCGCATGTCCATTTGTGCTCAATTTTTGGATGCAAATTTGGACTCAGAGTAATTCAATTTTTCATACCACAATTCATTTTTCATTTGCTAATATTTTTCTGGGAAGCCTTTCTACTGACTGGGACATGTGTTTATCTCAGATACGAATTTTGGATTTACTGTTAGCAGTCACATTTCAGCAGATCATGAGAATTTGCAAGAACTTGTCTAAACTATCCTTCCCAAACATGGTGGTATGCTGTCTGTTATAATCATAGATCGGATACTACATTTCTATACCCTATTTCTCTTGCTGTGAAGAGTTACATTTATGGTCTCCTATCACACCGTTCCTATATAATAGTGTGAAGTGTTCCTTTCCTCCTACACCCTTTCAACAAGAAGGTCTTCAGCCCCCTTTGACTGTCCCTTGATTGATATTTATATTGTTTTAACATGTTTATTTTTATCATTCAAACAATTGTATATTTATATTATATTATGTTTCCCCATGTACAAACCAGCTTTCTTTACTTCCTGACCTGTATTATTTCCTTCTTACTTGGGCAACATATTCAAATTTATACTGTTCCTTATGTAATTCTTCATGTTTTATTGCATTATGTACTGATGTTTAAATATTTCTTCAATATACTTACTTTTGAACTGGAAAAGGTAGTGCTGCAAAATGCTCAGTCACAAGGGGGTTATAATGAATATTATTAAGTTTATTTTCAACCTGCCGTGATTTACTACAAACACTGGGATAATGGTCTACAATAAACAGCAGAATGCCATGCCTGTTTGCATTCCCAATAGGGAAGCTTATATTTTTAATGCAGCCCAGGTTCTTTTAAGGAATCAGTGTATTTCATTTGGAAATACATCAGGAAGTGCAGGCAGGTGTCTCCAAATGTACCCCAACATGAAACTGCCCCAAGAATATGTCTTCCCCCTTCTGAATTTATTGCAATATCCTTTGAGGAGTCAGTACATTTTCCAAGACTTGCAACCGCAATGCAAGTCTCAAACCATTGACAGTAAATGAAGACTGAAAATGAGGACGTTTGAATTCTTGAACTAAGATCATTAATCTGTATGGTTTGAAATAATATCTAGGTATGACAGGATATTTAAAAAGCCTTATGGGTCATGTAGTCTCAGCATGTGCTTTTCCTACTGCGTACAATGTATTAGTTTTGTATCCTAATGATTTTTATGGGTATCTATAGGCTTGTTTGTATTTTCATGTTTCATTCTGTGGTCAATTCATGACTTCCCATTGTCAAGTGCTCTTTCACCTCTGGGCCATACTCATGCTATATAAAATTCATAAATAAATACATATTTACACAAAGTAGTGAGAAGAGGTTGTGCAGCTTTTGAGAATTGATTGTTTATATTTTGGAGTGCACTTGATGTGGGAAAAGAATCCAAAATGTCTGCATTGAGGTATTCTCTGAGCAATTGTTCTGCTAATAATTTGTCACAAGAAAATATAACAAACAAACTGGTAGATTTAAGAATACCTAAGAAATTTAAAAAAAAAGACATCAACAAGGAAACATATGTGACAGATCACCTATGAGCAGGAGCCAGTGTGTCATTTACCCAATTAGATGATTAAGATTAGGATTATAGAAAAGCCATCTTGTTTTAAATGAGAAAGCCAGGCATGGCCTGGTTGGCTGGCACCCAACACTTTTACATCGTGTTAAATTTGATTGTCACTGGACCGCTCCCCAAACTATCTAGGACTGAGTTTGAGAGTTGTAGCTCTGCCAAAGAACCTCAATTTGAAAAGACCTGCACTGATTTCATCTGGTACTGGCTGATTGTTTAAAGGTGAGCTTTTCCAACTCCACCCATGCTGTGACTAACTCAGGTGGTCTCCCCAGACCATGAGGTTATGCCTGCTGCATGGAAAACTGCATGCAAGGAGAACCGCAGCCAGGCCGAAAAAACTGAAGATGCTGAACCACACTGGCCTAAGACCATCAAAATCCTTCTAGAAATGCTGGTGAGCAACAGTAATACTTCTTAGTGTGCAGAAGAGCTATCCCCATCAGTGTTTTCTACAGCCATGTTAGCTATTTCTTCTGCTACTGTGGGGACCCTTCTGCAGCAGTCTCACTACCTCATATCCTCCATCAGGTGTGGGCATAAACAAACAGCCAGCCACTAGCAAGTCACACTGGAGGAATATCGGACCCTGCTTGTCTTTGCGGTGTCCCAACACTCAGCCAGTCATTTTTCATTCCAGATCCTGGACTCACAGATAAACCACAAGCTCCCTTTTTATCTGCTCTTTCTTTTCCTGGTGATTGACCAGCAGTTTTACTTTGGAGGAGGATCTGGTCCTTCCACCTACCCCATCCATTAGAAAAAACGTTTTAAGACTGTAAACCATGAACATGATTTGCTACATTTAACATGGCCTAATATGCATATTTCCAAACACCAGTATGAACCCTATTCACTTCCCAAAAGCTAATGTGCTGTTGAACTTTTAAATGATTAGAATTCAATGATTTTCACCAATTGTTCTAACGTCACATTCTTTCCCATTGTAGAAATTGTATGAAAAATATTCTTTTCCACATATTACAACTAAAAAATTAGGTAACTTGCCATTGTCTCTCTTTGGATGTGCTAATCTGGTAAAGTTGCTTACATTAAGGGGATAGATTCAATTCAGGGCCTGAGAGGTTGGAATCTATAAACATATAATAATACACAACACAATACCTCTAGGACCATAGATTCATAAATTACTCATGCTCATGGATCTTACTTTTATCCACGGCAAGTTCAATCAATGAACAGAAAAACTTTCAGTTTGCTAACATTTAAGGTAGGTACACAGCTATTCAATCATTTATTCAAGAATGAACAATGTAGAACTTGCTTTTCTCTTAGATTTTTCTATTTATCCTATGCGTTTGTTTTCATAAATGCAAATGTCCTTCAATTACATGACAAAACATAATTGGATTGCTTTTTATATTATGTTTGTACATCCGGTCTTAATGCAAAAAAAAACGTAGTCATTTGCAAAGAAATATTAAACCACAATCAAACAAAAGTGCATCTCATATATACAGTGAATACCACATTTTCGATGAGGCAGCCGAGACGCCAGAAGAGTAAGCCGGGAGATTGAATCCTCACATCGCCGCGTCGTAGAAATCACGACGAACAGAAGAATTTTTAGTAAACAAAGATCCAAAACGTTCCAAAATGTAAACCTTATATGACGAAACGGAAAACATTAAATCGCTGTATTTCAATCACACTAGATCACAATAATCCTATCACAAAGTCCCAGCCTTGAGGAAGATCTTCTTCGAAATCATCCTGGTCCCCAGCACGAAGGTCAAAACACGTCGGCACACCCACCTAACTCACCTTTTCACTTGCACAGGACTCAGAGCATCATTAATAAATAGGAGTATTAAAAAGGACTCGAAAAGTTTAGCCATAAAAAGTTGAATGGTCTAAACCTTGAACATTTTCGTAACGACTCTCTAAGCCCATACTTTTTTAAGGACCACTTAGTAAAATTGACCAAGGAGTACTACTTAGATGTACCCTGGTGGACAGAAAACGTAGGATTGTGACCAAAATATGCCAAAATGTGATATTCACTGTATATATGAGATGCACTCTTGCTTGATTGTGGTTTAATATTTCTTTGCAAATGACTATGTTTTTTTTGCATTAAGACCGGATGTACAAACATAATATAAAAAGCAATCCAATTATGTTTTGTCATGTTATTGAAGGACATTTGCATTTATGAAATCAAACGCATAAGATAAATGGAAAAATCTAAGAGAAAAGCAAGTTCTGTGTTGTTCATTATTGAAAAAATGATTGAATAGCTGTGTACCTACCTTAAATGTTAACAAACTGAAAGTTTTTCTGTTCATTGATTAAACTTGCTGTGGATAAAAGTAAGATCCATGAGCATGAGTAATTTATGAATCTATGGTCCCAGAGGTATTGTGTTGTGTATTAATCTGGTAAAGTTGATCATCTTCCAAAACTCCTTGTATTTATTAAGGGTTCTACCTTTATTTATCCCATGTTCTTTGTGAAACTCAATATAACCATTCCCTTATTTATCTGGAAATACAAAATCTTGGATGGGCTTTTCAGTTTCTTATTTTAGTTTTGGATCTTGGACGGGGTTCTACCCATTATGAGGCTGTGTTACTGGATGAAGATGTGGTAGTCTCATGTAATGGTGAACAACTTCCTTTTTTATATCTTTTGCCAGATAGTTAGAAGGCCACTCTTTCCTTTGAACCAAGGGACCAGGATTGCTTTAAAACAAATTAGATTTAAAACATTGCATATTATTTTCAAGTAGTGGAATGACATCCTGAAATTCTCTGACATCCTAGTGCTGCACATAGGGTGAGTAGAGTGTCGGATAGTTGAGTAGAGGGGGGTAGCATACCTGCCAACTTGAACAAAAATGTCACAGCGTAAGGGGGGCATGGCCTTATGCCGAGAAGTACCTAAGAGTCAGTTATGAATACCACCCTGCCCCTACGGCCCCTTTCCCCCAAAAACAAATGCTTGCTGAGGCTGGTGCTGATGTCCTAAGGTGTTTTCACACGCCTTAACCCCTTCGGGGCTGATGACGAGCTGGGCTCGTCATGGCGTAGCCTCCTCGCACGCTCATGACGAGCCCAGCTCGTCATGAGCCCCACCCTCGGGGGAAGCGCCAGCGCTCCCCCCGAGTCTGCCCGATTGTTTTCTTTTCTGCGGGGATGGCAGGGGAAGACCTTCCCCTGCCTCCCCCCGCCCTCCCCGCCCGCGTCATCAATGACGTCAGCGCGCGAGGCGCGCTGACGTCACCGGAGGCTCCTTTTGTTTACCGACGCGCAGGGAAGCCATTTGCTTCCTGCGCGTCGGATGGGAAAGAGGTTTGTTTTGCGGCTGGGGCGGGGGAGATTGCATTTTCACTTCTAACGAGGGAAAGGAAAGGCTTTTCCTTTCCCTCGAGGGCACTTTAGAGGTTTCTTGCTGCACGATCGTGCGATCGTGCAGCAGGAATGTTAGGGATTTTTTTTTTTGTTTCATGATCAATTTCGTAGTTCGGGGAGCGGCTCCTTGGGGAAGGGTCGCTCCCCTTGTTGGGGGAACATTATCTATGAAGTCTTCTCTTGGCTGCAATGTTGTGGAAAGGCCTTTTTTTCTACAAAAATGCTGATGGGGGTCATTTATAAAGTAAAATGATAGTGCTCATTGTAATGAAGGATGAAAGTGCCTCTGTCCTTCATTACTTATACTGATGTGTGGCTAAAAAACACACCTGTGCTGCCTAGGCAAAGCTCACTAGTGTTTTTGGCCTGATGAATGTTTTTTTTGTGTGCTGCTTTTCAAACACATGCTTTGTCTCCAGTGACCATGTGTGTGTTACTATGCCATGTGCGAAGGGGTCCCTTGAGTGAGCTGTCCATCATAGTGGGAAGCTCACAAATGTTTTTGGGCTGTTGATTGTTACCTGAATTTGTGCTGCAACTCTAGCGCCATCTTTGTCTCCATTGACCATGTGTGCGTTACTATGCAACTGCACAAATGTGCGCAGGGGTCCCTTGAGTGAGCTGTCCATCATAGTGGGAAGCTCACAAATGTTTTTGTGTTGATGATTGTTTTCCAGAGTTTGTGCCGCAACTCGAGCGCCATCTTTGTCTCCAGTGTCCATGTGTGCGTTACTATGCAATTGCACAGATGTGCGCAGGGGTCCCTTGTGTGAGCTGTCCATCATAGTGCTTGGGGTATGCACGAAACATGTCGACGATAGGAGTTGATAGGTACATCTGGACACATTACGTTTAGGGCAGCCTATCTTTCCACCCCGTTTATTACCACCTAGAGGCAAGAATAAAGTTTATTGTAAACCTACTGGGCAGGTATTTCACACATCACATAGTCCATTCCTCAAATACACATGCACCACACATAGTCTAATAAAGTGCTCCTACGTAACTTTCGCAAGTCGCAGCACGCCCCAGCCCGTAGAGGACTGGGATGGCCCCAATGATGAAGCATGTCACCGTGGGGCAACCCTGGTGAGTGAGGGGACACCTAAAAGAGGAGCATTTCTCCCCTTTTTTGTACACTACCATATTTTCACAATCGACCCCAGTGTGTGTTGGTTGTTATCTGAATAAACTAGCAAGGCTCTTAGGTATCTGGAAACAGAGACCATTTGTTCATCATAGTGGGAAGTTCACAAATGTTTTTGGGCTGATGATTGCTTTCCTGAGTTTGTGCTGCAACTCGAGCCCCATCTTTGTCTCCAGTGTCCATGTGTGCGTTACTATGCAATTGCACAGATGTGCGCAGGGGTCCCTTGTGTGAGCTGTGAATCATAGTGGGAAGGTCACAAATGTTTTTGGGCTGATGAATGTTTTCCTGAATTTGTGCTGCAACTCGAGCGCTTGCTTTGTCTCCAGTGTCCGTGTGTGTTACTATGCCATCGCACCAATGTGTGCACAGGTCCCTTGAGTGAGCTGTCCATCATAGTGGGTAAATTTAGGAAAGATGGTGCACTCCGCTAGTTGGTGGGCGTTGCCAAACGGGGATCTTCTGTGTGAGTTCACATGCCTCTTATGTGTATAAATGGTCAGAGACTGTTGAGAGCAGCAGATGGGGAGAAAGAAGCTCCTGGTCATAGGAACTGTTTTAGGATTGCGCTTGTGAAAATCAAGGATGCAAGTGCCTCTGTCCAGCATCGCAGTTAACCACAGTAATTCTGTTGTCCCCCTCCCCATGAGAATCCCTGATGACGTCAGCGCGCACAGCACGCGCCAACATCTTCAGGGATTCCCAGGCGGTCGGGAAGCCATTTGCTTCCTGCGCCTGGAGGTGTTAGGTTGGTTTTGAGATATTTGGGGGGGTTTGCAAAGAGGCATCAGGGGAGAAGTAAGTGATTTTCCTCTCTTCTGATGTCTCTTTGCAGGGCATTTCTGGCTCACGGTCGCGCACAGCATTGCGATTGTGCGGTGGAAATGCCCCCACTAGCACCAGGGATTTTATTTTAGATTGTAGGAAGTGACCCATTGGGCAAGGGTCGCTTTCAGGTGGGTCGGATTTTAAATTTAGATTTTCTGGCCTCCCCCCCGGTGGGCAAATCAACCCGTACTTTTGTCCGTTTTGCCCTTTTTGATGGCCCATCTGTGTGGATGTGATTTTGGGGGTAAATTTGTGTATTGTTTATTCATTTGTTATGTTGTTTGTGAAATGTAGTATTAAATTATTTTTTTTTTCTTTGTTTTTGATCCAGGCTTTTGCTGTTTGTATTGGTGTAGGTTGTGGTTCGGTTAATGCTGGTTTTGCAGCTTGTGTAGTTGCATGTGCTTGGTAAGTAAATGTTTTTGTACTATGTTTCCTAGATAAATGTGTTGTTATGAAAAGTGAAGTTATTGCTGTTTGTGTGGCTTTGTGTTTCTTGATTGTTAACTTTTTTTTTGTATTGCTGCTTGATGTGTACTTTGTCTAATCTATACTTTTTTTTTTCTTTCCAGTGGGATTTCCTTTCTTTTTGCTGTGTTTCAGCAGAGTAGGTGCTGGTGAGTCTTCTTATATTTGGTTAGATTTGAATTGTTTTTGAGTGTATTGATTTTTGTGTGAAGACTCTACCTTGTTTACTTCTTCCTTTGCACAGTGTAGGTTGTTGTTCACTTGTGTGTGTAGTCTTCTTGATTTGTAAGGATAATGGCTGCTCTCAGGATTACTGCTAAGCAGGTTGTTAGTTTGCTTTTTGAGTCTTCCTCTGACCATGGTCCAGACACTGACTCCGATTCGGAGCATGAGGTAGGTGCAGAAGATTCAGGCAGTGAGTTTTCTCTTCGCATGGTATCATCGGATGATGATTCTTCTTCTAGTGCTGATGAAGTGCCTGTGGTAGAGAGGGACATTGATGTGCCGGTAGAGAGGCAAGAGCCATGTGAGCGGCAGCCTAGGTCCTCAAGGTTTCCCTTTTTTTCTCGTCGGGAACAGGCAAGTGTGGTAAAGGCTGCGCCCAAAAGGTTTCACATTGCTGTGGTGCGCCAAAGGTTATCTGGTGCTGCTAGTCTTCCTGTTGTAGAGCAGCATGAGGCATCTGGTGCTGCTAGTCTTTCTGTTGTTGTTGAGCAGCAAGTGGCATCTGGGGATGCGAGTTCTTCTGTTGATGTTGAGATGCAAGAGGCAGCTGGGGATGTGAGTTCTCCTGTTGGTGAAGAGATGCAAAATGTATCTGGGGATGCTAGTATTCCTGTTGGTGTAGTGAGGCAAGAGGCATCTGGGGATGCTAGTGTTCCCGTTGATGTAGTGCAGCAAGAGGCATCTGGCCTGCAGGCTAGGGTGGCTTCTTCTCCTCATGTTAGTGATGACGTCTGGGTTGCCCCTGGCATGGTGCAGCCGGAATTGCCAGACTTCACTGGTGTTCCAGGGTGTAGAGTGAATACTGACAATTTTTTGCCAATTCAATTTTTTCAGTTGTTTTTTGACGATGAGTTTTTGCATGAGATTGTGGAGCAAACTAATTTGTATGCAGAGCAGTATTTGAGGGACCACAGTGCCAGCCTTAAGCCCCATTCCAGAGCTACCCATTGGTCTCCCACATATGTTGAAGAGATGAAGAAGTTTTTGGGATTAACTTTTTTGATGGGCTTGCTAAGGAAGCCATCAATGTCTTCTTATTGGTCCACTAGTCCCTTGATGGCAACATCTATATTTCCAGCAGTTATGACTCGTGATCGATATATGCTTCTTCTTCGCATGATGCATTTTGTTGATAATGATTTAGCGTTGCCACGCGATCACCCTGATTGTGACCGTCTTTTTAAGATTCGGCCTGTCCTTGATCACTTTGTTGATCGTTTTCCTGAGATGTTTGCACCTGGAAGAGAAATAGCTGTGGACGAGTCTTTGGTATTGTTCAAGGGCCGCTTGGTTTTTAGGCAATACATTCCTAGTAAGAGGGCACGCTATGGCATCAAACTGTATATGCTGTGTGACAGTGAGACTGGATATGTTTATAATTTCAGGGTGTACACCGGTAAGGATTCCAGCATTAACACTTCTGCTTGTCCGTCCACTTTTGGAGTGACTGAGAAAATTGTGTGGGAACTAGGTAGACGATTATTTAACAAAGGCCACCATTTATATGTAGATAACCTCTACACTAGTGTGCGTTTGTTCAAGGAGTTGGCCAAAGTGGGCACTGTTGCATGTGGCACGATGCGCAGTAACCGGAAAGGTTTCCCAATAGAACTTGTTTGCAAAAGGCTTGTGCGGGGACAGTCTACTGCATTGCGATGTGGGAAGCTTCTAGCTGTGAAGTTTTCAGACAGGAGAGATGTTTACATGCTGACTACTATCCATGACGAAAGCACTGAAGCTCTGCCAGTTCGGGGTGAGACTGCTGAAGTGCGTAAACCTGTGTGCATTTTAGACTATAATAGGCACATGGGTGGTGTTGACAGAGTAGATCAGAGGTTGGAACCTTATGCTGCTCTTCGAAAGGCTTACGTTTGATACAAGAAGTTGGCTATCCATCTTTTCCACTTGGCATCCTTTAATGCTTTTGTTGTTTTCCAGAAATCTTGTCCTGAGTCAAAGATGCCTTTTGTTAAGTTTCAGGAGACTATAATAGGCAGCCTTGTACTAGTGGAACAGGCAAGTGTGCCAAGATTTGGAGTGGTGGAGGAAGTGGCTAGACTGAAAGATCGCCACTTTCCAGAATACATTCCTCCCACAACTGCAAAAGACAATCCCACTAAAAGATGTAGAGTCTGTTGGCGAAGAGAAGTGCGGAGGGAGTCTCGTATGCACTGTCCTGACTGTCCTTCAAATCCTGGATTGTGTGTGCCAGCTTGTTTTAAATCGTACCACACACAAAAGAAGTTTTGGGAGTTTCATTGAGCTTGTAAGTGTACTGTCTGGTCTGTTTTCTGTAATATTTTTTTGTTTGCTTTTAGGTTTGCATTAGTGCAAAGCATTTAGGTTTTGAATTTGTGTTAGCAGATTTGTAGGTTTCTACATTTGATTTGTGGTATTTCTTTAAAAAATTCTAATTTCGATGGTGGTGTGTGCAGGATTGTGCTTGGATTGTTGGTGTGCGTGGACTGGCGCTTGGCTGGTGGTGTGCGTGGTCTGGTGCTTGGCTGGCATAGTGCATGGATTGGAGTTGTGCTGGGGGGGTGAGTGGATTTTTGCTTGGCTGGCGGAGTGCATGGTTAGGTGCTTGGCTGGTGGTGTGAGTGGATGGCGCTTGGCTGGTGGTGTGCGTGGTCTGGTGCTTGGCTGGCATAGTGCATGGATTGGAGTTGTGCTGGGGGGGTGAGTGGATTTTTGCTTGGCTGGCGGAGTGCATGGTTAGGTGCTTGGCTGGTGGTGTGAGTGGATGGCGCTTGGCTGGTGGTGTGCGTGGTCTGGTGCTTGGCTGGCATAGTGCATGGATTGGAGTTGTGCTGGGGGGGTGAGTGGATTTTTGCTTGGCTGGCGGAGTGCATGGTTAGGTGCTTGGCTGGTGGTGTGAGTGGATGGCGCTTGGCTGGTGGTGTGCGTGGTCTGGTGCTTGGCTGGCATAGTGCATGGATTGGAGTTGTGCTGGGGGGGTGCGTGGATTTTTGCTTGGCTGGCGGAGTGTATGGTTAGGTGCTTGGCTGGCGGTGTGAGTGGAGTGGTGCTTGGCTGGCGGTGTGTGTGGAGTGGTGCTTGGCTGGCGGCGTGTGTGGAGTGGTGCTTGGATGGTGTTGTGTTTGTGGAGTGGCGCTTGGCTGGTGGTGTGCGTGGAGTGATGCTTGGCTGGTGGTGTGTGTGGAGTGGTAGTTGGCTGTCGGTGTGCGCTGAGTGGTGTTTGGCTGGCAGTGTGCATGGTCTGGTGCTTGGATGGTGGTGTGGGTGGACTGGTGCTCGGCAGGCGGTGTGTGAGTAGTTACTTTCTGTTGGTCAATACACACACTGCTAGTTGAGTGACACTCCACACAGTCCATCATTTTGTGTAGTTGCAGTGTCAGAAATGTGGGCGTGTGAAAGTGATGGGCCCTTGAATGGCGCTGTTTGCTGGTGTGAGTGTTGAAATGTGATGGGTCCGCGGCTGGCGGTGTGAATGTTTTGTATGTGTCACGCGTACGAAAGGTGTATGAATGGCCTGTAAAGAGGTTGGTGCCTTGACGTGGCTTTACAGCTCACGAGCTGCGAGTCAGTGGTTCAGTTTATCATACTTTCAATTATACGCAGTGTATTTCATTTTTGATGAAATTACTTGCGTATCCAATTGTATGTACTGAATTATCACTCACCCTCGTGCCAAATCCAACCAGTATGTGTGTGTGCTTGCGGATTAGATGGGTGTGCAGTAATAATTGTTTTTTTTCTCTTTCTGCAGTAGGGTGTACCTTGCCCCTTATTGTGATTGTTGTTATGTGTTGCTTTTCCATTCGGATGGTGTCAATGGTCTGGTTTGTATCAGGTATGAAAGGTGCGTGAATGGCCTGTAAAACGGTTGGTGCCTTGTCGTGGCTTTACAGCTCACGAGTTGCGAGTCACTGGTTCAGTTTTTATGCATTTATTTATTGACAGAGCATTTCATTTTTTTGAAATATCTTGTTAATAAAATTTTATGTACTGAACCATCACTCGCCCTCGTGCCAAATCCAACCTGTATGTGTGTGTCTTTGAGGAATAGATAGCCGTGCTTGAATGTTTGACTTTTGAGTAACTCTGTTAAGGTGTGGTATCCTTTTACTCGGGAGAACAAGGGGAGCGCAGGGTGGTAGGACTTTTTTGCTGGCACGGCGATCCCACGCCAAAATGTTTGGAAAAGTGCTATTTTTACCTATTTTTAAGGTTTGCAAGGAGTTCTGTGTAGGAAAACATTGGTGGACCCACACATGCCATACCTCCCTGGACTCTCCCGGGTGTCTAGTTTTCAGAACTGTTTGGGTTTGCTACTTTCCAAAGAATACCACCCACCCCAGGCCAAAAACTCAGGTGCCTCCCCCCAAAAAATCAAAGTTATATTGCTTCAGGGTATTTTATATTCACCACTGTTAGATTTGGACCTTTTCCTGTTGCAGCCACTATGGCTACCCACGCAAGTGAGGTACCGTTTTTATCGGGAGACCTGGGGGAATGCTGGGTGGGAGGTAATTTGTGTGAGCCCAGTGATGCCACGCTTTCCCAGTCTACAACGTGTGAAAAAATAGATTTTTTTCTGCTAAAATTGAGGTTTGCAAGGGATTCTGGGTAAAGGAACGTTGGCGGATCCACGCAAGCCATACCTCCTTGGAAGCGCCCGGGTGTCTACTTTTCAGAAATGTGTGGGTTTGGTAGGTTTCCATAGATGGCTGTCTCGCACGGGGCCAGAAACCCAGGTAACCCCTCTTGCAAAAGCTGGTGAATGTAACAATGGTGAAAATCTTAAGTCCACCAGCTTTTGCAAGAGGGGTTACCTGGGTTTTTGGCCCCGTGCGAGACAGCCATCTAGGGAAACCTACCAATCCCACACATTTCTGAAAAGTAGACACCCGGGGGCTTCCAAGGAGGTATGGCTTGCGTGGATCCTCCAACGTTCCTTTACCCAGAATCCCTTGCAAACCTCATTTTTTGCATGGAAAAAATCAGTTTTTTCACACGTTTTAGTGTGGGAAAGCGTGGCATCACTGGGCACACACAAATTACCTCCCACCCAGCGTTCCCCAAGGTCTCCCGATAAAAATGGTACCTCACTTGCGTGGGTAGGCATAGCGGCTGCTTTAGGAAAAGGCCCAATTCATACTGTGGAGAGGAAAACATTACCTTTAGCCAAATAATCTTATTTTTTTGGGGGTCACCTGAGCTTTTGGCCCGGGGCTTGGCAGGCATCTTTGGAAACTACCAAACCCAAACAGTTCTGAGAACTAGACACCCGGGGGAGTCCAGGGTGGTATGGCATGCGTGGGTCCCCCAATGTTTTCCTACCCAGAAACCCCTGCAAACCTGAAATTTTGGTCAAAAAACCCACTTTTCCATATTTTTTTGGGTGGGATCTCGCTGCCGGAACAAATGTCCTACCACCCAGTGTTTCCCTTGTTCTCCCGAGTAAAATGATACCTCACTTGTGTGGGTGGGCCAAAGGCATGTGACTTAGGCTGGGGTGCTTAATTTGTAAAACGTAAATATGAGTAAAAACGACTTTTTTCAAAATTCATTTTTGGCGTGTTCTGCTTTGGGGCACCCACACAAGTGAGGTATCCTTTTACTCGGGAGAACAAGGGGAACGCAGGGTGGTATGACTTTTTTGCCGGCCCGGCGATCCCACGCCAAAAAGTTTGGAAAAGTGCAATTTTTACCTAATTTTAAGGTTTGCAGAGAGTTCTGGGTAGGAAAACATTGGGGGACCCATGCATGCCATACCTCCCTGGACTCCCCCGGGTGTCTAGTTTTCAGAACTGTTTGGGTTTGCTACTTTGCAAAGAATACCACCGAGCCCGGGCCACAAACTCAGATGCCCCCCCCCCAAAATCAAGGTAGTTTTGCAATAAGGTAATGTAAATTCACCACCGTACGATTTGAACCGTTTCTTGTTGCAGCCACTATGTCTACCCACGCAAGTGAGGTACCATTTTTTTTGGGAGACCTGGGGGCACGCTGGGTGGGTGGAAATTTGTTGATCCACGCAGATTCCAGAACTTTCCACCACAGAAATGTGAGGAAAATGTGTTTTTTTGGTCAAATTTTTAAGTTTGCAAGGGATTCTGGGTAACAAAACCTGGGGGTGGGCAGACGAGTCACCCCATCCTGAATTGCCCTGGGTGTCTAGTTTTCAAAAATGTATATGTTTGCTAGGTTTCCCTAGGTGCTGGCAGAGCTACGGCGCAAAAACAAAAGGTAGTCTTTTTGTCCGAATCGTGCTAAATTTCACTGGGAAATTGAGGTGCGACCATGCTGCGTTTTGCGCTGTTTCATGTCGCAGCCACTATGCCTACCCACGCAAGTGAGGTACCATTTTTTTCGGGAGACCTGGGGGCACGCTGGGTGGGTGGAAATTTGTTGATCCACGCAGATTCCAGAACTTTCCACCACAGAAATGTGAGGAAAATGTGTTTTTTTGGTCAAATTTTTATGTTTGCAAGGGATTCTGGGTAACAAAACCTGGGGGTGGGCAGACGAGTCACCCCATCCTGAATTGCCCTGGGTGTCTAGTTTTCAAAAATGTATAGGTTTGCTAGGTTTCCCTAGGTGCTGGCAGAGCTACGGCGCAAAAACAAAAGGTAGTCTTTTTGTCCGAATCGTGCTAAATTTCACTGGGAAATTGAGGTGCGACCATGCTGCGTTTTGCGCTGTTTCATGTCGCAGCCACTATGCCTACCCACGCAAGTGAGGTACCATTTTGTTCGGGAGACCTGGGGGCACGCTGGGTGGGTGGAAATTTGTTGATCCACGCAGATTCCAGAACTTTCCACCACAGAAATGTGAGGAAAATGTGTTTTTTTGGTCAAAATTTTATGTTTGCAAGGGATTCTGGGTAACAAAACCTGGGGGTGGGCAGACGAGTCACCCCATCCTGAATTGCCCTGGGTGTCTAGTTTTCAAAAATGTATAGGTTTGCTAGGTTTCCCTAGGTGCTGGCAGAGCTACGGCGCAAAAACAAAAGGTAGTCTTTTTGTCCGAATCGTGCTAAATTTCACTGGGAAATTGAGGTGCGACCATGCTGCGTTTTGCGCTGTTTCATGTCGCAGCCACTATGCCTACCCACCCAAGTGAGGTACCATTTTTTTCGGGAGACCTGGGGGCACGCTGGGTGGGTGGAAATTTGTTGATCCACGCAGATTCCAGAACTTTCCACCACAGAAATGTGAGGAAAATGTGTTTTTTTGGTCAAATTTTTATGTTTGCAAGGGATTCTGGGTAACAAAACCTGGGGGTGGGAAGACGAGTCACCCCATCCTGAATTGCCCTGGGTGTCTAGGTTTCAAAAATGTATAGGTTTGCTAGGTTTCCCTAGGTGCTGGCAGAGCTACGGCGCAAAAACAAAAGGTAGTCTTTTTGTCCGAATCGTGCTAAATTTCACTGGGAAATTGAGGTGCGACCATGCTGCGTTTTGCGCTGTTTCATGTCGCAGCCACTATGCCTACCCACGCAAGTGAGGTACCATTTTTTTCGGGAGACCTGGGGGCACGCTGGGTGGGTGGAAATTTGTTGATCCACGCAGATTCCAGAACTTTCCACCACAGAAATGTGAGGAAAATGTGTTTTTTTGGTCAAATTTTTATGTTTGCAAGGGATTCTGGGTAACAAAACCTGGGGGTGGGCAGACGAGTCACCCCATCCTGAATTGCCCTGGGTCTCTAGTTTTCAAAAATGTATAGGTTTGCTAGGTTTCCCTAGGTGCTGGCAGAGCTACGGCGCAAAAACAAAAGGTAGTCTTTTTGTCCGAATCGTGCTAAATTTCACTGGGAGATTGAGGTGCGACCATGCTGCGTTTTGCGCTGTTTCATGTCGCAGCCACTATGCCTACCCACGCAAGTGAGGTACCATTTTGTTCGGGAGACCTGGGGGCATGCTGGGTGGGTGGAAATTTGTTGATCCACGCAGATTCCAGAACTTTCCAACACAGAAATGTGAGGAAAATGTGTTTTTTTGGTCAAAATTTTATGTTTGCAAGGGATTCTGGGTAACAAAACCTGGGGGTGGGCAGAAGAGTCACCCCATCCTGAATTGCCCTGGGTGTCTAGTTTTCAAAAATGTATAGGTTTGCTAGGTTTCCCTAGGTGCTGGCAGAGCTACGGCGCAAAAACAAAAGGTAGTCTTTTTGTTCGAATCGTGCTAAATTTCACTGGGAAATTGAGGTGCGACCATGCTGCGTTTTGCGCTGTTTCATGTCGCAGCCACTATGCCTACCCACCCAAGTGAGGTACCATTTTTTTCGGGAGACCTGGGGGCACGCTGGGTGGGTGGAAATTTGTTGATCCACGCAGATTCCAGAACTTTCCACCACAGAAATGTGAGGAAAATTTGTTTTTTTGGTCAAATTTTTATGTTTGCAAGGGATTCTGGGTAACAAAACCTGGGGGTGGGCAGACGAGTCACCCCATCCTGAATTGCCCTGGGTGTCTAGGTTTCAAAAATGTATAGGTTTGCTAGGTTTCCCTAGGTGCTGGCAGAGCTACGGCGCAAAAACAAAAGGTAGTCTTTTTGTCCGAATCGTGCTAAATTTCACTGGGAAATTGAGGTGCGACCATGCTGCGTTTTGCGCTGTTTCATGTCGCAGCCACTATGCCTACCCACGCAAGTGAGGTACCATTTTTTTCGGGAGACCTGGGGGCACGCTGGGTGGGTGGAAATTTGTTGATCCACGCAGATTCCAGAACTTTCCACCACAGAAATGTGAGGAAAATGTGTTTTTTTGGTCAAATTTTTATGTTTGCAAGGGATTCTGGGTAACAAAACCTGGGGGTGGGCAGACGAGTCACCCCATCCTGAATTGCCCTGGGTGTCTAGTTTTCAAAAATGTATAGGTTTGCTAGGTTTCCCTAGGTGCTGGCAGAGCTACAGCGCAAAAACAAAAGGTAGTCTTTTTGTCCGAATCGTGCTAAATTTCACTGGGAAATTGAGGTGCGACCATGCTGCGTTTTGCGCTGTTTCATGTCGCAGCCACTATGCCTACCCACGCAAGTGAGGTACCATTTTTTTCGGGAGACCTGGGGGCACGCTGGGTGGGTGGAAATTTGTTGATCCACGCAGATTCCAGAACTTTCCACCACAGAAATGTGAGGAAAATGTGTTTTTTTGGTCAAATTTTTATGTTTGCAAGGGATTCTGGGTAACAAAACCTGGGGGTGGGCAGACGAGTCACCCCATCCTGAATTGCCCTGGGTGTCTAGTTTTCAAAAATGTATAGGTTTGCTAGGTTTCCCTAGGTGCTGGCAGAGCTACAGCGCAAAAACAAAAGGTAGTCTTTTTGTCCGAATCGTGCTAAATTTCACTGGGAAATTGAGGTGCGACCATGCTGCGTTTTGCGCTGTTTCATGTCGCAGCCACTATGCCTACCCACGCAAGTGAGGTACCATTTTTTTCGGGAGACCTGGGGGAACGCTGGGTGGGTGGAAATTTGTTGATCCACGCAGATTCCAGAACTTTCCACCACAGAAATGTGAGGAAAATGTGTTTTTTGGGTCAAATTTTTATGTTTGCAAGGGATTCTGGGTAACAAAACCTGGGGGTGGGCAGACGAGTCACCCCATCCTGAATTGCCCTGGGTGTCTAGTTTTCAAAAATGTATAGGTTTGCTAGGTTTCCTTAGGTGCTGGCAGAGCTACGGCGCAAAAACAAAAGGTAGTCTTTTTGTCCGAATCGTGCTAAATTTCACTGGGAAATTGAGGTGCGACCATGCTGCGTTTTGCGCTGTTTCATGTCGCAGCCACTATGCCTACCCACTCAAGTGAGGTACCATTTTTTTCGGGAGACCTGGGGGCACGCTGGGTGGATGGAAATTTGTTGATCCACGCAGATTCCAGAACTTTCCACCACAGAAATGTGAGGAAAATGTGTTTTTTTGGTCAAATTTTTATGTTTGCAAGGGATTCTGGGTAACAAAACCTGGGGGTGGGCAGACGAGTCACCCCATCCTAAATTGCCCTGGGTGTCTAGTTTTCAAAAATGTATAGGTTTGCTAGGTTTCCCTAGGTGCTGGCAGAGCTACGGCGCAAAAACAAAAGGTAGTCTTTTTGTCCGAATCGTGCTAAATTTCACCGGGAAATTGAGGTGCGACCATGCTGCGTTTTGCGCTGTTTCATGTCGCAGCCACTATGCCTACCCACGCAAGTGAGGTACCATTTTTTTCGGGAGACCTGGGGGCACGCTGGGTGGGTGGAAATTTGTTGATCCACGCAGATTCCAGAACTTTCCACCACAGAAATGTGAGGAAAATGTGTTTATTTTGTGAAAATCTTACCTTTGCAAGGGATTCTAGGTAACAAAACCTGGTGGTAGGCAGTCGAGTCACCCCATCCTGATTTCCCCTGGGTGTCTACTTTTCAAAAATGTATAGGTTTGCTAGGTTTCCCTAGGTGCCGGCAGAGCTTGGGTGCAAAAACTACAGGTAGGCACTTTGCCAAAAAAGGGTCAATTTGTAACTGCTAAATTTAGGTGTGACCACGTTGCATTTTGCGCCGTTTCCTGTCGCAGGCACAAGGCCGACCCACACAAGTGAGGTACTGTTTTTATCGGGACACTTGGGGTAATTCAGATTTGTAAATCAACTGTTATTACCAATTGAGCTTTCATGCATTTCTCCCTTTGAATGAAAGACATTGTGTAAAAAAAAAATCTTTATGAAAAATGACCAATAATTCTCATGCTAGTATGAGTATTCCCAACTTTGAAAATGTGCAATTATATACTGTTTCTGAACTCTATAATTTGTACCCAATTCAGAAATACATAGGTGTCTTTCATACAGATTATTCCATGTTTACATTTTCCAAGACAAAGTGCACTATACCCAGTAAATGAAAAAATACCATTGCAAGTTGCTGCTCAGTTTTTGGATCTGGGTTCGTCGGGTTCTTGGTGAAACTACAAGTCCTATATATCCCCACAACCAGGAAGGTCTAACGGATGTAACGGTATATTGCTTTCCAAGAGCTGTCAAAATTAGAAAAAGTTATAGGTGAAAACGTTGAGACAAAAGGCTGTTTTTTTCAACAAAATTTCAAATATTCCAATATCTAACTGTTAGTTTCTATAATGAAACCTTCATGGATTTAGACAAATGACCCCTTTCTGAATTCAGAATTTTGTCTACTTTTCGAAAATGTAAAGCTGTCCAGGATCCATTATTGCTTTCAAACTCATTTCTACCATTAACTGGAAGGAGGTGGAAAGCTCTAAAAATAGCAAAAATAGGCTATGTCCCAGAAAAATGCCAAAACTGAGTGAAAAATTTCGGTTCTCTGACAAAAGTCTGTCATTCCCTGAAAGCTGAGAAAATGGAGATTTCAGCCCCACAAACCCTTTTGTGATACCATTTTCAGGGAAAAACCCAGAGGCTTTCATTTGCAGCCCGTTTTTCCCATTTTTCTGAAAAAAACAAAAAAATCACTATATTTTGGTTAATTTCTGGGCCCCCTCCAAGGGAATCCACAAACCCTGGGCGCCTTTAGAATCCACATGATGTTGGAAGAAAAGGACGCAAATTTGGCGTGGATACCTTATGTGGTCAAAAAGTTACAAGGGCCTAAGCGCGCACTACTCCAAAACGCCAAAAAACGCCTCAGCACAGGAGGGGAAAAGGCCTAGCAGCGAAGGGGTTAATGGATGTCAGCAGTTCAAAGCCTCAGAAAACGAGCAGGAAAACCTCTATTTAAAGTGGTTTTTCTGCTTGTTTTCCCTGCCACCGTGTGATATCAGCTCTTCACCCTGGGAGTGGAGTTGATATCATGTGTCACACTATGGCACCGTGAGAGTTGGCAAGTATGGAGTAAATTCCAGTGGTTCAGTGTTTGGCGAGTGGAGTAGCATTGAGTGGAGTAGTGTAGAGTGCAATGGCGTAAAGGGCAGTGTGTGGGGTGGAATAGGGTTGAGTGGGTTGGAGTGGATTAAGGTGGGTGGATTTGATTGGATTGGATTAGAGTAGATTAGGGTGAATTGGAGTGGGGTAGAGTGGGTTTGGTTGAGTGTAGTGGGGTGGATTGGAGTGGAGTAGGTGGACTGGATGAGCTGAATTGGATTAGAGTAGGGTGAATTGAAATGGGGTGAAGTGGAAAAGTTTGGGGTGCATTGGAGTGTGATAGATAGATTGGTTTGGGGTGGGGTGGACTGGATCAAGGTAGGGTGGTTTGGAGTGGGGTGAATTAGAGTGGAGTGGAGGGGTGGATTGGATTGGACTGGACTGCAGGAGGGTGGATTGAATTGGAGTGGATTAGATAGGAGGGGTGGATTGGAATGAGATGATTGGACTGGAGTGGGTGAATTGGATTAGAGTGAGGTGGATTGGATTGGGGTGAGGTAGATTGGAATGAAGTGAGATGGATTGGAGTGGGGCATAGGGAAGTGGGGTGTTTTGGATTAGAGTGAGGCAGATTGTTTTGGATTGGAGTGGGGCAGAATGTTTTGGATTGGGGTGGGGCTGATTGGAGTGGGCAGATTGTTTGGGTTGGAGTGGGGCAGATTGGAATGGAGCAGAGTGGAACTGTGGTGAAGTGGATTGGGGTGTATTGGGAGAGAGTGGGGTGGCTTGGATTGGATTGGGGTGAATTTGGATGGGGTGGGTCGATTGGGATTAATTTGAATCAATCAGTGCTTGGTCCCTGCTCTACAGAGAGGAAAGGAAATTAAAGCCTGCCTTGACTAACTAAATGGCTCTAAAGAAGAGTGCCAGGCAAGCCAACAAATGGTAAGCAATGGACGGGCTCCAAGCTCTTTTCTGTATACAAGTGTGTCTCACAACCAAGTGCTTGCTTGTGCTACAGATTGACTGGGAAACTACATAAGAAGGTGATGGTTTTCCAAACAACCTATATAAAATATGACTGTATAAAATAACAGAAGATCGTGCTAATTAAACAAACCTTGGTGTTCTTGTTTCCTTTGCTAAACTGAATCCTCAAATGCCCTTTGACACTTCGCAGAGCTGGCGCACAGTACATTGTATAATTTTGTAACCTCAGATGAAATGAAGTACCCTCTTGTCTGAGGCCACATCAAACTCGGTGCCCCCAGGG
Source organism: Lissotriton helveticus (assembly GCF_964261635.1). Lineage (NCBI taxonomy): Eukaryota > Metazoa > Chordata > Amphibia > Caudata > Salamandridae > Lissotriton > Lissotriton helveticus. Next base: position 730,274,834 of record NC_136068.1, read on the forward strand.
TTTCTCTTTTATTGTCACCAAACACCCAGCGAAGACAAGTAAATGACACCACAGCCTGTGTTCCAGACAGGGCACTCATAAATCTCGATCCAGGCCCTAATTAAGTAAGATGCGTTAGAAGAAAAAAGTCAGGGAAGTGTCAGGGAAATGAACTCTGCCTGGTTCAGTGGCATCAGGGAGATTACTCCTGTCAGAGAAGCACCCCTAGTATCGAAAGCAGTTGCAACGGACGGCACAGAGAAAGAAAAGAAATTCTAAATCTTTGCAAACATACAGGCATCATCACAAGATCATTCTAAAGGACATCATTTACTAAAGCATGTGAATTAAGTGACACAGACCCGAAACAGAGAGAGCCATATCTATGAGTGTTATAAGACTTTCTATTTAAAAATAAATTACATTATTTTTAACAAAATATGTAAATTAAATCTATATAAAGTGTGCATTTGTTTATTAAATATTAAATAAATATAAACACTTTTCTGTAAAGGGAATGTAATAAATCTTTATAAAAATTAATTTAATGTAAGTTAATCAGTTATTTATTTCAAAATTAAATTGATAGAGCTGTTGCTTATTTTATTTTGGTCTATGTGTAAAATGAATGTATATCATCTTTTGAGGTGGTCTTTGAACTCTTGCCTTCTCGTGACCCCAAGTGTGCCAGGGGCCTCAAAATTCCTCTATCCTAAGTGCCAGGAAGCTTGCCTGAAGTCTGTGCCTCGAGGGGGCCAGGCCTACACAGCCGTGCTGAAAGCGCTTCAACAATCCCACTCAGTGGGACATCTTTTGAGGCGGCCTTTGAACTCTTGCCTTCTGTGGACCCTGGGTGTGCCAAAGACTAAAAAATAAATAAAAAGAACAAACAAAAAACATTACAGTAATTTACATAAACATAAAAATAGCCTTACAATATTTTTAAACTTTGATACATTTAAGAAATGTTCACAATAATTTACATAGGGAGATCTCCACGCCAGTGATCATTTTTGTGCAGTTTAAATGAAAAAAACACCTAAAGTAATATTGTTTATTATGTAGTAGTAAAAGTGAAGTATAGAATTAATTAAAATGTATGTAACTATATTTTAATAGAAATAGATGTTGCAATAATTTTTAAATTTTTGAAAAGCTTCAAAGAATATATTAAAATAATGTAATAAATATGTTTTATTATTAGGCTTTTTCCTAGCAGTAATCTAATTCATTTCTTATATAGGTTAACAATTTAACTTAAACTCTTTTCCGATGAGGTTTTATTTTAAGTCCCTACCTCCATCATTGTCTATGGTAGAGTGTTGCAGTTCTAGCTGTTGGCCATGTGTGATGCTTACCCTACTCTATTTTTGAGGTGTAGTAAATTTACCACAGTTTTGGATCCTTTTTAGCTGTGGTAATTTTAGAAGTGCATAACAATGGGCTTACTCTTTTGTTATTGGGCGCATGCCTCTCCTTAAAACACTCACTACCCCTTCCTTAACCGCTCCTCACTCTTTCCTATTCCCCCACCTATTTTGTAGCAAGTACACCCAATTTTGTAACCACTCCCACTCAATCACTCCCACATTTATTTCTTAGGGGCCGATCCCGATCTTGCTAGGAAAGCCCTGTGTACGACTCGGATCTGGAGGGCTTTCCTAGGAAATTTCACTGTGCGAGTCGGACTGAACGAGTACAATGCAGCCGTATACTGATGGACTCAGTTAGCTCGGACTCCCATTAAACTCTATGGGAGCCTGTATACCGACGCTTACACAGGCTCTCATAGCAAAAAAGGGGTGGGTGGGAAAAAGCGCACACCCGTGGCGGGCACCCCAGTAGTTGCCCGCCACACTGTGCATGCTTGAATTGCGGGGACCCATGCCCACCCCAGTGACCAATTCGGTGGGCTCTAGGTTAAGGGGGGCCTGCTCTGGCACCCCTGAAGTCAGATTCCAACAGCCGTTTCGTCTCGATACAGTTGTCCAGATTGTGCATTGTACTTGCCGGTTCGGAATGTGGCTCCGTTGAGCGGCACGATTTGTCTTCGAACGACAGGACCGGGTTCGGAAACAATTCAATTGACACGGATGAGATCTTCGCATCGTACGTGGTCATTCAGAACGGGGGACGATTTGGTCGGAAACATAGGCTCCGAATCAGATTTGCACGTTCTAGAACCCGCCTGAAGGCATTCCTAGCGTCCGTTGAATCAACCCCTTAGTAGTTAATTGTAAATGTGTTAGGATCTCCCCATAGAAAACATAGGAGATGTGAAGGTGATAGGTAGGTTTGAGAATAGCATTTTATAATACCACTGCATTATTATTGTAGTAATACTAAACGCATGACTAAGGGCATGATTCTGATGTGATTAGGAAGGCCTCCTAATAGCATTTGCTTATTCCAAATCGGATCAGGAACATGTCTTTCCAACTGACTCAGAAAGGTTGCTGACCGACCGAGTATGATACGAGTTAGATGTTAGGAATATCCAAATCCCAAACTGACAGCATTTGGAATGACCGAGCCATACGGAGCAGAATCGCACGTCTCTACAGGCCGCATTTCTGAACGACCGAGTATGATGCTGGATTTAGACAGCCTTTCTGAATCGTGCTGTCCGACTCAAATATGCAGTCTGATTCAGACTTTGGGGGCTCCTAGTGGCCCTCCTGCACCCAGAGCCTTCCCAATCTGGCCCTTGGGGGTACCCATGGGCCTCCCTTACCAGCCATGCAGAGTGTGGCAGGCACCAGGAGGTGCCCGCCACAGGGTGCCCGATTTTCCACAGCAACCCCTTTCTTCAACAATAACAATTGATGGGCAGAATGTAGAACACTGTCATGCATTTACCCCAGTACAGAGATCTGGACCTAAATCCATCGTTTTTTTGCTCACCATGCCATTCCAGTTTGAACCCAGCCATATGCAAATCAGTCTGTGCCTAATGGGAACAGTCCAGCCCGTACTGCCAGGCCAGGTCCATCCTGGACTGGAAACAAGCATCCTAGGACCATTTTCGAGGTTTCATCCCTCTTCAGCCAGGATAGCTTGACTCCAGTGGCATGGAGAGCATGGGACCCACGTCTGGGCATACCAGTCACACTCAGGGTGATAAATGCAAAAACAACAATTGATGGACAGAATGCAGAATAATGCCATGCATTCACCCCAGTACAGAGATCTGGGCCTAAAGCCATCGTTTTTCTGCTCACCATGCCATTCCAGTTTGAACTCAGCCATATGCAAATCAGTCTTGACCCTGTGCCCAATGAGAACAGTTCAGCCCGAACTGCCAGGCCAGGTCCCTCCTGGACTGGAAACAAGCATCCCAGGACCTGGTTCAGGGTTTCACCCCTCTTCAGCCAGGATAGCTAGACTCCAGTGGCATGGAGAGCACGGGACCCACGTCTGGGTATACCCGTCACACTCGGGGTGACAAATGCAAAAACAACAATTGATGGTCAGAATGCAAAACAGTGTCATGCATTCACCCCAGTACAGAGATCTGGGGCTAAATCCATCGTTTTGTTGTTCACCATGCCATTCCAGTTTGAACCCAGCCATATGCAAATCAGTCTTGACCCTGTGCCCAATGGGAACAGTCCAGCCCGAACTGCCAGGCCAGGTCCATCCTGGACTGGAAACAAGCATCCTAGGACCGGTTTCGGGGTTTCACTCCTCTTCAGCCAGGATAGCTTGACTCCAGTGGCATGGAGAGCACGGGACCCACGACTGGGAAAACCCGTCACACTCGGGGTGACAAATGCAAAAACAACAATTGATGGACAGAATGCAGAACAATGTCATGCATTCACCCCAGTACAGAGATCTGGGCCTAAATCCGTTGTTTTGCTCACCATGCCATCCCAGTTTGAACCCAGCCGTATCCAAATCAGTCTTGACCCTGTGCCCAATGGGAACAGTTCAGCCCAAACTGCCAGGCCAAGTCCATCCTGAGCTGGAAACAAGCATCCTAGGACAGGTTTCGGGGTGTCACCTCTCTTCATCCAAGTCCATCCTGAACTGTAAACACGCATCCTAGGACCGGTTTCGGGGTTTCACCCCTCTTCAGCCAGGATAGCTCCACTCCAGTGACAAGAAGAACACTACTGATCACTGTGCCTTGGCTGTGGCACAGGGCTCACAATATGCTGGCAGTGCCGTTGCGGAACCGCCATGCATATTACAAATTTCCTGGCCGTCAGCGGTCGCATGGAGGTTGATGCATACAGGGGTGCACACGTTGTGCCCCTCTGTGTGCATGCACCCTGAGTTCCAGCAAGGCATGGGTGTGATGTGCTGGAATGCGCTGTAGCAGTCCCGAGGCGGTGCAGCACTAAGATTCACATTTGATCCTTTTTACTGGCCCACCATGCTGCCCGCCCACTATTTTCTTCATAATCTGGTGGGTAGGTGACAGTGAGGTTTAGCGGTGCAGGAGCGGGCGGTGGCATGCCACTCACTCCTGTACCACCAAAAATCGTAATTAGCCCCTTAATGGTCTGGCTTCCTCTTTCACATCCTCCTCCATTATAGGTGTAGTATTTCTTTCTCAAGTGCTTTAACTAGAGTAATGTATTATACTGTACATGAAAATCCAATGTTTCCTGTTCAGAACTATATTACAGTGACTTTGTGCATACTGTAAAGGGTGGTGAGACGTTGGTGTCTGAAGGGTATGAAGGGGGAACTGGTAGCTGAATTCCATGCAGGGACTGGTAACAGCTGGCACGTTGCTCATTGTTATTGAGTCCAGCTGGACCAGTTTTTAGGTCTCGTGACCTATCAATGCGCGCAAGAGCATTGAGAGACGAGAATTCAAGTGCTGAAAACAATCGTGAAACCAAGGGTTTAGTTTGTGCGGTTTTCTTTAAGTTCACGTGAATCACGTGAGCAAACAAGCACGCGCATTCACAGCCGCACAGCACATCAAAGGGCTTCGCCCAGTGTGCGCTCTGCGGCTTCTCCTCCCCTAACACGCTGGCATTCACGGCCGCACAGCACATCAAAGGGCTTCGCCCAGCGTGCGCTCTGCGGCTTCTCCTCCCCTAACACGCTATCTCACCTCTCCTGCCCCCATCCGGCTTCCCTCCGGCCACTCTCTAATTACCAACAGCCACCCAATCGCCCTACTACAGCAAGAAGGATGCACTGCATTCTACGAGACCTACTGGCAACGCCAGTGCTTGTTGAGATTCCAGCCTTAAGAAGCCTACAAAAAGATACTAGGATCCTCCCTCTTTGGACTGTTTTCAAAGCAGATGAAGCAGGTTCGCAGGAAAGTCTGAAGAAATAAGAACAGAATAGGATGTAAGATTCAAAAATCCAGTTTTTGTATCTGTCTCTATGATTCCAGTTAATATTTTATCTCGACTCTCGTCATTAAGCTGGGGATGACGTTGTTAAACTATGCAATTCAGGTAAGCCCTACACACCTGCCCAGCCTGCTATCAGTAAGCAAGCTCCCAATCATTTTGAAGCTCTGCTCACAGTCAGGGGACTAATAGTGTAATGTCTTACTTTGTAGCTCATCCCCTAATAAATATAAAAGCCAGATATGAGCCTCTTCCTGCCTATTTTCTGACTTTACAAATGACATTATGACAGCTACAGAGGCTTGTTGGTAATTGCTTGTTGGGAAGGCATACTGTTCCTGACAAAAGCAGTGAAATACTGAGAACTAGCCATAAGTGGGTACATAAGAAGTGATATGCTGTCAGAATATTTTTAGAGTTTTAACTATAGTGATACAAAAATGTAATAGCCACAATATTGAATCCAAAAATATTGTGTTGGTAAGTATATATAAGTATAGATATATTATTCTTAACTTAACATCTATGTACAGGGAAGATATGTGCATATTGACAAAAGGGTGTGTGAAAACTTTATGTAATTTTCTTTTGTGTAATTCTGCAAAAATGAAGCTTAAACAATAAAAAATGGCCTTTCACGCTACAAAAGCACAAGAAAACACTTGCTTACTGGTCATTCACGTTGTTCATGTACCGCACTTACATGTTGCTGCACATTTAGAATATTTCTGTCATGTGTTGTAATGACATAATGGCTTAATTTAAACATTTTTGCTTAACAATCATAAAGCAAAGTTATGCAGGCTTACGAAAATTGGGATAGAGTACACAGATGTGGTGTACTAACTGTGATGATATTTTGGTAGTCAATTTTTTGGCAATGGTAATTTTGTAGCACAATAATTTGTACTTAATATTCTGAAACATAGGTTTCTCAGAGTCAGAATGTGGGTATGATTTGCACTGCAACTTGTGCCAAGCCGTGCTTACTCCAATCAAGAATGAGACATTGAGGTACACAATGGCAGAGCATTCCCTTTTGAATATGGAGTGCAGTCCCATTGTGGCAGACCACTTCTGCACCCACAACTCTATTGTGGAAATACGAAAATCTGAGAATGGAGTGCCTTTTCCTTCCTTTCAGAATGTTTGCTTTTCATTAATTTGCCATTGACAACGGTGGAAATAGTTTGAGAACCTGGTGTGATTGGAGAGTGGGAGAGGATACTCAAATTGTATAGGACACACTAACGCCAAAACAGTTTCTAGGCAGTTTGGACTAAACTGTGCATGATGTTCCTGATGCTTAAAAAGTTGTGTTTCAATTTAGAATAAGGATTTGGTGGCCTGGAAGAGCGCCTTGATAGCAAACACTCCTCTCATGTTAAAGACAATGCAAAAGCCAGAGAGGAAAAAGATAATATAGACACCCATTAGGATTAACTTGCTGTGTAAATTGTAAATTAAACTTAAAATAAAATAATACTGGGAAGTGCAAGCACTAAAGGGCGGCAGGGCATTTTTGTTCAATACAAAGTTTCAAACATATGGTGATTTTTAATGGGTCAAGATTTAACTAAGGGCCTAATTATGCCTAGTTGTGTTGGGCGTCCACCCGCCATATTAGGAGTATGGTAGAAGGATTGCCACTGGACTGCTGCATCCCCTGGAGATCTTTGATCCCGTAGCGGTAGCACAGCAGTCTGAGGCTGCAATATGCGGCACCGCCAAACATATTACGAATTTCCTCACTGTCCTCCTTTTCATGGTGGTGAGCCCATGGTGAAAACGATGAAGGTGAGGAACTCAGAGGGCCCTTTTTTTGCAACCCATTTTCCTGCATGGAAAGAAATGCACAACATTAGCATTTCTTTCCATGCCGGAATGTGCTGTGCCACTTCCACTATGGTGCCTTTCGAAGGCTCTCCTTTAAGCCTTAGAAAAGGCACCTCCGTGGGCACTCTGCAGCAGGACTGCTAGACCTTCCAGTCGGAATCTGGTGGGTGGTCTGCGGAACGCTCGCTAGGCGCTCTGTGGGAGGACCACCAAACTCAAAATTAGGCTCTAACTCATGATATTTTATGACCTATTCACAAAGATAAATCTACACACGTAGATTTACTACCAGTAAAATTACTCTTTCACCTATGAGTAACTTTATTACTTTAGGCTATTCACAAAATCAGTGAGTAAAGTTAATCATATGTGTAGGCTTCTATGCCTCCACCCTCTGGATATGCAGAGTTAGCCAGATTTATGAGTGTAAATTTACTACATGGCCAACCACTGATACTGAGCGCTCCCGTAGAAAATAATGGAGGTAGTGATTTTAAATAAAACTCTATAGTAATCAATGTTAAATTACATAATTTAAAACAGTTAGCAACACAAATAGTTCTAATTCAACATAAAAGAAAAAATTAAAAAACATGCTTTATTTTGATATATTTTAATAACTGATTTTGAATTAAAAAATGCCATAATAATTTGTAATAAAAATATTTGAATTACTTTCAAATAATTCTATGCATCACTTTAAATAGATGTTAAGACAAAACAAAAAGATATTTGTTACTTTAGCTGTGATTTGTTTAATTTGAACTTAGTAAAAATGATTAATGTAATATATTTAAATTGATTACATTTTTAATTTAAAATTATGTAATTATAATGTAGCTTTTTCATTTTGTTCCACTTTTGAAATAAACATATGATGCTAATTTATCATAAAATCTTTAACATACAAATAAGACTATTTTTTATCAAGTTTACTAAACGTTTTACCTTTTCCTATACTGTTCCTTATTCTTTACTGTACACTTCTTCACAGTATGACTTAAATCTGGAAGTAAGTGTTCCTCTGTAAACACTGGGACAATTTTAACTCTTGAATATTGTAATTTTGATTCAAAGAGGAGGGGATGCAGCAAGAAAGTTTCAAATAACGTCCTCACTACTTATTGATTTTCCTACAAATGTATCATAACATGTATCTGTGCTTAAAGCCAAGCTAGTTGCAGTAAAAGAATTGGAACCTGTTTGGCACATTGGGGAATTGTGAGTGATTTGTGTATTTATAGTGTCACAAGCTCCCAACCTGAACATGCAATTCTTTATTATAAAGTTTAACTGCACACAGTGTAATTTAATGCCTTGACGTGCCTCTAGGTTAAGGGGAGTGAGGAGGGTCTCTTCTAATTTCAAGTGAAAGAGGAAAAACAAGTAAAGGAGAAGCAAGTCTGCTTTCCATTTAAATGTGTGTAGTTGATTAGTCAGCAAATCGAAAGGCTAATCTGGATTGGGTCAGGCGTAGCCCCTCTAGCAGCTGTTCCTACTTTCCTTGAATAGGGGGGGGTGGTCTGTAATTGGGCAAATGCAGTGCTATTGTAGACCTCAATTTGTCCAGCCTGTGTTCTGCCCCGAGGGCATCACAAAGCTGAATATACTGTAGGACATTGGGCTCCTGAAAGCACCAAATAAGGCTATTAGTGTTGTTGTTCTTGTTGCTGTCCATCATCTCAGCCAGCACTCCATTTATCGCCTGAAAAGCACAATTACCACCCATTCTTTAGCTACACATTTTAGGATCAGCTAAAGTGTGAAAGCTTGATCTGATCTGCTCCATTCAGACAAGAAGCAACAGGTGGAAGTGGGGGCTGGCATATTTATTACAGAAATGGTGCTGGTAGGTGTACCTTTTTCTAATTCTTTTTTCAAAACATTTTGGGGGAAGAACACCCTGAACCTCCCTTGAAAACATCCAGCTCACTAGCTATGCTTACTTGCAAAGCAATGGTCTTTAATTGAGCCTAGCCCCATCACATTCAGCTTCCACCATCCTCCACTGCCCATGGGCTCGGGTACCAATCGGCGGTAGTATCTCCTCCACTGGAAGAATTAACTTGCTTATTCAAGTGTGTATCCATAGTAATCTCAACCTAGCTCACTACACAAAACGAATTCAACCAGGCAGAATATATTTTCAAAAATAGGCTTGAAACGCAATATGTAAACAAAACAAATACCTTGTCTACTTACTGGGATATAGATCAGAATATCAAACTCACCACAGAGAGTGGAAAACACTCAGGGGCATATTCTCAAGCCCCATATCGCCAGAGGAACATCACTTTTTCTGACGTTCCCATGGCGATAGGGTCAGCGCCTTATTCTCAAGGCAGCGTTAAAGCCACTTAACGTGGCTCTAAGCCACGTTAAGTGGCTTAACCCTGCCTTGTGAATAAGGCCCCCTTCATGCCAAACTTAGTGCAAAGGGGCGTGCAGTGGGTGTTGCAGTGAGCGTTCCACCGCAACACCCATTGTGTACAACGCTGCCACCTATTCTCAAGGACGGCATTAATTGGTGGCAGTGCCGAACTTAAGACCAGGAAAATCCTGGTCTTAAGTAGGAGAAACTAGGTGAAATGCTTTATTTCTCCTCGTTTTTGCTTTTTCCATGTGTGCTGCCTTGTGCACCATACATGGGAAAAGCAAAATGGTATTTCAGGAATGTTCATGTGCAGGAAGGGGCACTTTCCTGTACATGAACAATCCTCCCCTGCACACAGACACCCTTGCACTCTGGTTGAAGGGTGCCTGTGTTGGCGCTAAGTTGTGAAACTTAGCGCCATCACAGGGGGATACACCAGGCTGCACCACATTTTTGAGAATAGGGTGCAGCCTCGTGTTTCCGAAGTGGTGATGAGAGGCGTTAAGCCAAGGGGGCTAATGCCTCTCACCGCCACTTCATTGAGAATATCCCCCACAGAGTTCTCTCAATCATACTAAGATAGGTTTTTGACTAGCGATATCCCATCTTTGAGTCAGTGTGTCTATGTCCTGTGCACAAAAAAAATGAACAACACCACATTCATAAGTTCATACACAGCTAGACCATTAAGGATTTCATAAGACTTTAACCTATGGGACTTTAAGCTGTAACCTAACTTGATGCTATGTGCCTTTTAAGCAGACAACTTCAATTATATCTCAAGATATTGGATTTCCATAAATCCACTAACCTTATTCATGAATCCAATTACATAATATTGCGACAATTGTTTCCAATGTTTTTGGAAGAAATGAGGAGAAAAAGGAAAAAGGAAACATGAACATGGAAAACTGTCATTATGTCAGTCACATTACACTCAGACTACACCATCCATTTTTTATGATTCCTTTTTCCTTTTTCTGTTTATATCTTCCAAAAACATTGAAAAGAATTGTTGCAATAGTATGTTATTCCTCTTAATCGGGTATATGCACTGATAAGGGGTGAGGTGAAGGGTTCATTTTCTGGAGTCATCATTTTTGCTACTAAAATAGTTATTATACAAATTGTATTTTCTATAAAAAGCTATCTGCTAATGGCTATTTTGATTGTCAATACATGTTATGGTTTCACGTGCATGGCCTGAGAAAGATCTCATAGAATTAAGTCACTAGGGAAAGCGAAACATATCAACATAGTGTTGACAACTTTGGGTGCAATAATAACAAGGTATTGAGTACTTGACATTGGACTTATGGACATACTTAAAAAGATATGGTCAAAACAGACTCTCTTGAATCAAGTAAGAAATTATATGCATAAATTACACTCACAGACATTCAAATGTCAACTGTGCAGTCACACTTGTACTACACACACCACATGACATGAACTCCAAAAAACGATTGTATGAACATATATCTATAATGCAATCAGTTAAAAAAGCATATTTTTTATTTTCTTGATCAATCTAAAAACACCTGTATCAAGTTTATGCAATTATACAACAAATACATATACATAAACACAAGAATTGGTAGAGAAAATTGGTATGTGAACCATTAAAAACATCATCAATTGGTCAATCCATCCAGAATCAATCACAGAGGTCCACTATGCAGTAATTGTGTTGGACCATCCGAGTTCCCTGGATATAACCTCGAAAAGTAAGGCATTGATGCGTTTCAATGGTAACAGACAGATTATACAACCACCTTCATCAGGACACGATTAATAAGTTGTCTCTCTTAACACCTTAGTTTGGTGTGGCTCAGACAATTCGGTTGATGATAGTGCAGCGAGGATTGAGTTTGCAAAAAGTATTTTATACCTCCCTTATGTTTTTTTAAAAAGGTGTGCTGTTTAAAAGACAATGCTATCATCACAGCTTTTTTCTCTCCAAGATAGATACAAGTCATCCGTGGTAGACTCACCAGGTTCACCACAGCCATATTTCAAATCCTTCAATAGGACTAAATATAAAAGGACTTCACTTCCAGTGTTGTTTTAATATTCTTCCAGGAACGCGCACTCGGTACGATATTACACGCAGGACTATGCTGTGAATGAGACGTCATTTGCAAATTAAAGAAATGCAAATTTTATAGACAATCATTTGAAAGAATTAACGTGTCCCTGTGTGCTATTCCAATATCAGAAGAATATTAAAACAACACTGAAAGTGAAGTCCTTTTATATTTAACCGTAAGGTCCTATTGAAGGATTTCAAATATCTCGGTGGTGAACCTGGTGATTCTACCTCAGATGACTTGTATCTATCTTGGAGAGAAAAAAGCTGTGACGAAAGCATAGTCTTTTAATTATCACACCTTTTTTAAAAATCATAAGGGAGGTATAAAATACTTTTTGCAAGCTCAATCCTTGCTTCACTATCATCAACCGAACTGCCTGAGCCACACCAAACTAAGGTGTTAAGAGAGACAACTTATTAAGGGTGTCCTGATGAAGGTGGTTGTATGATTTTCCTACAAATGTATCATAACATGTATCTGTGCTTAAAGCCAGGTTAGTTGCATTAAAAGATGATGATTGATGATCTGTGATTGATTCCGGATGGACTAACCAATTAATGATGTTTTTAATGGTTCACATGCCAATTGTCTCTCGCAGTTCTTGTGTTTATGTATATGTATTTGTTGTATAATTGTATAAACTTGATACAGGTGTTTTAGATTCATCAAGAAAGAATTTTTTACAACATATTGTTTATAAAAATAAAAAATATGCTTTTTTTAACTGATCGTGTAATAGATATATGTCCATTCGACCGGTGTTTGGGGTTCATGTCGTGTGGTGTGTGTAGTACAAGTGTGACTGCGCAGTTGATATTTGAATGTCTGTGAGTGTGATTTATGCATATAACTTCTAACTTGATCCAAGAGAGTCTGTTTTGACCATTACTTGAAGTACCGTGTCTCTTGGCTAGTGCGGATGCTCCATCTTTTCTTACATACTTAAAAAGATTACATGTTGATTAACTGCAGTCGGCTTAGGTTATTTGAAACCATTTTCCTGTATATGTTGATTATTCAGCACTTTTTTGTCTCTGTTTTATTGATTCAGTTATTTTTCATTCAATGTTCTTATTAATTAGGCATAGTTTGGATTTGAGATGAATGTGTTGCAATGTTCATTGATAACTATATTCATGTTTGGAAGCACTTTATAAAAGTACTGAAGTTTACAGAAATACTAAATGTATGCATAATAAAATAATATAGACGATGAAAAATGTCTGCTGTCTATTGTTGTATTATATTACATTGGTTCAAAGTTAGGTTGATGAAGGTGCGGTTTCTATTGTTGTATTGAGTACCCCTACCTTCATTCCCCTAAATTGGGTCAGGCCCCAATTGGTTTAGGCAGTCGTTAAATATCGACAGCAGACTTTCAAATGAATGTCATGAATGCTTATATAGTAGAGAAAAATCATACCTAAAAAGCAACCATGTCAGACCAGCTGTTAAAAAGAGTGCCTTAGTGACTATACTAGAGTCTATGTTCTTTGCCATTTCATCAAAAGGTTCTATTGTTTCCTCTCTTTGTGAGGCAGCAGACTCCTTTTATTTGTTATGCAATCTTTAATGAGATGGGCACCACACTAGTGAAATAGTGTGTACAGTCCCATATGTGGAAGAGCTTTTATTCACTTACTGATGTTTTTCATGTCATATGCCACACATGAGTTGCTTGTGGGAAACAATTTGAGCTTTAACACATAAACTTTCCAGGTGGCTATACTTTTCAGTAAAGTGCTACTTATCACCAATTTTGATACTTAAAGGTGTGTCATTTCATTTCGCTTTCTATTGCACTCATTAATGTTGTATCAATGGTGCATCATTTCTATGTAGGCATCACCGACTATCTCATAAATTGGAGTTAAATAGCTCCTGTTTTTTCATCATATGGACCTCCTTGAAAAAGATCTCCTTTCCATAATACCACAAAAAATGTAGACCTCTAAAGTGACATATTTGTGTTAATACAACATATTGCCCTCAGCAGGAAGAGCTCTTCTATAAGAAATATAAAATGCAGAATACATTCATCTTGAGTGTAATCCTATGGATGTGGCAAATGTCAGGTACGTTTCTAATCTCCTCTTGGTTGTAAACCTTCCCCCAAAATGTTGTTATTGAGTTGGTTCCAGAATGATCAGAACCCTGCTTCCAGCAGGAGCCCTATCTGACAAACTTTTGACTGGCAGGGAGAATTGGTTTGGGTGTCCTGGGCATTAGATGATGATGACTTGCATTGTATTAAACATTGCCATCGATTTTACTCCCTCACTGAAACAATTCTTGAGATCATCCATCTCATTGGGTTTGAACTTGAATGTCCTTTAAAGGCATGACATCGAAAGGGAGGACAAAAGACAAACCACTGCTCTTCTGTTTTCTTCTAGGCTTTATGGATACCACTTATCTACCAAGTCGCATAATTTCATTTACGTGGTAAATTGTCCTGTTTCTTGATACACTTGTCAACTGTTTCCTACATTGAGTGGTAGCCCTGGGTTGACTGTGTACGAAACTTGGACGTCCATCTCTTCATTAGGGTTATGATACAATACCATAACTTTCCTGCACTTGATACTCTGAATTGGTTTGCAGTAGCTATCAAGAGCACATTTTAATTTCCATAAATGGCTAGATAAGCACTTTTAAGAAAAGTATTGTTGTGATTTCCCTTCTGGGCCTACTTGGTTCTCCCCTATTTTTGCGTTTTACACATTTTAGGCTACCTCTGCTCATTCTTCATAGCCACATACATCAAATGTCATCATCATCATTAACTTTATTCGGTCGTTAAGACCATCAACGTGCATTGGTATACAAAAGTATGGTAAATAAAACAAACTTTTACATGATAAAATTGTAAGCCAGAGTAGATGATGTTATTCATGCAACAACAAGCATATTAAAACCCGAGCCATTAAGGAATATAAACAAATTAAAAGATCTAGCTTCCAAGGTATTAAAACCATACAAGCTAAAAATACATAGAAAAAACAAAAAGTGCTGGTGCATAACTGTTGAAAGTGCAGAGTAGCTCAGTTCTCTGTAGATTGTACATAAGTCATAAATACCATGATCATAAGAGATCAAGTACAAACTAAACACTTTATGAAAAGTAATACTTAATCAGATGATATGCTCAATTCATTTTAGCTTCTGCTTCCTAATGAACCAGAACCTCCCCAGGAATTTGGCCATTGCACATACTATTAGTGGCCTTGTATCTGTCCTGAGGATATGTAGTACCTCTAGGTGTCTACGAGTTCCTAATTGTCTGCAGACCTGCTAGCCTTATAGATCGGTGGTTTTTATCTTGAGGGTATGCAAAGAGAACATGCTTAATTGTCTCCCCTATTTCAAGGCAACATGGGCAATTAATTGTTTTCACTTGGGAGCCCCTATTCCATGATGCAGCAAAGGAATTTAAGGGCGGACACTAAAATCTAAATAGAATAAATAGCTTCCTCTTTTGAGGGACAGTGATAAATTCCATATAGGGCTTGTACACACCAAACATCTTAAACTCCATGAACTCTATCGTAAGTCGACCTCCTATCACTTGTGGGACTGTTCTCTCTGCCACCCATTTCCAATAATAAGACTTAACCCACTATCTACTAGGTAGTAAGCTAAGATCTTTTTCTTCCCAAAGGTTCCCCAAGCCTATTTTAGACAGTAGTGTTTTGACATTACGGAACAAAGAACATTTTTTAAAGCGATTCAGCTTAAGAATCTCCTCGGTGGCAGTCGCATAGTGCCCCAGCTCAGGTGTTTTTTTAATGCGAAGCCAAATTTAGAAAAGGTTGAAGCCTCGCTTTATCAATAATTGTAGTACTGCCCAGATCTAGTCATAAGAGAGTATGCAGGGTACTCTGGGGAAGTGAGCAGAGTGATCTTAAGAATGTATTCTCTGCAAGAAGCAGGCCCTCCATATTGTCAAATCCCCAGATTTCGGCCCGTAAAGAGCAGAACCAACCACCTTCTGATCATATATCTGTAGTGGTGCTGCAATCAGGTTAGATTGTGATGACCTATGTTCTAAAATTATAGCCCCAGAAGTCTTCCTCTGCTGTAGAATTTGCTTCGAGATATGTTGTTTCCATTCTATTTTTTCAGAGAGAGGTATTCTAAGATATACAATGGAATCTACTCTTTCCAGCGGAGTCCCTCCCAGTAAAAGTTTCCCTTCAAATGATTTGTGGGGGTTCATTAACAAGAGTTTGGTATTTGAGGTATTTACTTCTAGACCTCTCTTCACACACAAACACATGAAGCGATCTAGTCGAAGTTGAAGGCCACTTGGGGTTTTAGAAACTAAAAGCGTATCGTCCACAAAAAGCAATGTGCTTATTTTTACACTCCCCAATGAAGGGGCATCTGCATGGGCTTCACCACTCCATTTACAAAAAGTGACAATAAGGTGGGGGCTAAAACACACCCCTTCCTCACCCCTCTTGCAACCTCTATTGGGTCTGTCAATTGTGTTTGATCTCCCCAGCGTACCTTCACATAATTGCCTTCATGAAGGCGAATTAAAAGTGCCACAATGTCGTGGGGAGCCCCTGATCATAAAGTATTTGCCAAAGTGTAGCCCTTGGAATAAGATCAAAAGCTGACCTCAGGTCAATAAAAGCAGTATCAAGATTACCCTGTTCCAATGTCACTGACTTCCAGGTCAAGAGGGTAAATCGAAAAACCTGATCGATATTACTGACCTTTTTCCTGAACCCTGCTTGGAAGGGAGATAATATATCATTCCCTTCCATCCAATCGCTAATTTTTGTAAGCAGGGTACGAGAAAAGACTTTCTGCGCCCCATCTATCAGACTTATCGGTCTGTAGTTTGAGGGCAGTGATCGATCCCCCTTCTTGAAGACCGGGATATCCTCGGCTCCTTGCCAAGAAGGGGGTATAGGAGCCCCAGCAGCTATACCATTAGCAAATAACCACATATAGTTAGACCATTTAGAAATATCAGCTAAAAATACATCACCAGGTATTCCATCTGGGCCTGATGCTTTATTTTTAGGAATAGAATTAATACTTTCAGTAATATCTGCTGCTAAAAAAAAATTACCGTCAGCCTGTAAATTGGTTAGGTCTAAGAAGGTATCTTCAGAGGTGGACATTCCTAATCCAGAATGAATTCCGGAAAAGTGGTCAAACCAGGCTACTGTGTGTTCTTATTAGTAGGTGGACTTGATCTCTCAGCATCTCCCCTTGTTACAAGAAGCCAAAATTGCTTTTGATCTTTCAATTTGCAAGCAGCATTGATCTGTTTCCAACGATCCTCCACATGTTCCCTTT
Organism: Lissotriton helveticus; assembly: GCF_964261635.1. Taxonomy (NCBI): domain Eukaryota; kingdom Metazoa; phylum Chordata; class Amphibia; order Caudata; family Salamandridae; genus Lissotriton; species Lissotriton helveticus. Next base: position 730,291,756 of record NC_136068.1, read on the forward strand.
TAGCTTCCCTCTGTGCCTTCTTATATGCTCTTTTTGCTATGCTTATACTAATATTATTTTTAGCTTTAATGTCAGCTACCAGAAGTGTCAGTGCCTCCTTACACTTTGTATTAAGCCAGGAATAATCAGAATTAGCAGGTGTCTTCTTTTGATGAGGTTGCTTACATACAAAATGGGATGCTAACTGAGTGAAAAAGGACTAGTGTATATCTGTAACCGTTTTAAGCTCATCTTGTTGTTCAGCTCTAAAATGAAGCCTATCAATATTTTCTTGTAGAATTAGGTTTATAGCATGAATCTTATCGATATCCAATGCTACCCGCACCCATTTTAATCGTCTATTATCATTTGTGGGGTATTAAACCTTAGACGAAAGCATTACCTCAGAGGTAGCTCTGGTTTTACTCAAGAAGGAGGTCATGGAAAGCTCAAGTGGATTGTGGTCACTATCAAATGTTTCTCCAACCACCATATCCTGTACTTCTGGCCATAATCTGATATCTATCAAAACATAATCAATACAACTCATATTGGATGTCCTAATAAAGGTATTGACTCCCATCTTATCCGAGTGTGTGCGGCCATTTCCTGCCCTAAGACCATACCCAAGAGATATGACCTGGAGTTGCAGGGCAGTTTAAGTCAATTTGTTGATTGGTGGTAAATCAAGCAGAAGGACATGCCAATATGACTCTACCTGGTCGCTGTTGGATACATCCATCGTACATAACGGTTCATATGTACAATTAAAATCACCTGCAACTATCAGAGGTATTGTTATCTCCCTCTCTTCAAGGATGTTTTCTAATACGTGAAGGGTTGAAGAGGATGTGCCTGCCTTGGTCCCGCGGGCATAAACATTAAAGATATCCACCATCCTACCATTTCTACCCCTGAGACTAGCTGCAAGTATATTAGGATCGTTAGATTAAATCTCTCTTATTGTACATAACAAATCAATCCTGATCCAGATCAGTAGCCCTGCCACTGGTCTTCCTGGTCTGTCTGTGGTAGCCGATCGGTATAAAGTAACATACCCTGGAATATAAGTCGGTGTAGTGGCCCATGTTTCTTGTAAGATACATACATCATATTTTACAATATGCTCAATCCAATGAGGAAGCATCATCTTAGATTTTATTCCAACCACATTGCACGTCAGTATATGGAGTGATGTTTTATTTTTGTCTAATTCTTGAGGAGTAGTATGATGGCTCATCGCTTATGATCTACTCATCTGTGGAACTTGGGAAATGGTTTGCTGATCATACCGTAATATTGTTTCTTTTCTCCCACTAGAAAACAATGAGCCAAAAGGCTCAAGGCATCAAAGTGGTGTTGTAGCCAAAGAAGCAGTTGTTGAGCCTTCTAGCTGTAATGTCTCCGGAACCTGAATAATTTTTCTATCATGGGGACTCAGGTTTTTACTAGGTAGGGTGTCATGACACCTCAGTCATTCATTATGAACTAGTAAAGAATCGAATCCCATCAAAACACTACCTCTTCCATTCATATGTTGGTATACTAAAGCAGAGGGACTATATTTCATCTGGTTGTTGGTGGTGGTTGGAGAACAGATTCTTGCTTCTAAAGCTATTAATTTGTGCACTAGATTTTGATCACTTAAATGAAGTTCAATAGATTCTGTGGCAGAGGTACCCTTTGATATTCGTTTAGCCCAAAGAATATAATCTCTAATAATAGATCTACACCCTCTTGTTTTTCGATTCCAATGGATTGATTTATTAAGTAATGAGTGTTGACCCTTTTGTCTGCCTTCCAATGAAACCTTGGGCGCATTAATCAAGAAAATACTCTTAGGGCTTTTGATGGAATCATAATCTTGAGTCTGCCTTAGAGTACAATAATCTCTATTCATCATACACCTTGAACTGGGAGGATTTATATTTCTGTGCGCTATAGGGCGGCATGTTTGGATAGACATTAGGGGAACTGGAATTCATTTAGGCCCTTCAGAGGAATTCTTATTTTTAATGGGGACATCAACCGTTAGAGGGCTGGGGAGCAAAAGACTTGATTTTACTGTTGTTGGTTCACTTGTTGTCAAGCGGTTCACCTGATTTGATAGCCCTAAAATCAGTGTTTTGAGTGAATTGATTCCTTCCCTTAATTCTGCAATGAGCTTACAAGTATGATTCTCTTCCATTAAATTCTGTGCTCGGGAGAATACCCCCCTTTCCCCAATGATCTCATTCAGGCTATTTGTACCTGCGACACCCTTATTAAGCTGTGGATTATCTCCAAATATTACATCCTGACAATCCGTCAATAGTACTATCTGTTCTCGAAGTGACGAAAATCGATTAAATAGTGTAATAGTAACAAGTGTGGGCGTGTCATTCCTACTATTATCGATGTTGTTGTCTAACACAAGAGTAGGAGGGGGGGGACCTATCTACCTATCATTGTCCTCGGTTTCACACTGCATATCGGTGTTTTGGTCAGGAGGCTTAAGGACCTTGGGGGCAGTGCTTCTTGTGGAACGCTTTGCGAATATAGAAGGAATTCATTTTGTTTTGATGACAGGGCCAGGCTCTATGTCTGGTTCAGTGGCGAGATGCTGCTCCCCTGGCTTTGAGGTAAGGACAGGGGTACTGGAGGGAAGAGTCAGAATATCTTGACATTCTACCAGTAATTCATCAATACGATCTAAAACACAATTTTGGGCTGCCGGTTTACGCACAGATTTGGCTTTCCTAATTTTCTTACGCCCCTCATCTGGTGACCTACTCTCCTTATTGGCACTAGCAGTTAGTTTCCTTTTCCCCATTAGAACAGAGAGCCAAGTAAACAGATGTCAAAATGCGTTTTTGATTGGGCAATTTATCTAATTTTTCCTTAGGTAAAAATGCTATATATCGCCTATGCAATATCAATGCAAGTATTACTCACAGTTTTTGGGATATCTAGCGTTCACAGGTCCTAAAGGATTCCACCATGTCCTTGTGATTTGGACAGCCAAGGGGGGAAGCCCTGCTCTGCCTCTTCCTGGCAATGACGGGCTACGACGGGTCCGCCCTTGGTCCGGGCCTCACCTTGCTCGCACTTGCGGCAAAGCGGCTCCCGCGAAGCGGTTCCGCAAGTTCGTTTAATAGGCGCACACGATGATGACAGCACCTCCAGGTGCGTGCAGCTGTTACATGTCCTGGCTCGAGTGCGCTGTAGAATGGGTTTGTTCACCGCCGCACGGAGCCTCGATAACATTCACCTACAATTCACAGAATCCCCGGTAGCATGACGCGTTGCATTGACTCCGTAAAAGTGGAAGTCAGGTAACAAAACGCGGCGGAAATTCTTTACGGCGGTGTTTGTTTTAGGGAATGGGTATCTGCCGTCCAGCAGGTTCGGTGAGGGTGCTTCGCACCGACTGGTCTCCTTGGCTTGAATTCGTCTTTGTTTCCTTCTTACATTGGGGAGCACCGCTGTGCTCGTGCAGAGGAAGGAAGGTAGAGGATTTATTCTGACCCTTTCTACCGTATTATTTGTCATGTGTGGCCCATCCTAGTATCCCTGTTTTATGCCTTTCCTGGGTTATCTCTAACTAGGATCCTTTTGAGAGATATTGTGCAGTACTTCTGGAACATCCGGAGCCCCCGGCTTTATTCTGAGACTTTCACAGAGCATAACTACTGTGCTCTTTGTTCGATGTAAATTTGAAATATCGAATGGATTTATTCTTATACAGTGACTGGGTTATTCTAATATTTGGAAGTTATCTGGTTACCGCGATCAGAAGTCTCGGTGATTTAACCTGGATTTCCACATACAAGATATTCCTTTGGATTTTAGTGCTGTAACTCATGAATGTTTATGTTTCTCATGTGTATCTCATCTTACAGACCAACAATAACTCTGACAAGAACCCTATATCTAAATATCTAGGTGACAAAGGAATCTTAGTCTACGTGTGCCTTTCTTTTACTTAACAGGTACAAGTATTACCTACTGGCGATAGCCAGTAGGTATATATAGTTAGGATTGATTTCCATAGGGAAATCGCAATATTCTATTGGGAATAACTTTGGCGCCGGTTGTGGAATCTGCCTGAATTTTTCAGCAACTTTGCCTCGCGGCGCTCCGGTCCTTCCCTAAAAATTTGGGGGGGATCCGTCAAGCGGGGGCCGAGATAAAAGGGGGGTCCCAAAACGTGTTTTCCCCATGTTAATTTCCATAGGGCGGTCGGTCGCACTTTTAGCTCGAACGGCTGAATGGATTTTCACCAAACTTGGCAAAATTGTAGGGACTGATAGCCCGATGTGCCTTTGCTATGTCTCAAGATATGTGCTCCAGTGGATTTTGAGTAATTTAGGTTCAAAAAAGTTTATATATCTATAGCAGCTTACCGGTGAGCTTACCGGTGAGCTTACCAGTACACTTACCTCTAGAGCGCGAGCTGCATTCTGATTGGCTGCCAATGTCTGTCAACACTCCAAAACAGAAACTGTTGGCAGCCATCTTGTGCCTCGGTAGACTGAGGCACAGGAAAGCAGAAAAACAAACGTGTAGAACTCAAAAAAGGGGCAGGGTAGAAGCACCCCGACCCCCTAGACCTGCTCAGGGGATCCCACAAGGACCCCCAAGGCAAAAAAATGTTTTTTTTTTAAATCGCGGGGTACGCGCACGGTACGCGTACCCCGACATTTACAAAAAATTATTATTTTTTTTTTTTTGCCTTTGGGGTCTTAGTGGGACCCCCTGAGCAGGCCTAGGGGGTCGGGGTGATTCTACTCTGGCCCCTTTGCGAGTTTCACACCTTTGTTTCACTGCTTTCTTGTGCCTTGGTTCTAACAAGGCACAAGATGGCTGCCAACACTTCCTGGTTTTGAGTGTTGACAGACAGTGGCAGCCAATCAGCATGCCTTCCCGAGAAAGCTGCATGGTCATTGGCTGTCAACACTTCTAACCAGGAGGTGTTGGAATCTATCTTGTGCTAGTGTTGACAGACAGTGACAGCCAATCAGCATGCCTTCCCGAGAAAGCTGCATGCTCATTGGCTGTCAACACTTCTAACCAGGAAGTGTTGGCATCCATCTTGGGTCTTAATAGACTGAGGCACAAAAAAGCAGAAAAACAAACGTGTAGAACACAAAAAGGGGGCAGGGTAGAAACACCCTGACCCCTTAGGGTGCTCAGGTGGTCCCACTAGGATATTAATATATTTAAACGTTATCCGCTAATAGAATTAGCATTTAAAAAACCTTTGAAATTCACTGGAAAAAAACATAGGTTTCAGGCCATATATAGTTAGGAATTAGCATTTAAAAAACCTTTGAAATTCACTGAAAAAACTATAGGTTTCAGGCCTTATATAGTTAGGAATTAGCATTTAAAAAACCTTGCAAATTCACTGAAAAAACCATAGGTTTCAGGCCTTATATAGTTAGGAATTAGCATTTAAAAAACCTTTGAAATTCACTGAGAAAACCATAGGTTTGACACCAGTTATAGTTAGCTGAACATTTTACTCATACACACACACACCCCACACACATACCCCCACATACACACACCCCACACCCACCCCTCCCACACACACCCCCCATACATACCTCACACACCCACACCTCCACCCACACCCAAACACCCCACACACCCACACCCACACACATACCTTACACACCCACACCCCCACCTACATCCACACACCCCACACACACCTCACTCCCCCCCACACACACACACACCTCACAGACACCCCCCAAACATCCCCCACACACACCTCACCCCCCCCACACACACACCTCTGACACACACCTCACACACACACACCACACACACCTCACACTCCCACACACACACACCCACACACACACTCCTCTCACACAGACACCCCCCCACACACACACCCACACACACACATCCTACACACACACACACACCCCACACACATACCCCCCCACACACACCCCCCCTCACCCCCCCCCCACACACACACACACACACCACACACACACTCATTATTTTTTTATTTTTTTGAGGGGGTGCCCCACACACATACCCCCACACACACACCCCACACACACCCACCCCCCCACACACCCCCCCACCATACCTCATACACCCACACCCAAACACCCCACACACCCACACCCACACACACACCATACACCCCCACACCTCCACCTACACCCACACACTCCACACACCCCCACCCACAGACACCTCACTCCCCCCCACACACACACACCTCACAGACACACCCCACACATCCCCCACACACACCTCACCCCCCCACACACACACCTCTGACACACACCACACACACACACACACAACTCACACACACACACACACACACCCACGCACACATTCCTCACCCCCACACACACCCACACACACACCCCCACACACACACACACACACACACACACCCACACACACACCCCACACACACACACACACATCCTACACACACACACCCCACACACATACCCCCACACACACACACCCCACACCCACCCCCCCCACACACACACCACACACACACAGACTCATTACTTTTTTTTTCTTTTTTTGAGGGGGTGCGTGCCCCGGTGCACGTATCGGTACACGTACCGGTAAGCGTACCCTGGAGAAAAAAAGAAAGACAGAGTTTTTTAAAAATGTAGCATTTTTATATAAATTGGAAGTAGTTCTGAAAAGATCTGTTTTTTTATTCTTATTGTTGTTTTATATTTTTTTATTGTTTTTTTGTACCCCGCGACTTTAAAAAAAAAATATATATATATTATTTTTGCCTTGGGGGTCCTTGTGGGACCCCCTGAGCAGGCCTAGGGGGTCAGGGTGTTTCTATTCTGGCCCCTTTGCGAGTTTCACACCTTTGTGTCACTGCTTTCTTGTGCCTTGGTTCTAACAAGGCACAAGATGGCTGCCAGGGACACCCAGTATGCAAGGGGAATTAGTTATGCCTCTTCAAACATGCACGGGGGCTTCGTTGCAGAGAGGTGTAAAAAGGGTGTGGCCTCATTACACCTCTATGCAATGCAGCCATCTGGCGCATACTGGAAGCTCCTGGTGGGCTAGTTTGCCCCCAGGGACCCCCATTATGCAAGGGGAATTAGTTCCCCCTCTGCAAACGCGCCAGGCGGCTGCGTTGCAGAGAGGTGTAACAAGGGGCATAGCCTCATTACACCTCTGCAATGCAGCCCCCTGGCGCATACTGGAGGTTCCAGGTGGGCTAGTTGGCCCCCAGGGGACCCCAGTATGCAGGGGGAATGAGTTCCCCCTCTTCAAACATGCACGGGGGCTGCGTTGCAGAGAGGTGTAAAAAGGGCCGTGGCTTAATTACACCTCTCTGCAATGCAGTCCCCTGTTGCATACTGGAGATTCCTGGTGGGCTTTCAGGTCTTATATAGTTAGGAATTAGCATTAAAATAAAACCTTAAAATTCACTGAAAAAACATAGGTTTCAGGCCTTATATAGTTAGGAATTAGAATTTAAAAAAGCTTTGAAATTCACTGAGAAAACCATAGGTTTCAGGCCATATATAGTTAGGAATTAGCATTTAAAAAAACCTTGCAAATTCACTGAAAAAAACATAGGTTTCAGGCCTTATATAGTTAGGAATTAGCATTTAAAAAAACCTTGCAAATTCAATGAAAAAACCATAGGTTTCAGGCCTTATATAGTTAGGAATTAGCATTTAAAAAACCTTGCAAATTCACTGAAAAAAACATAGGTTTCAGACCTTATATAGTTAGGAATTAGGCACAAGAAAGCAGAAAAACAAACGTGTAGAACACAAAAAGGGGGCAGGGTAGAAACACCCTGACCCCCTAGGGCTGCTCAGGTGGTGCCACTAGTATATTAATATATTTAAACGTTATCCGCTAATAGAATTAGCATTTAAAAAACCTTTGAAATTCACTGAAAAAACCATAGGTTTCAGGCCATATATAGTTAGGAATTAGCATTTAAAAAACCTTGCAAATTCACTGAAAAAAACATAGGTTTCAGGTCATATATAGTTAGGTATTAGCATTTAAAAAACCTTGGAAATTCACTGAAAAAACCATAGGTTTCAGGTCATATATAGTTAGGTATTAGCATTTAAAAAACCATTGAAATTCACTCAAAAAACTATAAGTTTTAGTGGTGTTATAGTTAGCTGAACATTTTACTCATACAAAACCATTGAAATTGCTCCTATATAGTTAGTTGGACTAACTATATTTCGCGAACCCGCAATCCACTGCTGATGATGTCACATATTACATCATTCATGACATGGTCAGTGACATCACTGATGACATCACTGATGACATCTCAAATGACATCACTGATGACATCACTGATGACATCTCATTTGACATCACTGATCATATCACTGATGATATCATTCATGTGATAATACGATGCACCTCCTCACACTCTAATATAACCTTAATATAACCTAGGTCTACACACACATCCACTCATTCACCCATACAATCATTCATACATACAGTCACTCATCAATACAATACTATCATATGCACTTATACACCTATAGAGACACTCACACACTTTCACTCATCCATGGAGTTTCTCACATACCTAGTCAGTCATGCAAAGAATCAATCACACTCCCATTTCCTCATCTATACAGTTATACACACAACACCTTACTTATTCAAACATATACTAACAAATACTTAGGGGCCGATTAGGATGGCGGACGGACTTGCGTCCGTCCGCCACCCCTGAGTTGGAGGGACCGTCCGCATGGGCAGCGGCGTTCCCTCCATAGCAATTAGGATGTGACCGCCACCCTGGCGGTCACATCCTGTATGTTTTACATTGCGGCGGATGCTGCTTGAAGCAGCATCCGCCGCAATGCAAAAAACGAAAGGTGTGCATTTGCATGCACAAAGCGGCAGGCACCGCGCGGTGCCTGCCGCTTCGTGCACGCAAGGGCAGGGGGGTACCATAGGTACCCCCCATGTGCACCCCCCATGCAACCTTCACCCAGGGGGCCCGCAACGGGCCCCCAAAGTGACTGTCCGTATGCTTTTCCACGGCGGTAAAGCCGCCGCGGAAAAGCATGACTCACCCTGCATCCTAATATGGCTGGCGGTGTCTGATAGACACCGCCAGCCATGTTATTGCTTTTCCGCCGTGGTCGCCTTCCGACCGCGGCGGAAAAGCGGCGGACGGATTGGGAGACCCACCAGCCATCCTGATTTGGCGGTGGGTCTTTCAGGCCTCCTCGGCGGATTTCCCGCATACTCCGGGCCGGCGGTGGCTTCCGCCGGCCCGGAGTATGTGGGAAATCCGCCATCCTAATGACCCCCTTACTCTCTTAAACAATCACTGATACAAGTACACATTGATCCATACAGCCACTTGCATAATCACTGGCTCTCATGTATAGGAATTTATATATACCAACTCTCACATGCACTGTGTTTTACATATGTACTTACTTGGACATGCAGCACTGAGATATACATTCACTCACCAACACACCAATGCACACAGTAAACCGCCCATACAGCTGTTTCCACACCTCCCAGTCACCCACACACAGACACAGTATCATATACAAATACTTGGGCAACCAATCAATGACCCATATAGCCACTCATATAGCTACTGATCAACACATACAGCATCTTACACAACAGCAGACATACTGATGCACACATTCAGACAGTTTAGTCACTAACCCATGCATTCAGTAAGACACATTTAATCACTCACTCACTCATACAGTCAGTCACGCACCTACCTAATCCTTCATCCAGACACTTATACATCTACTCATTCTTCAATATGTAAAACATATTTAAACTTTACAGAAACACACAGTCACTGGATGATGTCATCAGTGATGTCATCAGTGATGTCATTTGAGATGTCATCAGTGATGTCATCAGTGATGTCCCTGACCATGTCATGAATGATGTAATATGTGACATCATCAGCAGTGGATTGCGGGTGCGCGAAATATAGTTAGTCCAACTAACTATATAGGAGCAATTTCAATGGTTTTGTATGAGTAAAATGTCCAGCTAACTATAACACCACTAAAACTTATAGTTTTTTGAGTGAATTTCAATGGTTTTTTAAATGCTAATACCTAACTATATATGACCTGAAACCTATGTTTTTTTCAGTGAATATATATATATATATATATATATATATATATATATATATATATATATATATATATATATATATATATATATATATATATATATATATATACATATATATAAAACACACCCGTTTTGGCCACTTAAGACGGCGGGCACCCAGCGTAATCGCCACTTCCTCAAAATATACCTCTCCTGGTATCACGACGTGTTTTTTCACAAAAAAACAGTACCGGGGCCCAAATGGTGCTCAATGCTGTATTCTATTAGGCACACAAACAAACCCTACGCGTTTCGAAGTAAAACTTCTTGCTCACGGGTAAATTTGCGTCTGGCGGCCATTCTATTTAAAGTGCTCGACTTTCAAAAACAACGTGCACGTGATCAAAGGACATAGATAAGTTACTATGTTGCAATGAAGGTTCCATTTTTTTGAAACAATAAAGTTACATTTGAAAACGTGAACATAGATTTATGTAAGAAAGGGTTTACTTATATTATCCTTTGTGTATTTTCAGATCTCCCTCCCTGCTGTTCCCTTCCTTTCCTTCCCTCACTTGATCCTCCCACTGACCTGCGCCATTACGGCAAACAGGCTTGGGTATATCAAGAGGTGGACCCCCTATAGCAACAAACCGATCCTGAGGACTGGACATTGTGACAGAATTTCCGACCCACGAATTGAGTCCTCCTGGTCGGTTTGTGAGGGATGGCCACTCTTGAGGATGTTCTGGCGGTTCTAGCCAATGTACAGGCGGGACTGGCCGCATCACGTCAGGAGACCGCAGATCTTAGGGCCAGAGTAGAGGGCATGCAGCACAACCCATTTAATGCAGGAGGTGCTGCTGCGCCCACCAATGCAGTGGTTGTCGAATTACCTGTATCAATACCATTGGCAACACCTGAGAGATTTCATGGAGAGTCAAGCAAGGTCCAGGTGTTTTTTAACACAGGTGCTGCTGCATTTCTCTTGCAAAAAGAAGTCATTCCCTACTAATCAAGCAAGAGTAGCCTTTTTTATATCGTATTTGGCCGGTGATGCAGCACAATGGGCAGTACCGTTGGTCAATCGCGATGATCCCTTTTGTATGATTGGGATGAGTTTAAAGCTGAGTTTTTGAAGGTCTTTGATAGAAGATCTGAGTCTTATACGGCAGATAGACAGTTGTTGGAGTTGAGACAGGACAATAAGGATCTAGTAACATATTTGAATGCCTTTAGGAGGTTAGTCGCTGAAACTAACTGGCCAGAGGTGAAGCAAGCTGCTCTGTTTCATCAAGGACTGAGGGAGGAGTTCAAAGATATAATCGCACAAATCGATCCTCAACGAGTTACCTGCGAGGATATAATTAGTCTTGTGCTACTTCTGGACCATAGATTAAGTGAGAGGAAAGGTGATCATAAGAGGAGAGAACAAACCACTCCCCCTTTTGAAAGACAAAAGAACAGCGAAGCCCAAGGTGCTTCAAACTCGGAGCCTAGGGATATAGGCTCCATACGTGCCGCTTTAACACTGGCCGAAAAAGACACTAGACGGAAACAGGGCCTGTGTTTATATTGTGGCAAGAAAGGACATTTTGTGAAAGAGTGTCCTGTCAAGCCAAAGAACAATCGGTTCAGGAACCGATCAGCGACGGCCGTCATGGATATGGCTTCGGAATACTAGGTTACTCAAGAAAGGAAGAAGGGGTTTCTTGGGTAAAGTCTTATATCCCTTCTTTACATAGTTGTACTTCCTCTGGATAGGGACATTTGTTTATTACCTTGCTTCTCTTAGTACAGTCTGAATGGATAAGAGTTGCAGCCATGATCCATTCAGGGGCCACAGGCATATTTATGGTTTTAGGGAAAGCCAGAAGTAGAGGTATTCCTTTAGTACCCAAAGACAACCCAGAGGATATTTTTGCAAGAGATGGCAGAAAATTGGACACAGGACCCATAGGATACAATTCTGATGTTATACTAGTCCAATATGGGGCCTCTCACTGTGAAGAATTAACTTTCAACATAATCCAAGCCCCCCAGTATGGAATCATCTTGGAGTTACCATGGTTGATCCAACACAATCCAGAGATAGATTGGAAGAACAGAACCGTGCAGATGAATTCACCCTATTGTATGGAACATTGTCAGGGCAAAGTAGCCAGACCCGCTGCGGCATTAACTTCACGTTTATCCATTGCCACAGCGGCAGAAAAAGACATCCAACTGCCCGAAATGTATCAAGTCTATAAGGAAGTATTTAGTGAAGTTCAAGCGGAAGAACTACCACCACACAGACAATACGATTGTCAAATCGACCTGGTTCCTGGAGCAGTTGTGCCAAGTGGGAGGATATACGCTTTGACTGAACCCGAAAATGTCCATCTTCGACAGTATTTGGATAAGTACTTGGCATTGGGATTCATCCGTCCTTCTAAATCTCCGGCTGCTTCGCCACTTTTCTTCATACCGAAAGCTAATGGCGAACTTCGCGCCTGTGTCGACTTCAGGGCCTTGAACGCTATAACAGTGAAGAATAGATCCCCCCTACTCTTGATCCTGGTATTGCTAGAACAGGTAAAGAAAGCTAAGATCTATACCAAATTAGACCTCAAGGGCGCCTACCATCTTGTAAGGATGGGGGATGGGGATGAATGGAAAACGGCATTCAAGACCCGCTACGGACTCTATGAATACTTGGTGATGCCGTTCGGGTTATGCAACGCTCCGGCGGCGTTCCAATATTTTTTTAACGGCGTATTCCGTGAAATCTTGGATCACTATGTGGTGGTATACATTGACGACATCCTCATCTATTCAGAAGATGAATCCAAGCACATAGAACATGTGAAGAAGGTACTACAAATCCTACAAAGACACCACCTGTTCTGCAAACTGACCAAGTGTGAATTTCATGTGAGAACGGTGGAGTTTCTTGGGAGCCTGCTCACTCCTAATGGACAGGATAGGGCCGAAAGAAAGATTGTTGCTGTTAAGGAATGGCCTGTTCCGTTGAATGTGAGAGATGTGCAATGTTTCATCGGATTTGCAAATTTCTATCATCGCTTCATCCATCAGTTTTCCGCATTGGTATCACCCATAACTCAACTACTGAGAAAATCCCGGAAATTTGAGTGGACCAAAGAGGCTCAAGATGCCTTCCAAGCCCTAAAGACAGCATTTATCACTGCGCCTGTGTTATGTCATCCGGATCCCGAAAAACCTTACATGGAGGGCGATGCTTCGGATGTGGCAATAGGGGCGGTGTTATCCCAAAGACACTCCTCCATGGGACAACTGCATCGGTGGCATTCATGTCAAAGAAACTGAACGATGCAGAAAGGAATTATAACATTTCAGAAAACAGAGCTGTTGGCCATAAAAAATGTATTTATGGAATGGAGACACTTTCTGATGGGAGCACAACATGTGGTTACTGTGTATGCCGACCACAGAAACGTACAATTCATGACCGCTACTCGACATCTCTCACCTCGGCAGCTTCGGTGGATGTTATTCTTCTCTGAATATAACTTTCTTATAACCAACAGGCCAGGATCAGAGAACAGAAAGGCAGATGCGCTTACTATACAATCATCTTACAAAGAAATGGATACTGAACAGAAACATTCCATCATTAACCCCGCAAAGGTACTGTGTGTGATACAACTGGATGGGTTCCTGAGGGACGTACAAAAAGGGTTGAAATTAAGTACCTGGAGAACATGGTTAACCTACCATAAGGAGTGGCAAGTAAAAAATGGATTTCCTATGTACCAAGGCCGTTTGTTGATACCTACAGAGAAACTTAGGAAACAAGTCTTTCTTTGGTGTCATGAATCACCCAGTGCGGGGCATCATTGAGTTGAGAAGACCTTAGATCTGCTCAACAGACAGGTATGGTGGCCCTCTATTCGAGTAGACGTAAGGAAATGGATTCAGAGTTGCGAAACTTGTGCCAGGATGAAATCTAACCATCAACGCCCTCAAGGGCTGTTGCAGCCTCTTCCTACTCCCGCAAGACCTTGGGAAAACAAATCTTTGGATTTCATTGTGGGGTTACCAGTGGATAAAGGATGCACGTTCATCCTGGTTGTGGTGGACTACTTAACTAAGATGGGGCACTTTGTGGCTTGTAAGACTATTCCTACCGCAGGTCAATTAGCTCACCTCTTAATGAAACATGTGATTCGTCTGCATGGACTGCCTAGAATCATCGTGTCTGATAGAGGGTCTCAATTCACAGCTCAGTTTTGGAAGGTATGGTGCTCTTCGCTTCATATAACCACGGCTCTATCCACGAGTTACCATCCACAAACGGAGGGGCAAACAGAACGCCTCAACCAAACTCTCAAGCAGTATTTGCCTTGCTATGTGGACAAATGCACTGAAGAATGGGTGGAATACCTATGGCTGGCTGAAATCGCCTACAATAACGCCACACATAGCTCCACGCACGTTTCCCCGTTCTACTGCAACTATGGCCAACATCCAAGGTTCCTTCCTTTTATCAATTCAACCGGAGAAAACAATTTACCTGAAGTGTCAAGAAGGGTGGCTCATATCCGAGACACTCCGGTCCATACGCAACGCCATTTGAAGGTCACTAAGGACAAATTCAAGGCCACCGCTGACAAACACAGAAGACCTGGTCCATTGTATCAAGAAGGAGATAGAGTATGGCTGTCGACCCGCAACATACGATTCAAGAAACACAGCGTGGTTAGTCCTCGGTACATCGGCCCTTATCAAATTAAGAAATGTATCAGTCCAGTGGTTATGAAGTTGTTGTTGCCATCTCATCTCCGTATTCACCCTGTTTTTCATGTTTACCTGCTAAAACCAGCATGCTCGCCCCTCACCAAGCGTCAGCCACCGCTCTTGGTTAATGACATTCCGGAATATGAGGTGAAGGGCATCGTGGATTCTAAGATACAAGGTCGCAGACTCTGGTACCTGGTGACCGGGAAAGGGTACAGTTCGGAAGAGGATTCTTGGGAACCAGCGTCTGATGTTCATGCGAACAGGTTGGTGACCTCGTTCCATAGAAAATATCCCCGGAAACCAGGTCCCCTTACGCACTCTCGCTAGGGGAGGGATGTACTGTTACATGTCCCGGCTCGAGCGCGCGGTAGAACGGGTCTGTTCACCGCCGCATGGAGCCTCGATAACATTCGCCTACAATTCCCAGAATCCCCGGTAGCATGACGCGTTGCATAGACTCCGTAAAAGCGGAAGTCAGGTAATACAACGCGTCAGAAATTCTTTACCGCGGTGTTTGTTTTAGAGAATGGGTATCTGCAGTCCAGCAGGTTTGGTAAGGGTGCTTCGCACCGACTGTTCTCCTTGGCTTGAATTCGTCTTTGTTTCCTTCTTCCGTTGGGGAGCACCGCTGTGCTCGCACAGAGGAATCAATCAATCAATCAAGGACATTTATAGAGCGCACTACCTACCCGGAGGGTCTCAAGGCGGAAGGAAGGTAAAGGATTTATTCTAACACTTTCTACCATATTATTTGTCATGTGTGGCCCATCTTAGTATCCCTTTTTCATGCCGTTCCTGTGTTATCTCTAACTAGGATCCTTTTGAGAGATATTGTGCAGTACTTCTGGAACATCTGGAGCCCCCAGCTTTATTCTGAGACTTTCACAGAGCATGCCTACTGTGCTCTTTTTTCTATGTTAATTTGAAATATCGAATGGATTTATTCTTATACAGTGACTGGGTTATTCTAATATTTGGAAGTTATCTGGTTACCACGATCATAAGTCCCGGTGATTTAACCCGGATTTCCACAAACAAGATATTCCTTTGGATTATATATTGAAACTACCTTTCATGGGACAAGAGTTATTGATTTTGTTTATGTTCTTATGACTCTATTTCAACAGGGGTACGTTGGAGTGGTATAAGACCATGCTCTATCCCTGTGAAGCATTGTGGAGTGTAATAAGGGTAGGTGTTTGGTAGAAATGTGTTATTAGATATATCACTACGAGATTAGATGTGCAACCTTGATATTAGTGCTGTAACTCATGAATGTTTATGTTTCTCATGTGTATCTCATCTTACAGACCAACAATAACTCTGACAAGAACCCTATACGTAAATATCTTGGTGACAAAGGAATCTTACTCTACGTGTGCCTTTCTTATACTTTACAGGTACAACTATATATATATATATATGTGGTTCTGTTAATGATTGGTATGTGGTGCTATTAAGGTCAGCAAGTTTATGGTAAGAAAAGGGTTTACTTATATTATCCTTTGTGTATTTTCAGATCTCCCTCCCTGCTCTTCCCTTCCTATCCTTCCCTCACTTGATCATCCAACTGACCTGCGCCATTTCGGCAAACAGATTTGGGTATATCAAGAGGTGGACCTCCTATAGCAACAAACCGATCCTGAGGACTGGACATTGTGACAGCAGCTGGGTCCTCTGGGACTTGGAATCCCTCCTTAAGATGCTGAGTGGCGGCAAAGCAGCTCCCGCGAAGCAGGTGCCGCAAATGGTTTAATAGGCGAACACGATGATGACACCACCTCCAGGTGTGTGCAGCTGGGCTCTCTGGGACTTGCAGGCACATGCATCATTGTTCTATTTTGCGATTCCTTAATTGCGAAAATTAAGGAATCGCAATTAAGGAATTGCAAAATACAATTCATTAAGAAATTCGGAAAAAAATTGCGATTTCTTAAAATTCCTTAATTGCGATTCTCTAATTGAGAATCGCAATCAAGGAATTTCTACACATTCATTCCTATGGGCCTAGAGGCCCATAGGAATGAATGGGAGGGCATTCTCAATTTGCAATTCATCATTGTGAATTCGCAAATTGAGAATGCAATTTCAAGGGTGCAGGGGTGTCTAAAAGACACCCTGTTGCACCCCTGAAATTTGCTTTTGGATACATCTTACACACACACATGCCCCAAGGGCACGTGTGTGTGTAACATGTAACAAAGAAAAATGCATTTAAAAGCATTTTTCTAGATTTTCACAAATTACCATGAAGGTCAACTTCATGGTAATTTGCATTTCTAATTTCCAAATTCGCAATTTCTAAAAGTATGATGAATTGCATTTAAGGAATCTCAAATTGAGATTCCTTAAATGCATTCGTAATTTAAGAAATCGCAATTGTGCAATTTCTTAAATTGCGAATTTCTAGAAAAGGTTGGTGCATCCCAAATCAGGAAATTGCATTCGCAAACGGCCGAAAAATGCAATTCGCACCGTTTGCGAATGTAAATTACCTTGATGCATGTGGGCCTCTGAGTCCCTCTTCAAGATGCTGAGTGGCGGAGAAGCAGCTCCCGCAAAGCGGGTGCCACGAGTCGTTTAATAGGCACACACGATGATAACAGCACCTCCAGGTGCATGCAGCTGGGCTCTCTGGGGTTTGGAGTCCCTCCTCAAGATGCTGAGTGGCAGCGAACAAAAATGTGTTTTTGCGAGAGTATTGTGAGAATACACTGTACATGTTATTTGTTATTCAGGGACTCTACTTGGGATTTCATTGACACCTTTTGCTGGGAATACAGTTCCTAATGTTTAGATATAACACAGTTACACAGCTGCATTTCCAACACAATAGTTTTATCATATAAACTGTGTCCTGTCCCCTTGGGGGGCAGAGAGGAGCATTCCAACAGAGAAGACTGTTCTGGAACAACAGCAGTGTCTGACATGCAGCCTTCCCTAAACTAAGTTTACATTCATGATGCAAACCACCTACCTGCATACACCAGGTATGAGGTCCTATGCCAATCCCAGAGTTTGCACATGTCTCCCTGTGATCCTTAGTAAGGGTAGACCTAAACAGATATATAATTTGCCATGGTTGTCCTATACAGTCAGTTAGTCATGCTAATTATTTTTTTTAGTTGCATCTGCCTAATGATTGCAGCACATTTGCTTCATAATAGTCTATGATAGTTTCAAAAAATATATTGTAAACTTTCTTCACATCTTTCTTACATTTGTTTGCTACGGGCATGCATGAGTGAGTAAGTGAGTATTGAAAGGGGAGGATATGTTTCCAAGGTTCCCTTGTGGACTAGAGGGTCTTGTTTGAGGTAGTCAAAATCACCTGATGCTCTGGTAAAGTGAAGAGTTCAGGTGAGGCACTGTGAGCTAGCTAGGATTTGGACAAACAGGTATTGACATTGTAGAGAGACTCAGCCCCTACATTTTGACGTCCTGTTGTCCTAACACACAGTTTTGCTTTATCAGCAAAATCTGTGCAAAATGGCGCCACTAACTTTGGTCAGGTACTTATTTGACATTTCTCCTTAGTAGTACTTGTGTGTGTCCCAAGTCCCATATGCACCAATACTGAAGACGTCTGTGGTGATAGGGATTAATCATCCACAGTATTTTTAGGAAGCACCTAAATTTTGTCTCTTGGTTGTTCAATCTTGAACCACACATTTAAGGGTTTCATCTCCTTTTCCTTTACTTTATTA
The DNA here is from genome assembly GCF_964261635.1 of Lissotriton helveticus. Classification (NCBI taxonomy): domain Eukaryota; kingdom Metazoa; phylum Chordata; class Amphibia; order Caudata; family Salamandridae; genus Lissotriton; species Lissotriton helveticus. The sequence continues at coordinate 730,310,310 of NC_136068.1, forward strand.
GGAACTAGCAGCCCGTCCCGGCGTTGTCCGGGTATGATGAGTTGAGTGGGTGACAGCTCGTGCTAGAGACGCTGCGCGTGTGGGAAAGTGCAGTCAGTTTCAAGATTAGTGTGCCAGCAGGGCCACTTAGTCGCGTCAGCTGCTGCTTGAGGCCGGCTCCAGCCCTGGTTGATGTTGTGCGCCGTGTGTAAATTCGTTTATGCAGAGAGTTGAGTGACAGCGCGCAGGAGACACTGCAGTTATTGTCCCCGCAGGCACGCTCAGTGGCGTGTGCCCCCGCTTGAGGCCTGGCTTCAGCAGCGACCGTATTACAATGCGAATTAGGTGACCCTTGAAAGTTATTTCCTGGTATTATAATTTTTTTAGGACCCACATGGCGTGAAGGCAGGAACGTAACGGCAATTTAGTAAAGCACCGACGGCATTCGGCGCCAGTCTGTTTGACACGCACCCAGCACAAGGCACACACTGCATTCGGCCCCAGTATGGGTGACACGCCCCCCAGCACAACTTGCAGGCCCACAGGTGAGTAGAGTGAACGGTTACTTACCAGGCCTCCAGCTGAACGCAGACGCCCATTGAACGCACACGCCCAGGTGCGCGATTGGCATCATAATTTAGGAATGTGGCGCGATTGGTGTCAGACAATTGCCGCGCCCATGGGCCACGGCCCTTGCTCCTGTGCAATTCCGCAATTGCCGCGGCCATTGTCGTTTGTCTTGCCCCTTGCTCCCGCGCAATAGCGCAATTGCCGCGGCCATTGTCATTTGTCACGCCCCCAGCACACGCCCCTAGCCTTTGTCACGCCCCCAGCACACGCCCCCAGCACAACGCACACGTTTAAGGAACGCTTTTTTTTTGTCGTCATGCCGCGCCCCACCCATGCACACGCCCACAACGGACTACTTTACTGGCAAGGTTCTTTTACCTTTCAAATGTATATGGTGGCCATCTGTATAGCCTACGTCCTTCTGCTGCAACTGCCCTTTCCAATGCTGTATTGGGTGTTGTGATTGGTGCTGTGTTTACTGAGATTACCCGCCTCAAAGGTTAGGGCTCTCTCTTTATAATATTAGTATAGAATAGATGGCGGCGCGAAGACTACCCATAGGAGTTAGTTGAAGACCTGCAGTTCATTTGCATCTCACTCTACATAAACTTGCCAATGTTGGTGGTGATTAAATTTTCATGGTTGAAGCCCACAATGCCTATCAATTGGAAGTCTCTTACCCTTGGGTTAATTTTCCAACTGTGGATGCTAACCCACAAACATTTCATATGTACACTAACGTTGTTCTGCTCAATACTGAGCATATCAGCAGTTAGAACTACCACTATCTGTTTGGAAACTTTTAAATTGGTTCTGTGGCGCCCTAGTACACATGCTGGGCCATGCCCACACCGCAACCCTTAGTAATGAGGGGGCCACGAGGACAGTGTTAGCTGGCTATACACCATACCCTAAAGTACAAAATCTCAATGCTAATGAGCTATTGCCATTATACAATGTTGCAGTAAGAATATATTGGCGCTTTACTCAATATGTTTCACACATATTGATGGCTGTCCCAGGATGAGCAACTCTAGCAGGACAACCACAGTTGTCTGCTATGCTACAAATTAGCACTGTAATTATTAATACAATTATGGGTAAAATTCCCACGAAACATGAGGAAATTTAATTTTTGATACCTCAACAAATGACTCAGATTGAAAGTGTGTTTCCCCTTAAGGGACCACAAGATAAACCTAGAATGTTAACTATGTGATTATCCTTTGGGATGGTTCCCCAAATAGGTGACTGGACCACATAGGGCACAGTATTTGCTGCAGTCTATACTATCACACATGGTACTCCGTCTATGGCAGTCTTGCCGGAAGGGTTGAAAACCATGCAAAATAAACACAGGGCAACTTCTGCCCTGAATTTGAAGATGAAATTAATGGGAACATTCCCCATGGTCTCCCACAATGATTCTAGCAAACATTAAAGGTGAAGTAGTATCTTTGGTTATGCACCAAGGGCTAGTGTTGGTCACGCCAGTCAACTCAGAACGTGAGCTACCAATAATTATAACTGAGGTGTACACCTCCATTGGTCACAATAATTCAGGGGCCTTAGGGGTGACCCCTTTTTTCTCCTATTTTTTCTTTGTTTATTTTCTTTTCAGGGTTTCTCTTGTTTACCCGCTTTGTATAAACTTTTATGAACTATCTAATTGAATGTTATCCCCGGTTAATGTACATATCTACTAAATGACCTGTGCAATTTGTATCATAATTAAGTAATAACTACATTCTGTGTAATATGATGGCCCTGGATATGAAATGAAAAATAATAAAAAGAATTTAAAAAAAAATGATTTGGGGGTCAGACCAAATAAACCACATCTTGTTAAACCTGTTTCCAGAAAGAACACTGCCAAGCAGAGCTCAGAGTTTGTTGAAAAATGATGGAACAAACCCAAATCTGAAGAAAACATTAGGCACAAGGTGGTGCTCCACAAGAGGAACCCTGTGACAAATGCTATAATTTGCATGATCGCACAAAATTTAAGCTACCTGTAGGTATCAGTATTTTGATGCTTGTCCTTCTTGTTTCTTACAGTACCCAATGGATAAACAATACAAGAGAGGAGGGCATTCTGAGTGCAGACAGGCGGGGAATATGAAAACAAAAAAGGACTCACAGCCCTCAACTGAAGGAAGAGAAACTTATCAGTTTAAACCCCAATTTCAGAAAAAGAAAGTTGTTAAATATGCCATTAACACTGAGAACTCTCCTCCTGACCAGAAGTAGGGACTCTCCTTGACAGTGCAGCAGAGATGACTATAGTGCGCCTGAATCTCCAGGAGTTTCTGGTGGCAAAAGCAGCAGATAAATATATTGCAGTTAAAACCATAGATCTGTGCAAAAGCCCTCCAGATAGATTATATGATTTGGATCTACAAATTTAGGGTGACATATAGTGCACCATATGAGATAACTTTTGGGGAAATTTTACATTATCGTACGCCATTCTTTTAGCGGTGGTTGACGGGCCCCCTAAGTTTGTGCATAGCTCACCTCAGGGTGAGGATGAAATAATACCATCATTTTCAATGCCTGTCCCTGCTGAAGTCAAACAGAACTATGCATATGAGTGGGCTCCGTCACAAGCCCCAGCTTTATACTGCAATTATGTCGGCTGGAAGAAGGACTCTCCTTACCATAAATTATTCATTAGGTCCAGCCCGCTAGTGCAACCACAATACCCAATGAAGCAGGATACTAAGCTCCTGTTAGAGAAATGCTCTCTTAACTAGAATAGCAGGGTGTCACCGAGCCCTGTATTTCACAAATGAATAACCCTCTTTTTCCAGTGAGAAATCCAGACCACCTGTACAGCATTGTCTTAGACTACAGGTATGTAAACAGTCATACACGCACATTTACAAATCAGAATACACATAGTAAGGCACTTATCAATAATATAGTCGATAAAAAATATAAATTAACCTTCAATTTTTCCAATCGATTTTTCTGTGAAAATATAACACCTGAAAGTAGGGATTGGACTGCCTTCTTGGCGCTAGGCACTCAATCTTGCTTTTGCCAACTCCCTATGGGGTATGAGAACATTTCAGGACTGTTTGCTGCACGCATAGTGTCAATTCTACATGAAATTGACCCTGGTGCATTGTCCTACATAGATGATATCTACCTCACGAATGATGAGTTAAATACACATTTAGCCAGAGTGGATTGCATAATATTGGGATTTACAGAATATGGCTACAAATTCAACTTTAGTTCCTATTTCTTTGATATGAACTTACCCATGAGGGAAAGATCCTTGCTCACTACTTCCTAGAGATGTGTGCTCTGCTACAATCACCAAATACACTTAAACAACTGCAACATTTACTAGAGTGTCTTAATATTGGCAGTATTTACATTCCAGATTATGCACATCATATTAATCCATTAAATGAATTAACTCAATCTGAACTTTCCAGTTCACATTGGGCATCAGATCATACACACATACTCAGATCACGACAATCTGACTTGCTTGCAATAAGACACTTACATGCACATATCAATACCACAAATCTGGTCATCAGTATAGTTGTGGGTGCCATTGGCATTACATATATCACCTTTAATGAAGATGAACCAGTGCAGATAGTATATAAATCACATCTGTATTCCAATGCGGAAATGCATTTTGCATCCACTGAAAAAATGCTGACTGTGGCTCAAATGGCTGTCATTAATGAGTGACAACTTGCACAAGGGAAACTAGTTGTCGTTACTCTCATTGTAGCCTTAGAGGCTGTTACAAAAGCAAGCATCCCTAAATCCACATTGAATACAATGGTGCAACAACCTTAACAGCTCCAGACATAAACTTTGTCTTTGGAAGTCTTTATCGGAACATATGCATACACTACATTCCACTTGGCCCAGGGCCCTGATGTCACATCAAAGGCATATAGGGATTCTATGGTATCCCTGGGTGTATAGGTGCATTACCCCTTTCCCTTCCATCTTAAGGGAAATTTGGTGATTGAGAGGATAAACCATTTCGCGTCAGCTGCCGCTTGAGGCCGGCTCCAGCCCTGGTTGATGTTGTGCGCCGTGTGTAAATTCGTTTATGCAGAGAGTTGAGTGACAGCGCGCAGGAGACACTGCAGTTATTGTCCCCGCAGGCACGCTCAGTGGCGTGTGCCCCCGCTTGAGGCCTGGCTTCAGCAGCGACCGTATTACAATGCGAATTAGGTGACCCTTGAAAGTTATTTCCTGGTATTATTATTTTTTTAGGACCCACATGGCGTGAAGGCAGGAACGTAACGGCAATTTAGTAAAGCACCGACGGCATTCGGCGCCAGTCTGTTTGACACGCACCCAGCCCAAGGCACACACTGCATTCGGCCCCAGTATGGGTGACACGCCCCCAGCACAACTTGCAGGCCCACAGGTGAGTAGAGCGAACGGTTACTTACCAGGCCTCCAGCTGAACGCAGACGCCCATTGAACGCACACGCCCAGGTGCGCGATTGGCATCATAATTTAGTAATGTGGCGCGATTGGTGTCAGACAATTGCCGCGCCCATGGGCCACGGCCCTTGCTCCTGTGCAATTCCGCAATTGCCGCGGCCATTGTCGTTTGTCTTGCCCCTTGCTCCTGCGCAATAGCGCAATTGCCGCGGCCATTGTCATTTGTCATGCCCCCAGCACACGCCCCTAGCCTTTGTCACGCCCCCAGCACACGCCCCCAGCACAACGCACACGTTTAAGGAACGCTTTTTTTTTGTCGTCATGCCGCGCCCCACCCATGCACACGCCCACAACGGACTACTTTACTGGCAAGGTTTTTTTACCTTTCAAATGTATATGGTGGCCATCTGTATAGCCTACGTCCTTCTGCTGCAACTGCCCTTTCCAATGCTGTATTGGGTGTTGTGATTGGTGCTGTGTTTACTGAGATTACCCGCCTCAAAGGTTAGGGCTCTCTCTTTATAATATTAGTATAGAATAGATGGCGGCGCGAAGACTACCCATAGGAGTTAGTTGAAGACCTGCAGTTCATTTGCATCTCACTCTACATAAACTTGCCAATGTTGGTGGTGATTACATTTTCATGGTTGAAGCCCACAAGGCCTATCAATTGGAAGTCTCTTACCCTTGGGTTAATTTTCCAACTGTGGATGCTAACCCACAAACATTTCATATGTACACTAACGTTGTTCTGCTCAATACTGAGCATATCAGCAGTTAGAACTACCACTATCTGTTTGGAAACTTTTAAATTGGTTCTGTGGCGCCCTAGTACACATGCTGGGCCATGCCCACACAGCAACCCTTAGTAATGAGGGGGCCACGAGGACAGTGTTAGCTGGCTATACACCATACCCTAAAGTACAAAATCTCAATGCTAATGAGCTATTGCCATTATACAATGTTGCAGTAAGAATATATTGGCGCTTTACTCAATATGTTTCACACATATTGATGGCTGTCCCAGGATGAGCAACTCTAGCAGGACAACCACAGTTGTCTGCTATGCTACAAATTAGCACTGTAATTATTAATACAATTATGGGTAAAATTCCCACGAAACATGATGAAATTTAATTTTTGATACCTCAACAAATGACTCAGATTGAAAGTGTGTTTCCCCTTAAGGGACCACAAGATAAACCTAGAATGTTAACTATGTGATTACCCTTTGGGATGGTTCCCCAAATAGGTGACTGGACCACATAGGGCACAGTATTTGCTGCAGTCTATACTATCACACATGGTACTCCGTCTATGGCAGTCTTGCCGGAAGTGTTGAAAACCATGCAAAATAAACACAGGGCAATTTCTGCCCTGAATTTGGAGATGAAATTAATGGGAACATTCCCCATGGTCTCCTCAATGATTCTAGCAAACATTAAAGGTGAAGTAGTATCTTTGGTTATGCACCAAGGGCTAGTGTTGGTCACGCCAGTCAACTCAGAACGTGAGCTACCAATAATTATAACTGAGGTGTACACCTCCATTGGTCACAATAATTCAGGGGCCTTAGGGGTGACCCCTTTTTTCTCCTATTTTTTCTTTGTTTTTTTTCTTTTCAGGGTTTCTCTTGTTTACCCGCTTTGTATAAACTTTTATGAACTATCTAATTGAATGTTATCCCCGGTTAATGTACATATCTACTAAATGACCTGTGCAATTTGTATCATAATTAAGTAATAACTACATTCTGTGTAATATGATGGCCCTGGATATGAAATGAAAAATAATAAAAAGAATTAAAAAAAAATGATTTGGGGGTCAGACCAAATAAACCACATCTTGTTAAACCTGTTTCCAGAAAGAACACTGCCAAGCAGAGCTCAGAGTTTGTTGAAAAATGATGGAACAAACCCAAATCTGAAGAAAACATTAGGCACAAGGTGGTGCTCCACAAGAGGAACCCTGTGACAAATGCTATAATTTGCATGATCGCACAAAATTTAAGCTACCTGTAGGTATCAGTATTTTGATACTTGTCCTTCTTGTTTCTTAGAGTACCCAATGGATAAACAATACAAGAGAGGAGGGCATTCTGAGTGCAGACAGGCGGGGAATATGAAACCAAAAAAGGTCTCACGGCCCTCAACTGAAGGAAGAGAAACTTATCAGTTTAAACCCCAATTTCAGAAAAAGAAAGTTGTTAAATATGCCATTAACACTGAGAACTCTCCTCCTGACCAGAAGTAGGGACTCTCCTTGACAGTGCAGCAGAGATGACTATAGTGCGCCTGAATCTCCAGGAGTTTCTGGTGGCAAAAGCAGCAGATAAATATATTGCAGTTAAAACCATAGACCTGTGCAAAAGCCCTCCAGATAGATTATATGATTTGGATCTACAAATTTAGGGTGACATATAGTGCACCATATGAGATAACTTTTGGGGAAATTTTACATTATCGTACGCCATTCTTTTAGCGGTGGTCGACGGGCCCCCTAAGTTTGTGCATAGCTCACCTCAGGGTGAGGATGAAATAATACCATCATTTTCAATGCCTGTCCCTGCTGAAGTCAAACAGAACTATGCATATGAGTGGGCTCCGTCACAAGCCCCTGCTTTATACTGCAATTATGTCGGCTGGAAGAAGGACTCTCCTTACCATAAATTATCCATTAGGTCCAGCCCGCTAGTGCAACCACAATACCCAATCAAGCAGGATACTAAGCTCCTGTTAGAGAAATGCTCTCTTAACTAGAGTAGCAGGGTGTCACCGAGCCCTGTATTTCACAAATGAATAACCCTCTTTTTCCAGTGAGAAATCCAGACCACCTGTACAGCATTGTCTTAGACTACAGGTATGTAAACAGTCATACACGCACATTTACAAATCAGAATACACATAGTAAGGCACTTATCAATAATATAGTCGATAAAAAATATAAATTAACCTTCAATTTTTCCAATCGATTTTTCTGTGAAAATATAACACCTGAAAGTAGGGATTGGACTGCCTTCTTGGCGCTAGGCACTCAATCTTGCTTTTGCCAACTCCCTATGGGGTATGAGAACATTTCAGGACTGTTTGCTGCACGCATAGTGTCAATTCTACATGAAATTGACCCTGGTGCATTGTCCTACATAGATGATATCTACCTCACGAATGATGAGTTAAATACACATTTAGCCAGAGTGGATTGCATAATATTGGGATTTACAGAATATGGCTACAAATTCAACTTTAGTTCCTATTTCTTTGATATGAACTTACCCATGAGGGAAAGATCCTTGCTCACTACTTCCTAGAGATGTGTGCTCTGCTACAATCACCAAATACACTTAAACAACTGCAACATTTACTAGAGTGTCTTAATATTGGCAGTATTTACATTCCAGATTATGCACATCATATTAATCCATTAAATGAATTAACTCAATCTGAACTTTCCAGTTCACATTGGGCATCAGATCATACACACATACTCAGATCACGACAATCTGACTTGCTTGCAATAAGACACTTACATGCACATATCAATACCACAAATCTGGTCATCAGTATAGTTGTGGGTGCCATTGGCATTACATATATCACCTTTAATGAAGATGAACCAGTGCAGATAGTATATAAATCACATCTGTATTCCAATGCGGAAATGCATTTTGCATCCACTGAAAAAATGCTGACTGTGGCTCAAATGGCTGTCATTAATGAGTGACAACTTGCACAAGGGAAACTAGTTGTTGTTACTCTCATTGTAGCCTTAGAGGCTGTTACAAAAGCAAGCATCCCTAAATCCACAGTGAATACAATGGTGCAACAACCTTAACAGCTCCAGACATAAACTTTGTCTTTGGAAGTCTTTATCGGAACATATGCATACACTACATTCCACTTGGCCCAGGGCCCTGATGTCACCTCAAAGGCATATAGGGATTCTATGGTATCCCTGGGTGTATAGGTGCATTACCCCTTTCCCTTCCATCTTAAGAGACATTTGGTGATTGAGAGGATAAACCATGAATTAAAGGAATCTTTACCAACTAGACGTAGCTGGATGCACCTCTTAGATGGAGGATGTAGTTTAATAAAATGTCCTGCTTTGTAATATTCATCCAACCCATCGATACAAAGATGAAGAACTCATAGTAACAAAGTCTGTCAAGTGGCACATAGAAGACAACCAATATAGATAGTCTATCATTGAATATATGTTTTATCAAAGTGGCTATTTTTACTATGAGTTCATCATCTTTGTATCTAAGGCGTGGAGGAATATTACAAAACAGGAAGTTTTCTTAACCTGCATACTCCATCTATTCGGCCACCACATTGTATCTCTCAACTTTCATATACTTTTGTTCTCTTTAAACCTGACATTTATTATGAGTATTGTTTGATAATCAAGTTTACATTTATTGGTAATATTATGATGATATTACATCAAATTGTTCATACATCAGTGTAGAATCTATTGAGAGCATTTGGATAAGATTATATTCATAGAAAATGTATTCTCGATATTTTTTATATGTATTGCGAGAACAAGGAGTTTGTGAAATTTGTCGTTTTTATTGCTATGTACCACCAGAAGTAATGTTTATTCAAGAACAAAAAAAGAAAAAAACTAGTTTTTTTGTTGGTTTGTATTTATAAAAGGTTTAATAATTTATCATGTCATGTACAATGAGATCTCTCTACCAGCATGTAGTAATTATGGTTTTGAATGCTATATAGAATAAATGTTGCTTAGGGATTCAAGTCAAGTCAAGTTTATTATGTTTTCGGCTCTCAAAAGAGGGCCACATATAACAATCACATAACTATACACCAATAGATACAGTAAAAATCACAATAAAAGCCGATTGAAGGATCACAACATGAACACTGGCCGAACAATCATCAAATAACATCTACAGGTTTCATTAATAAATATCTAAAAAAACCCTTAAAAAAGTTAAAAATTTTGAAGCAAAACATTTCATTGGGTGTTGCTTAGGGAGTTGTTTTGAACAATTCAAATGTTCTTTTATCATCATTACGCACATCACTATTTACATAACGCTAGTGTGCAACTAATATCTTTTATTTGCAAGCAATAGGAACATTGTCCAATTTCCCAGAAAGTAGATCAACAAAATATAGGGATACATTTACATTTTTTTAGGCCATGCTATAACAGACCCAAAGTCTTTCTATTTTAAACTTGTTCCCAGGTCCCTAAAGAAATATATGATGATGCAAATCAAACTCATAAAGACTGATTTGTTTGTTACACAATTAGCATTAAAAGGCTATGAGCATTGGAAGGATACCATTACATTGAAATCAATTTGGGGGCCCAAACATTGGCAAATTCTGGGAACAGACACCTTACTTAGAGCGTGCTTGATTTCAACACAAATACTTTTTCTAAATGATACAGTCAAATAGCCTACATGTTTAGGACTGGCTAAAATTAAAGTCATTAATTCACCTAATATTCCTTCCATTACCCAATTTGACTATTGGCAATATTTAACAAATTACAGTGAAGAACAGGTCAATAGTATGGTGCATAATGGTACATTGAACTCCACACTTTTTGGTCCGAGCGGGTCAGTATAGAGGCCAGTGGACACAAATGGTTGTTATGCTCTTTTCTTGAATTCCACACCAGGGTTTAAGGCAAGCGGCCCAGTCCCTCATTATTCCCAGTCTTAACACGCAGGGATAGTCACCACCTATTCGGTAGGGAAAATGTGCCAAAAATGGTTGGAACATTCCACACTGTCTGCAGTTTACCAACATCTCTCTTTCCCCTTGGATGACATATATCTATCAGATTTCTTGTTCGGTCCTAAATCTCCGCATTCTAAAAGATTCATTTATGCCACTTACAATGAGATTTGGAAATTGTCACAGATAGAAGCTGCTGCATGTTTAAGTGAAACTGATCAAGATAATTTGGATAAAGTATTTGCAATTGTGGTAAATCATATTAATACATTGTTTTCTCACATTTACAGCTTGAACAACATTGTGTTGTCTGTTATTGATATTACACAAAATGACATCTTCATTATACCATGGGCAAAGTCAGCTTAGATCTATTATGTAGTTTAGTTGGACCCTTGAGGTATTAAAATCCGGTAGAATGCCATGGCATTATTTAAACTCTACACCTCTATTCTTGCCTTTTAACCTGACATGTTGTGGCAAAAAATATGGATAAGATAGAACAACCGCCTTTCACAATAGCTGAAACACCTTCCACAGTGTGGTTAATTCATGGCATAATATGTTTGCCAATTTCAAAATTCCAGTTCATATCTTACATGAAACATTTTCCAGTAGGGAAATGTAAACCACTGAGAGAGAGCTTTATTCAAAAATTGGGGTCACTTCCATTTCATTATCAATGTGAAGAAGTGGACAGAGAGGTATTCCTTACTGGAAATGAATGTGATTCTTCTGTGGGCTACTCACTTGTTTTAAACATATTACAATCCAGGGAGCAGGTAACACTTCGGTAACTAACGTGGCCTGTTTTCTAAAAGGAAAACCAAAAGCTTCAATTCTGATTCAAACTATTGTACTTTCCAATGGAAGTAATTTAGTGCTAATCGACCAAGACTGTTGTGGGATGAGAGCTGGGATTCCAAGTGTCCTTTCTGTTTCACAGATAGTGACTTGCTGTAATATCATGCTTTTTCCTCCAACACATTGGGTTTCTGATAATTCCTTGTGGCCTTCCATTCCAACTCTGAAGGCTGATTTCAACAAGCTATGCTGACTTAAAGCCGTATTGTTTCAAAAAGATGTGGCAATAACATCTGTCAGAGAATCCTTTGAACTGCAAGTTGCAAGGACAGCCAGTGAAATACCGTCTCTTGTAAGCACCAACCTACAACAGCATTTTAGTGAGCTTGTGCATCGTATTTCTAGTGCATCTAATACAGCTGGTATAGCGTACTTTTTCAAAGCAATTGGGACTGGCTTAGTCAGTACCTTCCAAAAATTCTTTGGAGTAATACCAACTTTTACACAGTCTCTATTTTCACGTGTTTTTGGGGCCATACCGTGGTTTTATTCATCATTTGCGGCATTTTGGGTCTATTTTTGCTGTTCCGCAATGGATGTTCCATTTTGATTGCCACTGGTCATGGAATTACCACCATTCAGCGCTGGATTAAGTACTTTAGAGGCTCTAAGCACAAAAAAAAATGTGGTGCCCTCAAATATATCTGATTCAAAATATAAACAATAATAAACCGTAAAAGATATTTTTTTCTTTTTTTAAATGAAACAAAACTTAAAGTAACATTGGAAATAATGTTTCTTTTTGTATACATCATTTATAGGTTCAGTAGCACTAATTGCATTTTTGCACTATATGGTCCATGGTAAATTTGACAATGGAAAATTCCTGTTGTGCCCCTTCCCCTTCCCTTGATGCCCTAAGCACATGCTTATTTTGCTTAATAGTTAATACAGCCCTGCCACCAGTCAGGCTGTGCCATGAGTGCATGATATGATTCTTTGGAGTCACACTGTGCCAGGAACTGAACACTGACTGGTCGTTGTCTTTCAGACCCACCTGGTTTACCTTAGCAACCCATGTTTCATTGCATATGGTGTCCTTTTGAATGGGTACTCAATGTTTCTCTTGCAACGCAACTGACTGTTCCTATGTACATGGACTGATTGATGACTCTGATAATGACCCATTTTTGTAGTTGTCTATGAACTTGCAGTTGATTAGGAAACCTGCTATGAGCTCCTTCTTTCTTGGGAGATTGAAGCTATGGCTGCCACACTTTCCAACTATGACTCTGATAACATGTATGCAGCACAATACTTCCTCAGCATAGGGTGATAAGGAGGATCATATCTGTTCCTGGGAGCTTTTGAATGGGGCTATTGCGGAACCATCGTCTGCGGATGCTAAATCAGTTCTGGATTTAATAAACAATGACTATGTGGAAGAAATCCTGGGTGCCTGTGTTTTCAGTTAATTGGCCCCTCTTCTAAATTTTCAATTTTATTTTTACTAAGCCTATTTTTTATTATTACATAAAACAGCATTATATTGAATTTGCTTGGCCTGTGATTTTTATAAGTTTGTTAGTAGCCGAGTTGCTTTCATGACCAAGAAGGGGGTGTAGTGATTTCCCTTTCTGGCCCACTTTGGTACTCCCTTACTTTTGTGTTTTACACGTTTTAGGCTGCCTCTGCTCACTCTGCATAGCCAAATACAACACATTTGTTTTTGCAACAGTATTTTGAAAATATGCTGTACATTTTGTTAGTTATTCAGGGACTCTTCTTGGGGTTTTGGCTACACATTTTGTACAAGGTTGCTGGAATATAGAACAATGTAGGGTACTGTTTTCTTTGCCCGTTCACAACAGTTCCTAATGTTAAGACATAACGCGGGTGCACAGCTGGATCTCCAGTACAATCATTTATCATATAAACTGTGTCCTGTTACTTTAGAGGCCATCAAACAGAATTCCAGCAGAGAGGGCTGTTCTGGAATTACAGCAGTGCATGACATGCAGCCCTCCGTAAACTAGGTTTACACATGATGAAAACCACCTAACTACAAAAACCAGGTATGAGGTCCTATGCCAATTCCAGAGATCTCAAATATATCCCTGTGCTCACCTAGTGAGGGTACACCTATACAGATATATAATTTTCCATGGTTGGGATGTTTGTCCTGTACAGTCCGTTAGTCATGCTAACTGCTTTGTATAGCTGCATCTGCCTAATGATCACAGCACATTTGCTCCATAAAAGACTACAATAGTTTTAATAAATGTATTGTAAATTTTCTTCATGTCTTTCTTATGTTTACTACGGGCATGCATGAGTGAGTAAGTGAGTAATGAAAGGGGAGGATCTGTTTCTACAGTTCCCTTGGGGACTAGAGGGTCATGTTCGAGGTTTCCAAAATCAGCTGCTCCTCTGGAAAGGTTAGGAGTTCAGCTGAGGCACAGTGCACTATCCAGGCCTTGTGTGACAGGTACTGACTTTGTAGAGAGACTCAGTCCCTACATTCTGACGTCCTGTCATCCTAACACACAGTTTTGTTTACCAGCAGAAAACGTGCAACAGTATTACCTACTTCATTTTAAGTTCTGTCAATCAGTTCCATGATTCACTCTCAGATTCTTTGATTGGATGCAATTGGCTGTCATTTTTGTATGCAAACTGTCCCGTGCTTTATGCAGACTGGCTTCCAAGTTTGGGAACTTCTGTACCTTATGGGGCCGAACATGATGCTGGGCAGATTTGCCTCTGACTGGCATCCTCAAGAATTGGGACTGACTGACCTCCGGTTGGTGGTCCTGACTGCCTTAGTACGATGCAACCGCACATGGTGCAGTCGCATACTCACATTTCCCTATGGGAGCTTGTGCTAAAGCTGTAAACTGGCCATAGTACAAGCTCCCATACAGAAATGGGAGGTTGTGTTCATCCCTTCATACCTCAGGGTACCTCCCACATGATGCAGGGATCAACAGGGGTGCACCATAGGTGCCCCCTAAACCACAGACAGGAGGCCCCAAAAGAAGGGGGCCCTGCTAGGGGCCCCCATACTCACTTTCAGACAGGCTTTCCCTATCAGAAAGCCGACAAGGAAAGCCTGTCAGAAACCAAGCTTCGTAATCCCAACAGTGGAAATGTCATCCATTGGGATTACGGGCCGGTCTCCAGCCACAATGACCAGCCGGTTTCAGATTTGACTGCCTACATTGTCATTAGGCGGTCAGAATTGAAACCGACGATGTCTGTCGGTAAGCCTCTGACCTGCGGTCGGAGGCTTTCTGAGTGACAAAGTAAAAAGCCCCTACATTTTCATGAACCAAAAGACCACTTTGTTACTCCTGGCAATTTATGAAAAGCTCTGCATTGCTTTTCAGAAAATGCAGTAGCTGCAGGAAAGTAAGTGTCTTGATTTTTGAGTTACTGGAGGACGTTAGAATCAAATTAGCTTTTTTTGAGGAGTTATTAAGATAAAGGCAGTCGGGAACAATTCGGTTTTCAGACATTTCCTAAGTATCAAGTCATTTGTTGTGCTCTCAGGCTTGGACACCCTGCATTCCACAACTTGGTGCTTTGTACTCACAGTGACCTCTCTCCATGTTTCATCCTAGTTTATCTATATGTTTCCAAGATTATAGAGTGCAGCGGACCCTGGAAGCACACAAGTACCAAGTGATGCAACCAAAAATTCAGGACACACACTAAATTAGAAAGCCAGTGAAATCCCAAAAGGTCACGTTTAAGTAGGGTCCTAAACTTGCTGTGGACAACAATACTTCTGAGTGAACAAGAAGCCTGAATCCACACCTTAGCCATGCAGAACCATATTGCACCTGCACTCCATCAACATTTCCTAACCTTAATCGTGTAAGCAGTAGATGATACTTACAGTTTGTTTTATAAGCTAAAATATAGACTTTAAGTAGGCCCGATGTCATCATAGGCATTGGGTAGGCATTTGTTAAAATCAGTCATCACATGTGGTGAGAGAACCAACTTTTTATCCCTAACTATTGCTGGGGAAATGCATAGAAAGAAGCAAACAAGAAGTAATACACAGATGCATGTGTATTATAGAGCGGAAACATATGTTACCACTACCCTTAATGGTCACTGCTCCTGAGATAATATTTTGAACCATTGCAGAAAGTTTCACACTAAAAATGTTTGCAAAAAGAGGACACAGATCATGTAAATATTTAGAGAACTGGAATTAAATTATACTTTTGACCAGTGGAGGCAATAGTTACTTTTCCATTCAGGAAGGCAAATAGTTTCACGTGAAGCTGCTTAGCAAAAAAATAGAATAGAAGCAAACATCTGCAAAACACTAAGAGCCATTTACCGTGTTTTTATTCTCCTTATAATCAATCCTGGTTCCTCTGTTACCCCTAGTATGATTATATGGGACACGACTAAAAATCCAGACCTTTTACATGGCTTCTATTAATAATTTTCTTTTACCAATACACTGGTTAAGAAACAATTTAATTAGGCAAATGAAATCCTATTATCATACTGTAGCCTACAGATGACACTAAAACTCAAAATATCAGACAATCTACACAGGAAAGTCTAATAAAAGTAAAATTATTTCTGTGCATCAGGGAAAAACATCAACCTGATCTCTAATATACATGTTTTGCGATTCCATACTAACTCGTCAATAGGCACCTCTGTGGTGTGGCCACAAGCTGGGATTGTTCTGATTTTGAGTGAAGATGTAGTAGCTCTGTAAGAGCACAGAAACAATTGCCTAACGTTTTTTGCTTGGTATACTGCAGGTGCGACTGGCACAGGTAAGAGATGTGGTGCGGGTTGAGGGTGAAGTCGACAGATGACTGGATAGGTCAAATTAAATTGTAAAAAATAAAACCACTTACCTTGCGATCACCACATTGCCGAGTCGGCAATGCGGTGAGCGCAAGCCAACAGTTTTTAGGTTTCGCTGGAGCACGGAGCTTTTAGCTCCGCCTCCAGAGAAATCTGTAGTCTTCAGTATAAGGGACACTTGAATCCGCCCTCTCCGCCCTCTGTTCCATTGGCTAGCTCCATAAATGGAGGCTAGCCATTGGAACAGAGATCTGTCCGTCATGGCCGGACCAGATTCGTGGGCGTTCCTGCATTTTTTTCCCTCTCCACCCACTTCTGACGTCATGTGGCTGTGGGCGTGTACTTTTTTTTTTTTTTTTGTCCCGTGATGTTTCCCTCATTTTGGAAAAGCCTTTGGCCGAAGTGGAGTGCTGCTCCCTCGCTGCTCTTCTGTGGCTGTCCGTTCCCGCCCCCCCCTCCCGCTGTCCGTACCCGCCACCCCCTCCCCGTGTGCCCGTAGGTACTCAACAGTAAGGCCACTCCTGCTGACCCCCCGTGCAATGATCCTGCCTTCTGCTCCCCACCTTCCGGCTCATTCAGAGAGCCGGACCTGCACCTCGTGCTCTGTCTCCTCATACAGTTTATTTCGCCTCCTGCGCCCCCTTCCTCCTCCTCCTCCCCCCGCCTTTTCCTTTCTCCTCCCCTTTCCCAAATCCATCCCTGGTCCCCTACCTAGTTCCACTGACAGATTTTCTTCCCCTCTCCTAACAATGCCCCATCTCGCTCTCGTTCCCCATACCCACTTCCGTCCCCACACCCCCTGCGCGGGTTTGGAAGATAAACTCTGTGTAATTAATGGGATTACACCTGCGGCTCCGGCGCCACATTTGGATAAATCAAGGCGGAGATGATGGCACCAGTCCCGCGCGCCCCTGTTTCCCCTCAGACAGCACGCGCCTCGCCCGTCCCCCGACCAGACTCCCCCCCTCGTCCCCCTCTAATAGGATGAGGCTCCCCCCGGGCTCAACCCTCTCAAAGTCATCTAGGTCCATTGCTCGGGGAGGGAGGGGCAATGGGCGAGGGTTGGAGGGGTGAACAAAGAGAGAAACGGGAATGATGTAATTGAAAGAAGCAGAGAGCGGAGTGAATGAATGAAGGCTGAGGGAGGACTCGGTGGCAGCTCCGAGAGACAGGAAAACAGAGACGGGAGCAGGGGAGGCGACAGGCACTGCGAGAGAGTCAGAAAGGCAGAGAGATGGATGCAAGCAAACAGGAAGGAAACGATACACAGCAAGACAGGCAGAGAACGGGAGAGAATGAGGGAACAATACCAGCGAGAGGGACAAGGGAGACAAAAATGAAGGGGAGCTCGGGAGAGCAGCAAAGAAAGGGGGAGAACGGAGTAATAAGACGGGGCAGAGTAAGAGAGACAAACAGAGTGAGTGGTAATTAGAGCGAGATGGGAAAGGAGAGAAACAAATACCAAGATACAGGGAGTAGAAGGCCAGAGATGACCGGAGAGGCATGAAAGAAGGAGGGCGGAGGAGGGAACTAGACCAAGTTAGCTTGGGACCGTGACAGAGAGAGACGGAGAAGGAAGCGGTAGACGGGGAAGAGAGGGATCCAGAGAGAGATGCAAAGAGGCTGAGATGGGCGAAAGGTAGGCAGAGAGAGAGAAGAAGCAATAACTAGAGCGAACGAGCCAGACACGAGGTTTGGACGGGATAAGAGTGAAAGTGACTGAGAAATATCGAGGGAGAGATAGGGAGGAAGAGGGAGAGAGCGATAAAGAGAAGAGATCATTAGATTGCTAGACACCGGTACGGAATGAAAGACACGAAGCGGGAAATACAAAATAAGACACAGAATGGGACATAGTAATGGCACAAGTGTACTGTGCAGGGAAGACACCCCTGGCCAAAGAACTCCCAGGCCTGATATTGTATTGTAAGTTGTGTTTGGGGGAGGAGGTCTCAGCTACCAACACACCCAGCCAGGCTCAGCAGCCATTACTGTAATGCAGACAAGTGACCTGGAAGCTCCCCTCATGGAATCACACACCGAGTGCTAATGCAGCCCCTCCCCCGCCCCCGCAGACAGCCATGGAATCACACCCAGGCCTGATGGCGCAGATGGGCATGCGGTCTGGACTTAATGGAATAATCGCTGCTTGAAGCCGGGGTGACCTCGCCCAAGCCCTCTGCTTCTGGAGCACTGCACCCCCATAATGATATTACACAGTCATTTATGTAAGGTGCGCCACACTGATTGAATTGTGTCTTAGTACCTACAGAGTAGGTGATATGCTATGCCTTTGTTATGTTATTTAGAGCTTGTACAACGTGTCCCTGTAACCAGGGAGGCCCTGTCAGAAGTGACTGCAGGCGGTTGCAGCTTTGGTTGCAAGGTGTGCGTTTGTAGGAAATAACTTCTATGGGAATAGTTTCGTGTGGTGCACGAAGTCCTGATACGTCATCTAGTCATGTCATGGTGAGCTCGAGACTGCCGCTGTGCAGGAAGTGAGGGGTGAGTACGTTTCACCGGTATCCTGCTCGCTGAGTGATTGTGCGACCTCTCTGTCAATCAGCGGGCGCTTAGAAGCAAAAGAGAAGGCACAGCCACACGGACACAATACCATCATACCATCATGCGATACAGTCCTTTATCCATAGTTGTGACATCGCAACACACCAATGATGCTACATTCGGCGATAATGCATGAGAAGCCAATACATTTCAGTCACCTCCGAGTTTTGCACATGTACACACTCAGCACAGCTTGACCCGGAAGCTCTTTATGATTGTGACAGACGACATTTAACCACAAATGAGACCTGCTACTTCATGTCTACATTTCGTGTGCTCCTCATCCAACGGCGATTACAGCTTCCCCCCCCCCTCCCCCCATAAGAGCTAGAGTCCCTCCCAGCATTCACCAGTGTGGAATCATCCATCCCGCTCTGCTATGGGCACCATAGGCCAGTTCGGTACATGTGTACGCACCAGTACTTATTACTACAAGTCCGCAGATTAATAATGAGAGCACATAGGGCGAACCGAGCCAGGGCTCGGACTTGGCTTTAAGAGCCAGAACACAACTCGAGCCATCAACGTATTTGGCGCACAAACTGTGCATCAAAAACCCTGGAAAAAATGATAAAGAACTTTAAAAGTGTATTCCTTTAACAAGTCAGCGTGTTTAACTTTAGTATATTAGGTTGTATCAGTGCATATATTAGCAATAGTTAGAAGTGACAGTTTCAGAACATGAATTAAAAACAATCATGACGTTCCCACACAAAGATTCCATAAGTAACCCAAGAGACGAGGCCGTGCACGCGCCATGTACACACAGCCTTTATACACACTGCAATTCAGCCACTAAGTGGACTTCTCATCCTCCTCTCCATTTAGCACTAAAAGACAGTGATTGGTGTTAATTGCTGAGGAAAAAAATCAGTGCAGTGGGTCAAATAAAAGACGCCTACCGCATCTTAAATCAAGCTGACACAAGAATGCTTTCTAGAACAAGCATTGGTGAAGCCAATAGGTCTTGCCTCTGGGAGAGCTATTTGCTCTGCCAATTTCTTTCAACTAAGTTGTGCAGCAGAAGACCTGGCAACTCACATGGTGCCATGGTGTGACACACAATATCGGCTCATTTCACACGGTCACCCAGTGAGGAGCCAATGTCACAGGGTGGCATGGAAAACAAACTGAAAACCACTGTAGAAAGTGGATTTCCAGCTCGGTTTCAGAGGCTTTGAACTGCCGACATCCATTAAAGAGTTTGAAAACACCCCAAGACATCGGCATCAGCCTCAGCAAGCTTTTTTTCATTTGTTTGGAGGAGGAGAGGGTTTGGGTCGTGGCGGGGGTCTAATACGCATTTTAGGTACTTCTCGGCAAGAGGCCTCACCCCCCTTCAGGATCCGCCTCCGTTACACGGTGTATTTTTTAGGTTTCGCCTGGCGAAAAGGTGCTCCAGAGTATGTGTGTGTGTGTATGTGACTGCTCCAGAGTGTGTGTATGTGACTGCTCCAGAGTGTGTGTGTGTGTATGTGACTGCTCCAGTGTGTGTGTGTGTGTGTGTGTGTGACTGCTCCAGTGTGTGTGTGTGACTGCTCCAGTGGGTGTGTGTATGTGACTGCTCCAGTGGGTGTGTGTATGTGACTGCTCTGGTTGTGTGTGTGTGGGGGGCTCTGGGTGTGTGTGTGTGGCTCTGGGTGTGTGTGTGTGTGTGGTAGTAATTGCTGTCTGCTGAGCTCGTCCGTAGGGTACAATAGTTCTCACATTTGCGAGAGATTAAGCTATTGGCAATGTAAATGACAATGCCATTTATTTATCTGTTTTCAAAACCAACACATAAATACAAATGTTGTCATTTACAATGCCAATAGCTCTAACTTCTCCAAAGGCGAAACCGTTGCATTGTAAATGCTTGTTTTTATTTAATTTTACCTATCTAGTCGTCCGTTGACTTCCCTCCACCCAGCCCCCACCTAACGTTCCCAACGCTGTTACCTGTGCTGGCCGTGCCTGGTATAATGTGAGTGACATTTTGTCAAAGGCCTAATTGACTATCACCTCTCCAACTTGAGGGAGAGGTCTGCTTTCTAACATCTAAACCTGTTTAACTTGAATGAAGCCTATAATGACTAAGGTCTTTGCCGGTACGTTCTGTGCAATTTGAGTCTGTAAGATATGTATTACTAGACGGGTAATTCTGCTGAGCCTGCACTGGGGTTTTGAAAAGACGTGTTGTTGGTCCAGTGGAGCACTCCCTCTGGGTGTGCACTTTCGCAATCTCTCTCCAGCCGCGGCCCTTGCAGGTAAGAGCGATGAGCCGGTGGGGCTGGGGGGGACAGGGGAGAGGGGGGGGGGCAATTTAGACAGACGGCAAAATTACTTATTCATTTAATTTTCCCTCGTCATCCTCCGTCGAAATCCCCCAACCCCCACCCTGCCCCATCGCTTTTACCTTCATGGGCTGCGGCTGTCTTATTCAACAGCTTTATTTCCATACCACTTTTCCTCAAAATTTAGGGGGTAGTATTTGCTGTCCCTCTCGAAAAAATAAAAATAAAACAATCAGCGACAGGGTAAAATTAGATTGGGCATTAGTAGACAGATTTCAGTACTTACAAAATAGTTTTCAAAGCTAGACGTGGGAGTGTTAGATCCTGAAAATTCCCCACCACTTAGTTTATGCATGAACAAATGGTCGTCCTTGCTTCAAGCTGTTTTTTTGTACTAGAACGAAAAATGCATTGGGTGAAATGCTTTTTTGATTGCAGCTGTTTGAGTCTGAATGTTATTTTCATCTGGGCAATTTGGTGAAACTTTGCATTTCCATTAAACCTGTGCATGAGATGTTATTATTCAAGCAGTAATCACAACTTTTTCTAGAGGTGGAACTGTGAATTCTGTTTCCTTCTACAGGTAGCTCTCAATGAATTCCAAAGGCAGTAGTTATGTCCTAGCTTTTGAGTACATTTGGCTATTTAGAGAGTTACCCACGGATCAGGTTTTGTTGCTGCATTTCCTATTGATCCTATTTAAGGACCTAGAGACGTACAATCATATTGTATCTTCTTGGGTTGAGAGAACTACAGGGTGTCTTAAAGAGCTATACAGAAATGATGCGAAGAGGAGCATAGGAACAGAGAAGGAGGCTATTTAGTTCTATAAGCTCAAGGAAACACAATAAGCACACACAGCAATCTGAGGCTCATTCTGTAATTGACTCTCTTAATTCTAAATTACTTTCATATTGATTTCTAAATTCTGGACCTATATAACAGGTGTTTTACAAAAGCTAATCAATGTTCTGACAATTTTTGGCAATAAAAACAAGATTAGGTCTTGACAAAATGAATACACTGGAGGAATAGGAGTAATTACAGTTATTTCAACGTATTCGTGTGAAATAACATTTCAGAAAATTACTCGATTGAACCTGTTTGTATAATTTAAGAGTGATTTGACACAGAAATCCTACTGCAGGAGCACAGGAACAACAAACTTAGTGCTAACATGAACAATGAAGGTAGCGAGACTTCTGCTATTCATATTCTGCTGCATTTAGTGTTATATCCTTAGCACAAAATGCAGCCTCGTTTCATTTGTGAATGTAAGGATGTATTTTGCACAAAGAAAATAGCGCTAAAGGCTGGGTTAGGCACCTCATGCACATCAGTGTAAGCTTGCATAATTTTACGGTACCTTCACATAATTAGACTAAAGCAAATTAACCAAGCTACGCCCACCCCTAAAAAAAATCTCAATAATAGTCCTAGATTTTAAGTTCGAAATCTTTGGCTTTTTCAGCCATTTAGTGAAGGTATTCAACATCCCAGTTGGCCATATTGTGCACAGTTTGTGTTTGACGCAATTAGCACATTCAGCCATACCCTGATTGCACAGCAAAACACACAAGATGATGGACGAAATGTTGCACAACGGGAAAACATTCACCCCCAGTCAAAGATCTGGGTTTAATCCATTGTTATTTTGCTCACCAAGCCACCCCAGTTCATACATGACCATATGCAAATTATTCTTGACCCTGTGCCTCATGGGAACAGTCCAGACCGAACTGCCAAGCCATGTCTTCCCTGGATCGGAATCAAGCATCCTAGGACCGGTTTCTGGCTATCAGCCTTCATCAGCCAGGATAGCTTGACTCCAGTGGCGTGGTGAGCACGGGACCCATGTCTGGGCATACCCTTCCCACACAGGGTGAACAGCAAAACACACAAGATGATGGACGGAATGTTACACAATGGCAAAACATTCACCCCCAGTCACAGATCTGGGTTTAATCCATTGTTATTTTGCTCACCAAGCCACCCCAGTTCAGACATGACCATATGCAAATCTGTCTTGACCCTGTGCCTCGTGGGAACAGTCCGGACCGAACTGCCAAGACATATCTTCCCTGGACCAGAATCAAGCATCCTAGGACCGGTTTCTGGCTATTAGCCTTCATCAGCCAGGATAGCTTGACTCCAGTGGCATAGTGAGCACGGGACCCACGTCTGGGCATACCCTTCCCACATAGGGTGAACAGCAAAACACACAAGATGATGGACGGAATGTTGTGTGGTGAGCAAAAAAACGATGGATTTAGACCCAGATCTCTGTACTGGGTTGAATGTATGACATTGTTCTGCATTCTGTCCATCAATTGTTGTTTTTGCATTTGTCACCCCGAGTGGGACGGGTATGCTCAGGCATGAGTCCCGTGCTCTCCACACCACTGGAGTCAAGCTATCCTGGCGGATGACGGCTGATAGCCAGAAACCGGTCCTAGGATGCTTGATTCTGGTCCAGGGAAGACATGGCTTGGCAGTTCGGGCCGGACTGTTCCCATGTGGCACAGGGTCAAGGCTGATTTGCATAAGGCCATGTCTGAACTGGGTTGGTGTGGTGAGCAACAAAAACGATGGATTTAGGCACAGATCACTGTACTGGGGTGAATGTATGACATTGTTCTGCATTCTGTCCATCAATTGTTGTTTTTGCATTTGTCACCCCGAGTGGGACGGGTATGATCAGACATGAGTCCCGTGCTCTTCACACCACTGGAGTCAATCTATCCTGGCGGATGACAGCTGATAGCCAGAAACCGGTCCTAGGATGCTTGATTCTGGTCCAGGGAAGACATGGCTTGGCAGTTCGGGCCGGACTGTTCCCATGTGGCACAGGGTCAAGGCTGATTTGCATAAGGCCATGTCTGAACTGGGTTGGTGTGGTGAGCAACAAAAACAATGGATTTAGGCCCAGATCACTGTACTGGGGTGAATGTATGACATTGTTCTGCATTCTGTCCATCAATTGTTGTTTTTGCATTTGTCACCCCGAGTGGGACGGGTATGATCAGACATGAGTCCCGTGCTCTTCACACCACTGGAGTCAAGCTATCCTGGCGGATGACGGCTGATAGCCAGAAACCGCTCCTAGGATGCTTGATTCTGGTCCAGGGAAGACATGGCTTGGCAGTTCGGGCTGGACTGTTCCCATGAGGCACAGGGTCAAGGCTGATTTGCATAAGGCCATGTCTGAACTGGGTTGGTGTGGTGAGCAACAAAAACGATGGATTTAGGCCCAGATCACTGTACTGGGGTGAATGTATGACATTGTTCTGCATTCTGTCCATCAATTGTTGTTTTTGCATTAGTCACCCCGAGTGGGACGGGTATGATCAGACATGAGTCCCGTGCTCTTCACACCACTGGAGTCAATCTATCCTGGCGGATGACAGCTGATAGCCAGAAACCGGTCATAGGATGCTTGATTCTGGTCCAGGGAAGACATGGCTTGGCAGTTCGGGCCGGACTGTTCCCATGTGGCACAGGGTCAAGGCTGATTTGCATAAGGCCATGTCTGAACTGGGTTGGTGTGGTGAGCAACAAAAACAATGGATTTAGGCCCAGATCACTGTACTGGGGTGAATGTATGACATTGTTCTGCATTCTGTCCATCAATTGTTGTTTTTGCATTTGTCACCCCGAGTGGGACGGGTATGATCAGACATGAGTCCCGTGCTCTTCACACCACTGGAGTCAAGCTATCCTGGCGGATGACGGCTGATAGCCAGAAACCGCTCCTAGGATGCTTGATTCTGGTCCAGGGAAGACATGGCTTGGCAGTTCGGGCTGGACTGTTCCCATGAGGCACAGGGTCAAGGCTGATTTGCATAAGGCCATGTCTGAACTGGGTTGGTGTGGTGAGCAACAAAAACGATGGATTTAGGCCCAGATCACTGTACTGGGGTGAATGTATGACATTGTTCTGCATTCTGTCCATCAATTGTTGTTTTTGCATTTGTCACCCCGAGTGGGACGGGTATGATCAGACGTGAGTCCCGTGCTCTTCACACCACTGGAGTCAAGCTATCCTGGCTGATGACGGCTGATAGCCAGAAACCGGTCCTAGGATGCTTGATTCTGGCCCAGATAAGACATGGCTTGGCAGTTTGGGCTGGACTGTTCCCATGAGGCACAGGGTCAAGGCTGATTTGCATATGGCCATGTCTGAACTGGGTTGGTGTGGTGAGCAAAGAAACAATGGATTTAGGCCAGATCTCTGTACTGGGGTGAATGTATGACATTGTTCTGCATTCTGTCCATCAATTGTTGTTTTTGCATATACTGATTGCACAGCATGGAAACATCTTGGAATGCGCTGATTTTGATTAAGGGCTGTGAAATTGTCATTGCAATTCCTCCCCCGATGCAAGAAATCACATTTAAAACCACCAAACGTGACAACACAGCGCAACTGCACTGGTTTAATGCACATTTTTTAACAGTTGGCTGTAACACATTGGTAGGGTCTAACTTGAACATTTTACAGTAACTATCCCACGCAGGAGGAGCCTGCACAGTTTTGAAGCCCCTTGATAGAACAAAATGAAGAGATGGTCATTGTTTCCCAAGTCAAAGATGCTCGTTTTATCAACCTCGAAAGGATAAGGACTGAATGGACTGACCAGTTATGAAACATCTGACTACATGTTTTCATGTTTTGACACATGTCCCTTCAGTGGGTGTCCATTTAGTCACTGTACCAGAATCTCATATGAACTGCTTGTAAAAAAAACACCATCTACAACAAGCACTGGAAAGCCAATGGGTCTGGATTCCCTTTAGTAAAGCATGCAAACACTGGTAAACACACACACTTTTGTGGTGATGGTGGTGGCAATAGTCATTTATGTAAGGATGATGCAGGTCCAGTCCAGCTCTCCTGAGGCAACTCACCTCCTTGCCTGAAAGCAACAGTAAGTGCTTCCTTGCCTACTGCCAGCCAGCAGCAGCTAGTGATGCCAACAGAAAATAGTGCTGGTATTACTGCCACCATCGCCAGGTATAACACTACGCCAATCATGGCACACAAGAATTTCCAGCTCCGCACTGTTGACAACACCAACATCAAAGGCACCCCTCAAATACATACCACCAGGACCACAGACCAGACTCAGTGAAGCCAGCGCTGAATTAATCACTGAACCCATGAACAAAGCAAGACACACACTTGGCTATATATATATAACTAGCAACAGAATCAGTTGCAGCCAAACCTCAGACCTCACCTACTTGGACCACGCCATCATACACTTCACCCTCACCAGAGCTGCCTGCTCCACCCACAACTGCCACAGCACCGCCTTCCGCTTCTGGTCCCAGGTCACTCAGAAAGAGTTGACCGATGCCCTTAGAACCACACAGCCCAACAACACCACCAACGTAGATCAGGCAATACAGAATTTCAATGACTGGATCATTAGCACCGCAGACCGAGTCTCCCTAACAAAACCAGCCAAGATGCACAGAACCTCCAAACAAGCTAGCTGGTACACCCAGGAACTCAGCACATCAAAACACCGGTGCAAATAACCGGAACGAAGATGGCGCACCAGCAGGAACCACACTGACCGAGCCTCCTTCTAAACAACCCTCAATGACTACCACACCAGATAAAAGTGCAAAGAAGAAGTCCCTGGGACACCAAATCAAGACCAGCGCCAACCAAGCCAAGGAACTTTTCACCATCGTCAGGCATCTCACCTTCTTATCTGCTACCAAAAACTCGATCCCTGCCACATAGAAACTCTGCGACGCCCTCGTTGAACACTTCCACAACATGATAGCAACTATCTTCAAAAACTTCAATCCCTACCCACCCATCCTCCTCAGCTTCCCATCGATCACCACCGCCAACTACCCGATCACCACATGGGAACAACTCTGCACACTGACCACTCTGATGTCTGATGACCTTCATCCACTCAAGAGCACAGACTGACCCCTGCCCCCACCGACTCTTCAACCTTTGAAGAGACAAGATCAGCTGCCAACTCACCACCATCCTCAATGCCTCACTGACCGCAGCTACCATGCTTGACACCTGGAAACATGCAGAGGTCAGACTCCTCCTTACGAAACCCTCCGCAGACCCTAGCGAGTTCTAGAACTACCATCCCATTGCTCTGCTCCTGTTCCCGGCCAAAGTCCTGGAGAAGACCATCAACTGCCAACTCACCGAACACCAGGAAAGAAAACACCTACTGAACGCTTCCCAATCAGGCTTCAGAACCAATCACAGCATCAAGACAGATCTAATCACCACAACAGACAACATCTGCACCCTACTTGACAAAGGAGAATCAGCTGCCCTGATCCTGCTTGACCTCTCCGCAGCCTTTGACACAGTTTCCCACTAAACATTCATCAATCGCTAATGCCTGATTGGTTTCACAGATGATGCGCTCAGATCGATTGGATACTTTCTCATGGGATGCACCCAGTGAGTCCTCCTCCCTCCCTTTAGATCACAAGCCAAGCACACCATATGTGGCGCCCCCTCAAGTCTCATCCTTCAGCCAAAACATCTTCATCATCTACATGACACCACTCGCAGACATCGTCAGAGCGCACAACATCAGCATAATCTCCGACGCCGATGACAGTCAGCTCATCCTCTCACTTTCAGCCAACCCCACCATGATCAAGACCAACTTCCAGAACTCTATGAAGAACGTCTTAGCCTGGATGAAAGATAACTACCTTAATCTCAACACAGACAAAACTGAAGTCCTGGGGGCAGAGCTTGCTTGCAACAATGATGGCCGCTTAAGCAGAAAGCTCTGCATCGCCATCCAACTATCCTAAAAGTATCCTGCATCTGCCTGTGAAATCTGACATTTCTTGGGCTGATTTGTTTCCCGGAGAAGCTGGGGAGTGTCGGGAGCTGACTCCGGTCCCTCTACTCCCCTGGACAACCGAGCGGGCGGACTCTGCCGGTGGCGGCCTAGCACGGGCCGGGATCCTCAAACCGGTGTAGCTGACGTGGGGGGCTTGACTTCCGGCGACTGAATAGTTGCAACTATCCTGAAGCTAGAATGGAGGAAGTGCACTTACCAGGCACACTCGGAGACAGCGTCAAATACGGCACCTCGGAGCGCTGGGTGCATGGGGGTCCTAGGGCTCGCGGAGCCTGAAAAGCAGAAGACAATCTGGTGTTCAGCGCGGCGGCACAGACGAGACCCCTCTGTTGGGAGCACGTACAGAAGGTGGCTCCTCTGAGACACGCAGTCGCGGAGACCTGGCTTGTTGCTGCGGAACCCAGAAGCTTGTGATAGGGAGAAGGAAGGTAGCCCCTGGGCGCTGCATGCACAACGAGGAGCCTCTAACACGGAGTTAAAGCGTCAGGTGAGGCCAGACATTTTGGAGCGTGGAGGCGTACAAGAGTCTCCTTCGAAATAGAGCCCCTGCAGCACCCTGGCGAAGGTGAAAATTTGGTGTGTGCGGAGCTGAAAGGGGGAGACTGCGATGCACATTGGTTCCCCTGCTCTGCGAAACATCGATTCAGAAAAGGGGGTGGTGATGGACAGAGTATCTGAATTAAGCAGAACACTCCTACCCAGTCAACAGATCAGGGTTTGATCCATCACCGTTTTTTAGCTCACTGCACCATCCCAGTTCAGAACCTGGCTACATGCAAATTAGTCTGTCCCTGGCCCAGTGCATCATGGGAACAGGGCAGACCAAACTACCAAGCCAATTCTTTACTGGAAAGGAAACAAGCTTCCGGGGACCGGTTTCTGGCATTTCAGCCGTCGTCGGCCCGGCTTGCTTGAATCCTGATGGTGCAGTGAGCAAGGGACTCACATCTGAGCATACCCTGCCACGCTTATGGTGGCCAAAACGATTCAGAAAAGGGGGTGGTGATGGACAGAGTATCTGAATTAAGCAGAACACTCCTACCCAGTCAACAGATCAGGGCTTGATCCATCACCATTTTTTAGCTCACTGCACCATCCCAGTTTAGAACCTGGCTACATGCAAATTAGTCTGTCTCTGGCCCAGTGCATCATGGGAACAGGGCAGACCAAACTACAAAGCCAATTCTTTACTGGAAAGGAAACAAGCTTCTGGGGACCGGTTTCTGGCATTTCAGCCGTCGTCGGACCGGCTTGCTTGAATCCTGATGGTGCAGTGAGCAAGGGACTCCCATCTGAGCATACCCTGCCACGCTTATGGTGGCCAAAACGATTCAGAAAAGGGGGTGGTGATGGACAGAGTATCTGAATTAAGCAGAACACTCCTACCCAGTCAACAGATCAGGGCTTGATCCATCACCGTTTTTTAGCTCACTGCACCATCCCAGTTCAGAACCTGGCTACATGCAAATTAGTCTGTCCCTGGCCCAGTGCATCATGGGAACAGGGCAGACCAAACTACCAAGCCAATTCTTTACTGGAAAGGAAACAAGCTTCCGGGGACCGGTTTCTGGCATTTCAGCCGTCGTCGGCCCGGCTTGCTTGAATCCTGATGGTGCAGTGAGCAAGGGACTCACATCTGAGCATACCCTGCCACGCTTATGGTGGCCAAAACGATTCATAAAAGGGGGTGGTGATGGACAGAGTATCTGAATTAAGCAGAACACTCCTACCCAGTCAACAGATCAGGGCTTGATCCATCACCGTTTTTTAGCTCACTGCACCATCCCAGTTCAGAACCTGGCTACATGCAAATTAGTCTGTCCCTGGCCCAGTGCATCATGGGAACAGGGCAGACCAAACTACCAAGCCAATTCTTTACTGGAAAGGAAACAAGCTTCCGGGGACCGGTTTCTGGCATTTCAGCCGTCGTCGGCCCGGCTTGCTTGAATCCTGATGGTGCAGTGAGCAAGGGACTCACATCTGAGCATACCCTGCCACGCTTATGGTGGCCAAAACGATTCAGAAAAGGGGGTGGTGATGGACAGAGTATCTGAATTAAGCAGAACACTCCTACCCAGTCAACAGATCAGGGCTTGATCCATCACCGTTTTTTAGCTCACTGCACCATCCCAGTTCAGAACCTGGCTACATGCAAATTAGTCTGTCCCTGGCCCAGTGCATCATGGGAACAGGGCAGACCAAACTACCAAGCCAATTCTTTACTGGAAGGGAAACAAGCTTCCGGGGACCGGTTTCTGGCATTTCAGCCGTTGTCGGCCCGGCTTGCTTGAATCCTGATGGTGCAGTGAGCAAGGGACTCACATCTGAGCATACCCTGCCACGCTTATGGTGGCCAAAACGATTCAGAAAAGGGGGTGGTGATGGACAGAGTATCTGAATTAAGCAGAACACTCCTACCCAGTCAACAGATCAGGGCTTGATCCATCACCGTTTTTTAGCTCACTGCACCATCCCAGTTCAGAACTTGGCTACATGCAAATTAGTCTGTCCCTGGCCCAGTGCATCATGGGAACAGGGCAGACCAAACTACCAAGCCAATTTTTTACTGGAAGGGAAACAAGCTTCCGGGGACCGGTTTCTGGCATTTCAGCCGTCGTCGGCCCGGCTTGCTTGAATCCTGACGGTGCAGTGAGCAAGGGACTCACATCTGAGCATACCCTGCCACGCTTATGGTGACCAAAACGATTCAGAAAAGGGGGTGGTGATGGACAGAGTATCTGAATTAAGCAGAACACTCCTACCCAGTCAACAGATCAGGGCTTGATCCATCACCGTTTTTTAGCGCACTGCACCATCCCAGTTCAGAACCTGGCTACATGCAAATTAGTCTGTCCCTGGCCCAGTGCATCATGGGAACAGGGCAGACCAAACTACCAAGCCAATTCTTTACTGGAAAGGAAACAAGCTTCCGGGGACCGGTTTCTGGCATTTCAGCCGTCGTCGGCCCGGCTTGCTTGAATCCTGATTGTGCAGTGAGCAAGGGACTCACATCTGAGCATACCCTGCCACGCTTATGGTGGCCAAAACGATTCAGAAAAGGGGGTGGTGATGGACAGAGTATCTGAATTAAGCAGAACACTCCTACCCAGTCAACAGATCAGGGCTTGATCCATCACGGTTTTTTAGCGCACTGCACCATCCCAGTTCAGAACCTGGCTACATGCAAATTAGTCTGTCCCTGGCCCAGTGCATCATGGGAACAGGGAAGACCAAACTACCAAGCCAATTCTTTACTGGAAGGGAAACAAGCTTCCGGGGACCGGTTTCTGGCATTTCAGCCGTCGTCGGCCCGGCTTGCTTGAATCCTGACGGTGCAGTGAGCAAGGGACTCACATCTGAGCCTACCCTGACACGCTTATGGTGACCAAAACGATTCAGAAAAGGGGGTGGTGATGGACAGAGTATCTGAATTAAGCAGAACACTCCTACCCAGTCAACAGATCAGGGCTTGATCCATCACCGTTTTTTAGCTCACTGCACCATCCCAGTTCAGAACCTGGCTACATGAAAATTAGTCTGTCCCTGGCCCAGTGCATCATGGGAACAGGGCAGACCAAACTACCAAGCCAATTCTTTACTGGAAAGGAAACAAGCTTCCGGGGACCGGTTTCTGGCATTTCAGCCGTCGTCGGCCCGGCTTGCTTGAATCCTGATGGTGCAGTGAGCAAGGGACTCACATCTGAGCATACCCTGCCACGCTTATGGTGGCCAAAACGATTCAGAAAAGGGGGTGGTGATGGACAGAGTATCTGAATTAAGCAGAACACTCCTACCCAGTCAACAGATCAGGGCTTGATCCATCACCGTTTTTTTAGCTCACTGCACCATCCCAGTTCAGAACCTGGCTACATGCAATTAGTCTGTCCCTGGCCCAGTGCATCATGGGAACAGGGCAGACCAAACTACCAAGCCAATTCTTTACTGGAAAGGAAACAAGCTTCCGGGGACCGGTTTCTGGCATTTCAGCCGTCGTCAGCCCGGCTTGCTTGAATCCTAATGGTGCAGTGAGCAAGGGACTCACATCTGAGCATACCCTGCCACGCTTATGGTGGCCAAAACGATTCAGCAAAGGGGGTGGTGATGGGCAGAGTATCTGAATTAAGCAGAACACTCCTACCCAGTCAACAGATCAGGGCTTGATCCATCACCGTTCTTTAGCTCACTGCACCATCCCAGTTCAGAACCTGGCTACATGCAAATTAGTCTGTCCCTGGCCCAGTGCATCATGGGAACAGGGCAGACCAAACTACCAAGCCAATTCTTTACTGGAAAGGAAACAAGCTTCCGGGGACCGGTTTCTGGCATTTCAGCCGTCGTCGGCCTGGCTTGCTTGAATCCTGATGGTGCAGTGAGCAAGGGACTCACATCTGAGCATACCCTGCCACGCTTATGGTGGCCAAAACGATTCAGAAAAGGGGGTGGTGATGGACAGAGTATCTGAATTAAGCAGAACACTCCTACCCAGTCAACAGATCAGGGCTTGATCCATCACCGTTTTTTAGCTCACTGCACCATCCCAGTTCAGAACCTGGCTACATGCAAATGAGTCTGTCCCTGGCCCAGTGCATCATGGGAACAGGGCAGACCAAACTACCAAGCCGATTCTTTACTGGAAAGGAAACAAGCTTCCGGGGACCGGTGTCTGGCATTTCAGCCGTCGTCGGCCCGGTTGCTTGAATCCTGATGGTGCAGTGAGCAAGGGACTCACATCTGAGCATACCCTGCCACGCTTATGGTGGCCAAAACGATTCAGAAAAGGGGGTGGTGATGGACAGAGTATCTGAATTAAGCAGAACACTCCTACCCAGTCAACAGATCAGGGCTTGATCCATCACCGTTTTTTAGCTCACTGCACCATCCCAGTTCAGAACCTGGCTACATGCAAATTAGTCTGTCCAAGGCCCAGTGCATCATGGGAACAGGGCAGACCAAACTACCAAGCCAATTCTTTACTGGAAAGGAAACAAGCTTCCGGGGACCGGTTTCTAGCATTGCAGCCGTCTTCGGCCCGGCTAAAAAACGGTGATGGATCAAGCCCTGATCTGTTGACTGGGTAGGAGTGTTCTGATTAACTCAGATACTCTGTCCATCACCACCCCCTTTTTGAAATTATTTTGGCCACCACAAGTGTGGAAGGGTATGCTCAGACATGAGTCCCTTGCTCACTGCACCATCAGGATTCAAGCAAGCCGGGCCGAAGACAGCTGTAATGCCAGAAACCGGTCCCCGGAAGCTTGTTTCCTGTCCAGTAAAGAATTGGCTTGGTAGTTTGGTCTGCCCTGTTCCCATGATGCACTGGGCCAGGGACAGACTAATTTGCATGTAGCCAGGTTCTGAACTGGGATGGTGCAGTGGGCTAATAAACGGTGATGGATCAAGCCCTGATCTGTTGACTGGGTAGGAGTGTTCTGATTAACTCAGATACTCTGTCCATCACCACCCCCTTTTTGAAATTATTTTTGCGAAACATCGAGGCAAGTTGTGGAGAGCAAGTGTCTGACAGTGGCCTACTGCTACTGCGTCCTGAGGGAGCGGCCAGAAGGTGGAGACGTCATTTTGAACTGAGGGCGGCGGACCGTGGTTTAATGTCCCGGTGTCTGGTGCTATGGAGTGATAGACGGCCCCCCGTTACAGGTGCTGCAAAGGGCACGCCAGTAGGGCTATGAGACTCTATCAGTGGTGTGCTGTGGTGTGGGGTGTCCCCCCGGGGTCAAGCTGCTGTGGGGGTCCCCTGGCTGCGGGAGCTTGCTCCAGCTCCTGGCATACCGAAGATGGCCTAATTCCTCGAGTGGCAGAGGAGACTAGGGTGCCTGTTTTGAGAATTGATGCATTGTGACAGCTGCTGGACTAGGAGTCATGTCTACAAGTACCCTACGGTAATTGCTCATTCTGGTCAGTGCACAGTGTTGTGGCCTATGGTGGGAGCACAGACTATGCCTTAGTCATATTTGTGTGACTCTCGCCGCATGACTAAGTGATCGGAGTGCACGGATCTTGGTGGCCACTGCAGACTGGGCACAATGGGCAAGGTGGACAAGTCACAGCCTAAAATAACTTTTGACCAAAGGAAGGCCAGGGTGCAGGACAAGGCTGCAGAAGACGGAGATGACATGCAAGATCAGCCCCAGGAAGAAGCAGATGGCGACATCCTGACAATGCTGACTGCAATGGAGAAAGGTTTAAAAAGTAGTCTCTCTGTGCTGGGTAATAAGATCAACTCCCTCTTCTATCAGATGGACAGAATGTCTGAGAGAATATATAAACATGCCGAGAGGTTAGACATGTCTGAATGATGGATCACGGAGGTCGAGAAGCCGCAGATAACGATGGACACTGAACACAAGCAGATGGGTAAGATGCTACAGGTGGTCCAGGATAAGACCAAAGTTCCTGACGCGCGTTCCTGTTGCAACAAACTAAGGATTACGGGCCTTCCAGTATCGACCCAAATGGGTAACATGGAAAAGTTTTTGAGAAATTATTGCTTACGTTACTCAGAAGTGAAACCTTCTCTCCCATCTTTGTGGTTGAAAGAGCACACCGCTTCCTGGCCCCGCCCTTCCCATTGGTGCTCTTCCGAGGCCGATAATTGCGAGGTTGCTGAATTATCGAGACAGAGATTCTGCCCTACAAGTGGCCAGGGAGAAACAATCTTGGCAGTACGAAGGATCAAACATATCTCTATGCCCAGACTTTACGATACGTGCTCAAGGAGCACACAGACAGTTTGCTCCATTGACGCGACAACTTGGAGATCAAAACATCGGCTACGCGAACCTGTATCTGACTAGACTCCGAGTCAATCGGCAGGGACACTCGTGAATCTTCTCTAATCCAAAAGCTCTGCAGAAAGCCCTGAAAGACTGGTCTAAAGAACGACGTGGCAGCCCGGAACCTGACTCCTTGCTGGGAGCGGAAGGTGGACGACTAGATGACCAGGACTTAACTCTGATCTACTTGACTCACAGATAAGAAGGTCATTTTTGGGGAGGTACCGGGGAGGCCACACATGATGTCTTGAAGGGTTGTGAGGAGAGAGTTGGACTGAATGCAATGTGGGCAGCTGAGGATCGCTGCAAAATTAATTAGATCATGATGTCTGCTGCTGGGGGTATGCTCTGGGCGGGAGTCCGGAGAGGATGATTGTAGACTTAGCTAATGTGAGATATTAGCAGGACGGGGATGTTTTCTTTTTCTTTTTATTGCAGATGCACAACATTTGTTGGATGGTGGGTGGGGTGGACATCTAGTCAGGGTCGTTTTTCTACCCTACTAGTATGTATGTGAACCACACATTGGGGAAAGTACACTGAGGGGGGGTAATTTGGTTTAAGGTTATGCTGTTTAGATCTCCTGATGTTTCAAAAGGGGAAAGGGGTATGTTTGGGGGTATTAGCTGAGGCACAGTTGGGGCAAGCCTGGTGTGGGTGGGGGAGGGAGAAGTTGGAGACACAGTAATGTCACATTTTTTCAGATCAATGCACTGCCAAGCATGATTTGGGCACATTCTATGTGCTCCTATGTCGGGCATGATGAGGCAGGCGTTATACGTCCCCATGTCAGTCCCCTATAGACCCAACAGCGCAACATCCACTTGTAGGCGTCATGCACTCACTTGGAACGTGAGAGGCCTTAATGACCACAGGAAGCTTCGCAAAGTACTAGCCTACTTGACGAGACATAACGTTGACCTTGCAATACTTCAGGAGACACACCTCCTCCTTACCAGCCCTATGTTACAAAGTAGGGGACTGCTTGGACATATACATGTGCCCGGTTTCACCACGCTCGCGAAGGGTGTGATCACCTGGGTAAACCCTAGTGCCATTCCCAAACTTGAACCAATAGACACAGACAGACGATTTGTGATCTCCAGGTGCAGGGGTATGGGGATGGACCTACTTATAGTTAATATATGCCGTCCGAATTTCGATAATCCCACTTTTTACACGCATTATCTGACAAGGTCTGTGCACGTTGGAAGGGACTACAGCTTTGGAGAGGTGACTTCAATTTGGTTATAAACCCACAGAAGGATAGATCGGGGGAGCCGCAGCCCGATCGGTGATGGATGCAATGGTCCAATCTGACTTGTGTGATGTGTGGCATCAGAGGTATCTGGTGAAAGGGGGTTAAAGGCATTATTCAGCGTACCATGATTTGCATACCCGAATAGACTATTGGCTGGCGGCCAGGCAGCTATACGAGAGAATCCGGGTCTGCGAGGTGCTTCCTTGAATGCTCTTGGACCATTTCCCGATACTTATGGAGCTTGACACCCCCAGAAGACTATTCCCCCTTTACATGGAGGTTCCCACCCTAATCTCTCCTAGACGCGGTTTTAAAAGATGAACTAGCGGAGGCAATTGAAACGTTCTTTGCTACGAACGTTGGGTCGGTGGACAGCTTTCAGACGGTTTGGGAGGCGTTCAATTTCTCATTCGTCCCTTAGAGAAAGATTAAATAATTCTGGCATTATCAGGCATGAAATCGGGTAGCGCACCAGGAGTGGATGGCCTTACAGTATCCTTTTATAAGGCGTTCATGGACCTGCTGGTGTATTTTTATGTCATTGCTGGGAATGTGTCCATAGCTGGCGTGTTGGCAATAGGGGTGGGGGGTTGCTGGGGAAGCCAACGAGTTATCAAGGGATAGATTATGTCTGCTTTCGTCACTGGAAATGTGCTGTAAGTTCTTTGATTGCTACTTGTCATTGCAATTGTCAGTATGCTGTAACTGAGTCTTATGTTTTTTGTTCCATGAAAAAAAAAAAACTAATAAACATAAATAAAAAACAAAACTGAAGTACTGATTTTTGGCAAATACACTGCCCTATGGAATGACTCCCGTTGGCAGTTGGTACTTGGACCTAACCCTGCACCAAAAGACCATGCCCACAACATCAGTGTCATACTCAACAGCAAACTCTCCATGAACCATCAGGGTGTACGCCATCTCCTCTGCCTGCTCCCACATGCTCTACAAAAACTTTAAGTGGCGTCCCTAATAGCACCAGAAAGACAATAACGCTGTGCCTCAACACTAGCTGACTGGACTACGGCAACGTGCTATATGCAGGCACCACCACCAAACTCATGCAAAGACTGTAGACTATCCAGAACACAGCTGCCAGACTGATCCTGAACCTGCCCTAAAGAACTCACATTACCCACCACCTGAAGGACCTCCACTGGCTACCAGTCAAGAAGAGATGCCGTTTCAAGCTCCTGACCCACGCTCACAAAGCCCTCCAAGATCAAGGACCTGCCTACATGAACAGCCGCCTAAATTACACAGACCCCCCGGAACCTCGGCTCTGCACACCTCACCCTTGCACAGATCCCTCGCATATGCCACTGTCGTACCGGAGGGCGCTCCTTTTCCCATCTCGCCACCAAAGCCTGGACCACCCTCCCCCTCTGTACCCCCCACCCCCTTTGCTGACCCACTTTAGGAAGGAGCTCAAGAACTGGCTCTTTGACTGAGACCTGCTGAAAGCACCTGGATACCCTCTCGGGTGACAGTCTGTGCTCTACAAGTGTGACCTGATTGATTGATTGAGAATAGTGGTTCTGGAACCAGGCATATAGAGTGTTAAATGATGTTTCTTAGTGCAAAAAATAAGTGTTAATGAGTTTTATTTTCCAGAAAATAATGATTAATTTAGGCATTTATGTGGTTGCTGACATCACCAATTAAACTTCTTACTCTGGGAGAAGGGGTTTAAGTCCATATTGGACACATTGGTACAGTCAAGGTGCTAGAAGGTTTGGGGGTTAAGAAAACACTTAAAGCAGCAGACAAATAGGTGTGCTTTCTATAAACATAACTGACTCATCCTAGAGATATGATATGATTTGATGAATGGGCTCAAAATAAGATTGTGGACGGTTTTAAACTCCAAGGCCAGAGCAAGTTAGGCTGGCACCTTTCCATATAATGTGTGCTGCAGCGCAGATGCGCTACTGGTGTGCCAAAAGCACACCAAAGGCAAGCCAGTCCGCACCTGTATTGTGTCTGGCACCAGCCATACTGCCCATTTTAAAATAGAAAATAAGTTAAAACTGGCTTATGGATGGGAAAGTGTACTCACTTATTGCTGCCAGGTTAATTTTTATACCTTTAAATGACAAGATTGCCAATACACAATTTGACATCCACATTTGGCATTGCAATTCTAAGGGGATATTAATAATAGAATGTTAACACTGCCTAAATTAGCAGAGGCCCATGTCAATTTAAAGCAGGTTTGATAAATGTTAGATCCCCTCCAAAGCATAAACTCGATACTCGGGACCTTCTGCAAGAAGGAATGTGGCATGCACGATTCCTTATGGAAACCTGATTAGGTGTGTCCTCCAGACTGGATATTTCTCAAACAATACCAAGGCTGTATTAGACATAGTACCCTGGGGCGCAACAGACATGTGCGCCAGCTTCGTCTACCCCGGGGACATAATGGTATTACAGAAGGGGCGTCAGACGCTTGTGCGTCCCTTTCTGTAATACTGATACCACTGGTGCACATGTAGTGCAAGCACTATTGTGAGAGGGTGTTCCCTCATTTGCATGAGGGTGTGACCCCATGCAAATGAGGGACTCACTTTGCCTCTGTGCCTGCACCCTATTATGGACGCAGTCGCAGAGGCAAACATGCCCTTGGGAAGTGCACTGAAAAGCAGCCCTCTGGAGAGGAGAAAGGGGTCCCAAGAGCCCCCGCCAGACATCCCCCTGCAGGCGGGTGTAGTCAATCAGAGATACTGCATGCAAGTGTATCTCACTCCCTTCTTCAAAGTACTTGCTGCATGCCAACTGCACTGTGAAACACGGAGTGGATTTGAATCAGCCGCTCCAAATTTCACTTGAATTCACTGCCCCCAGGGCAGCACCAGTTTGCGGTTACCCTCGGGCAATCACATTCTTTGTAATATGGCACACTGTCTATGTTTGGGCATGGTGCACCTTTTGAAAGGTCCGCATTGGCACAAGCAGGGAAAGTATGTCTCTACATAATACAGCCCCAGAAGGTTATTCCATTCTCCAACTTCATGTTTACTCTCATTCATCAATCTACTTTGATTTGTAGCTCCCTGCTATGTTCATTGGAAAGTTTGGAGAATTGCTCGCTAATGAAGTTGCTCCTTGTTTCCTTCAATCTTCTAATTTCATGATTTTAGGTGACTTTAACATATGTTACATATCCATCTTGTAAGGCTGCACTCAATCTATTGGAGGCAGTGGAGGATCTTACTCTTCGGCAGAGGGTGTCTGGCCCTACTTATAAATGGGGTTATGTGTTAGATTTAACCTTTTCTAACTGTTTAGATTTTGAGGTGGATAAACGTAATTCAATTACTCGGTTGGATCACTCCCTACTGCCTTTCTCATTGATGTTACCTCGATCCTTGCAGACAGATTGCAAGTTTCCAATTTCAACACATCCTTTGCACAAAATCATAGATTGAGCTAGTGCAGGCTCTAGATCTAGTGGAATTAAGTCCATTGGGGGCTTGGAAGCTAATGTCATCTTATGTAATTCCTCTTTATTGCAGGCCATAGATAAGCTGGCTCCTCTAAGAAAGGTTTCAACTAGAAGGCAACATTCCTCCGCTTTCTGGTTCACTCCCATGTTACAGGAGGTAAAAAGACTTTGTAAGAAACTGGAAAGGGAGTGGAGTATGTTTTATGATAATGAGGCAAAGAGGGTATACAAAGTTGCGTTAAACGTCAAAAACAAAAAAGTAGATATGCTCAAGCTAAGGCTTTGACTGGTTTGATTAATAAATCTAAGAATAAAGCTAAGGAAATCTTTAAGATTGTCCTATCTTTTCTATCACCTGCTAACAGCCAACAGAAATTGTTTATCTCCCAGGCCTTATGTGATCGCCTATCTTATTAGTTTTATTAGAAGTTCTCCGATATATGCAATTCTTTTGACAATCAGATGAAGGAAGACACCTGAGGGTCCCATTCCATTATTGGGAGTTGAATGGCTTGGCTTTTCCCAAATTTAAAGCCAATTTTCTAAATAGCAATTCAGACAACTACTTCTGAATCTCCATGGGTCCCCCTGCCCTCCCCACATTTTAAAATTAGTGGCCTCTACTGTAAACCCGATAATCATCCATCTGTTTATTCAGTCACTAGATACTGCTATTTTCCCTTCAGGTTGTAAAAGAGCTCAGGTTCTACCTCTCTTGAAGAAAACGAATGCAGAGCCTGTGTGCTGAACAGTTTCAGAACGATTTATGTGCTTCCAGCACTGGGTAGAATGCTGGAAAAACTTAAAACAAGCAGATTTCTGAATGTATTGGAAAAATGATGTCCTGCATCCCACTCAATCTGTATTCCATCCTGGACACAGTGCAGAGACAGCCCTACTTGAGGTCTCAGAGATCGTTAAAATCAACCTGTAGCATGTAAAGAATGCTGTCACTTTTCTTTTAGATCTCTTAGCGGTTTTCAACACTGTTGCCCATTATGTCTTTCTATGTCACCTGTAATCAGGCGGAATAGGTGGTAAAGTCACGAATTGGCTTAATTCGTACCTGACTAATCGAGATTCAGGCCACCTTTCTTCCCCCTTTTACTTCTAGCTATAAAGAGCTCGAATATGCGCTTCCTCAAAGTTCAGCCCCGATCACAATTCTATTTAAGAAATACTTAGCACCTTTGGCCAATATACCTGGGCAGAGGGGCTTCAATTTAGCGTTTGTGGATGACAAGCCATTTATGATCTCATTTGAGCATTTGAGCAAATGAATATGGCATTAACTGACAGTTTCCAGACGGTACTTTCTGAAGTGGTAAATTGGTTGCAACAGAACTGCCTGAAGCTCAATCCAGGCAAATCCGAGTTTCTTTTTTTCGAAAAGTACAACCCTTTTGACCATCTATATTTTGTGGATGAACAATGTTGGTGAACCACCAGGGCTGGCTAAAGTGGTAAGACATTTGAGGAGTAAAATTCGACCAAGAACTCTCCTTCAAAGCTCAAATTAGTACTGTGACAGGGATAAGATTCCTAATATACTACTATTTCAAACTCGGAAGTCGATTGTGCTACCTCTAATCACTTCCAAATTGGACTAAGGGACTTCCCTCTCTCTAGGGGGCCCCCGCCTACCTAACTGGTCTAAATTGTGACAGCCATAGCCATTCTTAATTCCACTAAGACACAAACTATTTGGGCTGACCTTAAGCAACTCCACTGGCTACCAATGAAAGAGAGAATTAAGTTTAAAGCTTTATTAATATTATTCTAGGTAATCCAAACAAAAGGTCCGATCTAGCTTAGGAATAGGTTCCGCACACACTATCCCTCTAAAGCACTTCATTGATATCATTGGAGCCTTTTTCATGTTCCAAGATTCAATAAATCCAGCTGGAAGGTCATTTCTTTTCGGTACTCCTCCCAAGTTATGGAACAAACTGAAAACGGAGTGTTATTCAGAAAAAGCCTAACGACTTTACTTTTTGCAGACAAGTACGATTCCTTGCATTTGTCCCTGCTGGATGGTGCTGGGATGCTTTCTTATGAAGCAGCTGTAGTGCTTTGCACATGGGCAATTCATTTCAATTCAAGTGGTCCTACCTACCTGGTTTTAACAGAGGGATCTGCGGGGCACAGAAGGAGAGTGTGTGCATATATGATACATACAATTCACTGCATCCCTCTGCTGTTGACACCCAGCATTCTGGACGATCCCTTTGGGAAGATGGACCCTCTGTCAATAAAAAAACCGTCCCCACCATGCCCACTATCACCACAGAGGTCAGAGATGGTGTCCCCAAACTACCATACCTTGAGGATATACAGCTGAAATAAGTGGGATGATGTAAGGAATATGCCTCATTAACCCATTCATGCAGCAGGTCGTGATGAAGGGCTAGAGTCCCAGTCACATTAAGTTTCTTAAACCAACATCACTGAGTTCTATGTCAATCAATAGCCATCACACCTGTGAGAATGTCTCAGCATTAGCAATGACCCTCTCCAATAACCTATCGAGGATTACCACCATGTAGGCAAGCCAGTCATAATTAATTCCTTCAAGCAGGAAAGTGACAACTTCCTGTGCCTCTTCTCAATGATATTTCGAGATTCCTGCAGGAGGAGGGCAGGTCTACACAGCACCACAGGGCAGAGCAAAGGCACAAGAGGTAGGCTATTGTCACATGATAAACCAGCCAATGGCTGCAAATGTTACCACTGGCCAGCACGTAACTGATACGCACTACTAGTGTGGGGTGGCATTCTGCAACCCTGAAGAGGAAGAAGTCAGCTTTCTCTCTGCCAGAAACAACAAAACACACCATCAAATGTCCTCTCATCATGTCCCTTGCAGTCTTCGCAGATGTCCCTGACTCAGTCAAGGTGGTCATCCAGGGTGCCTAAATCCCTCCCACCTTTGCTGAATCACCAGCCAGAAAATCATAGCCAGGTGCTATGTCATGGTTAGCTTGGCATGGTGTGTGGGGACTAGTGTTGGAGTAAAATAGTATAGCCATGTTGTATATTGCCCTTTGGCAAAGGTGTGGGTAGGATGGAGCTAACAGAGCATGGGTCGTTTTGATGGTAGGGTGGATATTGCAAAATGCATCTAGGAAGTTGGATCTAATGGTTTATTTTGGGTTCGAATGGAGCAGCTAGGGCACAGAGTGTGTTTGCCAAGCAACATTTTTTTCAAACAAACGTAAAATGACGTGAATTTGTATTTTGCTTTATTTACAAATACAACTTATTTTGCTCTGTAGGTAAGTTCAGAAATACGTTATGATGAATCAGATGTGGTAATAGTGTCTATAGGATCCTGCCTATTTACTTTTTCATCATCTTCTTCACTTAATATTTAATGTCTCTGTTTCATCTAGCATTGGTAGATGGCCCCTCACTGCAATGTTGTAGAGCTTGAAAGAAATTAATGCCATGCAATAGTTTGGATAGTAGCATTGCACCAAGTCAGAGCGGATGTATGACGTTACAACGCATACTTTTACCACGCATACCTTTACAACGCGGTTTTTACCACGCATACCATTACAACGCATAGCGCTTAGAGGTGCTGGATAGTGGTAAGTATAATTTTCTATTCCAACTCCAGTCCCCGTGGACACTAGGGAAGGTGTTGGATAGAAAATTAAACGTATTGCCTATCCTAGAGTGCCCCCCAGCGCAATGCGTTGTAATGGTATGCGTGGTAATGCCTGCGTTGTAATGGTAGTGCGTTGTAAAAGTTTCGTTGTAAACGTTACATACCAGTCAGAGCAGACCCCAAAATAGGCTTTTAGGAGTCTCAAGGTACATTCTATTGTATTGTACTCCATTGAAGTTTTCTGTTGCACATCCTGTTGTGTCTCCTGCTGTGTGTATGCTCTTGAGCATTAGCATATGTATTCTTAGGGGCCATGAGCCATAACATCAGAGGGTACCCAGAGTTATTCACACCTGTATAAATGAGAAGGTAGTTGATATGTGGTTGGGTGTAGTTCAAAGGTTATGAAGAGTGAAAGAGAAGCAACATGTGGGGGTTGCATACTGTGGAAGTACCTGGAGCTGCTGCAAGGCCCCATGGTGGTGTAGCTGGTAAGTGGTTTCAACAATGATGATGGGAGTGCTACTTGTGTGTGTAAGAGCCGTACTA
This sequence comes from Lissotriton helveticus, assembly GCF_964261635.1. Classification (NCBI taxonomy): domain Eukaryota; kingdom Metazoa; phylum Chordata; class Amphibia; order Caudata; family Salamandridae; genus Lissotriton; species Lissotriton helveticus. The sequence goes on from NC_136068.1 coordinate 730,354,037, forward strand.
AAGGATTTAGATGTGCTCAAATCATGGCACAACAAGATGCACGCAGGGCTCGGAAAGGATACATAATAGTTCCTATACACTCACCAGCAGTCCATTGTTTTCATTCAACTGTTGTTCACGTGACCTGGTGAGAAGGGAGCTTAGTTTTAATAGTGAAAGTGGTCCCACTTACTATTATCATTGTACTGGAGGGTTCACAGGTAGATGTGCTAGGAACAGAAAATTCAATGACAGTGTAGGGCGTCTTAGCGTGCTTTTGCTCAAAGCTGATTCAATGATTCATGTTGTGGACTGAAAAAGCTTGACACGCATTCTGCGAATGAAAACACAAAGGGTTGGGGAGCCTCCCTCCCTCCTAGCTACCGCCCGACATAGAGGCAGGGCTGAGTCAATATCTGTCACTTCTCCATCTCGTGAAGAATCTAACAAAAATATGCAGTATTGCACATTTCTGAAAATGTACACACATATAAGTATTTTAAATATAAACCCCCTTTGAGCAATATTCTAGATCCTCATTTTTCAAGTGTCATCCCTTTCTCCATTGCCCTGGATTAGTCAAGGAGTCCTTGGGGAGATTTACGTTCTGGCCCTCTGACAAAAATGGTATTCAAATGTAGAGATTTGCATAATATATGCAGATATACTGACGTGCCTTCTAGACACACACTAAGGTTAAAAGAATTGCAATACCAGCTGAAATAAACGCAACCCTGCAGAGTGTGTGTTTTTTTACGTGCTGGCTTCTTAACATTATCTCTTACATATTCAGCTCATTGTACTCTGAACAAAACTTGACACAAACTGTAAGGTTTAATTTAGTAAAAAGTTTAAGGCACACCGGAAATTGTAAAAAGCGAACGCGAAATTTAAATCTGTAAGCATCAGGCGACAGCAAGTTTATGAGAATAAACAAGTCCACTTTAAAAGCAAAGCAGCCTCCTCTCCAGTATTTTTTGGGTTTCCCAAATACATAGGGAAATATATTGGTCGATTTTCTTTTCTTTTATTATGCTTCATCGTGGCCTTCGAATTCTAGCAGTAATATTCCAGAGGGGCAGGACCAGAGCCTGGGTTGTTGCTACTAAAAGCATGGCTGAGGAGAACAGTCCTGGAGAACCTTAGACAGCCACCAGCTGGCCAAGGCAGGCCAGGCGAATCAATAATTCTTGGGGGTACCTGAGGCATGGGACTCTCTCTATGGATCTATCAGCTTCAAACAAAAGTCCAAAAACTCTTCATGTATCCTTTATTATTCCAGTCTATTAACTGCAGATACCACATCAAGATGAGATGATCAGTCTGCCCTGTTGATCATTGAGAAGGATGAGAAAAACAGAAACATTGGAGAATTTGAAAAGCTGAAGATGAGTTGGAAACAAGGCAGTAAAAACCAATGTGCTGTCAATATAGCTAGAAAAGTGGTTTACATCTGAATTTTTGCAAGGACTTGAGAGAATACTACGACATGAAGGAACATATAAATCAACGTTTTTGGACAATTCGATGGAAAAGCAGCTGTCACAGAAAGTTGTGGTTCCTATCTCAAGATTTAAAAGTACACAAACTGAACATTAACTGTGTTACAAAAAAAACCTTAACTTAGGGGAATGAGAGGAATTATTGGTCCATTACACATCTTGCCTTAATATACACTGCATGATATAGCAGGGGGCGGCTCCTACATTTAAGCTGAGGAGCATCGCCCCCGCAAAGGAAAGTCCCAGGCCAGAGCTGAAAAATAAAATGGTAATACAGAGTATTTATTACCATTTTAATTTTCAGCAACCAACCCGTTCTGAGCTGAGTGAAAGGACAGGGTGCGGTCAGTGCTACTGAGTGGCAGCAGGGAGCTGAGTGCTTTAAAATGCGCTTGTCTGTTTAGCCGGCTGTCTTGCAATGGCCAGCCAGACATGCACATTTTAAACTTCTCTAACCTAGCTGTCTTAGACAGCAGGGTTAGAGAAAGTGCATGCTTCCAGTGCTCTTAAGAGAGATGAGTGAGGCCGCTCCTTCCTATCCTGGCACTGCTCTCCTGCTGGTGAGAGCATCACCAGGATTGGTTTGGGGAGTTGGCTGGGTTCCAAATTGGAATTTGCCTTCAGAGAAAACCGAAGGAGGAGGACGTCACATCATCAGAAAGTTAAGTCTATTTTTTATTTTGTAGTGTCATCTGGCTCACCACCCTCAGTACATGCCAGCCACCACTGTTCTACATCCTTCTGCTGTTGCTGTACTATAGAGGATACTTTTTTTACTTTATTTGTAAAGTAGAGGAATTGACACTGGCTGGGTAGAAATGCTCTTTGCTCATTCATACCACAACCTCCTGTTATTAGGAATAATACAGATGGGGGGGGTGTATACAAAGAAGTTGGACATTCGAAAGGGGTCTATTGGCTAATGAGGGCTATATCATCCACATGAAGAAATGGATGGAGGAATTTATGTAGATGAATAGAGGGAGTGCCCGGATAAGCACAGTTTGGGATGCCTGCAAGGCTAGTATACTGGGGGAGACAATGAGATTAGTCTGTACTGCAGTAAAAGACAAAGCCAGCAGAAGAATGATCTGATAAAAAGTTAGGGACTTTTAAAGAAGAATTAGTGGTCGCAATAGAAGCTGGGGTACCCTTAGAGAATATAGTGGATAAGCTTGCTCTGGTCAAAGCAGCGATAGGAGGATGCAACAACTGAGAAAGCAACAGAGAAGTACATGATATTGTGGGAAGAATGTTATGAGTACAGCGAGCGAGTGGGACATTGGCGGTGCGCATTAGGCAAAAAACGGTACACAGCGAGATAGTGGCAATTAAAAATGAAAGTTGGAACCTGGTAACGACTGCCTCTGGAATCTGAGAGGAACAGGGCCGGACTGGGAACCACAACCCGCCCTGGCAAAGCACTTGGCCGGCCCCCCTCCCCACTTGGCGGGGTTGGAGGTGCCGCCGAGCTCTTTGCCGGGGCCGGTTTTCTGCCGATTTTGGTACAGGGCCGATTTTGCAGCTATGCTGCAAAAATGGCCCTGTAACAAAAACGGCCCCCAGGGGCCCAAAACCGGCCCCCACTCGCGCGGCGCACGGGGGATTGCCCCGTGCCCGCTATGGCCAGTTCGGCACTGGAGAGGAATTCTGTAGGTTTTAGGACAAATTATATGAATGTCTGACAAAATATCGAGATTCACAATATCGACGTACAAAAATATCGGAGCAAAAATATTGAAATCAAAAATATCGGGTTCCTATACTTAACTAGATATATACACAAATATCGATTTTTTAATATCGATATACAAAAACATCGTTTACTTTTATATCGACTACATTAACATCGGAAAACAAAAATATCGCTATCTACAAAAAATAATGACATTAACTATAATATCGACATCAAAAATATCGTGCACTTCAATATCGGATTATCAGCTATATCGACTTTTTATATGCATCTGTTTGCATAATTAATTAACGTTTTATATGTTTTCACATCTAAATAAACACACAATACTTAAATTAATACTATTGACACACTATTAATTTGTCTAAAAAAATCCTATTGGTATAATTATATCACCTACACATATAAAAATATTCTATACTACTTTGCATGAACTAAAAAAGCTACTACTTCTACAACACCATCTCCCAGAACATATCAGGATATAAATTTAACTGCTAACCAAATAATAACTTTAAATAAACAACCATTTATAGTTTACGACAACGAAAACAATGACAAAAGGCTTATAATTTTTGGTACCAGTATGAATTTAGTTAAACTGCAGCAAAGCCAATATTGGATGATGGATGGAACATTTAACATCTGTCCCAAACCATTTTTCCAATTATACACAATACATGGCCTCTACCACAACTGCAACATACCTTTGCTATATGCACTATTACCAAACAAAAATAATTCCACATATATGGAATTAATAAATATAATTAAACAAAAAACTAATGATTTTTCTCCTGAAAGTATCATTCTTGATTTTGAGCAAGCAATGCTCTCAACTATCATAAAAATCCACCCCCATACCTGCATTCAAGGCTGCTATTATCATTTAAACCAGTGTTTATGGAGACACCTTCAAAAAACTACCCTAAGTGTCGAATATGCTACAAACTCATCTTTTGCTTTCCAAATTAAAAAACTCATTGCACTTGCTTATGTACCTGAAACAGACGTAGCTGAACACTACAACATTCTTATAGACAGCCCCTTCTACAAACAAAATGAAGCTAAATTAAGTCCATTTCTCGACTACTTTGAAGACACCTGGGTAGGCAGACTCCACAGATCTGGCCACAGACGAAATCCCAAATTCCTCATACCCTGGTGGAACGTTTACAGAAGTACCCTTAACGGAGATTCAAAAACTAACAATGCAGTGGAAGGTTGGCACAATGCATTTGTACAATCAACTGGCAGAACCAAACCTACTCTAGAACATTTCATTAAATGCCTACAGAAAGAACAGAGCTACCAGGAATTTAGAATGGACCAATCTGTAACTGAACTTGTCCCTAAAACATCAAAGCAAAATAAACAAATGCACAAGTACCTGGAAGAACAAGTTAAACTTTACCCTAGTACAAAAGGCATAGAATACCTAAATATTATTGCCAAAACACTACTCTAATTAATTCCCAAAATGTTATAAAACACTAAAAGTATCACCTAAGTATGGAAAAATATGTAACGTGAGCTTCTAAAGTATTTAATGTATGCAATATATAGAGATATTATTATAATATATGCACACATTAAAACTAAATAACAAATAAAAAACTATTCCATAATAAAAATAACATTACCCACCCACACAAAATAAGAAAGCAAGGACTTACCAATCATGTTGTCAATCCAATAACCTCCTTGTCCACCAAAGTAATCCAGGTAGTGCCAAATTAACCCAAAAAAAATGTAAAAATACAACTGTTCCAAAATTAAGACATCCACGTTATCCAGAGCCATCGAATAAGCATAAAAAACCCGAAAAATTTGAAAAATAGAAAGAATCGCTCCAGCAAAACCGAAAAATTTATGTTTGTAAAGCAGTGTTGAATTAAACAAACAAACACTTCCTTTAAAAAAAAACTGAACTTCCGATGTAGCGTACACCTATGACAAAAACATAGAAAACAGACATTCCCACCCACATTAATTAGCTAGTAAGTAGGTACAAACATATTAAAATAGATGATTTCACTTGTAGATATACCGTAAAAGACTAAAATTCACTCTATATATAATGAGTTAACTAACTAACACTACGTATATATACCATAAGTAATTATCTGTTTTCGAAATCTAAAACATACCTCCCTCACATTCAACAACACAAAATATAAGGTCACTAATCTCAAAACATCATTAAAATACACATAAAACATATAAAATAAACCTTACCTGAAGCGACGTGAAGTGTCTCCCAACCGCGATCAGCCCTTCTTCCAAATAACCCAAAACGACCTAACCCGGTTACAAAATAAAGCACCCAAATGCAATAAAATAGTCCCAAGTATAAAATATAATATATATACTTCACTAAATATGCAAAAATGAACATTAAGTTTCTATTATTGTAAAGAAATATTTACTTTAATCCTACAATGATTTGATTAACAAATATGTAAATGAATGTAATAAATACATATTATGAAAAGAATAATATTTATATTAACAATGTCTAGAAATATAACTACATTGTCAAAAATTATAATAATAGAAAAATGTGTTAAAAATATGTGACTTACATAATAAATATTTTATGTATTGAAATAAAGTGTAAAAAATACTTTTGTTATTTCTACATTTCTTTATGAAATTACAATATGTAAAAGAGATAATAAATAATATTCATTTTTGTACAAAAAGTATGAAAATAATAATGCTTCTGTATAGTTGCTTATCATTGTGTTTATAAAATATGTTTATAAAACCAAATGTAATAAAAAGATTTTTGTAATGAAATAACATTTTATTTGTGAAACATAAATAAAAATAATGTTTCTACAATCATGTTGAACTATTTGTATCATTATCTTACTATAATGTAACAATCTTATCAGAAATTTTGCACTGTATATTAAATGTGAGTATATGTTGGTCTCTAATAATTTAATTATTACTATACCAAACCCAGCGTACATTAAATTAAAACTGACCCTGAACCCAAAAAATACCCTTTTACCCAAAAACTGAAAACTGACCCTGAACCCTAAAAATACCCCTTTACCCAAAAACCCAAAACTGACCCTGAACCCTAAAAATACCCCTTTACCCAAAAACTGAAAACTGACCCTGAACCCTAAAAATACCCCTTTACCCAAAAACCCAAAACTGACCCTGAACCCTAAAAATACCCCTTTACCCAAAAACTGAAAACTGACCCTGAACCCTAAAAATACCCCTTTACCCAAAAACCCAAAACTGACCCTGAACCCTAAAAATACCCCTTAACCCAAAAACTGAAAACTGACCCTGAACCCAAAAAATACCCCTTTACCCAAAAACCGAAAACGGACCCTGACCCCTAAAAATACCCCTTTACCCAAAAACTAAAAACTGACCCTGAACCCAAAAAATACCCCTTTACCCAAAAACTGAAAACTGACCCTGAACCCTAAAAATACCCCTTTACCCAAAAACTGAAAACTGACCCTGAACCCAAGAAATACCCCGTTACCCAAAAACTGAAAACTGACCCTGAACCCTAAAAATACCCCTTTACCCAAAAACTGAAAACTGACCCTGAACCCAAGAAATACCCCTTTACCCAAAAACTGAAAACTGACCCTGAACCCAAGAAATACCCCTTTACCCAAAAACTGAAAACTGACCCTGAACCCTAAAAATACCCCTTTACCCAAAAACTGAAAACTGACCCTGAACCCAAAAAATACCCCTTTACCCAAAAACTGAAAACTGACCCTGCACCCAAAAAATAGCCCTTTACCCAAAAACTGAAAACTGTCCCTGAACCCAAGAAATACCCCTTTACCCAAAAACTGAAAACTTACCCTGAACCCAAGAAATACCCCTTTACCCAAAAACTGAAAACTGACCCTGAACCCAAAAACTACACCTTTACCCAAAAACTGTAAACTAACCCTGAACCCAAGAAATACCCCTTTACCCAAAAACTGAAAACTGACCATGAACCCTAAAAATACCCCTTTAACCAAGAACTGAAAACTGACCCTGAACTCTAACAATACTCCTTTACCCAAAAATAATTATTATTATGTAATTACAAATTAATTATTAATTAACAATAACAATAAAGTTAATATATTAGCACATTAGCTGTAAAGAAATAAATTTAATTATTAATATTATTTTTTCCAAATTAATTTACAATAAGTAAAAAATATATATTAAACTAAATGAAGCTAATTAATATAATTAACTAATTTATATTAATTAATTACCAATTAATTATTATTTAAAAATATGTAAAAAATTATATTAGTTAATTAACTAATTAATAATAATTAATTAACAATTATTTATTATTTAAAAATATATACAAAATTATATTAATTAATTAACTAGTTAATATTAATTAATTACCAATTAATTATTATTATTTAATTACCAATTATTTATTATTTAAAATTATGTCCAAAATTATATTAATTAATTAACTAATTAATAATAATTAATTACCAATTATTAATTTTGTACAATTATGTACGATATTATATTAATTAATTAACTAATTAATATTCATTAATTACCAATTAATTATTATATAAAATAATGTACAAAATTATATTAATTAATTAACTAATTAATATTAATTATTTACCAATTAATTATTAATAATTTTTTTTTACAAATATATATTAATTTATTAATTATTTTTAAATTACTTCCCACCCTTATCCCCTATAAACCCAATAACCCGCTCCTAAAACTATATATGTTTTTTAAAAATATTTTTATATTAAATATATTGTAATTTTTTAATATAGACCTTTTTATCAAATTTTTATTTACAATTATTATATTTTTTCCTACACTATTTATTTTTTCCATTACTACACGATATTTTGTATTGTCGATATTTTTTGTCATACGATATAATTTTTTTCGATATTTCTACTTACTTACCTATTACGATATTTTTGTATCCGATATATTTGCTTCCCAATATTTTTTACCTTCGATATTTTAACTTCGATATTTTGTCTTTCCGATATTTTATTTTCGATATTTTGTCTGTGTACCAAATTATATGATGATAAGAGAGATAGTGACAACAGCAGAATTAGGGAATATTTAGGCCCAGAATGTAGGGAGAAATTTTCTCAGGAGGACAGGGAAACTCTGGAGGCCCCTTTTAAATCTGAAGAAATATTTAAAGCACTCAGTGAACTCTCAGCGGGTAAGGCGGCGGGTCCGGATCGAAATTCCCGCCATATTTTGGGCAGCCCTAGGGCCGACTTAATTACCGCACTTAGGCAGGTACACATGGGAGATCCCTCGATGGAGTCATGGGCCATTTCGGGTGGGAGGACACTGAAGAGAAAGATGGGTGTAGAAAGAAGGAATTATTATACTCCACTCTATTTGAATCCTTCATTTCCTGCAGTTTCCCATGACAGCTCAATGAAACCATGGATGGATTTAGGTGTGGAGATGGTTGCTGATGTGTTTAGCGTAGTTGGATTTAAGGCATTCACCGAGATACAAGATAGTCATGGGGTTTGCCAGAAAGATTATTTAAATACTTACAGATATGTAGATTTCTGGTTAAAAAGACTGAAGACCCAAAAGGTTTACCTGAATTGCTGTAATGGACATGGCGCTGGATAAAGAGGGCTGTACCTTTAAACGAGTGATCAACCTGCATCCAGATGATCTTGAGAGGCAGGCAGATAAATAGGACCACAGGCTGGGTATAAAGGGATTGCGGTTCCTCGATTCCCTGAAAATGGATCAATCAATACTGTGTTCATCACGGCTGCAGGCACAGCATTACAAGACAATCTTAGACCTATATTACACGCCTTCCAAAATAGCCAAATAAGGGGGCTCAGTGGGTACCAACTGCCCCCGCTGTCAAACCCCTGGGGCAGACGTGGCCCATATGTTCTCTATTCATCCACAACTTGAAATCTTGATATAGAGAAATTTCTGGAGTTCTCCCTGAAGGTGAAAGTAGTGCTAGCACCCAAGTTAATAGTGTTGGGAGTTAGCAATTTGTGGGTAGACGGTGCTGAGCCGTTTTTAGGTCGAGCAGACGTACTCTCAATGCGTGAGCATTGAGAGTGTCTGTCTCGACGACTATTGTTGCCCGTTAATGGGAATGTGGACACCAAAGTGTCACGAGCGTTTCCCTCGCAGTTTTCACCGCGGGAGCGCGCGTCTGACCCGCGCATGCGCAGAGTAACTCACAGCCATTTTTTTAAATTTTTTTTTTTCAGCCCCGAACCGAATCAGGTATCAGAGCGCTTTACATATAGGCAGCCCCCACCCCCCACCCCTCTGCATGCACACACAGGCGAGCGCATGCACACGCAGGCACACACATACAGGCACACAGCACAGACACTCGCTCACACACACCCCCCTCCCCCACAGTCACACACACGCACTCCAGACACATACACACACGCACGCACACACACATACACAGCCCGCCCCCCCCGCACTCGTGCACACATGCTCCCCCCCCACTCGCGCGCGCGCGCACACATGCTCCCCCCCGCCCCGCTCAGCAACCCACTCACCGGCTTCATTCGTGCGGCGGCTCTCCTCAGCTGCAGGGCCCGGCAGCAGGACTCTTCTTCCCTCCTTCGGCACCGGGGCGCAGGGTAGGCTCCTGCCAGCTCCGGTGCTCCAAACGCGGCTCCCATCGCGGCTCTTCCGTTGGAGGCGGGGTAGGCTCCCGCCCTCCTACTTCCTGTTTCCTGTTGTCGCGCCGGCCTGCCTGACTTCCTGGTCGCAGGCCGGCACAATGACGGCGGTGATTTGCGGTACTTATTAATTTAGTTATTTATGCATTTTTATATAGCGCGGACTTTACCCGAAGGCGGGATTTATTTCTTTATGTATTTATGCATTTTTATATAGCGCGGACTTCACCCGAAGGCGGTATTTATTTTTTACTTATGTTATGTCACCGTGTTTATAAAGCACGGCGCACAAAGCCAAAGCAGTCATATACCGTTGATCTGAAGCGCACCTCTAGTTCTAATATGGTTTACCAGCTACACAGCATTCAAGCACACTGATGCATGGGATAAACACATTCCACAAAGTAAAACACATTGGAATGCTTTTAGTTTTGAGACAGCTGCTTATTTCTGACTCTTACTGTATGATCTTTGCCTTCCTCCTGTCTCATACCCTTCCTGATTACAAGTCCTTGGCCAGAATTATCTCAGGGTCAGACACTACAGAATACCTGCCAGCACATCAGAACCTTCCCCAGTACACGTCTGTGTATTTCAAATAAACACACACTGACATCCTGACAATAAATGTCAGTGATTCACTTCCTCTTTGCTGTGGTATTCCTGTACAGTACAGCTCAGATGGGTATTTCACAATTTCAAGAAAGCGGTCCTATTTTAACCCTACCTACTGCGATGATAAATGCCGAATGAAGTAGCCTCAAGGCTAACGTTCAAATAGAGGTTACTCTGGGCTGGATATTGGGCAAGCAGTGATATTCTTTGGTTCGCTGGGGTGCTGTTGATGCCTCAACCTGATGCTTTGTGATAGCAAATGTGCCAAGTTTCTCTCTTGAGATGCGCTGACAATGGTTAAGTGTCAATGTAGGAGGGGGAGGGGTGTGTGTTTGTGTGTTTTGGATATGGTACAGCAATACCATGGAGGGAGTAGTTTGGTGTCAAATTAACCACAAAGGGAAAGACCGAATGGATTGTAAATATGACCAGCAGCAGACATGGGCCTATTGGACCAGAGTGCACCAATGACCGCATTTGCATTTTGTTTTTTTTTACATTACTTGTTTTGTGTAATGCACTTTGCATGAAAACACATTTTGAAACAATTACTTAAATACTTGACTACGTTTTTTTTCCAAAGAGTTTCATATAGCGCAAACTTGACCCGAATCGGTTATCAGAGCGCTTCACATAGCATGCTCTTTGGTTGTCTGCCGTAAAGCTGCAAGGGGGATGATTGATGCTTCGTTCTTTCCTTACTTATTGTGCACATCCGTTAACAGCCAAGCTTTACACATCCTTAGCTATCCTCTCTGCACCCCCGTCCCACGCTCAGATGTGAACATCATCAACTACATTCAACATACATTCACCACATATGCTATGCTATGCTCCCCATACTTGCAGGCACGCTCTGCACACTAGCCCTACCAGGCACGCAATGCCCATAGGGCTCTATGGTTCCTCGCCAGCAATGCTCTATGGTTCCTCCACAGCTATGCTCTATGGTTCCTCTCCAGCCATGATCTATGGTTCCTCGCCAGCCTTGCTCTATGATTCCTCGCCAGCCTTGCTCTATGGTTCCTCTCCAGCCATAATCTATGGTTCCTCGCCAGCCTTGCTCTATGGTTCCTCGCCAGCCTTGCTCTATGGTTCCTCGCCAGCCTTGCTCTATGGTTCCTCGCCAGCCTTGCTCTATGGTTCCTCGCCAGCCTTGCTCTATAGTTCCTCGCCAGCCATGCTCTGTGGTTCCTCGCCAGTCATGCTCTATCCCTCTCTCTACACCCCTTTCTCTCTACACACCTCTCTCTCTACAAACTTCTCTCTCAGACCGTCACTGTCCTTCTCTCTCTACATCCCTTTCTCTGTACACCTCTCTTCTAACCCCTCTCTCTCTACACCCCTCTCCCTCTCTACACCCCTCTCTCTCTCTACACCCCCTCTCTCTCTACACCCCTCTCTCTCCACCCCTCTCTCTACACCCCTCTCTCTACACCCCTCTCTCTACACCCCTCTCTAAACCCCTCTCTCTCTACACCCCTCTCTCATTACACCCCTCTCTCTCTACACCCCTTTCTCTCTACACCCCTCTCTCTCTACACCTCTCTCTACACCCCTCTACATCCCTCTCTCTACACCCCCCTCTTTCTCTACACCCCTCTCTCTCTCTCTCTCTCTCTCTCTCTCTCTCTACACCCCTCTCTCTACACTCCTCTCCCTACACCCCTCTCTCTCTACACCCCTCTCTCTCTACACCCCTCTCTCTCTGCACCCCTCTCTCTACACCCCTCTCTCTCTCTACACCCCTCTCTCTCCACACCTCTCTCTCTACACCCTTCTCTCTCTCTACACCCCTCTCTCTCTCTACATCCCTCTCTCTCTGCACCCCTCTCTCTCTCTACACCCCTCTCTCTACACCCCTGTACATCCCTCTCTCTACACCCCCCTCTTTCTCTACACCCCTCTCTCTCTCTCTCTCTCTCTCTCTACACCCCTCTCTCTACACTCCTCTCCCTACACCCCTCTCTCTCTACACCCCTCTCTCTCTACACCCCTCTCTCTCTGCACCCCTCTCTCTACACCCCTCTCTCTCTCTATACCCCTCTCTCGCCACACCTCTCTCTCTACACCCTTCTCTCTCTCTACACCCCTCTCTCTCTCTACATCCCTCTCTCTCTGCACCCCTCTCTATCTCTACACCCCTCTCTCTACACTCCTCTCCCTACACCCCTCTCTCTCTACACCCCTCTCTCTCTACACCCCTCTCTCTCTGCACCCCTCTCTCTACACCCCTCTCTCTCTCTACACCCCTCTCTCTCCACACCTCTCTCTCTACACCCTTCTCTCTCTCTACACCCCTCTCTCTCTCTACATCCCTCTCTCTCTGCACCCCTCTCTCTCTCTACACCCCTCCCTCTACACCCCTCCCTCTCCACCCCTCTCTCTACACCCCTCTCTCTACACCCCTCTCTCTACACCCCTCTCTCTACACCCCTCTCTCTACACCCTCTCTCTACACCCTCTCTCTACACCTCTCTCTACACCCCCCTCTCTCTCTACACCCTCTCTCTACAACCCTTCTCTACACCCACTCTCTACACCCCCTCTCTACACCCCTCTCTCTACACCCCTCTCTCTCTCTACACCCCTCTCTCTACACCCCTCTCTCTACACCACTCTCTATCGCCCTCACTCTATCTATCCATCGCCCTCATTCTATCTATTATTCTCACTCTATCTATCTATCATTCTCACTCTATCTATCGCCCTCACTCTATCGCCCTCCCTCTATCTATCTATCTTCGGCCTCCCTCTATCTATCTATCGCCCTCCCTCTATCTATCTATCGCCCTCCCTCTATCTATCTATCTATCTCCCTCACTCTATCTATCGCCCTCACTCTTATCTAATCGCCCTCACTCTATCGCCCTCACTCTATCACCCTCACTCTATCTATTCATCTAACTATCGCCCTCACTCTGTCTATCTATCTATCGCCCTCACTCTATCTATCGCCCTCACTCTATCTATCTGTCTATCTCTCTATCGCCCTCACTCTATCCATCGCCTTCACTCTATCCATCACCCTCTATCTATCTATCGCCCTCCCTCTATCTATCGCATCACCACAGCATCACTCAGCACCACCACAACATCATTATGCGCTACCACAGCATCACTGAACGCCACAGAGTCACTCGTCGCCACCACAACATCACTCAGCACCACCACAGCATCAATCTGTGCAACCATTCAACAACAACTGGTTCAAATATGTTCTCTCAATGTTTTAAGCTTTATTACAAATGTCACAAAAAGATGTTAATATTTCACTTCTTTTCTTGGATTTTCGTCACAATAAAATACAGTGAACATAATCTTCACAAAAGTTTAAGCTATTGCCATTATAACTTACAATAACTTTTATTTAAGTATTAATTATTAAAGAAAAATAAAAGCCATTGTTATTTCTAATATCAATACATCTAAGTCACGTAAATACAACACATATTGCATTACAAATGCTATAGGTGTCACATTTGAGAAAGTTAAAACTATTGGCATTGTAAATGACAAAGCGATTCATTTAGCTATTTTCAAAACCAACACATAAATACAAAATTTGTCATTTACAATACCAATAGCTCAAACTTTCCTAATGCGAGACCTATTGCATTGCAAATGCTTTTTTATATTCCTGGCCATGTTGGTGGCCAGAATATGTATTTCTACAGCATGGCCCGACCCCTAGCACCTGACTTACAAAGCTGATGTTCATGCTGGGGCGCTGCAGAGATTCTACTCTTCTACCGGGTACAAGCACTTCTCAACCCGTTTACAGGTTTTTAGCATTACGATCCCTCCAGTTCTTTCATACGCTCTCGAGCATATACCTATAAATCAATGGTATCCAATACAAGTCAAAGAAAGCAAGATTCTTCGAAATCTAACCAAAATGTCTCAAGCTGTCCCCGTGCAAGCCCTGCGCCTTGAGTTTTCTCTAACTAGTACATTCGCCAGAGGAATCACTAGTATCATTCGATGGGCATATAACATTTTACATGCTGAACCAGGCTCCTTAAGAGCTCTACTAAAACTGGAAAATGTTGATGAAGGATCTTCTAAATACGTTTTCTACTGGAATTTAATATTTGCACTGAAGTTGTCAGAATGTACAGCTGATCTACTGAAAACTTGGACCCTGGCACATTTAAAACTTTTTTTGAAACACCTGACTCCAAGGATATGTTACGATCTTGATTTCCAGCACTGCACAAAACTACAATCTTATAAGTTATATGCTGAGTCAATTGAATTCAAACAAAGGCAACAATATCTTTCCTACAGACTGAGACATGGTGCCCGGCCTTGCATGATTTTACTTCGGTTTGGGATCCTTCCTCTCAAATCTTTTACCTGTAAATGGATAAAGAACAATAATGCCAATAGCTTATTGGGCCTCTGTAAATGCGGAATTCAAGATCTGATCCATATTTTGTTTGTTTGTCCTGACCCCCGTAGTTGCTGCTAGAAAGCGATTTTTAAAACCAGTTCAAACAAAGTGTAACTCTATAAATGTACAGAGTTTTATTTCCATTTTTAAATCCCCTCCCAATGAATTTGTATGCTATAATCTGTTTAAATTTTTTAAAAACTTTTTTAATAATATATTAGGAGAAGTGTTTATAATTTTTGCTGACTATAAAATGTAATCCTATTTGTTTTGTCATTCTATTTGTTGTTCTCAGTAGAGAACTAAACCAAATAAATACATTTGATTTGATACAGCATGGCTGGATCCTGTGGTCTCCGTCATATTTTCAATGACTTGCCCGTCTTCTATCCATTTTTCGCCTTGAAAAAGGGATCTATTTAATTTAATTTAATTGTGGGTTTATATAGCGCTAGAATCAACTCCCGGAGGAGTATCTCCGCGCTTCGACCGCTGGGGAACCCGTCCTGGCTCACCCTGAGAGATGGTCCCTAATGGGTATCTCTAAGGTGCGACCAAGCATCCCCGGCGGTCTGGGGGGCCGTTGTGAAGATGAGGCAAGCTAATGCCCAGAGTTGCCGAGTGTGGTCCCTGACTGGAGTAGGCACCGAGGCCAGAATTATCGAGCCCGCTGACCCTGGTCCACGACCCTGCCGCGTGGGAATCGAACCCTGGTCCTGGGCCGTCCTCTGCTTACGGGTCTGCCGCCTCTAACCAGTGAGCCACACCACTCTATGAACGTGAAAGAAGGAAGGCAAACAAATTGGGTAAAACTATATGGGCTCCGGTTTATCAATGGCATATTGAGGATGGGGGGCACTGACGTAGCACATATATGTCTTAGTGTACTTCTTTTTCAATAGTGCTCAATCAATTGTTTACTCTTTTATCAGTGTTTTAAAACCAAGGGCCCGATGTAGGTAATCCCAGATTACCGATTCTTAAATACCGAATCATACCGATTCGGTATTTAAGAACTGGCAATCGGGATTTAGGTAATTTTACCGAATTCATTACAGAATCGGTAAAATTCGGTAATTACCGAATCGGTATTTACCGATTCGGTAATTGACATTGATTCCTATGGGCCTCAAGGCCCATGGGAATCAATGGCAATTACCGAATCGGTAAATACCGATTCGGTAATTGCCATTGATTCCCATGGGCCTTGAGGCCCATAGGAATCAATGTCAATTACCGAATCGGTAAATACCGATTCGGTAAAAATACCGAATTTACAAGGGGGACAGGGTGTCACTTTGACACCCTGTTGCCCCCCTGTTACTGGCTTGTGTGCCATGTGACACACATACATGCCCTAAGGGCATGTCTGTGTGCCACATGGAACAGGTGTACATGCACAGATGTGCATGTACACTGGAATTTGTTATTTACCATGTAATAGTATGACATGGTAAATAACAAATCGGTAATGGCCTGTGGCACTGTTTCCAGTGCCACCTACATCTGTATTTACCGATTCGGTAAATTTACCGATTCGGTATTTTACAGAATCGGCTAATTTACCGAATTGGTAAATATACCGATTCTGTAAATAAAATGCTACCTACATGTCATTTCCCAAATACCGGTCGGTCGGTAATTGGCGACCTACATAAGGCTGCAGATCTCCTTGTGTAATGTATTTATTCATGTGCCCTTGGTAAAATCCTGAATAAAAAAAAAAAAATTCAAAATGAAGATTGCTCATTCTGTGATTTCAACTGATTGCACTCACTGTAGCCATGCTTCTGTTCCTTTCTTATGGTGTAGGTTGATGAAGGTCACCTTTTGTATCCTCCACATAAAACCAGCAAGTGTAGTCTAGGCGATACAGATGAAATGCATAATGTTGATGTTTCTTCCACTCAACTATAGCATGATTTTGAGAATTGTCTTATTTCACTGTATTACAAAGGTTAGCTCATAAATTCTTATAGCCAGAATAATCTCAATTTCCTGAGTACCTTTAGCAATATGCATCATCGCCAGATTGGTGAAGTGGGAGACGCAAGTGACTTTGAGTGATGTCTTTAAAGTTTTGGTGCACTGCTGTTGGAAAGGGGGGTTTGAGGGAGTAGCCGACCACAGGGAGGTCTCTCCCTTCGGGCGGTTTGGGAGGAGCGGGGGGCGGGCTCCAGGCCGGACATTTTGTTTTGGGCTTGTTAATTTTGTAGCCCAAATGGAGCCCAAGCATAAATGCTTTGGGCTCCTGCTCCCAGCCACCATTTTAGGTTTGGTGACCTGGTGGCTGGGAGCATTTGTCATAGTTAGTTTTTGCCCTCCCTATGGTTTTGTTGTTGCTGGGGTTCAGGTTTTTTTTTTCCATTTTTGGGGCAGCTTTATTTTGGGACAGGTGTGCAGGGGTTTGACTATGTGCTGTCGCTTGGAACAGGTGCTGTGCGGGGGTTATTGGAAGTTTGCCAGGGTTGGCAGAGGTTTTTGGGCATTGTTGAGGTTGGCAGGAAAAGGGTAGGCAGGTTATTTTACGATCGATTAGACCTGTTGGGTGATTTACAGTTGTAAGAGAGGCAGGCAAGGGAGGTTGTTTAAGGGAAGTGTTGAAATAAGGGGGTTATCGTTTATTGCGATGCTTTGTATTTTTAGGTTTCGGCTACCGTCCCACTGCGTAAGCAGTGGGTGGGCGGAGCCGAAATCTTTTGTTGTTAGTAGGGGGCCTGAACACGCCCCTCTTCTCCATTGGCTGGCCTCGTAAATGCTGGCCAGCCATTGGAGGAGAGGAGCGTCACTGAGTTCAGGGCCCGCCTTGACGCGATTCGGGGGCGTTTCCGTGTCTTTTTTTAAGTCACGCCCTCTCCTCTTCCCATTGGCTGGAATTTTACCTTCCAGCCAATGGGAAGGGGAGAGCACGCAAACACGCCCCCGAATCGCGAAATGACCTGTTGCTCTGTTCCAGACTTGCCTCCCGCTGTCCGTGTCCGCCCCCCCTCCCGCTGTTGATGACTGTACCGTGAGTTATGTTGCATTTGGGTCTGAGCAAGTAACCAGTACACCAAGCTTATGCACAGTAATAGTGAAAATGGTTGTGGGTCCATTTTGAAAACAGTAGTAACGGTAACAAATTTCAGGAGTGAACAATGAAGTGGAGCAGGTGGGCGTGTTTTCTCGTAGTCGCCGTTCCATCAAATTGCCGTTGCTGTTATGTACTTTGGCTCCTGAGCTCTGTTTCCCGCCCCCCTCCCCGTGTGCCCGTTCCCGCCCCCCTCCCCTTTCACTCTCCGTTGCTGTTATGTACTTTGGCTCGTGAGCTCTGTTTCCCGCCCCCCTCCCGCTGTCCGTTCCGCCCCCCTCCCCGTGTGCCCGTTCCCGCCCCCCCTCCCCTTTCACTCTCCGTTGCTGTTATGTACTTTGGCTCGTGAGCTCTGTTTCCCCCCCTCCCGCTGTCCGTTCCGCCCCCCTCCCCGTGTGCCCGTTCCCGCCCCCCCTCCCCTTTCACTCTCCGTTGCTGTTATGTACTTTGGCTCGTGAGCTCTGTTTCCCCCCCTCCCGCTGTCCGTTCCGCCCCCCTCCCCGTGTGTCCGTTCCCGTCCCCCCTCCCCTTTCACTCCTCGCTGCTTGTTTTTCTTCTTACTACTTTACTCTCTTAGTAGTAGGTGTGATTGTGTATTTACTTTTGTCACAAGTTGTTCATAAAACCGTATGTGTCAACGTCTGCGCTGTTGGGAAACATGGTGCAAATACGGAGATACATTAATATGTAGTTATTTATCTCTGTAGTACCTAATCTATGTGAAATAGGTGCGGCTTCTAAGCAGTTCAGAAGTTCGAATGGAAAGCGCGCAGATAGGTGCTTACCTAAAAGTAGGTTGAAAGCGATCGCGGGGAAACGCTGATCGTTTTTCCTATCTGGTGGATGGACGGAGAATAGGACTGTGGTTGTCAGACTGGGCACTGCATAGAAGACATGGTGCAAAAAACGGGGATAAATTAATATGTAATTAGTTATCTCCGTAATACCTAATCTATGTCAAATACGGGCGACTTCTAAGCAATTCAGAGAGTCGAATGGGAAGCGCGCAGATAGGTGCTTACCTAGAGATAGGTTGAAAGCGATGGCTGGAAAACGCTGGTTGGATAAATTTAGCAGGCGGGAAGGAGCTCTGGGTGTACAAGTTTGCAGAGGCGCATTATCTTTATAGTCTCAAACTATGGTTTATTTCCTCGTCCTGTGAGTGCTGGCCGTTCCCGCCGCCCTACCCCCCCCCCCCCCCCCCCCCCGAGGTAGAACTTGTTTGTGTCACTCTGGTCTCCTCGGCCTTTAGATTCACATTAAACATTCAGTTAAGATTCGCGCATTTGTCTGATAAAAAAAAAATTGTCATAAAGAATGGGATGAATTCGTTCTATGCCCCTTGACGCAGGTTGAGTCAAAAACCGAGAGACCCTCGGTCTTTGTTCAATAATTACCAGACACCTTTGTTCCATTTGTTTACAGCTCGGACTTTCATCATCCTCAAAACAGCATTCTGGGAGTTGTAGTCTAGCCACGCTGAAAGAATCAAGTGGATTGACTGCAAGCAAGGATTTGTAAAAACACATGGCTTAAGTGGTTTGGTTTAATAGATTTTCCTTGTATCATTGAAGACTAACGAGTAGTTTTGAGTAGATTTTAGTTCCAGGGTTTTGCGCTGCAGAAAAATGTATAATGTACACCTCGAGTACTTTATTTGGGCATCAGCAGAAAATGTGAAGAAGTCTCTGGTGATTCTGAATATTTAAGGTCCGTGGCTTAAAACTTATGTATTCCATGTACATTTTTTTTGCTATCCTTAATAGTTAATAATCTGCTGAACGTAGAGCAGTCCTTGATTCAGCCCCTTGCTCCTGACTGAATATTTTTCTGGCCATATGCCACTTCACTGCTTCTGATTATTTGCATTTCCCCTCTATTGTGTTTGTCCTGCCCAAGGAGTATTTTAATGGGATGGCATGCACTTTCCCACTAATGATGTCAGAGCTTGCATTGCAGACCAGGTCCTACTTTCTCACCGACTCTCTGAACGGCACACACAGCTGCTTCTGCCAGACTTAATTTTAAAAAGATTTGGTTTATTATTCCAAGATGGCTGCCTGCAAGTGTGCATGCATGGCAGCAGGCATCCCTGAAAAGTGTTTCTATAAATATAACTAAATTGACAGCTGCTGCAGATGGGCCTGCATTAACGATTGCCATCTTGGTATAAAAAAAGCATTGGCAAAACCGGTAGATATCACTGGCGAGGTGTATTGCTTTTCACAGTACTTATGTTACGAGTACCATCATAAATATATAACAAAAAACGCCCGAATTTACAGTGAAAAAATAAGCTGAACTCAATAAGTTAATCACACTGGGTCCAATGTCTGTGGCAGCATGTCTATTTTTGTTCAGCTCGCTTTTTACTTGCCTCTGATAAATTGCTTTTGTGGATTTGTTTATCTGCGTGAGGTGTATTTTTTTCTTTCACGGATTATTTCCGAAGGATCGGTGCACTTCTTTGCAGCATGGCATGTGTTTGAGATAATTAAATTGGTGTCGCTATCACTAGTACACTAGTATGCAAATGCAGTGTAATAAGAATGAGGTCACAGGTGAGTGAGAGGTCCATTGCCCCCCCCCCACAATGGAGTCTTTTAAATACTCCACGGAGTCCTACTGGGTTACGTTACCTTGCTTAGGGCTCTTGCACTATTATTATGCCTCTGGATGGCTGTATGTGTGTGAATATGCATGGCTATGTATCCAGCAAGGAGACCAATCATGCTGGGAGCTCAGACAGTATATAGGGTATTTCTCTGAATGCATGTGTGTGTTGTGCAAGATGAATGTGTGGCTGTTGTGGGTATGTTTGCGCCTGAAGAATGTGTGCAATAAACTCCAGAACACACCGGCACGGAAGGTTACACACCAGGAGGGCACAGGGGAAACGCTGGAATCCAGACCACGGAGTAAACGCTAGAATCCATAATTCGGAACATACACCAGAGCACACATATATATATATATATATATATATATATATATATACACACACCTGAACAGAGAGGTGCAGACTCCGGAAGAAACTAAGCACTGAGTTTTTTTTATTTAGTGCATTTTTATATAGCGCGGACATTACCCAAAGGTGTCAGAGCGCTGTACTATAGGACCAGTTACTTTAAATGAGAAACGGGTTACTCAATAGAACATTTCAAAAAATAAACAGGAGACTAAAAAAGGTAGGGTACTCGCAGTGTGTGGGGGGGCTCGCAGTGTGTGGGGGAGGCTCGCAGTGTCTGGGGGGGCTCTGTGTGGGCGTGGGGGGGCTCTGTGTGGGTGTGGGCGTGGGGGGGCTCTGTGTGGGTGTGGGCGTGGGGGGGGCTCTGTGTGGGTGTGTGTGTGGGGGGGCTCTGTGTGTGTGTGTGGGGGGGGCTCTGTGTGGGGGGGCTCTCTGTGTGTGTGTGTGGCATTTGCGAGAGATTAAGCTATTGACATTGTAAATGACAATGCCATTTATTTATCTGTTTTCAAAACCAACACATAAATAAAAATTTTGTCATTTACAATGCCAATAGCTCTAACTTTTGCAAAGGCGAAACCGTTGCATTGTAAATGCTTGTTTTATATTGTGTTTTAATATTGTAATGTATAGGTGGGGGCGGGATCAAGGAAATTTTAGGGGCCGCGTCAGGGGTCAGGTATGTGGTTGTATTAGTGAAGTTTATTGTTTTGTGAGGCGGTTTGCCAGGGATGTTTAATTGTTATGTGCACCTGTTTCAATAAAGCAGCCTTTTACACACAATTTTCTGATTTGTGGTCTGCTCCCTCCCTCCCCCTCCCTCCCAATCTGTGGCATCCAAAGCATTTTTACCGGGTGCCAATTTCAAAGTTATTATCATCGCACTGAAAGCTGTTACAATTGTGTATTAATTTTAACTGAACATCGCTCGATCCTCGTTTCTGACAATAAACTGTATATTTTCCAGGCTCGCTCAAAGGAATTTTTATCAAAGGCACAGAGTTGAATGTTATCCCATCTCTGCATTGTATAGGAGTGAAAACTAGCTTCATTCATGTTCATAATGTGTTTTATTTATGTATTATGATGGCCTTTAGTTAAGTCTAAATCAATTCTTTTGACCAAGATAGATTGTATTTGTTTGCTGCACATTCTTTTTTATATTCCAGACTTTCAACTAAATAACGTCAGCCGCAAAGAGGACATGCTGGCTGCTGGAGGCATTGAGGCACAGCAAGGAAACAACCGATTGTTGCACTTACTTGGTGTTGATTTGCTGTTTTCTCAGTGGGTTACGTGGTTTGTACTTATTGATGAAAAGAAACAGAATAACATTTGCTGACAATACTTAATTTAAATTCCTCATTTACATATGCCTAAGGAATTCTGGCAGGCATAGATTTATTCCTGTAAATTTCTCCACCACCAAAGCAGAGGAATTGCCAGTATGAAATTAAACACAAGGAGTGGGAAGTACTATACAAGTCGTGGTGTGCATTATAAGTTTGCAACGCCCGCAAACCTGTTAAACCTGTTAATTTGTTGGCTTTTAAAAAATCTGATCCAACCGGTCCCTCCCTGAAACTTCCCTCCCTGAAAATGCTCAGAAAGTTACTCCAATCAAGTGCCAGAGTAACTCTTCTTCGATGATATGAAGAGGAATGTATCACCTCACATTTTATTGAAGAGCTATCTGCACATGGACATTTTGTTTCCTATGGATAAAGGAAAAA
The DNA here is from genome assembly GCF_964261635.1 of Lissotriton helveticus. Classification (NCBI taxonomy): domain Eukaryota; kingdom Metazoa; phylum Chordata; class Amphibia; order Caudata; family Salamandridae; genus Lissotriton; species Lissotriton helveticus. Next base: position 730,376,691 of record NC_136068.1, read on the forward strand.
GTAAAACAAGTATTGGCATATATTGGTAAGATAGAAGAAATATGTATTTGTGTGGAAGCAAAGAACAGTAGAATAATAATAGTGTAGGTTAAAAATTCAGATGATAGTGGAACTTCAAGCCAGACCTAAAGATCTATGTAGGTTAATGTCTGCCCTCCTCCCATGTGTGGTGCTCCCAGAGATCTAGTTATCTAAGACCCTTTAATAGCATTACAGTGTCATGTGAGTCCCTCTGAAAGCTCAAGCTAAGGGAGCTGGATAAATAATAATAAGGTCACAGTTGTGTGGAAAGCAAGCAGGTTTTGTGGATGCACAACACGTCTGCCGAATCGAAACATGTACTCCTAGCTCCCAACATGTGGGTGGAGCCTAAGCCCCTTTCGAGTGATCCTCACATACTTGTCTGGCAACAAGTGAAATTTCAAGCCAGGCCATACAAATGTGTATTTGCACTCCTGGTTGAATTCTCTGACATCTGTGCAACATAGCTTTCCACACAAAGGGAGCAGGAGCCAGCAAAAGATGTCACTTAACAAACTAAGTGGCATGTCTTCAAACCTGTACCTGCCACACACTTTCAGGTGTATTTCTGGGAATGTTCTTGAATTGAAAAAATAATCTAAAAGTAAGTAAGTAGGCCCTGTATCTTTAATGTGATGAAAAATTTCCTTTAAATAGCTTTAAGCTAGCTAGAACAATATGTATTATACTATAATGTATCTGTTGGATGAATCTCCTCATGGACACCTGAGAGAAATATTGTCAAATTGCTATTCTCTTTTCTTTTCTACAATGGAGGTAGGTTACAAAAGGCCTCTAAATTCATAGTAATGTCCAGAAAACACCAAAACTACGCATTTCACTTAGGCCTGCATTTACTGGGCTTTCAGGGGAAGCATCATTCTTTGTATTTTGTTAAAGATATAAAAACATAAAAATGATTCTGATTTCTCTCTCCATGTGCTCCAGCCTTCAGTCAACACATGGATTGTCTCGAAACCATCTTCAGAAAAAGTGGAGCTCTCTTTTGGCCTACAGACATTTTTCAATTTCTCAAATATAGCATCACTCGAACAGCTATATAATCGTTTAGACAATCTACCCACTTGTTGTACAGCAGAGTAGCAATTTGCCACTCTGTTATTTACCTGCTAGGCTTCAACAGACTATGGGTTTTATAAGACCATGTAGAGAGACATGGCCAAGGGATATGTTTTTCCATAAACATGGCCTTTAGGAGTTGGTTACAAATACCCTTTTGGTGAGTTATGTTAGTTATGTCATTTCCCTAACACACAAGTTGGCATCTGCAATTAAGTGTAGGCAGCCAGATGAAGGTCCGCCACTTAAAATCGTCGTTTAGCAGCCCTCACTACACTGTGAAGCTAGAGGTGCTAACTGTAAGGTTGTGTACAAAGGTCAGATATGGAACTCAATCGATACAGCAGATCACTATGGGAATAAGACTGATAAGCACATGCAGAATCTCCAGACTCAACTGGCAGACTGAAGATATTTCTACATTAGTTCTTCACTAAACAAATCAGGAAGATTTATGTGAAGCTTTAAGAATTTAAGAGCAGCCAACTTTGCACCAGTTTGCAAATCCTGTTCACAAACAGCTGGTCAAAAACGTTCACTGACAATACATTTGAAATTAATATATCTGACTGAATGGGATTTTGTAGTTGAAGAGAAAATAGCCCACTGGTGTCCCTTTAGTCCCTAATCCACACCATACATGATTGCATGGAATTCTGGTTGACTTTCTGAACGTTCCTCTGAAAAAATATAAATGGGGGTGCCCAAGACTAATAAGCCGAGCAAGAGCACAATCAGTCAATCAGTCAAATATTCTTTATTCCATTTTTTTGCAACCATAAAAGAGAACGTCAAGGTTTAAAACAAAAAACAGACAATATGTAATAAAAGTCATAACAATAAAATACATAATCAGCAATGTAGGTCTAAAAGATAAGATGATATGTTATCGGATAGCAGCATATCACTAATTACCAAGTGGAGGCAAAAATGTAAATTTTGGGACAACAACCATAAGTTAGCACACAGACAATACAGATATAAATCTTAAAAACAACACTGTGTCCTCAAAAACCATGATATTCAAAAGACAATTCATTAAGAGTAAAAAAGAACAACAACAAAAAATGAGACAGGTGACCAGAGCATGATATAGTGATGACAGTAAATTCGGAAAAAAATACTAATTGTAAACTAAACAAATAATTTCCCAACAAGTTTCCGCAAGCGGACTGCTGTGGAGATATATCTAGAGACCATTAGACATGTGTATTCGCCATTTAAAAGTTGGAGGTGATATAAGGCTGGCCTACATTTCCTGATATTTAAAAATCTTAATAGGGGGATAAGAAAATCCCTCCTCGGTTTAGTATAAAGTCGACAAAAAAACAGGAAGTGCAGCATGTTCTGGGTTGATTTAGAGTCACACGGGTATGGTTCAAGTTTGGCATCACAATAAACTTTACGAGGATAAGAAACCAGGAAATGTGCAATGCCAAACCTAAATCTAATAAGATAAAACATGTTTGCATGACGAAAATAAAAAGAGAGATAGGGCTCAACACTTGGGGAGCGTACTAAAGGCAAAGATTCCAAGACTCTCTTTTTCCCAATCTCCAGGTGCTCACTGGTTGACTTTAAAAAAGATAAAAGGTCTCTTTTCAACTGAATTTTTGGGATCTTGGCAATTTGTTCAGGGTTATAAAAACAGTCCACCAAACCCACTGTCTCCAGCTGCCTTTTTATACAATTAAAGCATGGTATCTTCTGCATATGGTCAAATCTGAAACAGTCCAATATAATTGCACGGTTGAGGTCCAGATCATCTTTTGCCCATACAGAGTGCCATAGTAAAGTTGGAGCAATTTATATTCGATGGATTAAGTGAGTCAAGCCACGCTCCTTTTGACAGAAAATAATGGGGAGAGTACTTGGGACTGTCAGTAGTTGTCTAAGGAAATTATTCTCCACTACCTGAAGGCGAGCCGGATTGCAAAAGCCCCAGTCTCCAGCCCCATACAGAATTACAGAACACGAACAAGCCTTATTGATATTCATTATTGAGTCAATGGGTCTGTATCCTACTTTCTTTGTAAACTTGAACAATGCCTCCAAGTTTTGGTTGAAGCTGCTAACCCTTCTTTCGACTAATGATGCCAAGTGCTGTTCTGGTCGAAGGGAATACCCAGATACGAGAACGTTGGAACATAAGACATCCTTTCTTTGTTATTAAAACATGATTTTAAAAGGGGGGGAATTGCCTACCACCATAGTGTAAGACTTAGTGGTATTGGTCTTTAAACCCAAATAGAACATAAAATCATTAAATCTAGTGACAAGCATTTGTAGGCCCACACTGGTGCTAGACATTAACACACAACCATCGGCATAAAGTAATGCCGGAAGATTTCTGGTGCCTATCTTGTGAACATCAACATGTCCTTGATTAATATACCTTTCCAAATCATTAATGTAAAGACAGACTACAAAAGGGGCAAGCACGCACCCTTGATGTACCACGCGATTCATTTTAATGGGAGAGTTCCCCGTCCACGACATACCTGACCCTCCGTGTCACATCAGGGTGCATCTGTGCTAGAAAATGAACTAAAGATGTATCAATGCCCAGCTTCAGCATTTTTTCCCATAATTTCCCTCTCTCCACCCAGTCAAAAGCTGATGTAAGATCCATAAAACCAAGATAAAGGGAGCCGTTCTTAGCTATTGTGTACTTGTTTATGACCAGGTGGAGGTCAAGACACTGCTCAACAGTTCCCAGGCCCCTTCTGAAGCCATACTGTATATCAGAGAACTTCCCGCTTTCAGTTATCCAAGTCTCGAGTCGATCTAAAATTACCCTGCCCATCAATTTGCATGTACAATCAATTAATGAAATTGGGCGATAGCACCTTGGGTCTGACCTGTCTTCTTTTTCAAAAATGGGTACTATAATCACATTGGCCCAGATTTTGGAGGGCCCTGGGGAGATATACAGCTTAAAATATTGGTCAGCAGTGGAAGCCAGAGGACAGCATTGACTAGTAAAAGGTCAGAGGGGTCGCCATCGAGGCTAGATGTCTTGTTCTTTATAGCTTGATTTAAGGCTTTTTTAACTTCCTCAAAAGTTGGGGGCACTCTTAAGTTCCCTGACCAATGTTCTTGTCGATATGATTTAGGATGCAACAGTGCTCGCCATTGTTGTTATATAAGCTAGAGAAGTGTTGAACCCAAGCATCAGACATAATTGTAGCATCAATATTACTATTGTGGGAGCTTTGAAAAAAAGGTGAATTGACAGTTTTCCAAAAAAGTCTGTGATCTTTGTTAAGACTAGCGTCATGCAGTTGTTCCCATGACTCTTTTCTTATGGCCAATTTACATTTCAGAATATCCTTTTTATATTCATTTCGAACGTGTCTCACCACTAAATTATCCCTAGATTATTTTTGATTCAGTGCCTTAATAAGGTTCCTGTGAGCTTGTAACCAATCTCTGTTAAACCATTTATAAAGCCTCTGTGGTCTCGGATTCCTGTTCCCTCACAGTACATTTTTAATAGTCTCCGTTATTTCAGCAAAAACCCTTAGCATAGAAGATGAATTTATTGTGCTTTCTAGACACTCAAAAATGTGTGCCTTATTGGCAATCAAGATCTGCTGAGGAACGGAATCCAAGTCTACCAGGGCACACTTATGCAGGAAACCTTTTTTTGTATTATAATATATGGGATGTGATTTTCATTTCCCAGTGGAATAACAAATCTGTGTCTCTAAGCGAATGGCTAGGGAAAAGTGATCACTCAGACAAACCTTTAAAATGGAAAATGCCACAGAATGAGGTCCAAAATATTCAGAAAGGGCAATAAAATCAATGAGGCTACATCGGCCTCTGCCCATGTAGTAGACATGATCTAAGCCCACTGGTTTGATAAGATCTATTGTTGAAAAAAGAGAAAACCTAGAAAGTAGAGAGTTAAAAATGTCGCTGCAGGGATTATGCTGAAAATTACAACCACCTTGGTTTTCCCCACCTGCCAGACTGAATGCGGACTGCTTTCATAAAAGACTTTGGGCCATATGTATCATGCAAATTCGCAATCGCAAAGGCCGAAATTCGCAGAATTTCGGCCTTTGCGAATGCGAATTTGCTAAATGGAATGTATGAAGCAAAACTGGTGCAAAATAAGGAATCGCAAAATTTGCAATTCCTTATTTTGCAATTGCATTTAAGGAATCGCACATTTTGTGATTCCTTAAATGCAATGTATGTAGCAAAAAAAAATAGCAAAATGCCCTTAAGGAATCAAAAATTAGCTAGCATTCGCGCCAAGAATTTTCAATTCTATTAAGGACACGGAGGCGAGGATTATGCTTCTCTTTCTTTACTGTAATTTCACAGCAGCCAATAAACATACAGTTTAATAAAAAATAAACTACAGAGGCCATGATGCTTAGCCTTAGCCACGCCTCCATGAACCCTATAAGAGTCCTAGTAACATTCCCAGCGTCCTCTTTCTTTGCACGAACTTACAGAATAAGTCCAACAACCAAAAGTCTATAATATTCTCCAACAGGGAATAACAGGGAACACCGTTCCAACTTCATCCTTCAACGGAAGACTCTTCATTCGGATTTCTTGTCTTTGCCTACAAAAAAGGAAATACAACAACCCGTAATTCCTGTATAGAACAGCCTTAAACATATCAGAACGGGTGGGTAAGCATGATCATACATTTGAACATAGCCGGGTGGGATAATCCTCGCCTCCGTGTCCTTAATAGAATTGAAAATTCTTGGCGCGAATGCTAGCTAATTTTTGATTCTGTTACAGGACCGAAGGCTTCAGATTATGCTAGTTTAACGCTGTATCAAAAACAACTGATGTAATGTCTCCCACCGGCTTATAATAAAACTGTTTGAATGTCGATTCAGACGACCAATCAGCACAATGCATGATATCCTGAATGTTAGCTCCTAATAAATATGACTACGAAGCCATTGCACCACGCACAGAGTGTGCCCTAAACAGTTGAATATCAACACCAGCTTCTTTCATCATAAACTTAAGCCATCTTGCAATAGTAGCGGAGGACACAGGTTTAAATGGCTTTTGAACAGCAATCAAAAGTTGCGTGACACCAGCTGGTCTCAAAGAACGAGCACACTCCTCGTAAGCTTTCAAGCATTGGACCACACATAATTTGGGATTAGTAGGGAAAGCATTATAATCAACCTGTCTAGAAAGGGTCTTTGTACGACCTGTAATGGTAAAAGAAACTCCCTCCGGAGTAAATACTCTACCTGTAATGTCCAAGGCGCGTACATCTGACGATCTTCTGCAAGCTGACAAACACAATAGCATGGCTAGTTTCGCAGATAACTGTTTTCTGGAAAGCGAATCTTTAGCGGCCAACTATCAATGAGTTTGATGACCAAAGAAACGTCCCATAGCCCAGAATACTTGGGCTTGGGAGGATTCGCGACACGTATGCCCTGAAGGAGTTTGCATACCAGAGGGTGCATACCCACTGGTTTTCCGTCAATGTGGGTATGCCCCGCGGAAATGGCAGACCGGAAGTTATTCACGGATCTATAGGCCAAACCACCAGCCGCTTTGTCTGACAAAAAATTTACGACATGGGAAAGTCCTGCCCCCACGGGATCCAAATCCCGTTCCACGCACCAACATAACCAACCTTTTTCTCGTGGAAGGGGCCCAGGCCTGCTTGATAAAGTCACTAGCCGTTCCTGAAACTCCAGGCAAGCTCCATTGCTGCCTGAAAGCCTCCATGCCATCAGCGATATTCGTTGAGACAGGATCAGCGGATGCTGTTCTCGCAGAGGTCCCAGGAGGAGATTCTCCGACCACGGGAGCCTCCTGGGAAGGTCGCAGCACATCCCCAATAACATCGGGAACCAGGGCTGCGATCTCCACAGAGGCGTCACTAGGACCACCTCCGCCTTCTGTTTGGTAATGTGAGAGGCCACTCGTGGAATCAGAAGAAAGGGAGAGAATGCGTAGTTCACGTCCCCGAACAGTCCTGCAGAAACGCATCCGTTGCTTCTGCTGCTGGATCCGGCCTCCAGCTGAATAACCTGGGAAGCTGACGGTTCAGTCTGGATGCGAATAAGTCGATCTGACACGGACCCCATAGATCCTGAAGCCATTTGAACACTCTGGGGGGCAGCTGCCAATCGCTGTAATCCCGAAGATGTCTCGAGTTCCAGTCCGCTATCACGTTGGACTGACCCGAAATATATTCCGCTATAATCGTGATCTGATGATTGAGACAATAATGCCAAAAATCCTTGGCTATCTCCACCAACATGGACGATCTCGTCCCTCCTTGCTTGTTTATGTAACGCACCGCCGAGACGTTGTCCATCCGAAGGAGGATGCAACAAGACGTCCGTTGCAGCGAGAGAGTCCTGATGGCGAAGGAGCCCGCGAGGAGCTCCAGGCAATTTATATGGAGTTCTAGCTCTTGCGGAGACCACCTTCCGCCTGTGGAAACATCTCCACAGCGTGCCCCCCAGCCCCAACGGCTGGCGTCGGACTCGATGACTATCTCGGGCAGAGAGCCGAAAATGGATCTGCCGTTCAACGCTTCCACGTGGCTCAACCACCAACGCATCTCGTCTCTGACCTCCTGAGACAGAGGAACCAGGTCTGAATAAGCCAGACCTCTCTGGAGATGCTGAAGTTTGAGTCTCTGCAATGCCCTGTAGTGTAGAGGGCCCGGAAATATCGCCTGGACGGACAATGCCAATAAACCCACTACTCTGGCAATCGTCCTGAGAGAGATCATCTGTTTGCTGAGAAGGGACAGAATCTCCTTCTTCAGGTCCTTCAATTTGGACTGTGGCAGACTGAGTTGTGCCGACTGTGAGTCGATCACAAACCCCAGAAAATCCATCGACTGAGATGGGATCAGGGCCGACTTGGCCTGATTGATCACAAACCCCAGAGCTTGGAGCAGAGAAATTGTCATCTGAAGATGCCACAAAACTAGATCTGGACTGTGGGCCATGATCAGGATGTCGTTGAGATTTATTATCATGCGCACCCCCTGCTCCCGCAGGTGCGCGACCACCGGCTTCATTACCTTGGTGAAGCACCATGGAGCCGAGGAAAGCCCGAAAGGAAGGGCCGAGTATTCGAACCACCAACCGTTCCACTGAAACTGGAGGAAACGGCGATGAGGAGGGTAGATGGGAATCGAAAGATAGGCGTCTTTGAGATCCAGTCACACCATCCAGTCGTTCGGTTGTAAAAGATCCGTCAACAGATGGATCCCCTCCATCTTGAAATGATTGTAGACCAGAAAATAGTTGAAGTCCCTTAAATTCAACACTAGCCTGTGGCCACCACCTCTTTTCTGCACTAGGAAGATATTGCTGCAAAACCCGTGCGGGCTGTACTCGCACTCTGCTACGGCTTGTTTGCAAAGCAATTCTTCTATCTCTTTGTCTATACAAATCCTCTCTGGTTGGGAAAAATGGAGAACCCTCGGGAGATGTGCCTGTCTCGGTGTCTCGTAAAACTCCAGTCGAAACCCCTGAATAGTTTGTAGGACCCAAGCGTCCTGAGTCAGGAGACTCCAAGTATGAAGGAAATGCATGGTGCGACCACCCAATGGCATATGGAAACAATCTATTGCGTTCACCTGATGAATTCTGGGGATGGAACCCTGCTCTGTTGCCTCCTCCTTGGTATCTGCCTTTGGAGTATGGACGTCGCGTGGGATAGAATGTGCCACCTCTGGTCGAGTCCCAGTCTCCTCGACCCCGGCCGAAGTCACCTCTGGGGGGACCTTGATTGGCGAAGCGGCCTGGCGAGCGTCCCCGACCTCGTCCGGCCCTGTTAAAAAGGTGTTGCTGAAGCACACGCTTGATGCCGAATTGAGCCTTATCCAGCGAAGTGAAGGTGCCAACGTATTTGGAGACATCCTTCACGAAGCCGTCGCCAAAAAGGTTTCCTTCCGCAAGTGGACCAGGTTTCGCTGTCGCAAGCTCCGTCAGATTAGAGTCCATTCTCATCAAGAGGGACTTGCGTCGCTCTGTGGACACTGCGCAATTAGCATTGCCTAATAAACAAATGGCCCGTTGGGTCCAACCCGCCAAAATATCAGGGTCAACTGGGACATTGGATTCCTTTGCTTGCAAGGCCATCTCCAGGATTTTTGCTAATGGTCCTACGACATCAAGCATTTTATCCTGACAACCACGCCAGGCTCGGTCTAACCCCTTTTTAGGGTCCTTAGCAAACTTTTTCAGGAAAGTGAGAAGGCTAGGGTCTATTTCTGGAGTCTCTGCCACCTTATGGGCAAGGTCGGGACGAGGGCATTCCGATCTAAGGCGGTTCCGAAGCTCCTTGTCAAACCCCTTCCTAATATTTTGTTGAAGGTACTCTGCCACAGCAGGGGCTGGAACCCAATCTGACGATCGAGGGTAAATAATGTCAGAGGGGTTGAAGGTAAAGGGAGAATTAGGAGGGGGGTCTGACGCCGAAGCGACGTCTTTCTTAGACTTCTTCTTCGGAGGCTGTTCCTCATCCGTATCCGTGGTGTCAGTGCCAGTGGTAGTAGTGGTGTCTGTGTCCACATAATGTTGTTTACTGGTAGCCTTGCCACCGGCCAGATAGGCATGGTCCAGCCCAGACGCAGACGGGAGGGAACTTAAAGCGCCAGAGTGTGGCCATTGATCAGGAATAGCTGTCTTGGGAGCTGTCTTAGGAGCTGGTGGAGACTTTTTAGTGGACTTATTCTTTGTAAAGCCAGGGCGCTTTGCAAAGCTCTCCAGCTGCTTAGTTATTTGCTTAAGCCCAGCCGCCAATGCTTGGTGCACAGTCGCAGGAACTGCGCTTTCCACTGCCTTGCTGACCGAGGCCTGGACGGAAGCGTCCAGAGCCTCAACAATTTTGTCCTCCACAGCAGCAGCAGGCTGTTCCTCATAAGTTTCTTCCCCCGCCTCCTCCTCAAAATACACCCACTCCTCCATGACCACAACAGTGGGGTAAGAATAAAGGTAAGAACAAAGTTCACAAGAGGTAGGCACTGGGGGAGTCAGGGGGGGGTCAGCCCCAATGCACACTGTTCCAAAAAACCAAATAACCAGTACCAGACCCCCTCAGCAGGTGCTGTAGTCAAATTATTGCAGCCCAAAAGCACGTCGGAGCCAAGAAAAACTGTACAAGTAGCGTGTGTTCACTCCAAAAAAGGCAGAAACTATTCTTGCAACCAGTTCAGGTGTCAAGCTCCACCAGCTCACAGAAAATGCGGTGAAAAACGGTGGAATCAGCAAGAACGGCGTGTGCAGCCCAACGCGCGCCCAAATCCCACTAAAATATAGCCCAATGGGCGCGCGTCACGCTGCACGCGCCTGCCGCGAGGTTCGCGGCTCCACTGCGCATACGGGCGATTAGGGAGAGCCCTTGCGCTGCCTGCCGGCGGAAGAAGCAGCCGGAGGTAAGGGAATTGACCGCAGCGCGGTCCGGTACTGGTGCGCGTTAGAAGCGTTTTGCCCAAATCAACGAGAAACGGAAGAGGAGCAGGGCTCCGTCCATGCGCGTTGAAGCGCTGCCAGCGAGCCGGGTGATCGGCTCCTTCAGACCCGGGCAGCACCCGCTAGCATAACAAACACAACCATTAAAAACTATTAAAAAGCATACATTCCAGAATTCACAGCGAGCAAGCTGATAAAACAAGTCACAGACACTGCCTAAAGCGTATAACAACAAGTAATAGCCAGTCAATTAAAGGGTAGTATAAGGAGCATGGCACTTATCTCTTGCTGTGTGAGCAGCAAAGAGGACGCTGAGAATGTTACCAGGACTCTTATAGGGTTCATGGAGGCGTGGCTAAGGCTAAGCATCATGGCCTCTGTAGTTTATTTTTTATTAAACTGTATGTTTATTGGCTGCTGTGAAATTACAGTAAAGAAAGAGAAGCATAATCTGAAGCCTCCGGTCCTGTAATAGAATCGCAAATTACCACCAACTTCTAGTTGGTGGTAAGTTGCGAATTCCTTGAAAAATGCAAATTTTTGCATTTTTCAAAGTGCCATGTGATGCACATACATGCCCTTAGGGCATATATGTACGCCACATGTGCACCCATGCATATTTCAGGGGTGCAACAGGGTGTCCTTTGGACACTCCTGCACCCTTGAAATTATTCTCAATTTGCAATTAGCAAATTGCGAATCGCAAATTGAGAATAACTTCCCATTCATTCCTATGGGCCTCCTGGCCCATAGAAATGAATGGGAAAGTATTCCCTTAATTGCGATTCGCAACTTGCGAATCGCAATTAATTAATTCTAAGGAATCGCAAAAAAAATGCGAATTTGTACATACATACCTATTTGCGATTCTCAAATGGCGATTTCTTAAAAATCGCTATTTGAGAATCGCAAATGGGTATCTATGGCCCATAATCTACAATTAAAATCTCCCCCCAGAGTAAAATAATATCTGTATTCATTTCCTGTAAGTGTCTACTGAGTGATTTTTCTAGCTCCGCTGCAGTATCAGTGTTATTAGAAACAACATTATTGTGATAAAAGTTAACAATAACCAATATTACCCTCTGATTATATTAAATATTAATGTAATGATTTGAAAATGCGGTGATTCAAGGTATGTCTTGCCAACCTTATCTGCTAGTGTAGTTGCCACTAAAGTGAGTAGGCCCCCCTTGTGATGACCACCCAGTGCTGCGCTTGTTGAAGTATGTATGGAAATGTAGCCATCAATATGGACTATTTCCCTGGCCCAGGTTTCTTGGAGGCATATCATACTATATTCTTTCACAAGGTTGAGCCCAGCCTCATTCCTCATCTTGTTTAATAAACTTGCAATGTTCCAAAACAAACCTCCATGAACAATTAAATTATTGCTGGAAAATGCACCTCGGTTACTCGCATGGCTATCTGCCCGGCAGTCATCATGGAGCTTCTGAACTGTGTTTAGGGGTGTCATATTTTGGCCCATTTCTGCTATTAGAGTATTTGCGGTTTCCACTGGGACTACCATTGCCAGATCCGCATAATTAGTTTTTCCACATATACCAGGCCATTAGTCACTGACGTACCAGTTCTACCTTCAGCATCTATCATATCGAAATCACAATTGATATCCCTTGTGGTTCCCATCAGCCATAGATGTAGTCAATTCACCTGTTCCAGGGGAGAATATCGATTAGAGATTAGGATGACGAAGTGCTGAGGTGCACTGTAATTAACATGATGTGACCTCGAGTGTGCAAGTGTGCTAGGCTTATTAAAATAGCCAGGGGGCACTGCCATGAAGGAGCCACTTACATTTGTGAGCCTTGAAAGCCTTTCCATAAGGGAGTGTATGAGAAACAATTTTTTTAATTAATGACAATACAGTCACCAACATCAGTTTTAAGTTGTGAGCCCACCCATGATACTGGCTCACCATTATTTATATTCCTTAATAAATCTTCACAGTTCAGTGAATTTGTGGTTTGCGCTAACTAGTGTAAGTTCTATACTTTAGCGGTAGTGTATCTTCTTCTTTGTTAGGGGATAGAGGTGGAGCGTTTTTGAGGACTATGATCAATGGGGTTGCTTCCGGTGGGAGGTGAAGGACTCTATCAAAATTTCTCCTTGTTTCAAAATAGGTTTTTCGAACTGGTTTAATAATTCCTGCAACATTTGTCTCAGGTAAAGTTGTTCAAGATCCCCCACCACCTACTGGAGTAGGTGCTACATTTGCTCTGATTTGAGATGGGCAGGTCAGAATATTATTAGCCATGTTAGCCATGATATTGGACTGGTGGCTGGGTATGGGCTGATGATCTAGCATGGCCGGGCTCTGGGGGGGGCAAGGAATTATTTGCATAGGCAAAGGCTTGGAGTCAGGCACCTTGTTAGTCCCACTGGTTAGACTGGTTAAACTGGACAGATTGGAGCCAATCAAGATTTTCAACGAGGTATCAATACTGTTGAGAATACTTAAACAAGCATTTACAATGCAATGGTTTCGCCTTTGGAAAAGTTAGAGCTATTGGCATTGTAAATGACAAAATTTGTATTTATGTGTTGGTTTTGTCATTTACATTGCCATTAGCTTAATCTCGGGCAATGTGAGACCTATCCCTACGGACGAGCTCAGCAGAAAGCAATTACTACCACACACACACATACCCAGAGCCACACACACACACACACCCAGAGACACAAACACCCACCCAGAGCCACCCCACACACACCCACACACCCACCCACCCACCCAGAGCCCCACACACACACACACACCCAGAGCCCCACACACACACACACCCAGAGCCCCCCACACACACACACACCCAGAGCCCCACACACACACAAACACACACCCAGAGCCCCACACACACACACACACACACCCAGAGCCCCCCACACACACACACACCCAGAGCCCCACACACACACACACCCAGAGCCCCACACACACACACACCCAGAGCCACACACACCCACCCAGAGGCAGGGCAGCCCACATCTCACTTCTTGCTGTTTGAACGATATATTTGGGGACTAAGAGTGTATTGCTACGTTCTCCCTACCTCTCTTTTTGTTGAACTGCATCTTCAAACGACACCAAACAAAATAATCTGCTAGAGGAATACTTTCAAATAAAATGTTATGGTGTTATGTTACAGATTAGCAGAGGTTATATACTGCATTACAGCGACGCCGCTACTTTAAAAATTATGGCTTTACCACCAGTGATGGGACTTTCAATATTTAGGACTGGCCACAGAAGGCACGGCTTGAACGGAATTAACAGTGCTTACTGCACACAATTTACAAGTTGGAACCAAAGAAGTGCAGGTACTATCCCTTTAAATGTACTGTAGTGGTGATGTGAAGTGCAGGTACTATCCCTTTAAATGTACTGCAGCGGTACTGAGTAGTGCAGGTACTCTTCCATTAAATGTCCTGCAACGATGCTGAGAAGTGCAGGGACTCTTCCATTAAGCGTACTGCAACGGTGCTGAGAAGTGCTGGTACTCTCCCATTAAGTGTACTGCAACGATGCTGAGAAGTGGTGGTACTCTCCCATTAAGCGTACTGCAACGGTGCTGAGAAGTGCATGTATTCTCCCTTTCAAATTATAGAAGCGCAGGTTCTCGGGAACCAGACAGTCCCTTCTCCTTTAAAGCACTACCCTCGTGGAAACAAAGCTTCGCCGCTGTGGTATAAACCTGAAGCGCTTTCCTGGCGAAGGCAGCAAGCGCTAGCGGTCTACACACGCAATGCACAGCGTTTCCACATTCCCTCTGTCGTCGGGGCCACACCAGCTGTGTCACTAAAGACTGGCTTTCTTTTTAACTCTCACATGTGCAGCCGGGGTGGTCTCGATCTAGTTGTTATAAATGTCAAATGTGGCAAAGGAGCCCACAAGCTCGAATTCCAGCGTCCATCACTTGAGCAAACGGTGTTATCCAGGGCAAACACTTTAGGTCTCGGCAGGCATATCAGACATTTTGCAAGGGCCTGGATCAAGCACGGGCCTCCCAAAGCAGAGCACCCGTTTGTAAATTAAAAAACAATATTTGTGTCCCCCAGGGAAAGAGGAAAGGCAGCGCCAGTATGGGCCAGTACCTGTGGCCATGTTAGCTGCCTCGTCATTAATGCATAGGGCAGACGTGCTTGAACACCTGTAGGTACATTTTGCAGCATGGCCCTAGGGTCCAGCAGCTGGCCTGACCCGAGTCCAAAAACCCAAAGCAGGCTGCGGCATATATATGTTACAACCATATAAAAAATAACCTGGTTTTACTATAGCGCGCTGTACACAAAATGTGTTACACCTACACGATTTCTTTTTATTGCATTTATCGACCTCAAAATGATGAAAGGCTACCCCAGCCCTGCCAGAATCTCCTCCTGAAACATGTGGCTTCACGCAGATATCAGGCGCTTTACTCACTGAGCTATCCTACCAGCTATGCATAACCGTACAAACGCAAGCCTTTCTCAGATAAGAAATGGTCACAACGTGAAACTCTTAACGCAACTGCGAAAGAAATAACAGAGGTGAATATAAATAATATTATCGTCACATCAGTCATCAGTGTATGTGATAATAGACACTACCACCCAAGGGTGGTAGTGCACACGATATGTTAATATTACCCAAGTTAACTGTGGGCACCTTCGACATCAGAAGGATAAAAGACTTACGTCTCGCGCTTTGACCCTGTGTTGGTTTCGCACAGATCTCTGCAGCACGCACCTCACTCTCTGAGCTACTTTCGCAGGTGTGCACGAGCTATCGCGACCCCCAAAGTAGTTTAGTTACCATAGCAGATCAGACCTCGATATAAGTAAAACGAGAAAAGCGACATTCAGAATCCTCATAACCTACCGGGGGGCGTTGTATCCGGGGACCCCTCGCAGCGCCGCGTTGCGCAGCTCTCCTCCCGCATCCAGCGGTGCACACGTCCCTCCGCCCTGGGCTGTGTACCTGCCTTCCGCGGGAAGGGCTGTGCCTCACCCTCCGCCCCCGGCCGGGCCGTGCCCTCACGCCCAGTCCGGGTGGCTGTGCACAGAGCCTGCAGACAATGGCTGTCTGTCCGCCTGGCTCTGCCTGCCCCGGTGGCTTTTTTTTTTCTAACTCGAGAAACAACAAAACGCGACTTCCTGCCCCTGTCACTACTTCCTGAAAGACTCGGAAGGAAGACAATTAAGTACAATTTACTAACACATTGAACTCTAATAGGAGGGGCTTGGCAACCTTCCCCTCCACCTCCTGCGCGCAGTTATCAATGGTGCAGCAGGTGCAGCGGCGCCGGGCCCATGGGTGTGAGAGGCCCAAAGCACCCCAGTTCAAGCTGCCTTTTACTACCTTTCCAGAGGGCATGGTGTGTGTTAGGCGTTCAAGTTCATGGTTTGCGTTACTTACGCCCGTGGCACTACTGCTACCACTTTTGCAGTCCTGCACTTTCATTTCACAAAACAGCGGGTTTCGCAGCTGGAGTTTCGCTTTGGCGCAACTGAAGCACATCGGGAAACGATAATTTGTAAGATGAGGGTCCAATACAGGTGCTACACGATTAACATCCGTCCAAGAATAAAAAAATAAAACAAGTCAGGTCCCGGGCCGGCAGCCAATCACAGCGCGGCCCGGGGAATGACGTCACGGGGGTGTCCCGGGCCGGCAGCCAATCACAGCGCGGCCCAGGACAAGGGGCGGGACTTAAAAAAAGTCACGGAAACGCCCCCGAATCGCGTTTTCACGGGGAAAGCGTGATTGACAGCCAATGTCTTCCAATGGCTAGCCTCCATTTATGGAGCTAGCCAATGGAAGACAGAGGCGGGACGAAGCCCGATACTGGAGTTCCTCAGATTTCCCCCTGGGCGGAGCACCTGCTTCGCAGGTGCTACGGCCAGGGCGAAACCTAAAAAGGCTCAACGAGAGTTTTCACAGTTATTTTATTTACAGAGTAAATGCACAGCGTTTCCACATTCCCTCTGTCGTCGGGGCCACACCAGCTGTGTCACTAAAGACTGGCTTTCTTTTTAACTCTCACATGTGCAGCCGGGGTGGTCTCGATCTAGTTGTTATAAATGTCAAATGTGGCAAAGGAGCCCACAAGCCCTGGAAAAGATGGGGTCCTACAGATATCTTGCTCGGTTATTTAAAGGAGTTTCAAGAAGGTGCATGATTAATTTTGTTTTTAATTCTTTTTAATTGCTAGTATTTATCAAAATCCTTATTCCTACATTAAATTCTTCCAAAGTGTGCCAGACTTATTGGGTGTCTCCAGCTTCGCAACTATTTGCTTGTGCAGGCTAAGAGGCTCGGCGTCATCCAATGGATGCAAAAGCGGATACTAATCTCAAAATATTGACTCCGTAATGCAGTGCATTCAACCGAGTCTGCACTCCTGGAAATCACAGACTCCCTTAAAATGATTGCCCACAAAGGTAGGAAGGCAGTCCTGATCCTACTCGACCTGCCGCCCGCATTTGATACCATATCAAATAAACAAGCAAAGAATTGGATGGTGTTGCCCTGACCAAGTGTTTCTGGTTCTACTCCTGAGTTAGACTCCCTTACGCTCTTCCTTGCAGTGGAGGCCAAGTTTTTTTCCGAACTGCAGGTGGCATTAAATTGTTTTTGTCTGTATGCAGGTTTTTGCCTTTTTAGTGGGTGGCGAGCATAAAATGTCAGATTGAGGACCATGTGGTATATTAAAGGCAGACTCTGGGTCCGAAGAGTTTGGTTCTGCCATAGAGGGCTTGGGGGCAAAAGAGGGCTGAACTTGTAATAGACTAAATGAGTCTGCCAGAGGACTCGTATGTAATGCCCTCTTTGTAGACCGCAGCCTCTCCGCAACATACTCAATCTCACTAGTATTAGCCCCCATAGCCGTGGTGAGAAAGTTGGTGATGGTAGAGGTTAATGGGCGGTCCTCGGTGGAAGGCTTCCCAATCCTCTTACCTTTGCTATAGGTCGATTCTGCAGGGGTTAATCAGGGTCAGAGTGCAGAGCCAAGAGTAAGGGCCCAGCCTTAAACGGCCGTGGACTGTTGCAGAAGGGCCCCCCTTGGCCCAGGCTTTGCCTGGACAGTTCCCGTGTGCGTCCCGTGCTGCAGGAACCCTGAGCTGTTTTTAAAGTGCCTCCTGGGGCACTAGTGGGGTGCGGCAGTGTTGGCGGCATGCAAAGCCACAAAGCAGGCTGGGGGTTGTGGTCTCGCTCCCACTGGCTGACGACCTGGAAAAGATGGGGTCCTACAGATATCTTGCTCGGTTATTTAAAGGAGTTTCAAGAAGGTGCATGATTAATTTTGTTTTTAATTCTTTTTAATTGCTAGTATTTATCAAAATCCTTATTTCTACATTAAATTAGGCAATACTAATCAGTGATTCACTTTGATGGATTCTGTGAACCTACTCTAAAATGCTTTTTGGTTAGCTTAAGCACTAATTAGCAAATGTCTGAATTTGGGTTCAAAGATGTCAAGTGCTAGAATATCTGACTCTGGATAGTGTCCCCATATAAAATTCCAGCTATTCTGAGTTTTCTCATTGAATACAGAATAACTCAACGACCAAACATACCAGGTCTATTATGGAGTCATTTTCCCCATTCTGAAGACAACATTGGAAACATTTTCTGCCTACTCTGACCAGGCAGATTTTTTTCCTGAATAATTGGTGGGAGGTGGCCAGCTAGGATAGTGGTACTGTGTCAGTGTAGGCTGATGTCAAGTCTGGGAGAAGCATTGTCTGCTCCCCCATGCTGCTGCAGAAAAGGTCAAGAATCCCTCCCTGTGCTGATGCTCACAGCACCTACGGCAGCAAAGAGATGTCCGGTGTCTCCAAGCCTGGAAATATCAGGTCCTAAATATGTGTAGCAGAATATTCTAATCCAGATAGGTAGAGAGATAGATAGGTACGGAGATAGATAGGTAGGTAGATAGATAGATAGATAGATAGTTAGATAGATAGATATCAATGAGGGGGATTTGAAGTGTTCTACTCACCTATGAGGGTCTCAAGGCATGGGGGAGCAGCTCTGGTCAATCGAAGAGCCAGGTCTTGAGGGTCTTCCTGAAGATGTGCAGAGTGGGGGCGCATCTGATGTTGACCAGGAGCTCGTTCCAGGTCTTAGCTGCAATGTCTGAAATGGTACTTCCACCCGTTCTTGTTCTGCAGATGTGCAGGGGTTCGGCGAGGGCGAGGTCAGAGAATTGGAGGATTCTCTTGGGTACGTGGAAGGAGATTCTTTCATTGAGATATTGGGGTCCAGTGTTGTGGAGGCATTTGTAGGCAAGGGTGAATATCTTGAAAGTTACACTTTTCTCAACGGGCTGCCAGTGGAGGTTTCGCAGGTGTTGGGTGATGTGTTTGTGTCGAGGGATGCAGAGGACGAGTCTGGCTGCAGTGTTCTCTATGGTCTGGGGTTTGTGGAGCAGAGACTTGTTGATCCCGCCGTAGAAGGCATTTCTGAGAGCTTGGGTGAATGCCTTTCTTGATTCGTTTGGGATCCATTTGAAGGTCTTACGAAGGATGTGGAGGGTGTTGAAGCAGGTGGAGGAGACGGCGTTGATCCGTCCGGTCATGGAGAGGGAGTAGTTGAGTACGATGCCGAGGTTCCGGGCATGGTCTTTGGGGGTCAAGGGGCTGCCGAGGGCGGTGGGCCACCACATGTTGTCTCATGCAGCGGGGGAGGGTCCAAGAATGAGGACCTCTGTCTTCTCCGAGTTGAGCTTCAGGCAGCTGCTGCTCATCCAGTATGCAACGTCTTTTATGCCTTCCTGGGAGCTGAGTCTGGTGCTTACGGGGTCCTTGGTGAGGGAGAGGAAGAGCTAGATGTCATCGGCATAGGATACTATGCTGAGTCTGTTCTGTCTAACGATGGTGGCAAGGGGGGCCATGTAGATGTTGAAGAGCACAGGGCTGAGTTATGATCCTTGGGGTACTCTGCAGTTGATCTCTGTGGGTTCGGAGAGTAAGGATGGAAGTCTGATTTTTTGGGATTAGCGTTTTGGGAACGGAGCCAGAGGGGTACGCT
This sequence comes from Lissotriton helveticus, assembly GCF_964261635.1. NCBI lineage: Eukaryota > Metazoa > Chordata > Amphibia > Caudata > Salamandridae > Lissotriton > Lissotriton helveticus. The sequence goes on from NC_136068.1 coordinate 730,396,269, forward strand.
GTATGACAGCATTGTGGATTCTGGCAGTGATTGTGCAGTGACAGACAGTGTCGAAGGCTGTGGAGAGGTCGAGTAGGATCAGGGCTGTGGGCTGTGGTGCGACCTTGGTCAAGGAAGGTGTGGATGTCGTCTGTAGCGGCGAGTAGAGCAGTCTCCGTGCTGTGGTTGCTGCGGAATCCGGATTGGGAGGGGTCGAGGATGGAGTTCTCTTCGATGAAATTCGTTAGTTGGACGTTGACGGTCTCTGTGACTTTGGCCGCGAAGGGGAGGAGGGAGATAGGTCGTAGTTCTTGAGGTTCGTTGGGTCTGCTGATGGCTTGTTAAGGAAGGGCTTGACTTCTGTGTGCTTCCAGTCATCGGGGAACGTGCCGGTTTCGAAGGTGGCATTGATAGTGCTTCGTAGTTCTGCGAGAATCCTGTTCTGAATGAAGGGCCTTTTGGTGGATCTGATGAGTTTGTCGTGGCATTCTTGTAGTGGTGCGGTCTTCGGGGGATTTGCTGTTTCTCCAGTTCTTCTCGAGACGTCTTCAGGTGCGTCTGGATTCTTGGAGGTCATTGGTGAACCAGGTGGCCTTTCTGGGGCGCTGTCTGTTGAGGTTTTGTAGAGGTGCAAGCTCGTCTGCGCAGTTGGTGATCTATCTGTGAAGTTTTTTGGCAGCAAGGTTGGCATCGGTCAAGGTGGAGGAGGCGTCATGGTTGAGGGTGGAGTTGAGGTGTTCCTCTGTGACCTTGCTCCAGTTCCTTCGTGGAGGGCAGGGTGCAGGTTTGGGGTCAGTGGGTTTGTTGATGTGAAAGTGTACGCAGTGGTCCAGGAAGTAGATAGATAGATAGATAGATAGATAGATAGATAGATAGATAGATAGATAGATAGATAGATAGACAGACAGACAGACAGACAGATAGATAGATAGATAGATAGATAGATACATAGATAGATAGATAGATAGATAGATAGATAGATAGATAGATAGATAGATAGATAGATAGATAGATAGATAGATAGATAGATAGATAGATAGATAGATAGATAGATAGATAGATAGATAGATAGATAGATAGATAGATAGATAGATAGATAGATTATGACTTGACTTTATTGACATATTTATTTTCTCCATGTCGTTGTCAAGAAGACACTTGGGGAATATTATCAAGACAGGCAATAAAATTATCGCCATTTTAGCGGCAGAAAACTGCTGCTAAAACGGCGATATTGGGCTTGATCTAAGGAATTCCATTTAAATCCCATGTTAGATGTCCTTCACATCTAACATGGGTTTTAATTGGAATTCCATTGACCATATTATCAAGCCCATTATCGTCGTTTTAGCTGCAGTTTTCTGCCGCTAAAACGGCGATAATTGTATCGCCTGTCTTGATAATATGCCCCCTGGAGTCCACCATAGACTTTCATTTATCACCTCAGTGCATTCTGGGAATGGCAGACTTGTTGAATTTTAACATAACCCTTTCGGCTACCTCAAGTGAAAACGTGATGAGTGATAGGAATGTCCAGAATTTAGGACCTCAGCACATGGTGTCATAAGGTAACCATATTTCAACAGCAGTGCACTGACAGGGAGATTTTTCAGTATTCCATTTACCCCTCCTCACATTTTAGAGGACGCTGCTGAACAATGACTTTAACCAGATTCCCCGTTGGAAGCTACTGCAACACCAATCAATTTTAATCTGAGATGAAATGTTCTTCATTGCTTGTTAATTGTGTAATTGTTATTCAGACAACCTTCTTGATATTTTTGCGCTAAATAATCATGCCTGTATTTCCCCTCCGCCTCGGTGTTTATTTAACCAATTAATTAAGGAGAGGGATATTCTGCATGAATTAGCATTTTAATCGGAGAACAAATTCCCCACGGTTGAAACATCTACATATGTTCAATGCTTCTGCTCCGCTTCTCAGCTATTAAAGTGATCACACAACATAATGACACGTACATCAGGCAAATACCTGGCTTTCAAATCAATCATCCTTCATTGAAGCTTAACCTTGAAGAGCCGCCATCTTTGGGGACGCTGCACAACAGCACTGCAGTCGTTTTCACACTCTTTCTACCCACGACTTTAGGGATGAATGATATCCTCCGGGGGTTGACAATTGATTGGACTCTTATTTGTCAACAGGCAGCACATCAATATGCTTGTTTAGAGGTTGAAGTTGACTGAGACAGGCATTTAGGTGCAAATAGAAAGAACGGGGAAATAGCACCAAACGTACATATTTTCTACTAATGTTACATTGGATTCACAAAACATGACACAAAACAACGTATGACTTATGAGCTGCAGTAATACTGATGTGTGTAATTACAGCAACATTAAAAGTAAAAGTAAGCACACAGGATGTTTCAAAATGAGTGTGATACATTAGTTTAAACAGCTATAAACCAACATTTTAAGAAATCAACAAGGCTGGAAGGGATACTGACATGGTGTAGGATGGTGTACTAGGCTCAGGGCAGGACCGAGAAACACCAAGCTTCCCCAAAAGGCAACCCATGGAACCCTGTTAAGCAAGAAGCCAGAAATAAGCATACTCAATGACATCCCAGGGAGCAATATCAGAGAACGTTGTTACAAATGACGGCAATAAACATACATTACTAATTTAACTTCAAAATAAAAGGCCTTAACACTTCTGTTCTGGATACAGCTAATTCTCAATTTCACTAAGTTATCACACTAACTCTTAATTCCCCCAAAATTAACATGATTACCACAAGCGGTGATTGATTCTATATGGTGTGGGAAAGAAGTGTACATAAATACTAACACTCTATTGAGATACATTTGCACCAAAGTAATTCACAAGGAGCTTTGTTTGTGAATATACTGCCAGCATAAATACACACAACACATTATTAACTCAACTTGGTATAAACGTAATATGATACTTGCAATTATGTATATGTTCTAATATGCAGACAATGATTGCTCTGGACTAAAAAGCACTACGTGAAGAATGGATGTGACTGTGGCTTCAAGGAGGACAAATGGTTACAAGACCAGAAACCAGAATCCCATCTTAGACCATCGACTGCATGCTGACAAGAACAAAAAATGCAATCCACTTCATGGTATCTGGAGAATAAAAGCTATTGCTGATTACTACCATCTTTTTGAAGAAATATTCACTCTGCAGAAAAATGAAGGCATACTTCTTACAAGGGTTGGGAAGACTGACATTCAAAGTGCTTGGGAGGCTTCCACTGGTGTCTGATTGTTAAATATATAAAGGTACTTGCCTTTTCCTTATTGCAGGTGTTGCATGCTGACACGTGGCCAAGGATGTGCTGGGCTCCTGCTTTCAAGACATATCCACTGGAATAGGTTCTTCTTCTTCGCAAGGTGTGGTCATGACTTCAGCATTCAGTTGACACAATGTTTTCTCTTTGTTATAGTAACATGGACGGTAAAAGATCAAGTGTAATGAAAGTGACATAGCACACCCTTTGACTATGAAGGCATAATGGGTTTAGTCCATTGTGCCTCTATACACCCACTGTTTGCATCTATGTACTGCTGAGAGGCTGGGGTAAATAGAAAGAGTGGAATGCTTGCTCGTTGAGCTGATGCTTTCCTGACCTCTGAGATAAGAGTCAGTAAGTAAGTATCAGGAGTCAGAAAGGTCAAACTAGTGTTACCTGCTGCTAACCCTAATGGACGTCCTCTCAATGGCAGACTGATATCTAGATTAACTTGGTTTCGTTTCTGAAGTAGTACAACGCACCGCAGACTGGAGTGAAAGTGTAGTTGCAGAGCTGCTGTTGTACGTTTTGTGCTCTGTACTTCCAATTTGAACTGTAGGAGTAATTGAGGTCCACTGAAAAAGATTGAGGCATGGGAATAGTGTAGATTGCTGAGGAGTGGGCGGATGTAAATTGCCATGCACTGGAATGAGTTGTGTTCTGTACTAGTCTACTTCAGGCTGGGATTAAACTGTAAGTAGAGGTGTGAGTCAAGTTTGATTTCTGTACTAACCTGCAATTCTTTAGGCCTGAACATTCCGCAGGTCTGCCAGTGTATTTTTCAGGGGTGGCTGGTGACAGTGAAAACTGGTGGGGTGTAATTTATTTATTTATTTATTTAGCGATTTATAAAGCGCCTGGTGACCCGGAGGCATCCCCGCGCTAATGATACAAGTGGAGACCAGAGGGGGAAGGGGAGCTTATTTGGGGAAAAGCAGAGTTTTCAGTTTTTTACGGAAGAGGAGGTGGCAGGGTTCCAGTCGCAGGCAGCGGGGGAGTGAGTTCCATCCTGCAGACGCTTTTACTGCGAACCGTCTACCACCAGTGCGTGCCTTCCTGAATCTCGGGACGGTGGCCAAGCGTTCGTTGTCAGAGCGTAGGAGACTATGGGCCTTGTAGGGGGTGACCATGTCTCTCAGGATAGAAGGGCCAAGACCATTGAGGAGTTTGTGGGCAGTGCACATCGCCTTGAATTCTACCCTCTGCCGCACTGGAAGCCAATGTAGGGCCTTCAGCGCTGGTCTGGCAGAGGTTCTGGAAGGGAGACCCATAAGGAGCCGGGCTGCCGCGTTTTGAGTTCGCTGGAGTTTGGCCAGGGTAGATTCAGGGGCTCCCAGATAGACAGCATTGCTATAGTCTAGCCGGCAAGGACGTGTAATGACGTCCCAAATTACAAAAATTAAGGGAGCGAAGGAAGTAAGCCCATCTGTCCCACAGAGAGAACAGAGGGTTGTCCAACGGGAAAAGTTTGAAAAATAGGGTACAAATTGTACATTTTTCAAAGGCGCGCAACACCCATTGGACTCAAAGGGCTTCAGCCCCCCGTCGTATGTGTCAGTCCGGGATGAGACAGCTTCCTGGACACACACACAGCCGCACCCGAGCACTTCACAGGTCTTTAAAGACCATTTTCATGTTAATGAGGCTTTGTTGTTGTTTCACCCCTTCTAAGCAGGTTGAGTGGCGGGCGAGCACATCCGCGTTCATAGCGTGCGTGCCAAGCATCAGTTTGCAGTGACAATCGTGAGGTGACTCACTGCACGCAGCTCTTGTGCCAGTTGGCAGACAAGGTCATGAAATACACAACTGTCACACAATACTCCAAACTCCCCTTTATGTCTAGTTTTAAAAAATATCCGAGTTTGATAGGTTTCTCTGGGTGATGGCACGCCCAGACCAAATGCGTGAAGGACCCACATCTCCAAAATGGCTAATTTTTTATGCTGAAAAAATTACTTCTCCACATTGAGTTTAGGGGTCCTTTCTATTGCGGGCGCTAGGCCCGGCCACACAAGTGGGATACTGTTTTTATTGGGAGAAGTGTGGAATCACTGGGTGGTAGTAATTTTGAGGATCTCTATATAATTTTGAACTTTGGCTCCTAAAAATATGTAGAAAAGTTGTCATTTTTGACAAATGTATTTATTTATTTAAACAGTTTTATATAGCTCTGACAAGACCCAAAAGTATCAGAGCGCGTTACAAGGGTTGGCAGTGGAACAAATTGCAATATAACATTTGTACAAAAAGGAAAAGTGCAAGATAATAGAACAAAATGCAATGAACAGTAAATACATGGACAAGAAAATAAGGAGTACAATTAGTCCATAACCAGAATTGGATAGTTGAGCTAGTGTGGGTGGTCAGGGATGGGGGGGAGTATGGAGGTAGGGGGAAACTGAGGAGGGTGATGGGAGAGGAGATAGCATGTAGGAGTAGGCAGTGACTATAAGAGAACTAGTAGGGGAGGGTGGAAGTATATGTGAGAATGAGAGGAGGGGGGTAGTAAGTCAGGTATAATGTGGTGAGAACATAGCACCGTCATGGGCAGATTGTGAAACCCTGTTAGGTGGCAGGATTAAGGACCCCAGTATTTGTGAGAAGGTGCAGCTTGAGATCTTTTTTGAAGCTGAGGTAGGAGGGGTTGCAACGTAGATCTTTGGGGAGTGAGTTCAAGATAGTAGGCGCATTTCCGGAGAAAGAGCATAACTGGGTAGATTTCTTGTTTACCAAGAGAGGTACTACCATGAGAGTATTTGTGCTCCTCATTTCTCTAGAGCAACCTGCTTTGTGGAGTTTGTCTGAGAGGTACAATGGGGTATGATGATGCAAGGATTTATGGGTAATCCAAGCATTCTTGTAGGTGGATCTGTGTAACAATTAATAGTCCTTGAATCCAGTATAATATAATAGGTTTGATTTATTGTAGCTTAGTTCCAGGTTAAGTTAATAATAAAGAGATATATAAATGTAATAGTAGCCCCACCAAGAGCAGTTCTCCTGTCGCTCAGCCTGCCTGCCATCAACTGCCATTCCACACACAAGCCAGGCACCCAACCTTCCATGATGTCATCAGGCATTCTACCATTCACACTAGCTGAGCAACAGGGAAATCTAAGCAAGGGAAATGAAAGACATAAACCAGATATAACAATCTGCCTTGGATGGTAAGCCATTTGAGATCTTTAAGGATGGGGTAGATGTGATCAAACCGCTTACAATCTGAAATAAGCCTGGCCGCGAGGTTAAGGACTGATTTGATTGGGGCTAGGTGGACTTTCGGTGTTCCAGTGAGAATGGCATTACCATAGTCCAATCTAGAAAGTACTTGTGATTGAACAACTAATTTAAAGTCATCAGCAGGAATGAAGGGTTTAATTTTCTTGAGGTGGTGTGTAGAGATGAGAGCGCCTTTGGCCACGTTTCTTATGTGGGGAGAAAGGCTGAGGTTCTGGTCAATGCTTATTCCGAGGGATTTAACTGAGTTAGAGGTGGACAAAGAGTAATTGGGAGCTTTAAGGCCAGAGATCCAGTGTTGAATGGGGAGCCGGTTGTTTTTAGGAGCGAAGAGACTGGCTTCCATTTTTTAGGGTTGAGTTTAAGGTGATTGTGATGAAACCATTGTTGAATCTTAGTCAGGGCATCATTGAGGTGCAGAATGTCAGCTTGGGATTTGATTTTATAGTAAAGCTGGGTATCATCAGCATAGAGGTGGTAGTTGATTCCTGCTTGCTTAAGAATGAGGGTGAGGGGTTCCATGAAGAGGTTAAATAGAGAGGGAGAGAGAATAGAACCCTGGGGAGACAGGAATAGGTTTAGAGAGGCAATTGCTGATTTTAATTTGTTGGGATCTGTGCTGAAAGAAGGAGGTGAACCATACGAGGACAGGACCATTGAAGCCGAACTGATCTTTGAGGGTGTTTATTTATTTATTTATTTGCGGGTTTATAACGCGCTTGAATCCACTCCCGAAGGAGTATCTCTGCGCCCAGAAAAACACCAGTAGCAAAGGGGTAGAGCTGCCAATCTAATAAGGAGATCCTAATCAAAAGAATTCAAAACAGGGCTAAGCCTGGAATAAGAAGGTTTTCAACCTCTTTCTAAAGGTCAGATGATCTAAACACTGCCTTAGCAGAAGAGGGAGCTTATTCCATAGTGTAGGGCCAACCACTGACAGGGCTTTACCACCCCGCCTATCCTTTCTGATCGTGGGCACACGGAGAAGCAACTGGTTACTTGACCTAAGGGTACGGACAGGAGCATACAGGATCAATTTATCTGCCAGATAAGAGGGTCCGAGTCCATGTAGACCCTTATGGACCACACAACAGATCTTAAACTTCACTCTTTGGTGGACAGACAGCCAATGGAGTTTTTTCAAAAGGGGTTTGGAGGGGGATCTGGGCGGTGCATTGAGGACCAATCTAGTAGCGGTGTTCTGCACCACTTGAAGTTTGTCCAATACTTCTTCATTGGCTGATGCCAATAGTCCATTGCAATAGTCAAGCCGACCAAGCACCAGAGCCTGCACCAATGTTTTTCTGGTGGAGTCAGGGAGTAGTGGGAATACCTTACAGAGGAGCCCTATCACATGGAAACAGGATCATACTATAACATGTGCATGCTGTTTTAAAGATAATTCCTGATCCAGGGGAACCCCAAGATTCTTCACCACTTGTTTTGGTTTGGGAACCGGACCTAGGTCTGACGGCCACCAATCTGGAGCCCATAACATCTTTGCCTCACCAAAAAGCATGACCTCTGTCTTACCAACATTGCATTGAAGAAAATTAGAGGACATCCACTGGGAGACCGCCTTCATACCTTCGGAGAAAGATTGTTTAACCTCCGAGGTAAGAGATTTGAATGGAAAAAGAAGCTGAGTATCGTCAGCATATGACACTGGGCTGAAACCGAAAGCTCTCAAGATCCTGGCCAAGGGGGCCACATAGATGTTAAAAAGGGTAGGGCTCAAACATGAGCCCTGTGGTACCCCCTTGGTGATCTTAACCTCTGCTGATCGATACGACCCCATGTTTACACATTGTGTGCATTCAGAAAGAAAGCTCCTTAGCCACGCCAGAGCCATATTCTTCAGTCCAATCTCTGCTAAGCGTCCGATCAAGATGTTATGTGATATAGTATCGAACGCTGCCGATAAATCCAACGGAAAAACAACACTGGGTGTGGGCTTCCCACAGTAAGGCCAAGCCTCTCAATCATAAAACAACAGAACAGGACTACAGAAACACCCTTGTCCTGGTACATGCGGAGATCATCCGTTACCGACAGCAGGGCTGATTCGGTACTATAGTTTGGCCTAAAATCGGACTGAGAATAGTCCAGGCTCCCAGATTGTTCAATGAAGTTTGAAAAATGTTTATTCACATGCTTTTCGGTGAGTTTGCTCAAAAAGGGAAGCAGGGAAATAGGTCTAAGATTTGACAGATCCATCCACGGGACGGATGTATTTTTCCGGATAGGTCTCACCAGAGCCTTTTTCCATTCACATGGGACACAGCCCTTTGCAAGCGAGAGGTTGACAAGGCCCTGGATCTCAGGACCGAGCACCTTGCCCACCACCGGCATGATCCTGGCTGGAATCTGGTCCGACGGACATCCACTTTTAATCTGGCTAACCAGGTCCTCCACCTCCTTCAGGGAGATATCAGGAAACTTAAAAAAGTGCCAGTGTTTGCTCCTTCCATAGCCTGGGAAGATGCTATGGACACATCTACAGGCAAATTGGAAGCCATAATTGTTTCATAGATTTGATCAATTTTCTCAGTAAAAAAGCATGAGATATCGTGGCATAATTGTTGAGACAATATGTCCGTGCTCTCACAGGCAACTGGTTTTATAAAAGTCTGTAGGATCTGATATAATACTTTAGGAGCATCGCCTGCAGCCGAAAGTTGTATGGCAATATGATTCTTGCGGGCTGCTCTAATAGCTTTATGATAGAAGCTCAGCGCAATCTGGTAGCGAGTTCCATCCGCTTCCAGATGAGACGATCTCCAGGCCTTCTCGAGCTTCCTAGCGCCTTGTTTAAGAGACCGCAGATCCTCTGAAAACCAAACTTCCTGTTTTCTAGCTGGCCGAGATCTAAACGATTTAATAGGGGCAATTTGTTCCACAGCTATTCGGATGGCCCGCTCATATTTGGATAAAGCCACCTCAATATTTTTGGTGGGCGAAAAATTGGGTGCTACCAAAGTTTCCTTAAAAACCTCCTGAGATATTATGTGCCATTGTCTCCGCTTCACTGGTAACGGCACTGGTTGACTAAGGGGTTTACCCAGATTAGGCATAGTAAATTCCAGGATAAAGTGATCTGTCCAATTAACCTGTTTCAGTGGGTGACACACAATCGCAGGTGAATTGGAGAGAACTAGGTCCAAAGTATGTCCCGCCTGGTGGGTAGGCCTGATGTTATGCTGTATTAGACCTAATGGTGAGAGATCTGTCAGTATGGACTGAGTATCTGCATTGTTCTTCAACTCACTATGGATGTTAAAGTCCCCTAACAATAGTAAGTCTCTGCCCGTGTTGACATGTGGGGCCAGTGCTTCCACCAGAGAACTCGAGAATTTTGCACAAGGGCCTGGGGGACGAGACACTAGAGCCCCTTTCCAGCTATTCTTAGCTGAAATGCCAATTTTAAAGATCATCAATTCTAGATCCGTAGTACAGCACTGATCAATAATGGAAATAGCTACGCTACTATTGTGGACTATAGCTATACCACCTCCCACCTTAGTGGGGCGATCTAGTCTGACTATTTTGTATCCCTCTGGGATCCCAAGGGTAATGGCGGGAACCGAGTGAGGTTTCAGCCAGGTCTCTGTAAGAAAACAGAGATCAGGTTGGTAGGTTGAAATGAGGTCCCAGACCTCAATATGATGTTTGGGCAGTGATCTAATGTTACACAACAAGTTCCTCCATTCCATTTGCACCTTACAAGTTACCCCAGATAGCGTTTGTTGATGGAAGGCTACATTGTAAATATTGGAAACATACTGTGCCTGGAAACGGCAATGCCGACGTGAAAACGGCCCTTCTGGGGGAGATCCCCTTCCCTCACACATCCATCCAGAGAAGTTCCCCGTATGTCTAAAAGAGCTCGGGAAGAGTAAATCACCCTTTCCGAACAGAAGCGATCTCTGGTTGAGGAGATTAAAGTCATGGCCCCTGGCCCCGTCCGGTCGCGGACGGGCGCAGACGGGCTTCTCTTTGGCTTGTCTTAGGCGCGTCCTTAGGTGCTCCCCTGTGCGCGATCGCTGCACGCTCGTCACGACGAGAGGGCTAAATAGCCCTACCTGTCGGAGAGCTAGAGCGCTAACCGCTCGTGTGGTGTGAAGTCCCTGGCTCTTCCTGTCTCGCCCTCCGCTCAACGGTACTGGTTACCGAGTCGGACCGGGGCGGGCAGGCTGTAAGATCGAGTACAGGCTTCCCCAGGTGAGTATGAACTCCCGATTACCACAATGACACCCCAATGTTAGATGTTCAAGTTTTAAACAGGCTTTGCACACAGTTAAAATGAATGCGGCCAATATTTAAAATCAGAAACTTCGTATTTTTTAAAATATAATCAGGACTCAAATTATTCCAAGATGCATCAATCATTAGATAGCGCTCAGATAATTGCTTGCTGGACCCTACCACCTACCGTGTTGAGTAAGGCAGAGTGGTTAACAGTATCGAAAGCAGCAGAGAGGTCAAGAAGAATGAGAAAGAAGGCCTCCCCCTTGTTGAGGGAGTGATGGATGTCATCAATGATGTTGAGCATAGCAGTTTCAGTACTGTAGCCCTTTCTAAAGCCTGACTGTAATGTGTCCAAAAGGCTGAAAGAGTCAATGTGCTTGTCCAGTTGGAGCAAGGCGCATTTTTCGAGGGCCATGGAAAGAAGAGGAAGATTAGAGATAGGACGCAGACTGTTAAGGTCCGTGGGGTTGGCAGTAGCATTTTTTGAGGGTGGGAGTGATTTGACCAAGCTGGAGGGAAACAGGGACACACCCTGTGGCCAAGGAGGAGTTGATCATGGTAGCTCAATAAGGTGTGATGATATGCTTTAAATCTTGAATGAGGTTAGCGGAGAGAGGGTCCAAGGTATGAGAGGAGGGTTTAAGCTTAGTGATGATGTTGAGGACTTTACACTCTGTAACTGGGCTGAAATTAAGCCAAGATGCATTCTTTTTTAGCTGTGGGCTGGTGAGGAAATGTTCCGGGGGGGAGACGGTGGGAGGGAGTTGAACAGAGTCAGGAGGGGGCAAAGGTGTGAAAGGCGACTGAGATGGGAGGTCATAGAGGGGTGATGAGCACTGTGGTGGGAGGGTTACGGCAAAGGATAGATCAATCTTGGCGATTTCTTCGGAAAAGAAGTTTGCAATTTCTTCACATCTTTCGATAGAGGCCATCAATTTGGGGGGCAGAAGCTATTTGATTTTTGATAATGCTGAATAGTTCCCTGGGTCTTTTTTTAGCTCGGTCGAGTTGTGCCCGAAAGAAGGAGACCTTTTCATTGAGGATGTGTTTTTTGTAATTAGCCCTTCCGGTTCTGAGGAGGGCAAGATTTGGGGGGGAGGGGTGTTGTCTCCACGTGTGTTCGGTCAGCCTAAGCGAGCATCTCTCATTGTTGAGATCAGCATTAAACCAGGATTTGGCGGGGACGTTTTTTTGTGGTATTAATTTGGCTGAGGCAATTTGGTCAAGGACCTGGATGATGGATTTGTTGTAGTCTTTGGTAAGGTCATTAGCATTGTATGAGGGAGGTGAAAGTTGAAGTTTTGCTTTACTCTTAGTCTCTAGTTCGCCTGGAGGAATAAGATGAAGATTTCTGGTTAATTTCCTATTGTTGATGTTATAAGGCGAAGGGGGCAGTACGGCGCTGTTGATCGGGAAGAGGATAAGGTGATGGTCCGACCAGTCCATGGGGGCAATGTGGGAAAGGGAAGCCAGATCTTTGCTAGTAATGATAGCGTCAAGAGTAGCCCCTTTGGAATGTGTTGGTGAATGGCAGAGTTGAATCAAGTCAGTAACGTCGAGGAAGTCCTTGAAGATGTTAACCGAGGGATCATCCTTATTGTTCCAGTGAATATTAAAGTCTCCAAGGAATAGGTTTTTGGAGATGGAAATCGAGCCTTGGGAAAGTAGGTCAGACAAATCCTCCACAAAGGACAAAGGGTCACTAGGGGGATGGTAGATATTATGTAGCCGTATAGGAGGGGAACCCAGAACTTTAATTTCAGCTCCAATATATTCTAAAGTGGGTTGATCGGAGTTCTGAACAAGGGAGAGTTGGAGTTCATCTTAATAGATTATGGCTAGGCCCCCACCAATTTTGTCAAGCCTATCTTTCCTGAGGATGGAGTAACCCGGGGGAGAGAGCGGGTCAAGAATAGATGAGGAGTGATCCTTGAGTCAGGTTTCCGTAAGAAAAGCGATGTCAATGGCTTCACTAAGGATGGTTTCCGAGATTTCTGTTGCATGTCGTGCGGCGGATCGACAGTTGACCAGCATGCAGTTGAAGGGTTTAGGGTTGGTTTTGGGGGGACAGCAGGAATGGATAGTGGTGAGTTGCGGAGGAGGTCTGGGCAAGCCAGGGGAGGTAGGGATACGGCTTCTCCCCAGGATCACCAGAATAGTGGAGTGATGTGTAGGAGGGTCAGTAGTCACGGTGAATTGTGGAGGAGGCCTGGGCGAGCCAAGGGAGGTAGGGATATGGCTTCTCCCCAGGATCACCGGAATAGTGGAGTGAAGTGTAGGAGGGTTAGTAGTCATGGAGCTAGGGGGGTAAGTATTATTTAAGTCCTTGGGGTCCGGGAAGGAGAGATGGACCGGGCTTGGGATGGTATAGGAGGACAGTTACTGGGAAGTCCATCGGTTGAAATACCGTAAGGAGTAGTACACCCTTGTTGAGGGAAAGTAGTGTTAGTTTGTATGGAGCCCAAGGTAAAGAGATGATTGGCAGGATTAGTATCGGAGAACGCATTAAAGTCTTTCCTGGGAGATGAAAGTTCCAACATCAGGATAGAGAGGTGGAGTTCAATGTTAAGAAGTGATTAGGTTAAAAGCATAGAAGGTAAGGAGGAAATAAGGTAGGGGGAGAGGGGCATGTTCCACATTAGACAGGGAGAGAGGAATATGAAGTGGACATGGAGAGAACCCAGGTGGCGGCAAGTGAGGGGTGTTCCAGGTGCTAGACTGAGGATGAATTGTAGTTTGAGAGCGTGCATACCCAGTGGCCTAATGGGTGCTGGGAGAAGATGAGGGTACATGGGGCAAGTGAGGAGGGGTGCCATCTTATCTATGGTGGAGGGGGTAATTTAGATTGGAAGGGATTGGTGTCCATAGTGGAGCAGTAGGGGGGTGGGTGTGAGGGATCCAGTGTGTAGGGGGATCGGAGTAGGGGGATCAGTCTGAGGGGGCTGGGAGGAATGAGAGGTAAGAAGGGAGTGATTAGGGTTGAGTGGGAGAGCGTCAACGTTTGAAATATGCAGGACATTCAGGATAAATAAGGGTAGGGGATCCATTCAAAAGTCTGGGTGTCTAGTTTCCTGAAATATCTGGGGTGGTAGGTTTCCCTAGGTAGCAGCCAAGCACGGGTCAGAATTCCAGAGACTTTCACATCGACAAAAGGGATCATTTTCATGAGGAAAACAAGAAATGTCCACATTGCACTTTGGGGCATATCATGTTGTGGGTGATAGGCCAAGTCAACCAAGTCGCATAACATTTTTATCAGGAGACGTATGGGAATACAAAACATTTGTTACTATCCATTGAATTTCTCTCCATTTTTGGATCCTAATGTAAGCCAGAGAACAAGAAAGAATACATTTTGTAAAATGCCCTTGGAATCATACGATGGTATTGGTAACCCCAAATACAGGGATGTAAAAAAAAAAACTAGTCCTAACCTTAGTATATTGGGAAAATGAATTAATGCATATGTTTCCTTCATACCCATTTTTTATTCAGTCAGTCAATAAACTTTATCTTGGTCAACAGAACATAAAAGTGCAGAGTGTATATATACAAATTAAAAAAGTTTCCATGCATAAACATCCTTGATTTCATGCAGCCATCTAATAACTGTACTGGTTAAAATTTGACATTTTATTAGTGGACTAAAACATCAATCACCACTGGAGTCCTAACCTTCAGATCTAAGTATAAAGACCATTGAGTGTCTGCTCTTCATGAATACATAGATAGGGTTCACCACTGGCAATGCCTGAAGAAGTTCATACTTGGTATGATCGAAGGGATAACAGATTTGAGCTTTCCTTCTAATTCCCGACATTTGGCCCAAAAACATTGCTATTACATAAGCAAATAGCGGTCTTGCATCAGATTTTAAAATATGTAAAGCTACGCCATGATCACTGGTTCCCAGCCATTTGAAAATAAATAAGCCTTTTTTTCTAGGGCCAGAGTATGCTAGGCAACCAAAAAAGACGTGCCAATGGATTCAATCAGAGCAGGGCAAGTGGGACAGCCCTTGTTCCGAGCTGCGTTACATGACCATGAGTTCGTAAATTAATTCAGGGGCGGTGAACCATGTCGAAACTGGATGTAAAGCGTTCTATCTGCCAGCAACTGAAAAAGGTCGAGGTAGCTCTCCAGGGAACACAACAGTTTAAAATATAAAAATTCCCCTGTTAATCTGCATAGCTTACTGTCCCTATCATTTTCGGCTACCCAGGTCCAGTACATGGCTTTTAGTTGCTTTTTTGTAGGCAGTTCTAGGCAGTTAGTGCTACCCCCCTTTTCCTTGATATAAGCAAGTAGGTTATCGATGTTTATAATCCAATCTTTCATCTTGAATGTGTCTAGGGTGCAAACTTCATCGAGAGCTGAGGCGTATGAGGACAGTCTGGGGTCAAAACCAATCTCTGCCAGAAGTGGAGTGGACAGAGCTTTGCTAAATCATTTACAGATTTGACCCCCAATGTCCAGTTTGAGAGGGAGAAGTGGTGTATTTGCGGGAAGTGATACTAAGGGGCAGATTTACAAGCCCCTTGCGCCTCTTTTGCGCCGCCGTTGCGTCACTTTTGTGATGCAGCGGTGGCGCAAAAGATGCACCAAGGTGCGGGGTATTAACAACTTGACGCATCTGGGAGATGCGTCACGTTGTAAAGCCCTGCGCCATAAGGAGGCATTCCTGCACGGGGGGGGGGTTCCTGCGCAAGAACGCCTCCTCAAAGTGGCTGAGTGAAATCTACAAGATTTCACTCAGTCACTTTTAGGCCAATGCTGCATCAAAACCCTGCACCTGCTTGAAGCAGGCGTAAGGATTGACGCAGCTTCTGAAGGATAGGGCACCCTAGAGCCTTGCTGGAGCTGCGTCGCACTTGCGACGCAACTCCAGCAATGCGCCACTTTTACGGCACAGATGCGTGACGCATCTGTGCCGTTTTTTCCTCAGTGTGCGCAGCATTGTAAATGCGGCGCATCCATTGTGGCGGAGGCATGGCGCACAATAAGTGGCGCATCCCTGCTGATATGCAGGGATGCGCCACTTATTGTAAATATGCCCCTAAGTTCCTAAGGAACGTATGCTCCATCACTGTAAGATCATCCACTTTCTCAAAGCCCCACAAATCAGCGCCATAAAGGGCACAGCTTATGGCATTGCATTTGTTATTCCCTAGGGCTGGTGCAACCAGTTTAGTGTGCGAACAAGAATGTTCCTTACTCAGGGCCCCAACTATCTGCTTAAACTTTAGGTTAGCTTTGGTTAGATGTTGCGTCCTAGACATACCTTCTGACAATTTAACACCCAAATATTCAAAACTACTCACCCTCTCTAGGGGAATGTTATTTAGAGTAAGACATCCTTTGAATGATTTGTGAGGGTTTAGCATCATAAGTTTTGTTTTAGTAGTATTGATTTCTAGTCCTCTCTCATCGCAAAAATCCTTAAATTGATGTAATAACATTTGGAGCCCCCTAGGTTTTTTCGAGACAGGGAGTGTATCATCATCATAAAGAATCATTGAATCTTCTCACTCCCTAATGATGAGGCATCCGCTGGGGTTCTGGCTAGAAAGTTGACAACTTGGTTGATATATAAAGAAAATGCATAGGGGCCATAACACAGCATTGAGGGACCCCCTGTTGATATTAATGGGGTCAGTGACTTGGCCCTAGTCATCCCATCGCACACTGGTATGTTGTCCACATGACGGCAAAAAAGTAATGACAACATTTCCAAGGGCATCCTCATCTCCTTCAATGCCAGCCAGAGCTCATTTTGGGCACAAGGTCAAATGTTGACTTCAAGTGTATCAAAGCTACATATAGAATCCCCTTAACCAATACCACCACCTTCCAGTGAAAGAGGATAAAGCTAAAAACTTGATTGATTGTTCCTGTTCTCAGTCAGAATCCAGCTTGTAGGGGAGACAGTATGGTATTCTAAGCCATCCAATCCTGGATGATCACCAGAAGGATACGGCAGAATATCTTCTGAATACAGTCTATAAGTCTGATAGGCCTCTAGTTGATCGGATTATTCTTATCGCCTTTTTTAAAAACGGGAATAACTTCAGCTCCCTTCCACAAGTCTGAAATTGGGGCACCCCCTACGATAGCATTGGAAAGTGCCAATATATAGGTCGACCAATTGTTTTTGTCATGGCGAAATAAGTCTTATGGGATTCCATCGGGTCCAGGAGCTTTTACTGGTACAATGGCCTCCTTAGTAAAGAAAATCCTTGTTGTGTTTGAAGATATATCTAGAGGGGTGTTATTTTTTATTCATAACATTTTACCATATGAATTGCTACATGGTCGGTACTCAATTAAAAATCATCATAAGCTGCAGCGCAGTTCTTAACTCTAGGCATAGCATGTGTTCTGACAATCAACACTAAGGGGCTGATTACAACTTTGGCACAGTTGCACCAGCTCTATGCCAGTGCAACTGCGCCAAAGCTGCGTGAGGACCGCCCTCCTTATAATGACTTTTTTAGTAATTGGCGGGCATTTCCTTTGCTGTTCCCATGGCGGTGCCTATAAAATAGGCACTGCAATGGGAAAGTCAAAGGAAGTTCTAGCATGGTATGGACTGAAATGTTTAATTATCTCCACATTGAGCAGGTAAACTGAAAGTTTATCTATGGAGCACCTGCCATTTTTTTGCATATGCCCCACATTAGCCAAATGTTAATTGCCCACTAAGTGCCTTTGTTGATAAAATTATATTTTCGGATTAGGAGATCTTTTTATTTTTCTTGATCATGAAATAAATGGCATGGACGCACCTTTCCTTAAATATCCATCTAGCGAAGGTGATGCATACACATGTATTAAAAAGACATAATTTTAACCAGCAAATTATAAATTATACTTCAATAAAAATATAACTTATAATCATGAAATTGATATTAACAATAACTTTGGACCTTAAGTTAGGCTTTGGACACAGCCTTGGTAAGGAGTGGCTTTAGGAAACATGAAGCTCTAGATTCCAAGCAGAAAATTATTGTCTTGGGACCAGAACAAGTTAAGTAACTAGTTACTGAGTAGAAAACGAGTTACATAGTATCTAGTTCCTATGAGTAAAAAAGGAAGTTTCATTGCCAGCATTTGCTTGGTTCCAAAGGAAGGTTTCTCCTCTCCCCAAGGTCGTGTGTGGCAATATACTGTGTCGTTCCTCTACCCTTCCCCTCAAACAACCTGCAACTCACTAGCCATTGAAACACATCAGGGATTTAAAAAAAACACTCTCAACGCTGACCTCTTCATTAAGTCTAAGATCACTGAACTCAACAACTCTCCTTATCACTTCCCAAGAGACATCACTTGATATGGACTGCAGAGTCATAACATTAAGATCTCCCTCAGCCGGGTTGGTGTGGGATTGTTGAATTGAAGTTTCTGTTGTACAAGCATAAACTGTATTTCATGTTTATGCGCAGAATATAGTTCACTCAGTAGCACTGATCATATAGGTACCAAGTAATGCTGTCAACCGGTCAGACTGTGTGTCAGGCTAAGATAGCTTTCATCACAGAATGCTTGCTGGCCGGAAGTGAAACCGATTACTTTAAGCAACTTGACATTCATGCAGCTCAATACACTTGTCAGGTTCCACACCACAGAGTGGAAGGTCACATCTGTGACCTCCCTAGTGTTCATTATTGCATGATGGTGGCAGGATCCATAGACTAGCAGCACCTCTTAATAACAGAAATACATTACAGTTGGTACCCCCTGGAGGGGGCTCAAAGTCAGATCCCCTCTTCTCTGATGCTTTGCGCAATGCCCAGGTTAGCGGTTCCTCACAGCCACCAAAATCTGCTTTCTCTTTCGAGCCTTTGCTGTAAAAATCGAAAGCAGCATGCTGAAGCGTAATCCCTGGTGGCACTTTTAGTACCTTAATCCAAGAGATTATAAAAATGCATCCGATAAAGCCCCAACGATCACTGCTGTATTGCTTTTATCATCAAACTGGGAGATGAGACGTGGCTGGCATTCTATTTCATTCTATTGACATTTGCTTAGATTAATAGCAAGAATGCCAGGGATTTATAGATCAGTCGAGCCATGCGTTTCATTGTATTTTTACAGCTTTGTTATCTCATGGCCGATGTCAGATAGAAACAGTGCTATGTGACCATGATCCCATCAAAATGCAGTTAAGACATTGCTACTTTTCTATCCAGACCACTAACAATGTATCTTTATTTTTATGATTTGCTTACTATTATTTTATTCAGTATTTATTTTTCACTATAAAGATGGTTGATGTGCTTGCAAAATATAAAAGACACCCTCTTCCAGTCCTGCCTTTTTAGTTAGCATAGCTGTACATTCTGGCCTTTACAGTTTTCATTGTGTCTGCAATATGGGATTAGGAGATAATTTATAATTTGGGTAGGTCACCCACCAGTCCGTCAGGTCATCATAGATCACCTCTGATCCACGTCATATGATCGCCTGCGTATTTAGAGATCTCTACCTGTTAGGAGGCGATATCTGTTCCTCCACCAGTACATCAGAGGTGCAATAGGCACATATACATTTCATGAAGGCACCATGTTTTATTGATCCGGATTTCTGCGTGTTCTTTCCTGAAAAACACCTGGAATAGGAGTTTGTTTCAATAAAAGTAAAAAAAGATAGAGCCCGAAGCAGGGAGTCTCCATGCACGTGTAGGCCATTGTTTTCGCTGTAAATGAGGTGGGGGAACCATAGGTTTGCCACAGCGGGACATCCGCAAAATCTAAATTTGGCCCTACATTTCCCATCATGTTAAGTATAATTGCGTGTCAAGCTCAACATGCTAAAGGTGTTGCCAGGAAAGTGGGCCCTGAGTAGCTATGTCTGTGATTTATTTAACCAGTATTCCTAAGTAGACAATCATTAATATCTCCTACTATTAGTTACTTAATGTAGCTTGTATTAGCAACAAATGATGCCTAACAGAGAATACAAAATTGCATAGTTATGCTTATACTCAGAAATTATTTGGCTATTATCCACCAAAACGGTGACTAGACTTACATGGTATTTCCTGGTTATCTTTAGCTGCTTTTGTCTTGGATGATGATTTGAAACCTCTTATGATTGGAGTTTAACTGGGGTAGTTGATGATTTAAACTTCACCTTCCGAGATGGGTGAATTGGTGAAATTGGGTGAAAGCATGCAGTCTGTAAAGTTTTCCAAGTTTCCTAACTTTCCAGCAAAACACAGTTTTTGCTAATTAATTGTTAAGCTGAACCTGGTATTTTAAACTTTTTTTTTAATTTTTTTTTTTATCTTAAATGTTCTCCTTCCAATTACATTTTTCATGTTCACAAAGATTGCATAGTTTTAAAAGATTTGCCAGTGTTGGAGAAAAATATTGCAGCTTCACCCCCACTCCCCAGCTTTAGTTTACAGAAGCATTGCCATTATAATAAAGTCATATGGTCTCTTTGGCTAGGAAACACAGTTTGACAATAATGTATCCTTGTCAGATGTGTGCAGTTCATCTAGTTATTTGTATGTTATTCAATGCATTCTGGTATTTCTATTTGTAGGATCTGTGAGCTTTCACCCAGAAACAGTCGGGCCGGCACGACTCGCGGGTTGGGGTGGGCACAGGGTTAGTCAGGGATGGGGGGGTTACGCAGGGAGGGGGGGTTAATTTAATTTAAAAATAAATAAAGTTGATTAAACTTACCTTTCTGACAGCCGGGTCCCGGGTCCAGCGTCTTCTCTGCTATCCTGCTCTCCAGGAACAGGAAGCAGAAGCAGGCAGCCAGGCTCCCTCCCCTAAGCCAATGACAATGCTGCTCAAGCAGCGTTGTGATTGGTCAGGACACGATCAGGTAAGGGCTAATGGAGAGGGCAGTTTCTCCATGTAGACTGCATGCAACCTACATGGAGAAAAGGCAGAGTGTGCATGACTGGTCTGGGCGGCCCCAGGGGGCGACCAAACAGTCTTTGCACACTCAGGAGTGGGCAGACACACCACTTCCCCCCTCCCCTGCTCTCAGAGAAGCCCCGCCCGCAACCAAACATAAATGGTAATAACGGAAAGTTATTACCCTTTTATGTTTCATGGGGGGACGCTCCTCTGCTCCAAGTGGAGGAGCCGCCCAAGCCCAGAAATACTGTATATGTGAGTCATGGAGAATCGGGCATAGGTACTAAGTAGGCCTGGGAAAGATCAAAATTTTGTAAATGTAATTCAAATACTTTTGGGAATTTTGTGTTATGCATGTTAAACGAAATTCCTGAAACTGGCACCATTATGCCATGTTACATGATTATGCGCCATTCGAAGCTAGGGTACAATTAAAAATTGCATGTATGGCACAGAAAGCCATTCACTTCACTACCCCAATGTACCTCGGTCAAAAGTCGGAACTCTCGGGGGGATCTAGATCCTCGAGAAGTGCCAGCACTGCTCAAACCACAACAATTTAACAACAAAAAAACTTCCAATCAGGCCTTCTCAGGTATCGCCCTGAGGATATGGAACACTTTAGTCAGGTTGAATCCCTCTACTGCCCTTGTCTAAACGGAAGTTAAATTGATACTGATGAAGAAACTTTTACCATTGTAATGGAGCTTCCAAGTCGCTAGATGACATCCTTGCCGGTCAGAGTATATGAAGATTGTCTTGCCGATTTGTCGGACCTCTATTAACTCTGCTTGTTTACACTTGCAACTGATATATGGTAATGTGCTATGGTCACAACATAGACTTTATCCCTATACTACCTTTCTCAAGGAAGTAACAACGTTATGGATGAATAAACTTTTGCCTGGACTCATTGCTTCCATTGCTACCAAGGGTGCCTTGCTTTATGAGACTGTTAAGATTGTATTTTGTTTAGTTGCTCTGTTTTCTACCCCTTGTGTGCTTCTCTGACTTATATACTGTAAAGTGCCCTGATAACCCCGGTGGTCATGTTCGCACTATAGAAAACTTTTAAAATAAAATAAATACATTTGCAGTAAAAAATTCAAGATAAAAATGTATCATACACATAGTATTTATACAAAATGCGGCAGCTCGAATATTCTTGAATATCCCCAAGAAAAACTCAGCACAACTAGCGCTTGGACAACTACCCTGGTTACCAATAAAAAAGCGCATAGAATTCAAAACCTTATGCATTGTACACAAGCTAAAACATGCACACAGGTCTCAGGCCCTTCAACATCTCATTACCCCCTATGCAACTGGAAGATCAAGCAATCTTTCTCTCCCGGCAGTCTCAAAAATAACTCTAGCTGGAGGGGGTGGAAGAACATTTGCTTTCTTCACAACCAAGCTATGGAACTCCCATCCTGTACACCTCAGGTCCAACAATAAACTTGTTACGCATTAGGAGACAATTAAAACCACATCTCCTTAGGCAATGACCATAGCCCAGGTTCTGTCCTGATAAAACACATCCTCTGTGACCCTGACAGTTCTCTAGGGGCCATATTATCAAGAACGGCGCAAACATTATCGCCGCTTTAGCGGCAGGAAACTGCCGCTAAAGCGGCGATAAGGGGCTTGATAATGTGCCCTAGAGAATTCCAATAGAAGCCCAGGTTTGATGTCATTGACATCAGAACTTGGGCTTCTATTGGAATTCACTAGGGCATATTATCAAGCCCCTTATCGCTGCTTTAGCGTCAGATGCCGTTCTTGATAATATGGCCCTAGATACCTTGGAGTCGTTCCAATACACATGTTCAGTAACTCATGCTAATTATTGGGTTGGTCAGAGCAGGGAAGCCCTTTGCAGGTAGCTGTTGTGCCATATAAAACCCTATAAATAAAAATATAAACTAAATTTGTGCTACAAAAATTACAGCAAACACACAGGAACAACATAATTAAATTTTGTTTTGTTCACCATTTTCTGTGTGAAATGTGCCCACTGCATCCAAATTGATGGAACTACAAATGTCTGCCTAGACTATAGCGCTAAATGACAAATTTGCATTTTCATTCAACTACGTGTAATTTTGCACAATTTTACTAAACTTTTTCATAATTACTCAACTACAAATTATGGGAGTATCGCACATCCCTAGACTAGGCCTCGATTATGAGTGCTGCTGTAATCAATGATTCCTGAGCAAAATGTTTGCACAGCGATTGCAAATACATGTGTTGTGATGTTTTTAACACCAGTAATTAGAATGTGATGGGAAGACTGCACCTTCAGATTTTTCTCCTGATAAATATCGGCAGGTCAAATCTGACAAAATTTGAAAAAGGTCTCAGTAGGTACAGGTACCAATTTTGCAGGTTCAACTTGCAATTGGTTCTATTTACCACATCTATTAAAACATTCTGAACCCAAGTTTTTTAAATTTTTGTAATGGGTGTGATAAATACATGCCACACTTGGGGACCATTGTAAAGGCATTAACTGAATGCCCATAATTGTGAGGGGACAGGGAAAAGTAAAATACTGTTGTCAATGGAGTGCAGAACAACCCACGTGTTATGCAAGCGTATTTTAAATATAAAAATCAAAACCACAAGTTATTTAATATTAATTTAATATTACCCCCTCATTGGTCCCCCTCATCATAGTTCTTACATTATGAGGTGGCTGCAACAACCTCAGACATTGACTACGCAAGTCTCCTTTCTTTTCACATAAATACATGGATTAAATCCTTTTTCCCATGTTGTGTGAATTTTCCTATCACCAACAGGCACATTGTATTTTAATTACAGTACCTATTTTGTTTGTTCATGTATTTGGCACTTACCGTGACACTTCCATGGCATCATAATCATCACTTTCACTGGAAAAAGCCACTTTGCTGATCTGATAGAAAGGAAAGTTGAATCTTTTTTTATAAAAAGACCTACGCAGCCTCTAATTTTAGTAGTAGAGCCAGCTCATCTGCAGTTTATGCCTCCTAGGTCCTTTGAAGGTTTTTCATAAAATATTTGATTGCATTGAAGAAATGGCTAATCTCATCGTAATTTTGGCCCAAATGGAGGTAATGTCGCAATTTCTCTGGGATTTGACTTTTGACAATTTGTGGGCTTCGGCTTTAACTTCTCGGTCAGCAATAGCTGAGACAATAACGCTCTGTATGAAATCCTTGAAAGCAGAGACCACTCAGGGGTCCTTGGTGCAGAAACATCTATTCAAATATTTGAAACTCATTGATGAGGAGCTTAATGACATGGTCCAGAGGTCCACAGAAGAGAAGCAAATTCTAAACCCTGTCATACTTTTTCCTGGGAAAATTATTTTGTTCAAAAGCAAGGACAACAGTGGCAGATAGGGAAATGTTGAGACCAGTCTCGGGGAGCCATGTTTGCTAATAACCTTTCGACCAAATGGAGAGTATGAGAAGGATGCTGGTCACAAATGACTGTATGGCAGTGGGAGCCAGGCTACTATTCTTTCTTCCTCAGTAGACTACTCAAGCGGAGGATCGTTTGGTACTCTTAATAGTCCATAAAGGACGTGAGATCCTTTCAAACAAACTCCTATTCCGGTGTTTGGATCTATGCCATTGTCAAGTGACAATGCAAAGAGGGAAACCATGTTGTCAGGGGTGGAAACATTGCTTCTCAAAAAGACAATAATTCCAGTCCCACCTTATGAAAAGGAGAGGGGTTTTACTCAAATCTTTTCTAGATGTTGAAAGCAGATGGGATGTCCTGCCCCGTGCTGAACATTAAGACATTGAACAGATGGGTCTTCCGAGTGAAGTTCCAGATGGTCACTCTCCAGATGATAATCCCATTGCTCAAGGAAGGTAGCTCTATGGCAACTCTGGATCTAGAGTGGTATGTTTACTGTAATGCGCCTATCCAACCCAACAGCAAACCTTTCCTGGGGTTTTGTGTGAAAGACAGACATTTCCAATTTTATGCTCTACTTTTTGACTTGTTGACATCTCCAAGAACCTTTAGCACCTGTAGTAGCATCTTTACAACTTCAGGGTGTTTCTATCTTCCCATACTTGGATGACAGGCTAAGCTATGCTCACTCAGTCTCAGGAAGCATTTTTAGCAACAACAGACCTTCTTCATTGATTTGGCTTCAAATTATATGTTCTAAGGTCTTATTTAGTGCCATCCCAAGTCCGATAATCCATAGGAGTAATTTTTGAAACATTGAGGGCATGAGAGTTACTCTCTCGGGACAGAATCTAGATGCTTCAGATGAATCTTCGGATGTGTTTTCCCATCCCTCAGCAGTGGTGAAATGTTGATTAAAGGGCCGGGGCCAATGGCTTCAACGATATGGGTGGTGCCGTGGTCTTTCTGCTTGAAATCCTTAGTAAATCACCTCTTTGGTCCTTGGACCCCGGCAAGTCGACATTACGAGGCACATACCAGTGACTTGGGGATAGTTGAAGATCTCAGTTGGCGGTTATACAATCCCAGTTTGGAGAAAGGGTTTCCTTTTCAGATGCTGTTCCACTTCAGTTGACGACAGATGCCAGTATGTGCGATTATGTGTAACCGTTATCAGACTGGGAGTGCAAGGGTCAATGTTTAAAACAGGAACTGGGTCAGTCATATAACTGGAGAGAACTAGCTGCAGTCATGAAAGAAGTCCAGTTGTTTCTGTTGCAGTTGGAAGGACAGCGCCTTGTGATTCGTACAGACAATCCAGGGGCTGAGGTTCCGTGACAATTGTAAGTGATGTTTTCGACTCGCACGAATATGGTCGAGTCTGGTATCTAAGAACAGCAAATGACGAGTTTAGTAAGTATGCGCAGTTTCGCTGTGCTAACTTAAACCGTTCGTTTGATATGTGGGTTTTTCATCTGTACCCACGGGTTCCATCTTAGATACGGCATCCATTTTGTCTCTTGCCCTCAAGTAGCCAGCGAACGGACACTGTCCGCTTCGTTACCTTGGGACTCTCAAGATATTTTTGGAAGACACATGTTCTTTGAAAGTATCTTTTACGATGAGGGGGATGATACTGTAAGGCAGATGGCCCCGCTTTGGCCGTGCCGGTTTATTGTCTCAGCCGTGCATCTCATTAGGCACGTCCCTTTGATGCCTGTATCTCGTGTTTCCCGATACCTCCCCTTTTACACCCTTTTCGATCTCCCCACTGTCTCCATCTTCCTCTGCACCTGTCTTTGTCCCTATTTCGATCTGTTTTACTGCCGATCGGAATTCACTAATGTAGGGAAGATGGGTTTTTACAGTTGGGAACCGCCAAATGTTTCCGCACTTATGTTCCGGACCTTATGTGTACCAAAGTGACCAAAGCGACCCCTCTGGGGGATAATTATGGGAACCAGGTTGTAAACTTTTGTGTACCATGTTGTCCTATGAGTAAATTCTGTATAAAAGGAGCGCTCCACAGAACCAATTTGAAGCAGTCTCCCCAAGTTGCACGTGTTGTACTTGTTGTGACTTCTGTGTTCCCTGCAGTAAATAAACCTTGAATCTTTGACGCCGAAGGAAGTGTCCCGTGTCTCTGTAGTTTGTGCGCCGAAACAGGTATCCCATGAAGGTTATAGGTGTTGTTCCCTGGCACCGCTGGTACTGTTAAAAAGTCCAGTCCTTCAGTTGGCGCCCAACGTGGGGCGACTTCAGCGGTACCGGTCCAAAGCCTGATGATCGTGAGGAACTTCGTGTGAAATCTCCGAGGGAAGGTGCACCCCGCTTCATCGATCCTGTTGTCGAAATAAGTGGCCCGAAGTTTTTCCCTGCGAAGATTCCCGCCTCCTGACGGCTGCGACGGACCGATGCCCTGACTGTCGACCTGTCTTCGACGCCCGGCGTAGACCTTATGTACAAGCGAGACGACAGACGGGCCTTCCTGGTGACGCCATTGAAGTTCTGAGTTAAGTATTTGTGGGTCGCTCCCAGTCCTTAGTGGTTGTTCTAGCTTTTGAAAGCTTTGTGGTTAGCCTTTAAGGCTTTGTGGTAATAGCTCACTGAGCTTTGTAATAGCCTCCTCAGGCTTTGTGGTTAGCTCTCCGAGCTTTGTAATAGCCTTAAGGCTTTGTTGTATTGCATGGTTCCATTGCATTTGTGGTTCTTAGTATTGGTTTTTAGTATTATTTGACAGTTGCAATTGCCAAAAACCGAGGGTTTTGACTTACACGAGGTTTTATTGCTTCGGTAATCCTTGAAGTTTGATACTAGGTTAGTGTGTACGATGCCTAGCCATAGTGATTTGTTTCGTATTTTCAAATGTTGCGCAATGGATTCCCGGTTGGAGGACTCGTGTCCGATACCTCCAGTTGGAACTCCGATACATGATCTTTATAGTCGACATGGGGTGGGTCCTATAATATATAATGATTACTGGGTCCGCTATACAAAGAAAGACGGTGATCTTAGATGGCCACCACATGGAACTTTTGAACTTTCGATTTTAGATAATCTCGAGGCTAAATTATTTTCAAAGAAAGCTAGGCCAGCTATGTTTGATTCTTTTCGGATATGGCGTAAAGAGGCCAAGCAGAAAGAAATCAAACAACTTAAAAAGGATCAAAAGCAAGAGTTCGTTCCTGTAATGCAAGCTATAAAAGAATGTAGACAAGACAAAGAAGAAAAAGACATGGAAATCGCTACTAGATTGCATCACATGAAAATAGATAAATGTTACCCAGTTTTACCGAATAAATCAGAAAAGAAAGAAGAAGATTTAAAGGAGGATTCTTTGCTGTCATACTTGATGAAATCACCACCTCCTTATGTACAGGGTGCTACTGCTCCTGTAGTTGCTCCTGTAGTACCTCCTGTTGTACCTCTTGTTGCTCCAGCGGCTGCGGGTCAGCCCGCTGTTAACCCTACGTTTGTCTCACCACCTGTCCTCGTTCCTACTGCTCCTGTACCTGTACCTTCGCAGACTGTTGTTTCTGCTACTCCAACTATCTTGTCCGTTCCTACTATGCCTTCCTTCACCTCCAGTGTTGTTGCCCCTGTTTTTCTTTCTCCTTCTGTTCGTAAGCGTGTTCCTAACTCTGTTGCTACCCTTTATTCACCTCTTTCTGGTCCGTTATTTTCGTCTAATTTATCTGAAACTCCTCAGAGACGGAGTCAGATCCCTAGTGGTAGGGAGAAAGAGACGTTAGTAACAATGGCACATAGGTGGATAAGACATCCTGCTAATTACACTCCACGTGTAGTCTTTGATACGTTTTCTCAGTTTAATGAGCCTACGCAGAGATTCGTATTTGAGGAGATGTGTAACCTTTTGAGAGAAGAATGGTATAATGATGATGTAGATAATGTACCGTCCGACATAATTGAACTTCAGAGTCACTTTTCAAACGGTATGATTATAGGAGACGATGTACGACGTGCCGTGGAACGCTTATTAGCATTCAGACCCACAGCACATTCTCGGGTATCATTAGATGATACCACTGAAAACTGGAAAGCGGTTCCTGGTCAGTATCCTATGAGAGAAGTCCCGCCACTGTGGGTGCCTGGTGATCCTAATGCAAACCCTGTGGTGCTACCGCATTTTCGAAGGGTGTGGATACATCTTCCATGGAAACGATCGGAAGTTTTGCAAGTGAAGCAATCCTTACCCGATCCGCGTAAAAATCCGGCTGGTTATTATAAGGAGTTAACACAACTGGTAGAAGCTTCTATTATGAACCTTGCCGACATCGACATGTTGTTTGGCAACGTTGTACCGCAACCAGTTTGGGCTAAAATTCGTCAAGCCAATCACGCAGCTGAATTAGGGGGTGATTGGGCTGCACTGCTAGCAGCTGATGCATTACAAGTCGGTGGGGCCAAACCTGAACAGTTGATCTTGGATTTGCCTCAGAAAATCATTACGCTCATGAAAACTCTCATGCCAGCGATGAAGGTGAACTGGGATAAGTTATCAGCTTGTAAGCAAAAGAAAGACGAGAGTGTTTTGGATTTCTTTACAAGGTTTGAGGAAGCGTTTGTCGACCACAGCGGCCAGGACATGGGCGCTGAGGGAGGCCAGCAGTTATTCGTTGACAAATTCGTGTCGAATTTGTTGCCTGAACTAAGCAACAAACTAAAGAATTCAGAAAGTGCATGGGCAGTTTCAACCCCTGCGCAAATACTAGCAACGGCTCAGTATTATGAGAATAGGGAAAAGGAAGAAAGTGATCGTGTAGAAAAGAAAACGAAGGAGCTCAAAACGAAGGTTTTGTTGCAGCAAGCATACCCTCCACGATCAAACCAAAATGATGCACAACAGCAGTATCGGCCACGAGCACAGCTCGATAGAACACAGCCGCGCTCTGACAACTTTGATTCCAGATCTTCACTTGGGTATAATCAGTGCGCATATTGTAGGAAAGAGGGACACCTAAAATATGATTGTCTTGCCTTACGGGACCGTCTGAATGGTGTGTCGACACGTGGAAACCGTGGTGGTGGTCCTCAACAGGCACTTCGTGGTAGAGGTCGTGGTTCATCCCACAATCAGAGTGATCGTTATCAAAATCAATCGGATGTAAATAATTACTTTGATCAGCGAAATGCGAGGTCAGTTCGATCTGCACAGTATAATGTTGATGATTATTATGCAGAGTATGAAACTGTTGTAAATGACCATTACTAGGACAGCCAACGACAAAGAGAGGGAGTAGTGTCAGTTCCGGTCGATCAGAGTGGGCCTTACGTTGCAGTGGCTACATCGGGTGTAGTTGAGCCTTTTCTGTTAGACACTGGTGCGACAAAAAGTTCCATCATGCATTCAAAACTCCCTGGCGCACCTTTGTCTGGCTTAACGAACGTTTCCGTTGGATTCTCTGGCGCCCCTGTTAGTAACCCAGTCTCTAATCCTTTGTCTCTTATGATTGGACCCCGTGAGCTAACCGCTCCACTGATTCTATCTACAGGTTGTGGTGAAAATCTTTTGGGTCTGGATTTGTTGAAACGATTATATGCAACATTGTATTGTTCCCCCGAAGGAGTGAAGCTTACATTGGGACGGAGAGTGATCTCTCCCATGTATTTGTCAGTCGATAAATTCCCACCGGAGTTGAGTTCCCTCCCTGCGTCCTTATGGGCCACAGGTCCCAATGACGTGGGCCTGTTAGACATTCCACCCTATGTGATTCAATTGAAACCAAATGCGCGATTACCGCGTTTACCTCAATATCGTATTTCTCTTGAGGGCGAACGAGCGCTGTTAGCAATTGTTTATGATCTCATTGGAAAGGGTGTTGTTGAAGAAACTCGTGGAAATGTATGTAATAGCCCTGTATTGCCAATTCTGAAACGAACTGACCCAACTAAACCTCCTGTGTATCGTTTCGTTATAGATTTGAGAGAGGTAAATAAAATAGTGGTTCCACAATTTCCCGTGGTCCCTGACATTACGGCTTTACTAACAATGATTCCGGCAACTGCCTCCTGGTTCACAGTGATCGATCTAAAGAATGCTTTCTTTAGCATCCCAATTGCAGAGGAAAGCAGAGATCTATTCGGATTTTCATTAGGAGGTCGCAGTTTTAGGCTAAAACGCGCTCCACAGGGCTACTGTGAGAGTCCGTCAATCTACAGCCAAGCACTTAAAGGTCAACTTGATGACTTTGTATTACCTAAAGGTGCAGCTTTGATTCAATACGTTGACGATCTTTTAGTGGCAGCTGATACAGAAGCTATTTGCAAAACGGCTACAGTATCATTATTGCACTATCTACATAACTTACACCACAAGGTATCGCCTTCAAAGCTACAGTATTGTTGTCAAGAAGTTACCTATCTAGGTCACTTATTGTCAAAAGAAGGGAGAAGGTTGACCCCAGAGAGAATTGCAGCGATTTCCCGAATGACTGTGCCAAAAACCCAGAGAGATGTTCGCGCCTTTTTAGGTATTAAGTCCTACTGCAGACAATGGATTCCAAATTTTTCATTGTTGGCGAAACCATTGATTGCCCTTACGTGCAAAGATGTTTCATCCCCAGTACCTTGGTCTGAAGAATGTCAGAAAAGTTTTTCTGAATTGCGTAATGCGTTGTGTTCGGCTCCTGTGTTGGGCACTCCTGACTACAGTAAGCCGTTTACACTATACGTTCACGAGAGGGATGGTTGCGCGTTGAGTGTTTTGACACAACCTTTTGGTGGTAAGCAACGCCCATGTGCCTATTTTTCTTCGACTTTAGACCCAGTAGCAAGAGCCTTGCCAAGTTGCTTAAGGGCAACAGCGGCAGCTGCGGCGTCCATTCGACAGTCCGCAGGTCTAGTCATGGATAATATGCTCACGGTAATGGTTCCGCATGCAGTCGACACTCTATTGAACCGAACGAAAACTCAACATCTGACAAGTGCAAGATTGTCTGGTTATGAATTGACGTTGCTGGCCAGTCATATACGGATAAGACGATGTAATGTGTTGAATCCAGCAACATTGCTGCCGATCGACACAGAATCAAGTGGTGAAGCAGTACATGACTGCTATCTCAGAACTGAAGAGGAAACCAAGGGTCGCATTGACCTAAAAGATACTCCATTGACAGATCCCGATGGTACTTTGTATGTGGATGGTTCTTGTTTCAAGTTGCCGAACGGTGATGTGACAACTGCGTATGCTGTAGTTACATTGAGAACGATTGTGGAAAACGCAAGGTTAAGTCAGAATTCGGCTCAGGCTGCTGAGTTAATTGCTTTGACGAGAGCGTGTGTGTTGTCTAAAGATAAACGGGTGAATGTGTTTACAGATAGTCAATATGCGTTTGGTGTGGCACATAGTTTTGGACGACTGTGGAGAGAGAGAGGATTCCTTACGTCACATGGTACGAAGATTCAGCATGGCCAGCTTGTAAATGATCTTTTGGATGCACTTACGTTGCCTAAGCAAGTGGCGATTGTTAAATGTAGTGCGCATCGTAAGGTGACGGATGATGTTGGTCGTGGTAATGCGTTTGCGGATGAGACTGCTAAGGAGACTGCCCGGAACCTTAGAACTCGAATGTATGTGACGAGTTCGGTTAGGTGGCCTGCAGAATCAAGTATGTGTGAAAACACTATCGAGAGTGTGAAAGCAATTCAGAATAAGGCCACCGAGACTGAAAAGACGAAGTGGAAAGAAAGTAAGGGAAAGTTGGATGCGAATGGTTGTTGGATTGACTTATCGGAACAGAAAAGATGGATGTTGCCTGATGCATATGTGCTGGCTGTTGTGACTATGGCACATGGGTTAGCACATATTAGCGCGAAAGGTATCTGTAAATTGCTGTTTCCTGTGTGGAAGAATGATGGTATTACGAAATGTGCTGAACGCTTGGTTAAGAATTGTATGGTATGTATGTTGTACAATCCTGGTAAGGGAACCCCAACTCCTCCTGGTAGTTTTGCTCCCCCTTCATGTCCCTTTGAGGTGATCCAATTGGACTTCATCCATATGGAGCGATGCAATAACTTGAAATACGTTTTAGTTGTCGTTTGCGCATTCTCCCGATGGATTGAGGCCTATCCTCTCAAAGACAATACTGCTTTGTCCACTGCGAAAATCCTACTGAAGGAATACTTTCCTCGGTATGGAATGCCTAGAATTGTGTGGTCAGACAATGGAAGTGAGTTTGTGGGGAGTGTGATGAAGAGTGTGTGCAAGGGCCTTGGAATTAATCAGAAATTCCATAGTGCCAATCATCCTCAGTCAGCTGGTTTGGTTGAAGGGTACAATGGCACCCTTAAACTAAAACTAGCAAAGATTCAGGCTACGACAGGTCTTTCATGGCCTGACGCTTTACCCTTAGCATTACTGTCAACAAGGGCAACTGTACACTCCCGAGTAGGGCTCAGTCCCTATGAAATAGTGTTCGGTCGCCCTGCCAATGTTTGGGGGGTCCCTAGACCGGGTGCCTTTTGTGATCTTGAGTATCCAATGTTGATTGATTATCTTCATGACTTGACTGCTAAACTGAGGTTAATTCACCAACAGGTTTACGAAGCATTGCCGACGCAGACGGAGGGTCCAGGCCACCAGCTCCAGCCCGGAGATTGGGTGGTAACGCGAAATTTTTCGCGCAAGAACAATTTGGATCCCAGATTCACTGGACCCTATCAGGTCCTCCTTGCCACGAGAACTGCAGTTCGTCTCGAGGGGCGGAAGAATTGGGTGCATGCCACCCATACCAAGAAAGTCCCCATCCCGTTGCCAGCAGACTCGTGGGTGAGGAAAGGCATTGCATCAACTGAAACCGAAGGATTGTCAGCGTTTGTACCTTTCAGCGACGCACAACCTGTCGGAGAATCCTCAGTGCAGCAAAAAGGCATTGTTGAACACTTGTCATCAGAAGACTCAAGACCAGAACATTCAGCTGATCAACAGGGCGTTGTCCCTTCGACGGATCTTTTGTTTAACGAACAGACACGTCCTGGGAAAACCCGATAATTTTTGCGATCCAGCACTAAAAACTAATAAAAAACCCCGTTCTGTCCCTTGACAAGTGCATTATCCCGTTTTCCATGATCAGTTTGAACACTCATACGATTGTAATTATTTTGTACATATTCATTGAGCTTCGTTCCTTACACTTTTTGTTTCCACAGCTGAGAGACATTGTTTTCGCATATATATATATTTGTGAAATGAAGGCCGTAGGGCCGCGCGCGTACTTCCTCCTGGTTAGTAGGTTTTGACGCTAGGTTAAAGACCGTCGGTTCCTGGGAACTCCTAGGAATTGACTATTGCTACACAGAACGAAGTGCGTGAAGAAACGTTGCGGACGGTCATAGGGAATGGCATTTTCAAAGCTGATGGACTTGGAAAGAGCTCAAGCACAAAGATTCAAGCTGCAGCAACTCAGTCGTACCAAATGTTTTGTGTTCCAAATATTCGTACTGTTTGTGACTGTTTCTGCGTTATTGGTGGGTGGAGTATATTACACGATGTCTTACTTCTTGCCTTCTATCATACCTACTCCTACCCCTGACCTTAAACTCATCTCCACTGATTCTCCTCATTCTTTTCACATCTTACCTGAACACGAGCAGGCTAGACGTGCAGAATTCCGCAACAATTCCTTTATTCAGCTCCTTCATCAGCATCAGTTAGTGGTTAACACTACTAATTGTTGGGTGTGTGGGTTGATGCCGCATACTACGGATAAGGGAATTCCATATCTGGTGTTACCGTATAGCTCCCAAGGGTCTGCTCGAGCATTTCAAACAATGTTTCAGAGCGCACTGGGTTTCCACCCCATTCGAGAACCACGTTCCCCCTACTCTGGTCCTACCTCGTACCAAAAACCTTTGTCTATAGCAATAGAGGATTTAGATAGCGATATCTATGATCCCTCGCTTATCCCTGAGGAAGAGGTACAAGCCTATAGGGTCCTAAGTAGAGGCGAATATAGTGTGTTTACTGGTGAAAAACAGCTTAAAAGCTCGCCTCCGATATGGGTCGTACCCCACATTGGTAATTTTTGTTTAATAGGTCGCGGCCGTAGATCGAAAGCCCGACTTGGAGAAAGTGCTTGCACTGAAAATTATATTTTGCCAATGGTCTCGTCCCCTGTGTTTCTGGCTGCCAAGGGTACATACTTTATTTGTCATGATCGTGCGTATGCATGGTTGCCCTCTGACTTCATGGGCTCATGTTTTATCGCAAACTTGTTGCCTCCGACGTTTACTGTAGATGCAGATTATCACAAAACTAGAGTTGTGAGAGGCGTAATTAGCGAAGAGGATACTGCCGGTCAAGAGGCAGGAGACTTTTTCAAGGGTTTCCTCCCATTTTGGGGACCTATGGTTAATAGTAGGAACCTAAGACAGTTGACTCGAGTGGTAGAATCGACAGCTAATATCACTGCCAGTGCCCTTGGTAATATCACCACAGAACTTCAGGCGGATAGACTTATGACGTTACAAAACCGTATGGTTTTAGACGTGATCTTAGCAGATCGAGGTGGGGTATGTAAGGTGATCCATTCGAGCTGCTGTATTTTCATTCCTGATAACGCTCCGACTGTCTATCAAGCCATCTCGAAGTTGCATAAGATCTCCGAATCCATACACGTGGATGTAGGGGATTGGACGC
Source organism: Lissotriton helveticus (assembly GCF_964261635.1). Classification (NCBI taxonomy): domain Eukaryota; kingdom Metazoa; phylum Chordata; class Amphibia; order Caudata; family Salamandridae; genus Lissotriton; species Lissotriton helveticus. The sequence continues at coordinate 730,430,978 of NC_136068.1, forward strand.
TACTTGGATGGTTTTGGGGCCTGATGTCGACTTGGGGTTGGAAGATTCTGATGATCATTGGAGTCGTTGTAGCGTTCCTGTTCACGTGTTGCCTTTGCGTGCAGTGCGGTCCTGCCTTATGTGGCCTCTGTGCTACAACGTGTATGAGACAGCCACCTGTTACCAAAGGGTCTCGGTTGGACAGAGCTATGCTACAGCAACATCTCGAGGGTCTGATGAATATCGAATATGATTCCGACTAGTGCTTGCCTACATGAGGGCAAAAGGAGCGTCTGAGGTTCCGTGACAATTGTAAGTGATGTTTTCGACTCGCACGAATATGGTCGAGTCTGGTATCTAAGAACCGCAAATGACGAGTTTAGTAAGTATGCGCAGTTTCGCTGTGCTAACTTAAACCGTTCGTTTGATATGTGGGTTTTTCATCTGTACCCACGGGTTCCATCTTAGATACGGCATCCATTTTGTCTCTTGCCCTCAAGTAGCCAGCGAACGGACACTGTCCGCTTCGTTACCTTGGGACTCTCAAGATATTTTTGGAAGACACATGTTCTTTGAAAGTATCTTTTACGATGAGGGGGATGATACTGTAAGGCAGATGGCCCCGCTTTGGCCGTGCCGGTTTATTGTCTCAGCCGTGCATCTCATTAGGCACGTCCCTTTGATGCCTGTATCTCGTGTTTCCCGATACCTCCCCTTTTACACCCTTTTCGATCTCCCCACTGTCTCCATCTTCCTCTGCACCTGTCTTTGTCCCTATTTCGATCTGTTTTACTGCCGATCGGAATTCACTAATGTAGGGAAGATGGGTTTTTACAGTTGGGAACCGCCAAATGTTTCCGCACTTATGTTCCGGACCTTATGTGTACCAAAGTGACCAAAGCGACCCCTCTGGGGGATAATTATGGGAACCAGGTTGTAAACTTTTGTGTACCATGTTGTCCTATGAGTAAATTCTGTATAAAAGGAGCGCTCCACAGAACCAATTTGAAGCAGTCTCCCCAAGTTGCAAGTGTTGTACTTGTTGTGACTTCTGTGTTCCCTGCAGTAAATAAACCTTGAATCTTTGACGCCGAAGGAAGTGTCCCGTGTCTCTGTAGTTTGTGCGCCGAAACAGGTATCCCATGAAGGTTATAGGTGTTGTTCCCTGGCACCGCTGGTACTGTTAAAAAGTCCAGTCCTTCAGGGCTCAGTGTTACCTGAATAGTCGGGGTAGAATGAAGTCATCCCAGCTAATCAATCTTGTAACACAAATTTGTTAATGGGCAGAAACTCATCTACTCTCCCTCAGGGCAGTTTTGAATCAGGGAGCGTTTTCAGGCATACACTCTGAGTGTTTTTTTAATATTATTCTTTGTCAGAATCTGCTTTTCTCTGTGCTGTTCCATCTGGCGATCCCTCAATTCCTACAAACGACAGTGATTCTGGATGACACCGTTTTAGCCTCATCACCTGAGGTTTTCCCTTCCGATGGTCTAGCCAAGAGGAGGTTTCTCTGCTTGCCATTGGATCCATCTTTGTTGCAGTTGCCAGAAATGTCCAGAGGTCAGTTGATGCATCACAGCCCAATGTCTTGGAACTGGAAAGATGAAATCTGAGTGCCTTGGGGTGCTCCCACCAGGTGGCAGAGAAATCTAAAAATAAGTCAATTAGGGCTTCCTATAAGAAACAATTTCTTCTTTTCAGGCTGGTGTGCTGCAAAAGCCTTGGATCCGATCTCGAATGAGCCTCATAAGAATTTGGACTTTTTAATGGATTGTTTTCTTAAAGAATTGGCCTCTTCAACCCTCGCAGTCCAGTGGGTATCATTTAAAGCATTTAGAGGTGGCGGGGAGGAGGTTTTTGCCATTAGTCTTTTAGTGAGCAGGTCGTTGAACAGTTTTGGTTTGAGGAAGCGGCCTCCTTCGATTAATCTGCTGGCTTGGGATTTGCCCACTGTTTTGAGGGGGCTACAGTGTACTCCTTTTAAACCACTGGAATCTGCCCAATTGTTTTGGTTGATAGCAAAAGTAGCCTTTTTACTGGCAATCATATCAGCCAAGACATGGAGAACTAGGTTGCCTATTAATTTCATACGTCTGCCTTATGATATTACTGGACGCGTTGGTACATAGGCCTGACGCGAGTCATTCCTAAGATGTTCTGTCAGTATAGCAGGATTGTGGTCAGCAGTAGGACCTTTCTTTCTTTGATGTGCATAGGGCACTGTTATGTTATCCACAACGTACAAGTGTGTTTTAGCTTTCAAGATCACTTTTCATTTCCTTTGAAACGATTAATAAAGGGAAGAAAGTGTCCTACCTAAGTAGGTGGATTTGGCAGGCTATTTCCCAAGCTAACACATCAGTTGGGGGAACCGCTGTCCTCCCGTATCGGGGTCGATCTAATAGATCAGTCTCTTCTTATCGGACAGAGGTAGGGGGTGTTTCAGTACTGGAGATCTAGACGGCTGCCACGTGGGCCTCCCATCATAAGGGAGAGGAGTTGGCCTAATGGCTAGGGTGGTCGACCTCGAATCTGGGGGCCGGGTTCAAGTCTCGGCAATGACGCTGAACTTCCTGTGATTCTGGGCAAATCACCTAATCTCTCTGTGTCTAACAAAAAAAGAAATGAATGTGTACTCATGTAACGCAACTGGTGCTATGTTAAGCGCTCTGATACCCAATACCGGGTCAAGTTCGAGCTACATAAAACTCAGTAAAAAAATTTTTATTTATACATGTTTGTCAGATATTATAGGCTGGATGTACTGAATGACTCTTCCGATAAGTTTAGTTTAAATGTGATAAAAACACCAATGAAGTAATTGTTGTTCATAATAAAGTTTAATAACATTGAAGGTGTAGATGTTTTGTGTCACAGCTTGTGAAATGCTCATGAAGTAAGGGCTGGGGTGAGGGGGGCAAATGAGGGAGTAAGGACACTAATACTTATTGGTAAACTTAATTTCCCCCAATTAGGTCCCAGCCAGGGTACCTCCCTTCCTCCCTGTGACTTCTGCACCTCCTCTTGGTCTTCCTGGCGCTCATACGATGTAGGGAAGGGGGAGGAGCCTTTAATCCATGTATTGATGGTGGTGGGTGAGGCTGCCTCATGATACAAGGACTGGGATGTGGTGGACATAATTGGGTGCAATGAGTTTTACCTGTAAGCAAGGGTTTCAATAGCTTACCTACATATACTGCTTCTCACATCAGTTCAAGTATTACAAAACCTACTGATGCAACCAAATTTAAAGGTAATCAATGAGTCTGTCTTTAAACAATACAAAATGCAGGTTTCACCTTGGCAGAATGTAGTGGCACAGCAAAGAGCCATGGGCCCTATTGCAAGCAAGGCAGCCATCGGCCAGGAGCGGTGGGCCCCGGGCAGCCCTGGATCCTGGCACCATCACACCTGCTACACCATTTGTGCCTCTGGAGGAATTTAAACTAGTGATTTGCATACGGATGAGAATAAATCACTGATCCATCTTAACTGCTTACTACATGTACAGTAATGCATTATAATAAGCGGCGATGCATGATGTACTCACTCCCGAACTCTGCAACCATGTAAGAATACGTTTCTGAGAGAACCAGTTCTTTTAAGAGAAGGTGGGTCTGGTTCTGTGGGTGCATTTGAGTCAGATATCTTGACTGTACACCTCGAAACGAAAGGCAGGATACAGCAGACGATAAAGCTATCAAGCAAAAAGCAAAAAAGCACAGAAGAAGAACGTAAATATTGAATTCCCAACTTTTTGGAGTTCCTGATCTCTGCTACAAAGTGTGAGTTCATTAGTCACACAAACCTGTCAGTATCACGGAGAGCAGGTAAGTCAAAGTGGCAGCCGCCTCGAAACAACGAACCGAAACTAATTCATTTCCAAATTGCTGGTAATAGAAAAGTGAAAGGTAACATATTACACCAATCAGGGCAAGGAGACCCTTCCATAAATCAGCCGTCTTGGAAGGGTTTCTAGAAAGGAAGCGGAGCACGGCTCAGTGATATGCGTCTCCTTAAACAACCTTTGCAGTCGGCTCCAGGTTTCAAATAAGCTTCTACTTTGAAGGGAACCTGAAAGAAGTCGATCTAGTAACTCTCAAAGTGGATCAAATGTTATAGTAGTCTCCGATTCCGATCCAAATTGCCCCGAGTTATACGTGGCGCCTTCACCCAGGGCACAAGTCCTAAAAAAAAAGTGGGGGGCAAATCAAGTTAGACAATATGCAAGTGACATCATGGCGTGTGACATCGCAGAGCATGACCTCGCAAGAGGAATCACAACCCATGACCTCACAGGAAGTGACATTACAAGAAGCGATATCAGATCTTAGGACCTCACACATATGTTTAGCAGGTTTATCATCAGTACATTTTAGCGCATTTACAATATTCAACAAGTGAGATTTTAAGTTGGGTTGTGCCAAAAAAGTGATGCAACTCCAACACGAAAATGGTACCTCAATTTATATACTTAGTGCCATATTTACGAAATTTGTGATGCAGGGCAGTGCAGCAAGTCACCCTGCTGTGCTGCCCTGCATCACAAGGAAAGGGAAGGAATGCACTGTATTTATCCAGCAGGGTGCATTCCTGTCTTTTCCCTTGCGCTGGCGCAGTTTTATTTATTTATATATATATTTATTTATTTTTGCCATTTGTTAAGCGCGGCGAATATCCGAAGGCGTCTCGGCGCTAGATAATTCACTAATTCTTCTCGGAAGGCTCATAGGGTGCTGATTGATTATTGATCGAAGAGCCACGTCTTCAATCCCTTACGGAATTGGAGCAGGGAAGAGCAGGTCCTGATGTGCTGCGGCAAAGGGTATACAACTGTTACCACGCATTTTTTACAACGCAATACCATAACCACGCATCTTTTACAACGCAAGTACTTTTACCACGCATACATTTACAACGCATACTTTTACAACGCATATACTTTTACAACGCATGTACATTTACAACGCATTTTGTATGTTTTTTGTTTGTTAATGTAGTGTTAATTTAAAAGTAATTTATTTATAATTTTTTATGTCTTATTGGTATTTTTTTTAAATTACAATTTAAAATATTTGAGTATTTTGCGTTTATCTTTTTTATAAAACATTTATTAGGGGTATTGGGTTTGGGTTTTGGGGTACAGGGGTATTTTTAGGTTTCAGGGATGGGTTTGGGTTTTGGGGTACAAGGGTATTTTTAGGTTTCATGGTTGGGTTTGGGGTACAGGGGTATTTTTAGGTTTCAGGGTTGGGTTTGGGTTTTGGGGTACAGGGGTATTTTTAGGTTTCAGGGATGGGTTTGGGTTTTGGGGTACAGGGGATATTTTTAGGTTTCAGGGTTGGGTTTGGGTTTTGGGGTACAGGGGTATTTTTAGGTTTCAGGGTTGGGTTTGGGTTTTGGGGTACAGGGGTATTTTTAGGTTTCAGGGTTGGGTTTGGGTTTTGGGGTACAGGGGTATTTTTAGGTTTCAGAGATGGGTTTGGGTTTTGGGGTACAGGGGTATTTTTATGTTTTAGGGATGGGTTTGGGTTTTGGGGTACAGGGGTATTTTTAGGTTTCAGGGTTGGGTTTGGGTTTTGGGGTACAGGGGTATTTTTAGGTTTATGGGATGGGTTTGGGTTTTGGGGTACAGGGATATTTTAAGGTTTCAGGGTTGGGTTTGGGTTTTGGGGTACAGGGGTATTTTTAGGTTTCAGGGTTGGGTTTGGGTTTTGGGGTACAGGGGTATTTGTAACATATATATTTACAAATTAATAAATAAAAATTAATATAATTAATTAAAATATTTAATATTAAAATAATAAATTATGAATTAAAAAAAATATTAATAATAATTACATTATTTTAACATATTATATACTTACCTATACTTACGTTGTAATGGTATGCGTTGTAATAGTACCTGCGTTGTAGTGTATTGCGTTGTAAAGGTATTTGTGGTAAAGGGTCCTGCGTTGTAAAAATTGCGTGGTAATGGTCTGCGTGCTAAAAGTATGCGTGGTATCAACATATATCCGCGGCAAAGAGTTCCATAGCTTCGATGCGGCGACTGAAAAATGACGGTCCCCCCACGTAACTGTTTTTGATCGTGGGGTCACAAGCTGGTTAAGATTGGCCGATCGATGCTGTCTGGCCGGTTTATAAGGTCTAAACTGATCCTTAAAAAATTGTGGGCCTAGATCATTGAGTGCTTTATATACTATGCACAGGGACTTGAATTTGATACGATTACAGATAGTCAACCAGTGATATTTCCTGATGGTATCGGATATGGACGAGAACTTAGGTGTTCCCGACAGCAGACGTGCTGCTGCATTCTGAATTGTCTGAAGCTTAGTGGTGACCCTTATCTGAGCGTTTAAAAATAGTCCATTACAATAATCGAGGGACGATAGCACTAAGGAGGTAACCAGGGTTTTGGCGGCAGAATCAGGCAAAAACGGAAGAATTTTCCTGATCAACCTTAACTTATGATGGGCTGTAGCCGCTACCTTGTTTGCATGTGCTAAAAAGTTACGGTCACCATCGAAAATTACTCCCAGATTCCTGACCTTAAGGGCAGGCCTGGGGGGGTCACCTAGGGCTGCCGGCCACCAGGTTGCTGACCAGTCGGGGTGAAGAGGTCCAAAGATAAGCACCTCAGTTTTTTCGGAGTTAAGCTTCAGGCAGTTCACTGCCATCCACTCTCCAATTGCTAACATTCCGCGTTGGAAGCGCTCCGCCACCTCGGGTCCATTGTCTTTGATGGCTAAGACTAGTTGTGTGTCATCAGCGTATGAGGTTATGCTCATCCCGTAAGCTTTGATGACTTTAGCAAGGTCCGACACATATATGTTGAATAGTGTCGGACTTAGGGATGAGCCTTGAGGAACCCCACACGGGAGTGACATCTTAACTTGATTGATTGATATGGGCCCAAGGTGACTGCCTGCGATCTGTCAGCCAAGAAGGATGCGATTAGATCTCTTGCGGTAAGGAGAATGGCTTTCTTTTCGACACGGTCTAGCAAGATCTTATGGTCGACCGTGTCGAAAGCCGCTGATAAGTCCAACAGTACTAACACTGCTGTTGCTCCCTGGTCCCGGATGGTCCTGATATCATCAGCGGCCTTAATTAAAGCGGTTTCCGTACCATGGTATCTTCGGAAACCGAATTGCGATTCATCCAAGAGAAGATGTTTCTCTAGATGATCGCCCAGCTGATGATTCATGGCCTTTTCTATAACCTTGGCTAGGAATGGGAGACTTGCGAGAGGCCTATAATTCTTTAATTCAGACTTATCAAGGGTTGCTTTTTTCAGCAGGGGCTTCACCAGCGTATTCTTTAAGAAATCTGGGTAAATTCCGGAGGCCAATATCGAGTTGCAAACTGCAGTGATGACAGGAATAAGTGTGTCCATCACCGGTGCAAGCACTGAGAGAGGACATGGGTCTAGCGACGATCCAGTTTTAACAGAGGAAATGATAACCTTTGTTTGATCTAAAGTAAGTGGCTTGAAACTTATCAAGGCTTTATCCAGAGGGAGTTCAGCGGGAGCTGCTAATATAGGCCGCGAGGCAAAAGCCTGGTAGATGTCGTTAACTTTCGAAAAGAAGAATGTAGCCAATTCGTCACGAAGTCGTTGGGAAGAGGCTGGAGTAAGGTCGGGGGCATTACCTGACAATGATCTAGTGATGTCATATAATTGCCTGCTTGAATTTTTGGCTTTTTCTATCTGGTCTGAGAAAAACGTCTTTTTTGCTTCTATGATCATGGCTTTATAGACAGTCAGTGACTCTTTATATGTTGTCTTGTCCTCCGTATCATAATTTTTGCGCCACTGCCTTTCCCTTTTTCTATTCTGTTGTTTTTGCCTCCTTAATTCCTCTGTATACCATGGGGCAGATGGAGTATTTCTGTTCATTGATAAAGTTTTAATCGGTGCTAGCATATTCGTGGCATGCCCTATCCAGTCATGATATTGTTGGGTGGAAATATTTGAATCAGTAGACAACAATGGAGAAGTACTTTCCAAAAGCGTTTTGAATTCAGTCTGGTTTATGTTTTTCCAGACTTTAACTGATTGTGGGGTCAGGGTATTAATCTTGCTCTTCGAATTTTCACTAATAGTGAGTCTACTAAGTACCACGTGGTGGTCAGTCCAAGGCATAGGCAGGATGTTAGATATATGTAGACTCTCCACATTCGAGAAGATGCCGTCTAAAATGTGTCCGGCTTGATGGGTGGCGGCTGTGACCATTTGTCTAAGCCCCAGTGTAGCCATATCGGTAACAAGTGCCCGAGTGTCCCTATCGTCTTCTTTCTCCAAATGGAAGTTCATGTCCCCCATAATAGTAAAAGATTCTTCCAATACTAATGATTCCATTAAGGTGCTTAGGTTGGCTAAGAACGCGGTTCTTGAGCCCGGTGCTTGGTATAGCAATATTCCGTTGAAATTAAGAAGGGGAGTGAGCTTAATACCAAACTGAAAGGCTTCACATGCGGTAGTTGGAATAGGAGATATTTTAACGGGATACCGCTCTCGAGCTATAATTGCCAATCCTCCTCCTTTTTTACGTACTCTGTCCTGTCGGTAGGCCTTAAAGCCCTGCGGTACGGAAATTACTAAGTCGGGGTCTGACGCATCGTCCAGCCATGTCTCCGTTATAAACAGGACATCTAAGTTATTATCACTAATCAGGTCCGCTATTTCCTGTCGGTGTTTGCAGACTGAACGTGCATTGATTAGAGCCATGAGGATGTCGGTTCCTCTGTGCGGGGTTTGTGGCTTAGCTAAGATTTTGCGATTGTTAATACGAATCATGGTGTTGCAGTCGGAACATATGATATTAGCATTTTGTATAAAGCTAGATGGATCATGCCGTCTACAGCGAAAGGTGGGGGGTGATTGCAGCTCTATCAAGGACGAGCGGGAGTACACCAACCTTTGATCCGGTAGAGCCTGGCCAGGGGTCGTGGCCCTTGGCCCGGACTCAGCGCGGACGGGCGCAGACGGGCTTGCCGCCGGCGCGCCCGCTGCGCCCGCCCGCACTGAGTCTGGGCCAAGGGCCATGACCCCTGGCCGGGCTCTACCGGATCAAAGGTTGGTGTACTCCCGCTCGTCCTTGATAGAGCTGCAATCACCCCCCACCTTTCGCTGTAGATGGAATGATCCATCTAGCTTTATACAAAAAAATTTGGCAGCATAGCACCAATGCAGGCACCTGTGTTGTTGGCATGATTGTTTTTGTGCAGGAAGGGGAAATTTACTTTTGCTGTGTCCAAACTAAGTTAGCATGGTGTACAAAATAATGATGGACTGGGAAGCAATCCTGCATAATAACCAGCGGTTGAGATTAACGCAAGTATTTCTCTCATCACTTTTTTGTATACTTCAGTGTGATGACCTAAGTGGGCTAGGTATGCCCTGACTTGGGTCCCATGTACACTGTGCCACTGGAACCAAGCCGTGCATAGTTGATGAGTCGTAATGTGGTCAAAACCGGCCCTGGTTTGCATGCGTTCTGGTTCAGGAGTGACATGGCCTGGGAGTTTGGGCTGAACTGTTCCTATGGAGCTTGGTCAAGGCTGGCTTACATTTGACTGGGGCCAACTAGGGGTTGCATGGTGTGCAACATAACTATAGATTTTAATGCAGCCCAGGTAATTTATTGTGGCTGAGATAAATTCAAGCATTCCATCCATCACTTTTCTATACAACACCCTTAGTGGGAGGGGTATGCTCAGATGTGGGTCCAGAGCACATTCGGCAACTGAAACAGAGCTATACCTGGCTGATGAGCCCCAATAAGGGTGAAACCAGCCATAGGTTGCTTGTGTTCTGGTTCAGGCCTGGCAGTTTGGGCTGGACAGTTCTACTGAAGCATGGTCAAGACTAATTTGCATAAGGCTGAATCTAACTCGGGTTGACAAGATGTGAAAAATAACAATGGACTTGAATGCAGCCAAAGTATTTGCCAGTGCTTAAGATTAGTTCAATTATTCCATCCATAACTTTTTGTACACTTCAGTGTGAAACCCTTGGAAGGATATATATGCCCAAATAAGGCTCTCATGCACACTGTGCCACTGAAACCAAGCAGTGCATCGCTGATGAGCTGGCCCTGGATTGCTGGATTGTTCCAACTGGAGCAAGATCAAGACTCATTTGGACATGGCTGGGACCAAACTAAGGTGGCATTTAGTGCAATATAATGATGGAATTGGATGCACCCCCAAGAAATTACCAGTGGCTGCGATGAATTCAAGCATTCCATCTATTTCTTTTTTATATACTTCAGTGTGATGCTGTAACCTGGACAGGTATGGTCAGATATGGGTATGCCCTATTAATTCTGTACTTCCAGGGTTAATGGTACACCAATTAATGGCAACGTGGACATCTGCGGTATTGCTGGTAGCTTGGAATACCAGAGTTCTAAGGGGGAAGGGAAAAATGTTATTCATGAACCTGAGACAAGCACAAACGCGTACATTTGCCCTCAACAGGAAACCCCCATGATTGCTGATGATCTGGTTTAACCATAAATAAACAATTAGAATCCACTCCTTGGGAACAAGGGGGTCCCTTCCACAGTGGGTAATCACCCTGTGTTTTTTGTGTCCCCTCACACACCAACAGGCCCCTTGGTGTCATGCTTCATCATCGGGGCTATCGTACCCCTCTACGGGGTACGGCGTGCTGCGACCTATGGAGACGCGGGAGCACTAGTATGAAACTATGTGTGGTGTTGGTGTAAGTGGTTTTTTTTTGTTAATGTGAGTGTTACGTGGGGTTTGGGGAATAGTGAAAGTTAAAAAGAACCTGGCTCGTGGGGTAACCAAAAACTATTTAATAAGCCCCCGGGCTGGTGCTGTTAAAAATAGAGGAGATAGGAGGTGTGTACGCTGACAATGTGCGTTACCTCCTTTTTGTGTGCTCAAAGATCACGAGGTCAGAACTACCAGAGAAAAAGAGGATGGAGGGGCTACCAACCGCAACCTTTCTACTCGCATTACGGTGGATCAGCTCTTTTCCCACCTTTTGCCTACGGCCCCCCTCCCCCACCACCGAATCAGATGTACCAACAATGGGGTAATGATTATGATAATGGGTTTTTTCATAACCAGCCTTTTTTAGCCTCGCTCCCGGGACGAGGTAGAGGCAGAAACAGAAAAGGAAACAATGTGTCCTGGCAGGACCCGTTACCACCAGACCCGAGAATGAATACCAAGGAGCATGACGGGGGCCCTACCAGAGAACCCAACAACAAGTCGGACCTAGTAATAAACACTACCCCTTATGAATTCTCTGACACCCAGTTGGCGGTCCTTAACAAAGGATTGGGCTTTGTCCCCACCAACAAATTGGACCTGTTCAAGTTACACACTGAAGTACAGGAATTCATAAGAAAAATAAAACTACAGGTTTTCTTTGAGGGAAAAGAAAAACCGGCTGAATCAGACACAGGATTAAGACCAAAATCATCCTTTGTCCCACTGGACAATACACTACCGATAGATGTCCTGGCTTACGAAAAAGCTGTAATGACTGAGTTACAAACACTCAACAAAGATAGTCACCAAGTTTTCCAAAATACCAACCGTCGTGAGCACGAAGCCATTCGAGAACTGGCTAACAACCGAGACATAACAATCAAGCCAGCTGACAAGGGTGGAGCTGTTGTGATCCAGACAACAGCAGCCTACAGAAAGGAATGCCTTAGGCTACTGTCTGATCAACGGAACTATACCATCCTAAAGGAGGACCCAACAGAGTCCATCAAAATTACCATTGGAGCCATGGTAGAGGAAGCCCTGGCTCACAATTGGTTGTCGAAAAAAGAGGCCGAGTTCCTAGCCCAGAAGACACCTAGAACACCATACTTTTACTGCATCCCGAAAATCCACAAGAGACTGGAGAATCCACCTGGGAGACCCATCGTCTCAGGGATTGGCTCCATCCTCGAGCCCTTGTCTAAATTTTCTGATGCTTTCCCACGCCCCCTAGTCCAGGGGACTGACACATACCTCAAGGACACAAAAGCGGTCCTCCAGCTCCTACAAGAACTAACTTTCGATCCACAAAACCAACTACTTCTCAGCCTGGACGTGGAAAGCCTCTACACGAGCCTCCCCCACGACGAAACCCTGCCCATTATAGAGGAAGTTATATACAGCACCAACTGGAAATACCAAACACTGAGGAGTGTGGTGATGGAGTGCATCTCCCTTGCACTAACAAAGAACTTTTTTGAGTATGAGGGAACACTCTACCTCCAACGCCACGGCACAAGCATGGGCAGCACTTTTGCGCCGAGCCTGGCGGGCCTATACGTCCATCATATGGAGAGTAACAAGATCCTACACGTCAACAACCCATACAGACATCATATACACACATGGAGAAGGTACATCGACGATGTGCTGGTGATCTGGCATGGGGACGCAGAGTCTGTGTCTGATTTTATGTTTTGGTTGAATCAGCAGAACCAATTCCTGAGGTTCACTCACACTGTATCAAACGAGACATTGGTGTTCCTTGATCTCAATATTTTCCCAAAAGACGGGAAATTATATACGAATACTCACTTCAAACCTACGGCGAGGAACTGTCTCCTCCGGTATGATAGCTTCCATCCACGGCACCTACGAACCAATTTGCCGTATGGACAGTTCCTACACCTAAGACGTAACTGCACACAAATCCAGGACTATAAAGCACAAGCAAAGGATTTGAAAATCAAATTGCGGAAAAGGGAGCACCCGGTGAAAGTCATCGACAATGCAATGAAAAGAGCAAGAAATAACCATCGGGAGGCCCTTTTGGAAAACAGATCAGAGAGAAACCAGACACCAGCAAGACCAATTTGCGTAACAACCTACAGCCCCCAAAGCAATGAGGTTGCTAAGCTTCTGAGAAAACATTGGCGCATCTTGACAAGTGCCAAAATAGAGATTGAGAAACCCCTTTTTGCACACAAACGAGGCAAGAATCTCAAGGATATGCTAGTACACACCCGGCCGAAAACACATCAGCTGCCACAACTCCATCCACAAGGACTAGGCGGTCATTACCCATGTGGAGGAGGTGTGGCGCCGCGGCCAGGGCGACTGACGCTGGAATCTGGGGACCACTGTTCGATCCCCGGCTCCGGCGGCAGGTTAGCCCAGCACCATGTGACTCTGGGCAATAGCTCGCTTAATCTTCCCGACGGCCCCCAGCGCCTAGAGACCCTTACGGGTGATTGTGCGCTTTACAAATGTGGACTTTACTTTATGTGGTAATTGTGCGAGTTGCCATCTGACTCAGAAAAGTAAAAATCTGACCTTCAAGAATGGGACAATGTGGGAACAACGCAAACTAACCAATTGTAACAGCAATAACATTATATATATGATAACCTGCCCATGCGACCTGGAGTATATTGGAATGACGAAGAGACCAGTAAATACTCGGATAGGAGAACACAAGAGCAATATCCGCTGCAAAAAGGCAACAACAAAAATGGCAACGCATTTCATTGAAACTGGACATTGTGTCAATGACATTAGGTGGACGGTCGTAGAACAACTCCCATCAGAACAAGGACTCTTTGAAAAAGAGCAGAGATGGGTTTTCAGACTGGGAACCAATGTCACAGGTCTAAACGACAATATCCCGTGGGGTCAGCTGACTTAGAATAAAATCCGGGTGACAGACCTTTTCAAGATAGCCACAGACTGAGATAAAGGGTGGTTTCTGAGATGTGACTACCCTTCCCCTCCTGAGCAGGTCCATGATGGACTACTTGTCGCCCTGGATAACAAAATACCTTTTAACACCTGGTCAAAGTGTGCCATTTATCCTGTTACACAGGACAATAAATCGTGGGGGGGCTCCCCTTGGTAATACCGTGTGACAGTAGATTATGAGTCAGTTCCATAACCTATGCAATACTTATTATTTATTCTTACAACATTAAGTCTCTGGGCTAACTGAATAGAATGACGCCCGAGTGAAAGCTCTCTTGGGTTCCCATACAAGCATATATGTGTTATAGTGAAACATATGACTGAGTTCAATTGACACGCAGCTCTTGCACTTTACGGATTAACAGGAATACCGGCAAATGCGCATGCGCCTAAGGAAACCCCTTCTCAGAGAAACGCATGCACGTCAGGTAAAACAATACCGCATGCGCGAAGGAGAGACGCTGGCGCGGTTTCACTGAGTGAACCGACAATGCCCATATATGTGTTTAAGGACACAACAATCATGCAATTAACCGATGGGAACCGACAATGACCATACATGACCAGAAGGAAATGGGAGTCATGCAATTATAAAAAACAAGTGCCTCCAATGTCCATTGGAGGCATCCCTGGCGCTCCACTCTTCAGAAAGTTCAAATTATTTCAAAATGAAGATCCATGCAACGTTATGATTCCATCTTTTATATTCAATAATTCAGGAAAATTCTTATTGAATTCATCAACAAACGTTCATATCAAATACCCAGTTCATTGAACGGTATCATAATAACACAAATCACAGTCCAATGCATTTCGGGCTGTATGCCCTTCATCCGGGACAATGGCTAGAAGCAAGACAGAAATAAGATCTATAAGTCTCCCATATCATATGATAATACTGCATGAAACATGGTAACGAAATAACAGCATTAAATTCACATTCAATATACACTCCGTGCTCTCCCTTTAAGTGTATGCATGCAAGAAAAAGTTATTAGGTAAACATAAGTCTCACGTTTTGTGCTCGAAGTTCTTTGAAGTGAAACACTGTTCTGTGAAAAATCAACATAAATGCGGACGCTGTAATTTAGCGCTAACATAGAAAAGTAACATGATATGAAACATAGTAATCCGCTGTTATTGCTTACTTATCAAACGCAGAACGCGTCTGTGCACTGTTCGTGACCGGATTGTCCTTCCTATCTGGCGCGAAAAAGTTAGAAGAAGTGTGAGCCAATCACAGTGGGTGTTAATATATTAAAGTCTAGGTTCATTTGTGTGACTCGGTTTGATAGGTTGGATTAGTTTGTCACGTGATCGGAAAACAAACCAATCAGCGTTGAAAGCGAATTATTTACAAACAAGATACCGAAGAACTCTCTTACCTGTAAAAACAATGGAGAAACAGAGATAACAAATACAAACCATGATTCATGTAAATGCTGAGTATGGATGGAGCGACCCATATGAAATCTCCAACAAAACCAAACAGGCTTTCAAAGATAACACAGAAATTCAATACGCTCATTAAGCCCATAGGGCTTACTCGAATTAAGTAGGTAAATCCAATGGTTCTCTCTTTGAAGGAGAAAACGATTATTGTCTCTGCCTTCGATTTTATCCACGATTTCAAGTACCACAAATTGCAGTTGCGAAATGTTATGGTTGGCCTCTAGAAAATGAGTAGCTACAGTCGACTTGAGATTTTTTGTACGAATATTTGACTTATGTTCATTAAGTCTTGTCTTTATCTTACGTTCAGTCTTTCCAACATATGACTTGCCACATGGACATTTCAACATGTAGATCAGATTCGAACTGTCACAGGTTGCATTAACTTTGAGGTTGATGTTGTTCCCCTTCATTGGATGGGTTATGTGGTTGCCTTCTATTATGCTATTACAATTGCCACACTGTAGGCAAGGACGAGTGCCTCTGTATTGTTTGTTTTCCAATGAGGTGTGTTTAAGCATTTCGCCAAAGTTCTTATTCCTAGTGAATGCAAAAATAGGGGGATTTTGAAAAGATTGTTGAAAATCAGGTTCAGCTTTCAGAATGTTCCAGTGATTCTTTATGATCCTTTTGAAGTTGAAACTTGCAGTAGAATATTTAGAGACAATTGTCATTCTGTCTTGTTGAGGTTTTTGTTTGACAGGTAACAGATCTTTTCTTTGCATGTTTTCGACTTTTTGTGCAGCTTGCTGAATCATAGGTTCTGGATAGTTTCTCTTACGAAATCTCTCTCCCAATTCTTTGATGTTGGCTGAGGCTTTTGTAGGATCTGACGTGATGCGTTTCGCTCGCATCATCTGTGATATAGGTAAGTGTCTTTTCAGTGATTCTTGATGAAAACTGTGATAGTGAAGGGTGTTGTTTTTGTCAGTGCTTTTCCTGTGCATTTCTGTTTCGATCTTCCCTTCATTTAGATTCACTCGGACATCCAAAAAGGTCAATGATTTCGTTGAAATTTCCTAAGTAAATTGGATTCTTTCTTCTTGTTTATTCAGTTCATTCAGAGCAGGTTCTAATGATTCTGGACTGTTCTTCCACAGAATGAAAACATCGTCGATATAACGTACAAACATTTTCAGGTTGTCCGTCCACTGTGCTTTGCTCAAGATATGTTGAGTTTCAAACGCTTTCATATACAGATTCGCGTAGACCGGGGCTGCGCTATTTCCCATGCTCGTTCCAATCAGCTGTTGGTACCACGTGTTGTCATACTTAAAATAACTATGATAAAGCGTGAAAATAACGAGTTCCATAAGAAAGGACTGGAGTCTAGGATCATATTCTGTCGATAAAATTGCTTCTTCCATTGCTTCAATGCCCGAACCATGCGGGATAGAGGTATATAGAGATTTGACATCTGCTGTGCACAGTATCAAAGATTCTTGATCGTCTAGATTTAAATTGTTCAGTTTGGACAAAAAATCTGTGGTATCTCGGATGTAGGTGACCATATTCTGGACTGTCGGTTGCATTAGTCTATCAATAAACTGCCCCGTAGGTTCGTGAAGACTTTGCCTAGTCGATACAATGGGACGTAGTGGAGGATCAAGTAGGTTTTTGTGTATTTTGGGCATCATATAAAATGGAACTCGTTATTTTCACGCTTTATCATAGTTATTTTAAGTATGACAACACGTGGTACCAACAGCTGATTGGAACGAGCATGGGAAATAGCGCAGCCCCGGTCTACGCGAATCTGTATATGAAAGCGTTTGAAACTCAACATATCTTGAGCAAAGCACAGTGGACGGACAACCTGAAAATGTTTGTACGTTATATCGACGATGTTTTCATTCTGTGGAAGAACAGTCCAGAATCATTAGAACTTGCTCTGAATGAACTGAATAAACAAGAAGAAAGAATCCAATTTACTTGGGAAATTTCAACGAAATCATTGACCTTTTTGGATGTCCGAGTGAATCTAAATGAAGGGAAGATCGAAACAGAAATGCACAGGAAAAGCACTGACAAAAACAACACCGTTCACTATCACAGTTTTCATCAAGAATCACTGAAAAGACACTTACCTATATCACAGATGATGCGCGCGAAACGCATCACGTCAGATCCTACAAAAGCCTCAGCCAACATCAAAGAATTGGGAGAGAGATTTCGTAAGAGAAACTATCCAGAACCTATGATTCAGCAAGCTGCACAAAAAGTCGAAAACATGCAAAGAAAAGATCTGTTAACTGTCAAACAAAAACCTCAACAAGACAGAATGACAATTGTCTCTAAATATTCTACTGCAAGTTTCAACTTCAAAAGGATCATAAAGAATCACTGGAACATTCTGAAAGCTGAACCTGATTTTCAACAATCTTTTCAAAATCCCCCTATTTTTGCATTCACTAGGAATAAGAACTTTGGCGAAATGCTTAAACACACCTCATTGGAAAACAAACAATACAGAGGCACTCGTCCTTGCCTACAGTGTGGCAATTGTAATAGCATAATAAGAGGCAACCACATAACCCATCCAATGAAGGGGAACAAAATCAACCTCAAAGTTAATGCAACCTGTGACAGTTCGAATCTGATCTACATGTTGAAATGTCCATGTGGCAAGTCATATGTTGGAAAGACTGAACATAAGATAAAGACAAGACTTAATGAACATAAGTCAAATATTCGTACAATAAATCTCAAGTCGACTGTAGCTACTCATTTTTTAGAGGCCAACCATAACATTTCGCAACTGCAATTTGTGGTACTTGAAATCGTGGATAAAATCGAAGGCAGAGACAATAATCGTTTTCTCCTTCAAAGAGAGAACCATTGGATTTACCTACTTAATTCGAGTAAGCCCTATGGGCTTAATGAGCGTATTGAATTTCTGTGTTATCTTTGAAAGCCTGTTTGGTTTTGTTGGAGATTTCATATGGGTCGCTCCATCCATACTCAGCATTTACATGAATCATGGTTTGTATACGTTATCTCTGTTTCTCCATTGTTTTTACAGGTAAGAGAGTTCTTCGGTATCTTGTTTGTAAATAATTCGCTTTCAACGCTGATTGGTTTGTTTTCCGATCACGTGACAAACTAATCCAACCTATCAAACCGAGTCACACAAATGAACCTAGACTTTATTATATTAACACCCACTGTGATTGGCTCACACTTCTTCTAACTTTTTCGCGCCAGATAGGAAGGACAATCCGGTCACGAACAGTGCACAGACGCGTTCTGCGTTTGATAAGTAAGCAATAACAGCGGATTACTATGTTTCATATCATGTTACTTTTCTATGTTAGCGCTAAATTACAGCGTCCGCATTTATGTTGATTTTTCACAGAACAGTGTTTCACTTCAAAGAACTTCGAGCACAAAACGTGAGACTTATGTTTACCTAATAACTTTTTCTTGCATGCATACACTTAAAGGGAGAGCACGGAGTGTATATTGAATGTGAATTTAATGCTGTTATTTCGTTACCATGTTTCATGCAGTATTATCATATGATATGGGAGACTTATAGATCTTATTTCTGTCTTGCTTCTAGCCATTGTCCCGGATGAAGGGCATACAGCCCGAAATGCATTGGACTGTGATTTGTGTTATTATGATACCGTTCAATGAACTGGGTATTTGATATAAACGTTTGTTGATGAATTCAATAAGAATTTTCCTGAATTATTGAATAGAAAAGATGGAATCATAACGTTGCATGGATCTTCATTTTGAAATAATTTGAACTTTCTGAAGAGTGGAGCGCCAGGGATGCCTCCAATGGACATTGGAGGCACTTGTTTTTTGTTGATCCAACTGGTCGTCCTTGACAAGAGACGCCACCTGGGCTGCATACCTCATTAACATTCACTAGCTCACTACTTTTGTGTGTTGAACTGAATACAAAACTTTTGCTGTGCGACAAATCAATAATTCTTAGTCATGCAATTATCCAATTACCTCCGACGCGGGAAAGGGTATAAAACGAGTATGGTGATCCCTTCTGGCAAAGTCACCGGAGCCGCGGAGGGGTCGATCGGGAGGTATTTCCTCGTAGAAATCGTGAGTAATGGGGCATAGTACCTGTAAGAGTGTTCACCACGATAACTTTGCCAGGTAAGATTAAAATCTGAATGTTCCTTTTTCTTCTCCCAAATAGGTGCTATTTAGCACACCAGACCCTGACGCATGGGCTCATGAGGTTTTACGAAGAGTCCAAAACAGTATGTTGTAAATGTGTATTAGCATGTTTTTCAATGTTCTCGTTCCACACTTTATAGGGATAGAAACACAACCTGTACCTGTTCCACATTTACAAACAAGGGTGTCTTGACGACATGATGGCTCATGAGACTTTACGAATATTCCAAAACAGTATACTGCAAATATGTTTTGCCATGATTTTAGTGCTCACTATATAGGGACAAAAAACACAATCTCTACTTGTTCCACATCTACCAACAAGGGTGTTATAACCACCTGATGTTCACCGGCCACTTATTTCCTCATCGAGTGTGTGTTTTTTATGTTGTGTGTTAGTATGTCTAGTGTGTTTTCTTTATCAAAGATAATTTTTTACTAACAGCACTATAGTACGGCTGCAGTTTGTCACCTGTGAACCACTGGACATTTTACCATTGGATTTGAAAAGAGAGACCACCAGAAAAAAATGTTGTCTCCATTTTCTTTACAGGTTGATGGAAAGACAACGCTCTTCTTTTTGATAGGACATAATCAGCACTATTAATATTTTTTTCCTCACTTTTATTAGAAATTGTCTGGTAAGAGTTAGAGAAACGTGAGTAAGGTGGGGATTTGTGCACCCCGTCCTGAAGAAGGTGCCTCGGGCACCCAAACATGTTGACGCACACAAAAAGGAGGTAACGCACATTGTCAGCGTACAAACCTCCTATCTCCTCTATTTTTAACAGCACCAGCCCGGGGGCTTATTAAATAGTTTTTGGTTACCCCACTAGCAAGGTTCTTTTTAACTTTCACTATTCCCCAAACCCCACGTAACACTCACATTAACCAAAAAAAAAACACTTACACCAACACCTCACATAGTTTCATACTAGTGCTCCCGCGTCTCCGTAGGTCGCAGCACGCCGTACCCCATAGAGGGGTACGATGGCCCCGATGATGAAGCATGACACCAAGGGGCCTGTTGGTGTGTGAGGGGGACACAAAAAACACAGGGTGATTCCCCACTGTGGAAGGGACCCCCTCGTTCCCAAGGAGTGGATTCTAATTGTTTATTTATGTATACCCAGGGAGGACGAATCCAGTCTTATCTCTCTCTCCCCCCATTGCTTGTTAAATAGATCTGGTTTAACCCTCTTGCCTCTAATACATTTGCTCATTTAGCTTGTACTCCTGAAACTGAAGGGTGGCTTTGGGTGGCCTGGGGATGTTTTTGTTGTTTTCACTAGCTACAGGTGTAGCGAGTTTGTCCTGTAAATATTTGCGGCCTGGCTGGGGTTTAGGGAACTTTTTCCTAATTTAGGTAACAACTCCCTGTAGCATCGCTGTTCCCCTGGACTTTATTGTCCCAAACAGAGAAGAAAGGTTTGTCTTATTAGGTAGGACCTGGTGGTTACATGGCAGGTCCAGAAATGGGAGTTCTGTTTCCTGTTTATTGGTTACTAATTGTAACCCTGCAAGTGCACTTAGATAAGGTACCAACCCACAATCACTTACTGGATTACTCAATAGCTAAACATATTATCTGCTACAAGATGGCAGCACCCCACATTTTCATGTCACCCTTTATAATACTGTGGACCCATGATTTTGTCTAGGAATATTCGTGGCATGGGAAACCTGATCAAACGTCAAAGGAGTTATTTCTATCTGTGTAGGTGAAATATAGATATTGTCTGTCTACGGGAAACTCACTGGTTTCTAGGTGCCAAATTACACAGGGTGTAGAGGTCAGGAGTATTCTTCTTATGGCCGTGAAGCAGCAATTGGGTTTCTTCTTCGGTTTCCTTATGTTATACACCGCATATGCAATGAAAAAATAGGGCTGATATGTGGTAGTCAGTGGTGATTTAGATAGTAAGCCCTTGACGCTAGCCTCTCAACACCCCACATCCACCCAGTTTAACCACTTGGATGCTGAGGCCCTGGACAGATTTATTAACAATTTCCATTGAAATCAATGGAAACTCCATGACGAGCTGAGCTCGTCATGAGCGTCCAAGGGGTTAAGTTTCCTGGTACATTGTTGCCCTTAGTTGCAACCTGGAATGACATACCCTCCCTTTGGGCTGAGGGCTATACTTGTGTTTCCTCACTGGGCTTGTATAGACCTTGCACACCAGCGCTTGGATAGACCTTGCCCATTTGCCCACCAGTGGCAAATGGGTTTAGTTCTTGGATTCGTCAGTAGGGGATCTTTGAAATTTGGCTCGAAAATCAACCACAAGATAGGAAATTCACACATTATTAGTGGCTGCTGCTCCATGTGGGCTAATGAGCATTGCCCTGTCCCTGATGAAGGTGCAGCCAAAGGGGAAAGTAAAATGGTAATAAACTGTGTTTATTACCATTTTATTTTTTTCCTCTGGCTGCATAAGCTGCGAAGGCACGGTGAGTCTTTTGCTGGAGATTGGCAGCATTGACTGAGAGGAGTGGTGACAGCAGTTAAAAGTGCACGTTACTTTGGCCGGCTATCTTGTGACGGCTAGCCTGTCATGTGCACTTTAAACCTCTCCATCCCGAGCTGTCTAAGACAGCTCAGTCTCGCAATTTGTTCTCTAAATGGTTCCTTTTTATTTATTTACTTAATCCAAGTGCTATATTTGTTTCCTGCATCACTTTGATGCTCTTTTGAGTCCTCCTTAAACACTGTAAAATAGCTATCTACTACGACATTATTGTTTCTTTTAATTGACGTTCTGCTTATATGATTTGTACTCCTCACACGATGTACTCTAAATGGGTCCTCTAATCTGTATCTAACCAACTATTGCATTTGTTTTTTGTACACTGATACTGCTGCTTCCCTGTGTATTACCCATGTTATGTAAAGCGCTCTGATCCCTTGGGTGGAGCTAGCGCTATATAAAACCTTCAAAATTAAATAAATAAATAGAAAAAATAGTTCCCCAGTGCCAAAAGGAGGGTCAAGCCAGCCCGCTCGAACCTATCCTGGCACTTTTCCCATGCTGTTAACATTATCAGCAGCATGAGAAAAGGATCTGGAGGAGTTCAGGGGAGTTGGGTGAGGCTCAGAGACTCCCGCTGGACGTGCAGAAAAAGAACACTGAGGACAAGGCGTGCGTAAGTAAACATTTTTATTATGCTTTACTTTTTGACCCACTGACAGTCACTGAGAAACTCACAAACTCAAATCCAGAGATCTTGCTGGTAGCTCATTATAATGTCTGTTTATAACAAGCCACGATTGAAAGCTTTGACACTGAGTCTAAAGGCAGTTGTGGTGTATCTCAGTGAGTGCTCGCCCAACCATGTAATATTGTCTCTAGCCGCTAATCCACACTATTCCTCCATTCATAACATACCCTCAGGACTTGATAGATTCCTTGGTTCTACTGACTTCAAGAGAGTGACCCTCTCTACTGAGCACCTGTGTCGGACTGTATCCGGTCATTATCCAGTACTACTGCGTGTGAAATAGGCCAGCGTTTGGCCCTGAATCCCCTGTGGCAACTACAGCCTAATTCATTATTACATGCAACACATTGTGAGGAAGTTAAAACTCAGATAATTTATCAATTACATCCGTAATGGATTGGATTTTCCTTACCACTACTCTGGGAGTTGAGTTTGTTTGAGTAGCTAGAGGTAAGGATATCCCTCTCTGTTACAGATTTAATTGAATGTAATTTATATAAAGCACTGGTGACAGCTCCCATTTGTAATAATGGGCAGGATCACCATCCTTCACCGGTTTATTATTTCTTTACAACTACTCCACTCCGGTTGCCTATCCGCTATTTCAAATCCTTGTCTTCCTTCTTTAGGATGAAATGGAAACATTGGCAGTCCCAGATTTTGAATTTTTTTACTTGGTTGCTCAGTTTCAATGGGTAATATCAACAATACAGTGTATGGGAGCTTTAGGTGAATTATAACATTTAACAATAGAACCACATGTAAAATTATAGTGGTCTTAGTGATTTATTTCACACTCATTTTTGCTTTTTAGAAGCAATTATGAACATTTATAGCATGTCTTTTTTGGAAGGGCACAAATGGGACACAAGACATCAATCAAATTATCCATCATACCAGTGAGAGATAGTTGGGATTGTGTAGTACAAGAACAGGCGAATTGCCGTGTTTGCTGACTTTCTGCTTTTCATGTGTGGCCCTGATTATGGCCAATACTGATGTTTTTCTTTAAGGCACATGTGGGGTATTAGAACAAGAATTTAAAACACTGTTTTATGTTATATATTTTTTTAGTATTGACCAAGTCCCGGTCCTGAGGAGAACCCCAAGAATCATGAAGGGTTCGAAACACGTTGACCAAGCTGGTTGAGAAAATACATTATTTGAACAGACTATCAGTAGTCCACAAACACGGCAATTCACCTGTTCTTGTACTACACAATCCCAACTAGCTCTCACTGGCAGGATGTATAATTTGATTGATGCTCAAATGAAAATTCCGCCATGTGTTCTAATTATAGAGTGAAGACTGGTCTATTTCGCAATTGTTGTGTTTTTGTGTTTCAATGTCAATATTTATGTTTGTTTAACTAGTATTGTGAAATGTATATATGTAAATAACCAAAAAAGGTTGCCTTTCCAAAAAAGACGTCTCTGGTTTCCTCAAAATACATCAATATAAGTTCCAGGAAATTTATATCAACTAATTTAAGTATGCATTTAAATAAGAACATTTGGCGTCTGTTTTGTGGTCATAGAATTTTTGTTTGTTTCCTTTCTAGCAGATAATGATAAATAATATATTATCTTCTTCAATGTTTTGTATTGTACCCTTTATTGATAAAGTATGAAGGTGTACAAGATGTTTTATGTGGGGCAGAAATTATAACTTCAAGTTATAATTATAACTTTTTAGTTTCTTACATTTTTGTCATTTACGATGATTTGATATAATAACAATAATAAATGAATTAAAGAATTAAGTTTTCCTAACTATAACTTACCTTCACTCTTTGTTTTTTTCATTTCATTACCAAAAAACCTAATTTTTAACCATGGTTTTGCCATTTTCCCGTGCTTTCAACATACTTCCAGTTTGTGGTAGAACCCTACTACGTTTCCCCGTTCAGAGGGAGGATGAGCAGGGAATATCAGGGTGTCCCTCAACAGGGTGTCCACCAGAGAGTTACAGCCCATTCCACCAATTTAAATCTAACCAATCGATTTTCCCCACTGTCAGGCTTAGATGCCTGCGATTGACTCCCAATGGCAGTTCCTAGTGAGATAGTCAACATTCCCATTCACCCCGATGCTGCCCTTGGGATGGATTCACATTCTTGATCGGTATTAGGTAGTGGGTTACAGGGTTCTGGGGAATTGGTACAGCCAGAACAGGGTCTAGACTCTTCCCCCAGACAACTAAGCATTCTATCTTGGAACATTGCTGGGTTGCTTTCTTAGACTAGCTCCTCCGATTGGTCCAATTTTATTGAGCCTTATGATATTGTTGTCTTCCAGGAGACTTGGTCTCTGGAAACGATTTTTCTGCCAGGTTTTTTGGCTTTTGGTAAGCCTACAATTGCTAGTCCTAAAGGGCGTCCATCAGGTGGCCTGATGGTTTGGGTCAAACAACAGGCGGGTCTCCTGGCAGAAGATCTTGCAATTGACACCCTGGATATTCAGGCCATTAAAATAACCATTGTGTGTAATTCTGAGTTCATATTGATTAATGTCTATGCCAGGGGGTTAGTAGGAGGAAAGGCATCTGCGACCATCTCTAGCCTGGATACACTTATTAAAACTTTGGAAGGGACCTGCAACCCAATTATTGCAGGGGATTTTAACTGCACGTTCGAGTCTCTTTGTATGGAAGATGGGAATCTAACTAGTAAAGAGGATGCCATATGGGGTGTCCTGACCTTAAATGTGGCTCCAATTAAGAAGTGGACTGAAGCTGCTCTTCAGTTAAAAAGCCTAACGTTGGAGAGGGGGCTCCGTGCAGTTAACTGAAGAAATAACTCGGATCATAATGGCAACCCTACTTGCACAAGTGGGCTAAAAGGTAGTAGGATTGACTATGTTCTTGTAAATTTAGAATTCTGGCAACGCGCGAGGGACATGGAGTTCTTGAAAAGGCCAGAGAGTGACCATGATCCATTGTCACTGACATTAGATGTGAACTGCTGTTTGGTTATGAGTGGCAGCATGGACATGGTAACAGCTGATGTCATTATGTCCCATGACTGCCGCAGGTTAAAGTGGACACAGGTGTCTGCGGATGAGAGAACTGTGAGTCAAATCAAGGTGACGCTTGCAGATGCCCTCGCTGCCCTTCGCTACTTGAACCCTGTAAGGAAACTTCTGCAGCCTTTTCAGCGGTTCATGAAACCCTGTTTGCCAAGTTGAGATCCTTCTTTATGAAACCGAAATCAAGAGCTAACAGACCTCCTGTGCTAAAATCAGCAGAATGGTATGATGGGGCATACAGAAATGCCTACATGGCTCTATCAGTAGCAATAAGGGCAAGTTCACCTCAGGAGGTAAGGAAACGGAGTTGTGAATATAAGGCCACGCAAAATCGGGCAAAGAAGGCGTTTGATGAAAGTAGGTGGAGGGACTTGTTTGATGCAAGTTCCGGGATAAACTGGTGTCGATTCTGGCAACTCGTGAAGAGGGGTAGTGATAATGCTGGCTCGGTACCAACCAATAATGCCCTTCCTCAAGCTTGGGTAGTTTATTATCAGACCCAATTTTCCTTGCATGATAATGATTGTGCGATAAAGATAAACAGTGGTTCAGAACCTATTTCTTTATGATCCAATTCAATCAGTACATATTTATACAATTATATGTTCATGAGCGTTCCTACTGAATACGCTCCAACGCATATATGAACTAAGTCACTTCAAAAAGTAAAGAATATCACCACAACAACAGTACATCAAGGAAGAGTACAATATTTAATTCATTGTCTCTAATCAAATAATTAATGATCTACAAAATTTCTCATTGATTCAGAAGTAAAAGGTTGCCCAAACGGAGTGTGCACAAAAGAAGTGATCGAAAGTGTGTACAGTGAATAATGAAAGAAAGGAAATTCAAGACAATAAATAGACAAATTGTTCACATTAGTATTCTGTAGTTACGGTCTCACAATTTTCCTTATCAAAACAACCTGGCCCACAAAGTAATAGTTGATAACAACTGATATCAGAATAAACTAGATACAGACAACCATGTCTATTGTGTGCACTTTTTTAGTTGCAAATGTGGGTCCACGGTGGGAATAGTATCGTCGACGTTTTGACCCGACTTATGGTCATCCGGTAAATTAGACCTGGACCGTGCGAGTCTTCATCAGGACAAACATTAGTAGGGCAACCAAGGGTTAGAGATGACCCTATAAAGGATAAACAGGGGAATTACCCTGTTGTAGTGATGTACTGCAAAACCAATTAAAATCACAGGGACAGTATCCTTACCCAAAGGTGAATGGCCAAGCAAGGACTACCCATTTGTGGCTGGACCCTGAAGGAAACACTTTTCCTTCAAAACAGATTTTAAAGCCTTATACAAGGACATGGCTTATTTGAAGTCTATTTCTCGGGTGAATTCCACTTCCTTAACAGGTCTCTTTTTGGAACATGAAATTAATTATAGACGGGAAGCTTACTGGGATACCATAATGAGTCCTGGCGACAGGAAGCTTTATCATCAATTTAGAGTGGGTACCCTCCCCTTAAAATCTTTTTCAAGTAAGTGGGGGACCGTACAATACTCAAAATGCTCCTGTTGCTCTTGTAAGGAAGAAACCTTATCGCATGTCCTGTTTGTATGTCCTGCTTGTATGTCCTGCATACAAGGGTCCTCGCCGAAAATGGTACAAGCCAGTTTGTGCTAAAATAGGAACAAGATCTTGCCAAACGGCTTTACGTATCCTGAGAACTGATACAAGTGAGGTCATGGTTAGTTTTGGAGCTGGGCGTGGGCCATTAGAAGGAACAGGCTGCAGGCACTATGTTACTGATGTTATATGATATGAAGTAGTTGGTATTAATTTCTTTGTACATAAGATTGAGGTGTCTATCCAACCCTGCGTATTATATCTTTTTTACTTGATATGTTTTTATATGGGATTTTAGTGATTTTATGATGTTTTAAAGATATTTCTTGATTTTTAATAGTTATTTTATGTGTCTTTTATGATTAAAGACTAACTGAAACTGGTAGAGCCAGTGTGAAAACCATGGGCGATCCAGGAAAGCTACACATTTCCAAAACGTATACGATATTCCAAATACAGTAAGGAGGTCATATGTCTAGATACCTCAAGGTTTTCCCAAAGTAATTACATGTTGAAATAAAGAAATCGTGAAAACTAGTAGAAGAAAACAACCCTTTGTGACAATGTTTTCATCTATAGCTTTTTGTCAAGATGGACGATTTACAGAAGCAATGTACCATTGCATTTGTTATACCCTTTTGGTTGTGGGGATATATAATGTTTGTAGGGTCTCCAAGAACGTGAGGTACCCAGTGCCAACAACTGAGCTGCACAGTACAATGGTTTTTCATTGTGTACTGAGGAGACACCAATTCATGTGGTGAAATATGTAGGGTGAAAATTAGGTATCAAGGTAACCTATTTATTTATGAAATGGGCACAAGACATGGATTTTGGGAGTAGTGATTATTTGTACATATCTGAATTTATGGGTACCCTACGAGCACATAATTTAGACGGTATTTTTTAAAATTTCTAATTTCTTACACTCTGGCTTACATTTCAAAGCTACAAATGCAGCAAAATCTGATTGGTAATAATAAATATTCTACTATTCAATGTTCACACATGTCTTCTGATTTCTAATTTCTTACACTCTGGCTTACATTTCAAAGCTAAAAATGCAGCAAAATCTGATTGGTAATAATAAATATTCTACTATTCAATGTTCACACATGTCTTCTGATAAAAATGATACCTTACATGTGCAGGTAGGCCTAATTTCTCTGAAACAAAACAGCCCAAAATGCAACATGGATATATCAAATTTTTCTACTCGAAACGTACCCTTTTTTTTAAAAAGTGAGTAGCCGTGGATTTTGGACCCTAGATCAGCTGGCACCTAGGTAAACCTAGAAAACCTGTACATGTTTGAAAACTAGACACCTAGGGAAAACCAGGATGGAGTGACTTGCATGGCTCTCATCAGGTTGTTTTACCTGAAATTGCTTGCAAACCTCAAACTTTGACTAAAAAAACACATGTTCCCCCCTTTCTGTGATGGAAAGTTGTAGAATCTGTGAGGAGCCACTGACTTCCTTTCACCCAACATTCCTCTAAAGCTTCTGATATAAATGGCACCTCACTTGTGTAGGTAGGCCTGGCGCCCACAACAGGAATGCCCCCAAAATGGACATCAACATTTCCTGTCACAAAAATGATCTGATTTGGCAAAGGGGGTAGCAGTGTTTTTTGGCCCGGTATCGATGGCCACCAAGGGATACCTACCAAACCTATACATTTCTGACAACTAGAAATCCGGGAGAGTCCAGGGTTGTATGCCTTGTGTGGATCCCACAACGTTTTCTTAGCAACAGTGCCCTGCAAACCTCAAACTTAGCCTAAAATTGCACATTTTCCTTGCATTTCTGTGAAATAAACTTGACCACCCAGCATTCTCCCACTTGTCTTGATAAAAATGGTACCTCACTCTGTGGCTGGGCCAAGTTCACAGGACAGGCAGGCATCAAACCAAGGCCAATGGGAGTCATTCATTTACCCAGGTTTGATTTGTGTCTGTCAGGGGCATTACTCCAGGTCACACAAATGGGTTAGCATTTTTATGGGAACAAGTGGGGACAGGCTAAGTGGTAAGAAATTAGTGGATTGCTGCCAGTCCAGAAATTTATGGCACAAAAATGTAAGGAAAATGTGCAATTTTAGGGAAAGTTTGTGGTTTGCAGGACATTGTGAGAGAGAAACCTTTTTGGGATCCATGCGATGAATATCACCCCGGACTCCCCCGGATGTCTAGTTTTCAGAAAAATCTAGGTTTGATAGGTTTACCCAGGTGCCAGCTTACCAGAACCCGAAAGGTGCAGTAATTCAGCATAGAAGTAGGACGGTATTGGGACTCAGCCCAACTCTGCTACCTATATGTATAAAAAAAGCACCCAAAATCAATATTTCCCTTCTTGCCGAAAAGGGGGGGGGGTGGAAAGATTGTTGGAGTTATATTGGAGGTGGAACATAGGCCTGATAGGCGGGCAGGTCAACCCCAGACCTTGCAGCAATAAAATAAATACTATCTGGAGTCTAGTAGGCTTCCTGTCCCAATAGGAGCAGATTGGCGTTTAAAAAATCTTATCTGCTCCCGGGGGGGGGGGGGGGGGGGATTGCAGAAAGGCTGTTGCAGGTCATTTGTTTGAGGGGTGGTGTTAGGCCCATTGCCTAGGCCGGTCGCCCCCATCCATTTCTCTACAAGTAATAACCTCCAATCTGCTCCCAGGGAGCAGAAATACTTTTGGCTCTGGGGGTAATAGGGGCCATTAGCCCATTGCCAGGGGGGTCCTCCCCCTCTAAATATAATCCTTGGTGGTCTAGTGAACTTTATGCCCCTCGCCAGGGACAGATTGGAGGAAAAGGGCCTCTTATCTGCCCTCGATGGGGGCACCAAGACTGCGGCAGGTTGTAAGTGTGGGTGGGGGCTATGCCCAATGTCTGAGGGGCCGCCCTCACCCATCCTGCTAAAATAAAGCAATCACTGGTGTCTAATGGGCTTTCTGTCCCTATGGGGGCAGAGAGGAGGTTGCAACCTTCTGTATACCTCTGGGGGCAGAAAGACTTCGGGAGAGGGGAAGGGAGGAGGCCACTACACCTCCCAAAAAATAGCTCCTGTCGCCTAGTAGGTGGATCCCTGTTTGAGGATCGCCCTTCTGTGGCGATCCTCAAGTAGGGATTCACTAAAGAATGGTACCATTTCAAATGGGAGACTCGCCCCTTTCCCTTTTACACCTCCCCCATCTGAATCGATGCACGGGGGCTCAGATATGCCCCGAGCACAGATGCCATGAAAACAAAATGATTAGATCGTTTCACTTTCACTTTCAATGTTATGACATCAGTGAGCCATGGTTAAAGTAACGTTATTGTTAGGGGAATTTGTCAGTGACAACATTAATGTTTTGAACTAAGAAAAACGGGAAACATCCTTTACCACGCGGATTTTACTCCGCAAGGCTTTAACAACGCGTCCATTACAACGCAAGTCGTAACCACGACTTGCGCTGGAGGGCGCTAGAGGATTAAGAATAGTATATTTACTATTCCAACACCTTCCCTAGTATCCACAGGGACTGGTGTTAGAATAGTAAATCATACTATTCTCAATCTGCGCCCCCAACGTAAGTCGTGGTAACGACTTGCGTTGTAAGGGATGCGTTGTTAAAGCACGCGTTGTGACGGTACGCGTCGTACCGCCATACATCCAAGAAAAACACATAAATTCACTAGTTATAGTTAGCAGCACTAGCTGTAACCTACACCCCTACCATGTACTACTTATTGAAGTCACATATGACATCACTCATGACATGTTCTATAACATCATTTATGACCTCACGTGCGTTTTCTTCCCCATGAAAATGTATGTCCTCTCGAGGCACAAGGAGGGGGCAGCATGGTTACCCTCCCCAGGAATAATAAGATTATCCCCGGGGGTGAACTCCCAGGGGCATTGAATGGCTCGGGAGGGGGCCTCACAGCCCCCCACTTATCTAAACTCAGCTCGAGTTAGGCTCCCCAGAACTTCTACTAAATTACTGTGGGCCAGACACCATGTTTTTGGCCAATTCCACAAAAGTCTTGCGGGATTGCAGAATTTTCTGAAAATTTATTTTTTTTGGACCCGGGGATGGTCTCTCTGGAACACCCCAATGAGCCTAGGCGGTTTTAGGGTATCCCTAACTTGCCCCATATATCTTTTTTCCCCAAAACTTTAAGTTCCCAATGTCCTGTAATGGTGACCAGCAAAATTTTTCTCATCTTGCTGTCAGCCAATCAGAGTGCTTGCTGTCGCTGGAGTCTGACTCCAGTAGGAGCAAGATGGCCAATCAGAATTCTCTGTTTTTAAATTGGTGCTCCCGCAACAGTTTTGGAGATTCTCGAGAGCCCAACAGCCAAAATATACAATTATTTTTTACTCTTAATGTCTCAAAAACTCCCCAACGGATTTACACCAAATCACAAAAAGCACAATCTGCAAACCAAGATCTAGCCTCCTGCCAAATTTCGTGTCATTCTGTTCAGCGTTTTTTGCTATAGCCTTGTCTACAGAAGTCAATGGAAAATACATGGGGAATTAGGATTTTGGGACCCCCCCATTTGCCTCGGTCCTCACTTGATGGATTACCGCAAAACTTTCCAGGAAGGAGATAAGGGGGATGGCGTTTTTTTTGGAATGTTTTCTAAAGATTCGTCAAATAGGGCTTAAGCTATTAGCAAACCAAAAAAAGCTCAGTCTATGGAAAAGCAGACCTGACTTTACCTGCCTAGCGACGAACGCCACAGGGTAATAAATAATAATAAGTAATAAATAATATTAATAAAAAAGATAGTATATTTATGTGTGTGTGTTATATATATTCAGATATATGTTCGTGGGTGTATATGTGTGTGTGTGTGTATATATATATATATATATATAAATATATCAAACACAACAGGTTGCCCAATTGAGGATGCCCTCCCGGAAGGTAAGTCTCTTAAAGCTGAGGGCTGCAGCAGAAACAACTTTGCACACTTCATCCAGTTAAATTGCTCTGGCTCTACGCGTTTCAGACCTACATCCTTGATCACGAGCCTCACATGCAGGAAAAACGGCAAACAACATGTAAATCACCTGCTGCTATTTTTATTAGGTCGCGCCCTTGTGGGCGTTTGTTCCGCCTCTGCAGGCATGTGCCGCTAGGCACTTTGGTATTCGCAGTCTTTACATGAAATAAAATACCCAAGTGGGTGTTTGTCCATATCCTCATTCGAGTGCACAATTGCCCCCCAGTGGGTTGCCGCTTTGCTTATCAGCTTGATGCCTGTGAACAAGAGCACAGCGAGTGCTCGAAATGCGTTGGGCTTTCACCATTTGAGGCGGACACTGTTTCCCTGCTGCCCTGTTGTTCCTCCATTAAAGGCAACCAAACTTTTGTTGTGTGGCATCTCCTCATTGGGTAACCTGTTGTGTGGATATATATATATAGACGTTCCCTGGTGTTTACATTGTAAGCGCCGTCGTGGGACCGAAGGGGCCTTGAACTTCAGAAAGACTTTGGCAGCATTGATGGGGGTGCGGCATGCTTTTCACCCTGATGGAACTTTATTTTGAATTTGGCAGAAGCGAGCAAACCACTTGGTGAGAGAACAATACAAAGTCCTTTGTGGCAGTATTTGGACTACATTAACCACAATGAATGAATGAATGAAATTTTATTTGTAACGCGCAGCTATGCCCAGTGGGCGTCAAGGCGCCTACACCAAAATATAAAGCTGTTAGCAGACAGAAACAGAGCCTACTGGTATGCCTTAATAAAGAGCCAAGTTTTCACTGACTTCCTAAAGAGATCAAGGGAGGGAAGTCGTTTGATTTCAAGGGGGAGTGAATTCCACATCAGAGGTGCCAGTATGGAAAAAGCTTTGGACCCCCATCTGGCCTTCTTGGCTCTGGGGATTACCAGTTGGTGTTGCTCGCTGGATCGTAAACATCTGCTCGGAACATATCTGGTAAGTAATGAACCAAGGGCATCAGCCGAGCCTGCAGTTAAAGCCTTATATGTGAGGCAAAGAAGTTTGAAAGTGATCCTTGATGGAATGGGGAGCCAGTGGAGGTTCTTCCTCGCTAAGGTCATAGATGACAGCCAGGGCAAAGCGAGAGCAAACCGCGCTGCAGCGTTCTGTATAACCTGTAGACGCTGGAGCAAGCCCTTGTTGGCCCCGGCGTACACTGAGTTACAGTAATCGAGCCTTGAGCCAACAAGGGCAATCACCACCTGTTTCCGCGCCTGTGGGGACAAATAGTGCACAATCCTTTTCAGGGTCTTGATGACACCCCAACAGGTCGCCACCGTTCTATTCTTATGATGACGCCCACTGGGGCGGGACTTTATATTTAATTAAAAGCATGTTCTGCAAAGTACCGCTTCTTGCCTCATTCCCTGCCAGTGAACAAGAGCTCAAGAAGCTCGAAACGCGTATGGCTCAGTGAAAGCGTGGGGCACGCTATCGATGTTGCCGCCTGAGATTCAGTGTGCGGAAACCCTGAGGTGCGTGACATTCTAAAAGGGCAACCTTGTGGCATGATGTTAAGCGGCTGGTCCGGTCGCGTGGATGTCCTGACGCCGTAGAGGCGTTCCCTGGTGTTTACATTGTAAGCGCCGTCGTGGGACCGAAGGGGCCTTGAACTTCAGAAAGACTTTGGCAGCATTGATGGGGGTGCCGGCATGCTTTTCACCCTGATGTAACTTTATTTTGAATTTGGCAGAAGCGAGCAAACCACTTGGTGAGAGAACAATACAAAGTCCTTTGTGGCAGTATTTGGACTACATTAACCACAATGCTTATGATGACGCCCACTGGGGCGGGACTTTATATTTAATTAAAAGCATGTTCTGCAAAGTACCGCTTCTTGCCTCATTCCCTGCCAGTGAACAAGAGCTCAAGAAGCTCGAAACGCGTATGGCTCAGTGAAAGCGTGGGGCACGCTATCGATGTTGCCTACTGAGATTCAGTGTGCGGAATCCCTGAGGTGCGTGACATTCTAAAAGGGCAACCTTGTGGCATGATGTTAAGCGGCTGGTCCGGTCGCGTGGATGTCCTGACGCCGTAGAGGCGTTCCCTGGTGTTTACATTGTAAGCGCCGTCGTGGGACCGAAGGGGCCTTGAACTTCAGAAAGACTTTGGCAGCATTGATGGGGGTGCCGGCATGCTTTTCACCCTGATGGAACTTTATTTTGAATTTGGCAGAAGCGAGCAAACCACTTGGTGAGAGAACAATACAAAGTCCTTTGTGGCAGTATTTGGACCACATTAACCACAATGCTTATGATGACGCCCACTGGGGCGGGACTTTATATTTAATTAAAAGCATGTTCTGCAAAGTACCGCTTCTTGCCTCATTCCCTGCCAGTGAACAAGAGCTCAAGAAGGGCGAAACGCGTATGGCTCAGTGAAAGCGTGGGGCACCCAATCGATGTTGCCGCCTGAGATTCAGTGTGCGGAAACCCTGAGGTGCGTGACATTCTAAAAGGGCAACCTTGTGGCATGAGATATATATATATATATATATATATATATATATATATATATACATATATATATATATATATTCACTGAAAAAACCATAGGTTATAGACCATATATAGTTAGGAATTAGCATTTACAAAACCTTGAAATTTCACTGAAAAAACCATAGGTTATAGACCATATATAGTTAGGAATTAGCATTTACAAAACCTTATTTTACTCACACAAAACCATTGAAATTCGCAAATATAGTTAGTTGCACTAACTATATATCGCGCACCCGCAATCCACTGCTGATCATGTCACATATTACATCATTCATGACATGGTCAGTGACATCACTGATGACGCCCCCTTTCATTCATTTCCCCCTTCGTTTATTTCCACCTCTTGTCTCTCGATCCTACCGAGAGACAAGATGGCGGCCGCTCCGGACTGTTTAGAATGTTGACAGTCACCCGAGAGCCAATCCGCTTCTCCTCGCGAAGTTCCGTTACGCGTCTGGTACGCGAACCGGGGCGCTAACCGGGACGCTGTCACAGATATATATATTATTTTTAACGTTAATTTCTCAAAATCCACTAGAGCACATATCTTGAGACCTAGCAAAGGCACATCGGGCAAACAGTCTCTACAATTTTGCCAAGTTTCATAGAAATCCATTCAGCCGTTCAATCTAAAAGTGAGTCCAACCGCCCTATGGAAAACTCAATGTTAAAAACATGTTTTGGGACCCCCTTTTTTTCTCGGCCCCCACTTGACGAAACCCCCCCAAACTTTCAGGGGACGCTCAGAAACAAAATGTGCCATTTTCCTGAAAATTTCAGCCAATTCCGTCCATCACCGCCAAAGTTATTCAACATAGAATTTTCAGAAATCCCTATTCAAAAAAATCCTAACTATATATACCTACTGGCGACCGCCAGTAGGTAATATATATATGTATATATATATATATATATATATATATAACATTTCTATGGCAAAATGAAACCCCTCATTTTGTTCCTTTTCAAATTAAATGTATTAAGTGTTACCACTTTATTCCAATCAAGATGACTTCAGGTGTGCCATACTTTTGTCATAAGTAAGACT
The DNA here is from genome assembly GCF_964261635.1 of Lissotriton helveticus. Classification (NCBI taxonomy): domain Eukaryota; kingdom Metazoa; phylum Chordata; class Amphibia; order Caudata; family Salamandridae; genus Lissotriton; species Lissotriton helveticus. The sequence goes on from NC_136068.1 coordinate 730,466,670, forward strand.
GTTAGCGTTCTAGTTGTTCTTTAGAACACTCTGGGACATTCTGTCATTGGGCTATAGTTGGGCTACATCTGGCTGATATTTGGGCTACATTTGGGCTCTTTTGTCTCTGGTGGCCATCTTGGGAGACTGCATATCAGAATTTTTTTAATGAAATATAAGAGGATTTGAGAAGTCACTCAAAATGTGCCCTAATTTTTCTTTCTTCAGCACTAATCATAATTTCTATGGCAAAATGAACCCCCTCATTTTGTTCCTTTGCAAATTAAATGTTTTAAGTGTTAACACTTTATGCCAATCAAGATGACTTCAGGTGTGCCATACTTTTGTCATAAGTAAGACTGTTAGCGCTCTAGTTGTTCTTTAGAATACTCTGGGACATTCTGTCACTGGGCTATAGTTGGGCTACATCTGGCTGATATTTGGGCTACATTTATTTTTTTTGTCTCTGGTGGCCATCTTTGGGCTACATTGGGCTACATTGGGCTACATTTGGGCTCTAACATATATATAGCCCAATGTAGCCCAATATATATTTTTCAAAGTTAATTTTCGTAAAAACCACCTGAGCATATATCTTGAGACATAGCAAAGGCACATCGGGGTACCAGTCCCTACAATTTTGCCAAGTTTTGTGGAAATCCATTCAGCCGTTCGAGCTAAAAGTGAGTCCAACCGCCCTATGGAAAACTCAACGTTAAAAACACGTTTTGGGCCCCCCTTTTTTCTCGGCCCCCGCTTGACGAAACCCCCCCCCAAACTTTCAGGGGACGCTCAGAAACAAAATGTGCAATTGTCCTGAAATTTTCAGCCAATTCCGTCCATCAACGCCAAAGTTATTCAACATAGAATTTTCAGAAATCCCTATTCAAAAAAATCCTAACTATATATACCTACTGGCGACTGCCAGTAGGTAATATATATATATATATATATATATATATATATATATATATATATATATCCCAACCATAGCAGAACCCAATTGGAAAAGAAGCCTCACGAAGGTAACTTTGACATCCCTCTTTAATAAAAGTAACAGCCTGCCAGCAGGATTGTTCATGCAACCTTCATACAAAAGATTAAAACGCCAGACGCGTTTCAGGAAATCGTGTTCCCCTCTTCAGTGGCGTGGAAGGCAAGTGTCAGCTGCGGGCGCTTACTGAAGAGCACTCAGTGTAACATCCCCTGCTTAAGTAGGTGTGGCCAAAGGCCCTCTGGGTGATGTAGTCCTCTTCGAGTTGTACCACTGTGGGCGCGCCTGCACGCCAATACATAGTAAAGCCAGTCATTGAAAGGTAGAAATGAAGCCGCCTGCTCGGCTTTGCGTGTTGTTACTTGGGGCTGGAGCTGGAATCCTCTGCTAGACCCTTCGCTCCCACCTTCGCTCCGCAAATGAAAGCACCGGTCGGTGCTTCCCAGGATCCGCTGTAGCGACAGGCTTCTCCTCCGCGACCGGGACGGCCGCTATAACATCCCAACCATAGCAGAACCCAATTGGAAAAGAAGCCTCACGAAGGTAACTTTGACATCCCTCTTTAATAAAAGTAACAGCCTGCCAGCAGGATTGTTCATGCAACCTTCATACACAAGATTAAAACGCCAGACGTGTTTCAGGAAATCGTGTTCCCCTCTTCAGTGGCGTGGAAGGCAAGTGTCAGCTGCGGGCGCTTACTGAAGAGCACTCAGTGTAACATCCCCTGCATAAGTAGGCGTAGCCAAAGGCCCTCTGGGTGATGTAGTCCTCTTCGAGTTGTACCACTGTGGGCGCGCCTGCACGCCAATACATAGTAAAGCCAGTCATTGAAAGGTAGAAATGAAGCCGCCTGCTCGGCTTTGCGTGTTGTTACTTGGGGCTGGAGCTGGAATCCTCTGCTAGACCCTTCGCTCCCACCTTCGCTCCGCAAATGAAAGCACCGGTCGGTGCTTCCCAGGATCCGCTGTAGTGACAGGCTTCTCCTCCGCGACCGGGACGGCCGCTATAACATCCCAACCATAGCAGAACCCAATTGGAAAAGAAGCCTCACAAAGGTAACTTTGACATCCCTCTTTAATAAAAGTAACAGCCTGCCAGCAGGATTGTTCATGCAACCTTCATACAAAAGATTAAAACGCCAGACGCGTTTCAGGAAATCGTGTTCCCCTCTTCAGTGGCGTGGAAGGCAAGTGTCAGCTGCGGGCGCTTACTGAAGAGCACTCAGTGTAACATCCCCTGCTTAAGTAGGCGTGTCCAAAGGCCCTCTGGGTGATGTAGTCCTCTTCGAGTTGTACCACTGTGGGCGCGCCTGCACGCCAATACATAGTAAAGCCAGTCATTGAAAGGTAGAAATGAAGCCGCCTGCTCTGCTTTGCGTGTTGTTACTTGGTGCTGGAGCTGGAATCCTCTGCTAGACCCTTCGCTCCCACCTTCGCTCCGCAAATGAAAGCACCGGTCGGTGCTTCCCAGGATCCGCTGTAGCGACAGGCTTCTCCTCCGCGACCGGGACGGCCGCTATAACATCCCAACCATAGCAGAACCCAATTGGAAAAGAAGCCTCACGAAGGTAACTTTGACATCCCTCTTTAATAAAAGTAACAGCCTGCCAGCAGGATTGTTCATGCAACCTTCATACAAAAGATTAAATTATATATATATCTCCAAGCGGTGTGGCCCAGGTGAGGGCTACCAAGTTCTCTCCTGGCGATGCATATCGGGTGCAGCAGAGCCTTGCTGCTTGTCAAAGAGTTCAGTTTTTTTGCGCAAGCAAAAATTCCCGTGCACTCCCACCTTCTCACACCAAATCACGACCAATACTCCAACCGTGCTTTCTGTTATTTTATTCTCATAACAGCTTGATCCAGCAACACTGCTCGACGCGTTTCGCAGCCCACGCCGCTTGTTCACGAGACTGTTTTAGCAAAGCGTTTAGTCTGTTCGTGTGTTTATAAAAGTGCAAGGTGAAGATTTTTTCTAAAACAGGAAGTGACTTGTTCCGTGTCATTTCCTGCAACAACCGCTAAGCATTGTGGTGTATGTAGTCTAGAATTATTTTGCCAATTCATATACCCCGCAGCATTGCGTGTGTTCTATACCCAATTCTTCCCTCTAGTGGGTCTTTAATCCCATGTTGTAGCTGGACATTTGTCCTATTTGGCTATTATTTTGAACTTAAAATCTCACATCTCTTCCCTCCAGTGGGTCTTTAGGGCCTATTTTGTCTCACCGAGAACTCTGGTTCATATTATGTGTGTGGTTTACGTGAGATTATCATAATTACTTATATGAATTAAATACCAGTCCTAAAGCTCTAAACATTCCAGTAACTATTTGACCAGTTGTTCCTTTGTACGGGGATGAGCAAGCCAGTCCAAAAGCTCCAGTTATACCTACATCTGTAGTGTCGCCGAGAAAAGAGCCCTTGATAATAGACGATCAGGCAAGTGAGTGTGAATCTTTGATTTCCTTGATGGATTTACAGATAAGGGAACCAGAAGGCGAGTTCACAGAGAAAGAACACTCCTTTTAGTTCAAGAGAAGTTCAAATTGAGTCATCTTCTGGTACCAGAAGTGCTACGGTAGTGACTCCTGAAGAAATCGACATATGGACCCGAGAATTAGAAAAACCAAATCCTCAGCCAAAACCATTAGATATATATAAACTGAGAATAGAATTGGAGGAACTGATGGCTGGAAATGTGGGTTTGGACAGATTGAACACCCTTAGTGACGAGGAATTGTTATTCATTTGCAAAAGTATCACCCGTAACACCAGAGTGATCCACGAAAAATTAATGGACACCGCAGCTAGCATGGGAATTGACAATGGTAAGTCTAAAGTCTTGCAAAAACCCTATAGAGCAGAGTTCTCTGATAAAGATTTAGAAAACATGAATATGTCAGGGAAAAAGGTGCAGATAAGAGAATTGCTAAATTTATTGCAAAAATGGGGAGAATTAGAAAAATGGAAAGCCAGGTGGGCAAAGAAAAAAGAGGAAATTAGATCCAAACAAATGACTTCTGAATATGTCTTAAAAGAAGCAGAAAAAGTGAAAAAATGATATCCTATGCGAGAAGTGCCAGGAGGAAGATATGTACATGTTCCATGGTCCCGACAGGATATTGTGTCCTTTACAAATGACTTCCCAAAATTGCGAGAAAAACTTGTAGAGTGGTAAAGACAGGTCGAGAGATTTGTGAAAGTTTCAAAATGCCTTCTGAAAGACCTGGATGGGTTCTTTGAAATTGTAGTTCCCGTAGATTTGTGGACAGAATGTAAAATTGCTTTTGATGGGCCTAGTGAAGAGTTCCTTAGAGACCCAAAGACAGGGGCTCCTTCAGAAGATATAATGCGGAAATATAATCAGGTGATGTTGTATCTGAAAGGAAAGGTGCTTGCAAAGGAGACTGATTGGACCCGAATAGATAGAACTACCCAGAATCGAGATGAATCTGTACATTCTTACTATGACCGACTGTTACAGGTGTTCAAGACGTACAGCGGCCTGGATAAGATAGAAATGAAAGATATGAGCCACTTCATATATCGATTTGTGTTAGGGTTAAGACCTGAAATCTCACAGTGGATCAAAGACAATAAAATCTGCTGGCAAGCTAAGCATATTAACAAAGTCCTTAAATATGCTAAGTACTGTGAAGATGAGCTGGAAAATAAACAAAAAGAGTTGAAAGAAAAGGTCATGTGGGCACAGGTAAAATTGGCGGAGCACCAGGAGCAGCAGTTAAGCAAAATGACTAGTAATAAGAGTCAGGGCCCTGGGAGTGGGGGAAAGCCGAGAGTAAAAATGAGCCGAGAAGAGGCAAGAAAAAGGTTTCCCTGTCACGGGTGCGGAAAGGTGGGACATTGGAGGGACGAATGTAAGGCTGTGCAGAATGGTACTGTGCAAATTAATGATTTAAATCCACAGACGCAGAATGAGATACCACGGAAGACCCAGCAGCAGGTAAAACAGAATCAGTTGCCTCGTGCACCTAGGCCAAATTATAATAGCAAAGCACAACAGGGTGAACACACCGAAGTTTGGGAAGGTAGGGAGGATAGAAATGCAGCAACTTCACAATTTCTGTTAAATGACACATTCCTCTGTGACGAACCTTACTGACGGTGCCTGAGGGGGTAGGACGAGGAGTGCGTGCTTGGTGCCTCCTTGCCGGTGGAGCAGTCAGGGCCATACATTGAAGGAAAGGTTGAAGGAAATGACGTCACCCTTCTGTTGGACACTGGTGCTACCCGTTCTACTGTGAGAACAGCAGTCGTTCCAAACCTACCCCTCTCGGGAGAAGCGATCCAAGTAGTGGGCATTTCTAATAAGCTAATTAGTACCCCAGTTACAGAACCAATGGAAATTAAAATAGGGAATTTTAAAGAGATGCACAAATTTGTGGTCTGTGATTCAAGTCCTGTGAACTTGTTAGGACGAGATTTGTTGTGCAAAATGAACTGTACCATCTGTTGCACTCCAAATGGTGTTGAAATTCAGACCCCAGATGAAGACGGATTTTACAAATTGATGTTAGCAAGACCCGACACAGAAATTAAAAGACTGACAATACAAGACTTACCTGAAGAGCTCCAACAGACAGTGAAACCGGAGGTATGGGATTTTACTGGAAAAGATGTAGGATTAATGGCAAATGTTGACCCAATTAAAATAGTCATAAAAGAAGATGCAGTCTACCCAAATACTCGACAGTATAAAATGAGTGCAGAAGTAAAAGCAGGGGTTGCTATAGAAGTAAAACGGTTGCTAGAAGCAGGCATTTTGCAAGAAGTGTTGAGCAGTCCTTGTAACTCACCGATAATTGGCATAAAGAAACCAAGTTGTAAGTACAGGGTCGTACAGGACCTGCGCAAGGTTAATAAAATTGTTGTTCCTTGCTGTCCTGTCGTGCCAAACCCTGCAGTGATTCTATACCAGATACCATGGAATGCTGGATGGTTTAGCGTCATTGACCTATGTCATGCATTCTTTTCGATTCCATTGCATCCAAACAGCAAATTTCTTTTCTCATTTGAATTCGACAGCCATGGCTACGTCTGGAATCGTGTTCCTCAGGGGTACACGGAGAGTCCTTCGATTTTTTTATCAAATTCTGAAAAAATGCCTTGAAACTCTGATAGTGCCCGGAAAATCAGTCTTGGTGCAATACATAGACGACCTCTTGGTGGCGTCTAAAAGCAGGAAAGACTGTGTTGCTGACACCATTGCCTTACTGAACCATTTAGGTGAGGGAAGACATAAAGTGTCACCAGAAAAACTGCAGTTTTGTACCTCATCAGTAAAATATCTGGGGCACCAGATAGAGAGAGTTATCAGGAAAGTTACCACAGAAAGAATTAGAATAATTCGAAAAATGGAACTGCCCAATACTCAGAAATAAATCAGAATGTTTCTTGGAGTGGTAGGATACTGCAGGCAATGGATTGTGGGATTTGCAGTCCTAGCAAGACCATTGATAAAAATGACAAAGAAAGGAGCGAAAGATCCTGTGGAATGGGATGACGAAAGCATGACTGCTTTTGTAAAATTGCGAGAATGTCTGTGTACAGCTCCTGCATTGGGAATGCCTGACTACTCAAAGGAGTTTACATTATTTTGTGACACACAAGACAATTGTGCACTTTCAGTCCTGACCCAAATTCATGGTTTAACCAGACGTCCAGTGGCATATTTTTCTTCCACATTGGACCCAGTAGCAGCTGGATTACCTGGATGTATGAAAGCTGTAGCTGCAACATGCATGAGTCTTGAACAAAGTGAATCCATTATTATGGGACATCCAGTAACTGTGTATGTTCCACATGCTGTTGTGATTTTACTGACAAGACTCAAAACTAAAACGCAGTATCTCACACCAAGTCGGCTGACTAAGTATGAGAGAAACCTTGTGGGTGCAGGAAACGTAACCATTGCTAGATGTAATATTCTAAATCCAGCTACCTTACTGCATACACTCTCAGCAGAAGTGAAAGGAGAGATTGAACATGACTGCATTGATTTGACAGAGTTTAGTACAAAACCACACCCAGTCATAAAAGAAGAGCCTTTGACTAATGAAGATTATGAGCTGTTTGTGGATGGCTCATGCATGAGTCATGAGGAGGGAGGCCTAAGCGCTGCTTATTCAGTATGTACTCTGGGCGGTCCAGTGGAAGCATCCTATTTACATGGAGTCAAGTCTGCACAAGTAGCTGAATTGGTTGCATTGGCAAGAGCCTGTAAATTTGGGAAAAACTCGAAAATAACCATATATACTGATAGCCAGTATGGTTACGGGATTGTGCATGACTTTGGCCAATTATGGATGCAAAGGGAGTTACTGACTTCTTCAGGCACCCCTATCAGAAATGGAAATTATGTGCAGGATTTACTGGAAGCAATACAGTTAGCTGTGGTCAAGTGTGCTGCTCACAAATCTAGCAATGACAAAGTGACAGCAGGTAATCAATATGCTGACCAGTTAGCCCAGCATTGTGCAAAGTACAGGATGGCTATCAATATAAAGGTTGGAGGAAATGGAAACAGCTGCCAACTTTTGATGCTAGAAGGAATAAATACATGGGAAGAAGTGAGAGACTTACAGGACACAGCAGCGCAACAAGAAAAGGAAAATTGGAGAACATTTGGTTGTCAGAGAAGGGTGGAAGATGGTGTCATTGTTTACATTGATGGCATGCCTGTGTTGCCAGACTATCTGCTTGCTCCTATGGCTAGGTTGATACATGGAGACACACATTTGGGAAGAGATGCGATGATACGCATATTCAGACAGGCATGGTTCAACTCGAGATTCAGAAACATAGCAGAGGCACTCTGCAATAAGGTGTCTGGTTTGTCAGCAATTTAACCCAGGAGCGAAAACTGTAGTGTTACCAGGAAGGATTGAAAAGGCAGAGGGCCCGTTTATACGACTACAACTCGACTTTATTCAGTTACCCCCTTGTCGAGGAATGAAGTACATACTTGTCATTGTCTGCCTGTTCTCAAAGTGGGTAGAAGCATACCCCACACACAGGAATGATAGCCTCACTGTAGCCAAGTTGCTGCTTAGGGAACTTATACCTCGGTACGGATTTCCAGACACAATTGAATCAGACAGAGGAGAACATTTCCATAGTGAAGTGATAAAACAGATTTGTGAAGCCTTCAAGATCACGCAAATACTGCACTGTGCATATCGCCCAGAGGCTTCTGGAGTGGTAGAACAGCTGAATGGCACTATCAAATCAAGATTGGGAAAGATGTGTGAATCTACCCAAATGGAATGGCCAGATGCTTTGCCCCTTGTTTTGATGGGACTTAGAAGTATTCCAGACCGAAACACAGGCTTGAGTCCCCATGAGATACTGATGGGAAGAGCAATGCTGCAAGCATGGGTGCCAGGATACAAATTGATAAGCATATCTGATGATTTGGTACTAGAATACTGCAAAGAACTGGCTGACCAAATGCGCTCTATCTCTCACCAGGTCGGGGAAGACGCTGTCGCCAGACCAACGACTCCAGCACATGCCCTGAACCCAGGTGATTGGGTCGTAATAAAGAAACATACTCGGAAAAGTTGCCTTGCACCAAGGTGGGGAAAACCACGACATGTAATTCTGGTTACCACCACAGCTGTGAAATGTGCAGGGGTACCACGGTGGATCCATGCCAGCCATACGAAGAAAGTGACTGAACCTGAAGAAACTGAGGCTGAAGGTTGTGCAGCTGAGGGGTCACAAGATATCGGTCCTGAAGTAGCTGAAGAAGAACAACCGAGCTCCAGTCAAGATGATTGGGTCCCAATAATCGACCTGACTATAGATCCTGTGAGAACAAGAAGACAAACCTATTTAGATAGACAGTGGGATAGTGAGGACGAGACAGGTGTAGAGGAAGACACTCAGATCATCGAAATCCAAATCAAATCTGAAACTGAGGAGGACCAGGTAGGGAAAGAACAGGTAATTGATACTTCTCCAAGAACTCCTGAGCCAGAAGAGGGACAGATAGAAATTAGGGCGGAGGTTCAAGCGGAAGAAAATCAAAGGTTCGAAGAGCTTGAACAGGACCAGACAGGAATAGACAATTGTGTTCAGGAAGAAGAAAACAAAACAAATCAAAGCCAAACTCAGCATATACCTGAACAAGGCCAGTTTAGGGACCAGGCAGAAGAAACTGATATAAGACCTGGACCTAGTCAGTTAGTGAGAAATACAGAAGACGATCTTGAAACAAATCTGCCACAATTAAATGAAAATAAAAGAGTGTTCGAAGAAAGCCAAGACACAGTGCCAGTTAAAAGACTCAGAAAGGGAGACGCGGTACCTAGATTTGTAAAAAGAATGAGACTGCGATTAAAGACAATAAACAAAGAACCTGAGCAGATAAATGAAGTCTCAAGTCAAACTGATCCGTCTGTGATAAAAACCAGGAGAAGGATTGCCCGTATAAAAAGACTGAATAACAAGTATCAGAGTCCTGAGTGGACTTACTTTGTATTGGAAGAGTTTGAAAACCTGGAAATAAGTGACAAAAGTGATGAAGAGTGGATTACTGATCAGACCCACGAAGAATCGAAACCAACCTCAGAATTGCTTCGAGTAAGCAAGCTGTGCAGAGTTACCAAGAGGGGTTGAAGCTTCTTTTGAGTCAAAATGTCTGATTCCTCTCTGAATGGGAGACCGAGACGAGGTTGTTGTTTAAAAACATGCTACAAAGTATGTTTATGTAGTGTAGCAATAGTACTGATACTTTGGATAGGACTAACAGTAGCTATTCCTTCTATGATGAGTAAAGACCCAAACCTGTACCCTATTAACCAATTGCCAAAAGACACTGAAGACTTACAGACTAGAAATACACCACAAAGAGTAGATGCACCTGAAAAGACACTTAGCCTTAAGCAGACCAAAATAGATTTAGAAGCACCAGATGAGGAAGGACTACATTATAATAAAATCAAGAACAAAACTCATTTAAATGTTTTTGCAAACTTGTTAGTACATTTTGTAGAAGCTATGGAAATAGACGACTGTTATGTCTGCATGAGGTTGCCAACTTCAGTAGCTGAAGGTGTGACATACCACCATCTGCCACTAACTTATGGAATTTCCTGTAGTATTCTAACTAGTTTATTCTATAGAAGAGGACCTTTACAGTATTATTATTCAAACTTTGATGTGATATTTTCTGAACTTCTTGTGCGAAGAAACCTAAACCCTGTACATACAACTAGAGATGTAGCCAAATACATGAGTGAATATTTTCTAACTGTAGGTAAAATAAATATAGATGACGCACACAAAGATAACTTGACCTGTTCATTACACGAAAAGGAGAAAATGTTTCTAAATAAGGTAGAGAAAAGAAGAGAAAGTTTCCAAAAGAAAGCAAAAGACAAGAATCACAAAACCCCTAAATGGGCTGAAAGCATAGGGAGCACCTCAAATGCTGGGGCTAATGCTGCTATGTTGCTGGATTTCGAAAAGAAGGGGAAACTTTGCCTTCAAAGAGAAAGAACAAGTTACTATAACAATATATTCATTGGTTCCAGTGAATGCGAACACAATTACAAGGTTTCAAAGATGGGTCAGAGCCTGTGTTTCCTGGAATATATTATATATGTGGAAACAAGGCTTATTTCAAATTACCCGACCATTGGTACGGGAGCTGTTTTTTTGGTATTATCTTCCCAAAGATATACCATGTGGGGAAAATCACTGGAAGCACTGAAAGAACTAATGAATTAGTACGTAATAAAAGAGAAAGTGTTGGTGAAATAGTAGGTGATATTTTTAGTGCATTGATACCTACAGTGGGAGTGGCTCTGAATACACACAGAATTTGCAAATTGTGAACAGTAGTAGATCGGTTATCAACCGACACTGCTGGAGGTTTCCTGATGGTCAATACCGAATTGGTTGTGATCAGATCAATGGTTTTACAAAATCGACTTGCTCTTGACACGTTATTGGCAAAAGAGGGCGGAGTCTGCAGAATGTTGAAAGCGCAACATTGTTGCACTTACATACCCGACAAAAGTGTGGAAATTAAAGGGTATGTGAGAAACAGTACAAATTTGGAAAAAGAGCTTAAACCACTGGAGGTTGACAGTGCATGGAATAGACTTACTGATGGTCTCTCCGCTGTAGCTAGTTGATTTTCTAATTTAGGTAAAAGCCTTGTGAGTAAGATACTGATGCCAATAGCGGGAATAGGTCTATTAGTGTTCATAATAATAATTTGCTGTAAGTGTCGAAAACACAAAAAGAAATATTCTGTGAATAAGCGAGGAGTGAAAAGAAATGTCGAAGAACTTGAATAAGAAGAATTGAATAATCAGATTTACAAGAGAGTGAAACATTTTCATCCTAATAAAGTTAATGAGAAAAGACAAAATAGAAAGTTTGAAGTGATTGAACTGGGTGATATGTGAGAAGTTGGCATCTGGTTCCATTAATTGTGATGATATAAAATATCATCAAAGAGGGGTTTGATGGAGCAAGGATTCGCACGTAAAGCGACTTGCTTGAATTCATGAACCTCAAATAACAATAATTAACTAATCAATATGTTTGTCTTATTAATTTGCCCCTTTCCTGACATTTTGGGTGTCCGAGGGAAGCTTGCCTATGTGTTTACTAATCCTAATACGCTTGCAACCTAAAATGGCTGCTGCTACGCGGGAATTTCTACTGCGCATGCGTCGGTCATACCCATGTGACGTGACGTACTCGCAGTTCTGGAGGGAATCTGTTCGCATCTGCGCATTAGAGCTAAAATGGCTGCTTTGTGTTTTCACATGTCAGAAGCTTGCATTGCTGCTTTTGCTATGCTGTTTGTTCTGCTTAATTACTAAAGCTATAGTTATTATGAAGTAATGGGTATAGAGTAGAAGTTCCTGGTATACAGTGTATTCTTTTTTCTGTGTTCTAAAACTGTTTCTTTTCCATTTCTTGGTACATTACGAAATATGGCCTGTTGCTCCTTGCTGCACTCCATCTTGCTTGAAACTGAGTCTGCGCGAGATCTGCGAGTCTCCACAGCAGTGACCTTCAAATTACAGCCAGATGGCAGTCCCAGCCAAGATGCGCCTGGGAAGAAAACCCTCACCTAGTCGAAGAAGCAGAACTGTACCAAACAAAATACATTGTATACAATGTTAAATTCACCATTGTTATGTGTAAAGCATATGTCATGAGAACCTGAAATTCAAGGGGCGGTGATTAAATGCAAATGAAGAGCCTGAGAAAGCTCAACTTTTAGGTGGTGTGATGACCTGTCCTTTTTGTCCAATCAAAATTGGGGATCCTTACACTTGCAACATTGGGGGGTGGTACACTGACCTGGAAAACAGTATAACTAGTCTAGGTTTAGCTAGAGAATTTGTCCGACTTGTCCGAATAGCTGACCTGTCACTGACCAACCGCACTCAATAGCTGCTCGAGAACAGAGGTGCTGCGGAGCACTCTGTCAGCCAGACTTGCAGACCCAATCGGGGTTTTGGGAACCTTAAGTGCTGGCGAAGCACTTTGCTGGGGAATTCGATAACACAATTGGGGTTCTGACTGATACCTGCAGAGAGGGTGTAGCGCAGGCGTTGCAACTGAACTGCGGGTGCTGGTCTCAACTTTGGTGGTCCTGTCCTGATCCCAATCTGGTTTTCCCATCCTGGTTTCCCTTCTGCACCTGCTGGCATACTGGCAACTGCATTCCGTGGGGTTTTCTTCTGTCCTTAACTGACCCGTGGCCAGGGTTGGACTCCACACCGTTCTAGGTAAATATAAATCTGTGAGGGAAACCCACTGGTGTCTTTTCCTTGCTTCCCTGAAACAGTTAAAATCTTAGTTGCACATTGTTCCTTTCTCTTACCCTCCCTGTTCTGACAATAATAAAGTTTCATATTTTAGCTGTTTATTAGCATGTTCCATTTCTTCCCATCCTTTAAGGCAATTGCGAAATACTGTTCATGAAAAATAGATGTTCCTTTTCTTTACCCTCCTTTTTAGCCGAATCAAAGTGGTTGCTCTGAATTATCAGGGTGTCCCATTTCTTACCTTCCCTATAGCTACATGGTTACTTCAAGTTTTGTCATTACAAATTAAGTTCCTTTCCCTTATCCACCTTTTTGGTGGTACTCAAACTTTGATTTCTAGCATGTTCCTCATTTTTCCTGTCCTTTAGAAACACCATATTAAGTCTAATTTCCGTGAGTTTCTTATTAGCATGTTCCCTGTTCTTACCTACCCTTTAGACTTCGAAATGGTTGTTATCATATATCTTTTACATGGTTATACGCTTTTCATGATTTTGGTTATCGATAGTTTGCTTGCTGTAAACCTTATGCTTTCAAACCTTGAAGAAAACTAGATAAAGGTTTTCAAAACTTCCCGAGTCTGTGGTTATTATAAAGAGTGCAAATGTTATAAATGTTATTTTAGACTGCTTATCTTTTCAGCTAGCTCCCTGATCCATTGTGGTCACAGGTACCATATGACAAGGATTGGTAAGTCCATGGTATAGGAATTAGTTTAGTATTGAATTACTGGTAGTAAAGTGTAGGTTACCCGATTAAGAAAATTATGGTAAACTGGATTATGGGCCCAAGTGCGTATATGGTAAAATTTTAGTCGGGTGACCTGCGCGCTCTATCACAGGAAATGACACGAAACAAGTCACTTCCTGTTTTAGAAAAAATCTTCACCTTGCATTATAAACACACGAACAGACTAAACACTTTGCTAAAACAGTCTCGTGAACAAGCGGCGTGGGCTGCGAAACGTGTTGAACAGTGTTGCTGGATCAAGCTGTATGAGAATAAAATAACAGAAAGCACGGTTGGAGTATTGGTCGTGATTTGGTGTGAGAAGCTGGGAGTGCGTGGGAATTTTTGCTTGCGCCAATAAATGGAACTCATATATATATATATATATATATATATATATATATATATAATAAGTGTTAAAGACAAAATGTAGCAGTTCTCTTTTGATGGGCATCATGTTGCAGTTTATAATGAAATAAGCAAGTGGTCCTATTGTAACACATTGGTGTATGACAGAATATTAAAAAATGTAAGGTAGATTCTTGAGCAGAGTTATAGGAAACAATGTTTTCTTTCGGACAGAATATATTACTTTATGAAAAAATGGTACTCACGTGAATAATACCCTAAATCACAACTGTGCAGAGTCTGTAAAATGGATACAATTTAAAATATTTCAGATATTTTTGCACTGTTCCTCATCTTGGAATTAAACATTTTTTTCAACTATTTATATACTGAGCTGGACTGGATGATCATTGTGACACTATATGTGTTGATGAACGTGACAAACGTGAATGTGATAATGCCAATGTGTACATTTTGTGTGCATTATTTTATGAGCGGCAAATATTTTTTTATAGCACCTTATTTTGTCATGGATTTTATGTTTTAAATGTTGATATTATAATATATGCTAGTATGTACGATCATACTAAGATGTTAAAAGTTTATGTGTTTTTTTTTAAACCGATACGTGACTATTATTATTTTTTTTTAAAAGAGTTCAACTCAGGGAGAACGTATTTAAAATTAATTGGCACATGCATCGACGTAGGCTTTTGCGATTCCTAAATAGCGATTTTTAAAGAATCGCTATTTGGGAATCGCAAAAGCCTATGCATGTAGGAATCGCTATAAAAATAGCGACTCCTAAACATTCCTTAATTTCTACTCGCAAATTGCTAGTCGCAATTAAGGAATGCTGTCCTATTCATTCCTATGGGCCTACACAGACCCATAGGAATGAATTGGAGATTGCATGAGCAATTTGCGAGTACCAGTAGGTACTTGCAAATTGCTCATGCAATTTCAAGGGTGTCAAAATGACACCCTGTTGCACCCCTGAAATTGATCTGTGCACATATGTTGCGCACACACATGCCCTAAGGGCATGTGTGTGCGCAACATGAAACTTAAAATGCACAAAAGTGCATTTTTCAAAGTTTTTGCAAATTACCATGAAGTTCAGCTTCATGGTAATTTGCTACTCCTAATAGCGAAATCGCTAATTTTTTTACTTTCATGCATTGCATTTAAGGAATCTCAATTTGGGATTCCTTAAATGCAATTGCAATTTAAGGACTCGCAAATTTAGAGATCCCAAATGCAAAAATACCGGTCGCAAAGGGGCAGATTCTGAGAATCTGCCCGTTTGCGACCGGTATTTCCGTTGATGCACGTGCCTGTAAGTGCTTTATTTGGATTTACAACAATTATAACATTAGAAATGTAACCTAAAATCCTTTTTCATCGCAAAATTCTCGTTCAGGATTGTCATATCTGAACCTGGTCGTCTCAAACACGAGCCCTTTTCTGAAATAGTTTTATGAAAACAGTTCAGTTTCAAGGGACTCCTTCTCAGCAGAAAGGTGTTATCTCCTACTACAGTATATTTGACATAGTGTTTCTATGAGATTAATGGCGTTTTCCAGAGGCTCTGATGAAGGCTGAAGAAAAGAAATTTATTTTCATTTGTTTAAGAAATTTCAAGCACCAGGAACCGCTGCTGTCAGATACAAGATGGATGACCGATATATGCTTTCCTTCAGAAAAGTCTGACTCACATTGTTTGTATGGCTTTAGGTGTATAAATTAAAGTAATCTTTTTCCCATTCTTCTTGGTTTGAAGAACGTTTCCTCTGTCCCATATTATATTAAACAACCATTTTCCTTAGCAATCTCTGCTGCAGACACAGCTTGGCACGTGGCCAAAACTAGCAAGTAGAATACATAAGAGCAGAGCGCACCATACCTGTGAAAGCTAATACAAGCCGTTGTTTATGTTCATGATGTTGCCATGTCCAATGCATTTGAAATGTGGAAGAACATTGCAGGTTTCACAATTGTCATGAAATAAATCCTGCTTCTCAGTCATCCATTACAAACCCTTTGAAGACTTTGTCAGGCACTGGGATTCTGAAGGCCACACGCTTTCACATGTACCTGACAAAGTGGTCCATGTTGCCTGTATGTATAGAGGTTGAGGATCGTCTGGCAGGCCTTCGTGCAGCGATTTACAAAGCAGTACCAGAACCACACAAACAATAAAGAAATAATGTACTGTCACCTTCAGATGTTGTGTTATGTATTGATCTTTGTGTAGCACACAATAACCTTGAGTGTGGCGCTTGTGAGCTTTTGGTAGCCTGGCGGTGACCTTTCTAATGACTATAAGTCTAGAGTGTGATTTGGCATGTGAAGAAGCACTACCCATATTGTGAACTGGTAGTGTACTTTATTGTGTGAATGTGTTAACTTTAGTGATTTGTGGGTGAATGTTCTTCATGGTTGATGGGTGAGACTGTAGGAATCACTTATGAATCTTCTAGGATGGCCATGCACATTGCCTGGCAAAAGTCTATATGTAAGACAATTGGTTGCAACAAGCGCTTTTGGTTGTCGTAGTAGCCAGCTAATGATATATTGTTGGATGCATGCTTGGGGTGACATTTAAATCTATCCTGTTGTGTTGTAGTGCGCGTTGTGTCCTGCAGGAACGTGATGTTAAAATCTTGGTAATACACAATATAGTTTTTTTTTGACGTGCCTAGATGTCCAATTAGTTGTCGTTTCAAACTAACCTGTTGGAAGGTTGTGTGCTGATATGCCCAGAATGGTCCTTGAAAAGGGGGATGGAGTTAAACTAGAGCACAAATTAGCATGGAAATAAGTGGTGAAGAAAAGCCGAGAGCAGTAACTTCAAAAGAGGGACCCCAAAATAGAAAGACTATAACTGTGGAAAGTGAAGGTGTAAGGTTGGGGGGCCATAGACAGCTTGAGAATGGGGAGAGGTGGAAACTTCTGTTTACTGCTCTGTGGGGGGAAACATCCTTTACAACGCAGAGATTACATTGCGATGCTATTACTTCGCGGTTTTCACAACGCAAGTCGTTACAACGACTTGGGCTAGATGGCGCTCTAGGGCAAGGAATAGTATAATTTACTATCCAACACCTTCCATACTGTACGTAGACTGGAGTTGGAATAGTAAATTACACTACTCCTAAGTCCAGCGCCCTCCAACGCAAGTCGCTGTAACGACTTGCGTTGTAAAAACCGTGATGTAATGTGCTGTGATGTAAATGCATGCGTTGTAACGTCATACATCCCTCTGTGGGAGTTTAGGGGATCAGAAATGATGAGTAGAGAGTGGATTACAACCATTCGGGAGAGAGTGGACATGGCCTGCAAGGGAGAGAAAGAAGTAGGAGCTGCTTAGATCAGGGAAGAACTACCCGGACGAGAGGGAAGAGGCACGGTCTGGATAATGGAGGAGATGAACTTGAATGGCATGGAGGAGTGTAGGGTCTCTTTTCAGCCTATGTCACCTGTTTCTTCCACTCCCTCAGCCCCCATTAGTTTATTAATAAAATGTCAGTTTGTATTCATTTCAGAGACCTAGCTTTTGATCGTAAGCAGAGTAAAGGGTAAGTTAAGGTAAAAAATAGAGTAAACATACATTTCTTTAAAAAAAACCAGAGATCACAGCTTTAAAGTTCATATCCTAGAGTGATTCAGCTTTCCACACAAACTCAAACTTGAAGTGAGAAACGATTTTTTATGACCAAGCATAACCCATGCAGAGATCCCGTGTGCAATCATCAAGAAGGCATGCATTAGCCTGCCTCCAGTGTGTCAGAGTGGGAGGATTTAATGTATAGCTTCTGTGCAAGTGCTATTTTACATTTAAATTTAGAGTTTTATATTTTTTTTGTAATTGTGCGTGGGAGCCTATGCAGAAGGCAAGTAACGGCGAGGCACGTAGCAGCGAAGAAAAACTCTGCATGACCTTTTTGGCAAGTTATCTATCTGTTCATAAAGGCAGATCTGTATTTCAAAGACTAAAAGCATATAAAGTGTTGTCGTAACTTGTTTGTAACTTTTCACGAAAATGTTTTTCTTTCTGCTTTAATGGCGCCTTTCCCCTTGGAGTGCCTGATGTCAGTATGTCTCCTTATCGACACGAATATTAGATTATAGTATGTTTCACTTGTAGCTTTACAAAAAAATCTTTTTCTAGCAGACATCCACTTATCTGCATACTATGTTGATTGTTGTGCTATACCGTAGGTAAATAAAAAAAGAGATGCCAAAGCAGCAGGAGGCAGACATGCAGGTTTTAAAGGAGCATTTATAACCATCTTAGTAAATAGCATCCAACAGACCAAAAGAGTCATACAGTGATTGACGGACGGACAGATACTGCAGTGACGAAAAATGTGAGAAAGCCATATAGGAAAAAGGCATTCTTTGAGGGTTTTTTGCTTGTTTTTCTCAAGAAATGAAATAGGTAATTATATAGCACTTACTACTTCTGATGAGGCGTTGTAGCACTTTCCAGCGAGTAGCACTTTACTCCGCAACCCAAGATTAGAACTTAAACGTTTATAGATTTGTAATATGTGATTTTGTTTTGCTGTTTATGGATTAGTTGGGATACGTTTTTTAAGTTTGTGCTCTCGAGATCTTATGCGTTTAGTGGTGTTTTGAATAGGGATAGAATAATGGATGTGGATTAGAAAAGGAAAGATGCGCGTTGGTATTGGGAGTAGTGGACATGTGAGCCTGTGAGTTGGGTGAATTGGATAAAAACTAGGGAGGTTTGAAAAGGATGTTTGGAAGCTCAAAGTAGTCAGAAAGGTTTGTGATGAGTCAGAGAGGGCGGATGGGAAAAAGATCAATGGATTTTTTTAACAACAAGATACGACTTTATATGGTTACCTTAAACAGTTTCAAAAGCACAGAACTGAGCCCTGTTATCCATTGATACACATACATTAAATGCAACTTTAGGCTGTAAAAGTTTGTGAGTCAGAGAAAGAAGCCTACACCTCCTTTTTGTAACTACAACACTGTTTGCTGAGGAATAGCTGGTATATTGTATTGTATTGCAATATTTATGTCATATATTTATATGTGAGGATCTGAAGTACCTGCCTATATGGGTAAAACGCTACACCTAGTAGTGTGAGGTTGGAACTGTGTTGTCTTTGTTCTGGTCCCATGTCCGAAGTATTTCCATGTCATGCATGAGGACCACCGAGGTGCTGTTATCATGTTAAGGGGTGCAGCGCCTAGCAGCGCGATGGTGATGAAGTGTGAGCGATAGGCGCACACCTTCCCTGAAGACTTAAAAATCACAGAGATCAACACTTGCTGGAGAAACCTTCTGCCGACCCGACGAACTTCAAGAACTACAGACCCATCTCTGCTTCCCATTCCCAGCCAAAGTTATTGAGAAGGCCATCAACGTCTAACTAGTTATTTGAAACAAACCATATGCTGGAACTCTCCTAACCGGGCTTCAGAAGCAACCAGAGCACTGAGACCATTCTCGCCGCCGCAGACGACATCCACACCCTCCTCGACCAAGGCAAAACTGCAACCCTCATCCTCCTGGACCTCTCTGCCACCTTCAACACCATCTCTCACCACACCCTCTGTGCAAGACTCTACAATGCCGGCATCTGCAACAAAGCCCTAGAATGGATCCGCTCCTTCCTTACTGGCCGAACCGTGACAGTGTCAGACTTCCACTGTTCTTCTCAGAACCCACAGAGATCAGCTGTGAAGTACCTCAGGGATCCTCCCTGGGCCCCACCCTCTTCAACATCTACAAGGCCACACTTGCAGCCATCGTCAGAAGCCACAGACTCAACATCATCTCCTACACCGAAAATACCCAGCTGATTCTCTCCCTCACAGACGAACCCACAGCCGCCAAGAGCAACTTCCACAACCGGATAAAGGCAGTCGCCACCTGGATGATGGACAGCTGCCTCAAGCTCAACTCAGACAAGACCAAAGTCCTCATCCTGGGCTCCACCCCCTCTGCCTGCGATGACTCCTGGTGGCCCGCAGCGCTCAGTACCCCCCACACCCACGCACTGCGCATGATACCTCAGAATCATCCTTGTCTCCGTAATCTCAATGAACTGCCAAGTCAATGCTGTTTCATCCTACTGCTTCCACATGCTCCACCTGCTTCTGAAGATTTTCAAGTGGAGTCCCATGAGTACAGGAAAACGGTCACCCACGTGCTCATTAGCAGCAGACTTGCACTCTATGCCGCCCCCCCAAAAAAAGTCCTTAAGAAACTGCAGAACATCCAGCATGCGTCTGCCAGACTCTTCCTGAACATCCCCCTCTGCAGCCACATCACTGGTCACCTGAGAGACCTCCACTGGCTTCTGATCAACAAAAGAATTACCTTTAACCTTCTCACACATGCCTAAAAAGCCCTCCACTACGCCGATCCTGCATACTTCAACCACCCCACCTCCTTCTACACATTTACCAGACATCTCCGCTCCACCCAACTGGCCCTGGCCCCCATCCCATGAATCTGCAAGACAACGGGTGAAGGAAAATCCTTGTCCTTCCTTTCTACGAAGACCTGGAACTCCCTGCCTCTATATCTCCGGCAATCACCATCACTGACTCAATTCAGGAAGGTACTCAAGACCTAGCTCTCTGACTGAACTGCATATCCACCCCCCCCCATTCAGCACCTTGAGACCCAACAGGTGCGGAGTTTGCAGAGTTTTTCCTACTCCGTGTGTCATGTTGCGCTCTCCAAAAAACTCCACCCTGCGTACCGGAGGGAGTTTTTTCCTCGCTCTGCAATGAGGAAAATCTTACTCCAGACCACCTCCTGGGAGATTTCTCAATATGGATGGTCATGAATGGGCGCTACTGCTCGAGTGAGAAACCTTCTATTCACTTTGAGGAAGCTGCCACTCGAGTAGAACATCTACTCGAGCGGCAGAAAGAAACAGTACCCTCTTGTGCTGCGCATGGTGCCGCTCACGCTGATTTTCCAGCGTGGGACAAACATCCAGCGCTGAGAATCAGTGTGCACAGTGTGACCCAACGAACTCCATCACTTGCAGAGCTTCATGTAGTACGGCAACGTTTTTTGGTAACTTTGTGGAGTTCCGCTATGTGGAACTCTGCAAACTCCACCCAGGCCTACTGGTTACTTCACTGGTTTGTCCATTCTGTGATATTTTGTTTAAAGTATTTGGACTTGAACAGGCATAGTTTGAAGGGGGAAATGGTGGAGAGATCTTCTGGGATGGTCTTTTTTAATACCATCCCATATCTGATTGCTATTGTGAGATGTCAGAAAGTGGTCTTAGTTTGTAGCTAGTTGAGGTCTGCACCAGTGAACTAAATTAAAATCCTACCTTATCCAGCTCTTGACCATTATTATATGCCTGTTCATTTGCTGATGGGTGGTTTATTTACTGTGGGCTGGTTCCGTACTGGGTGATGGACAAGCCTCTTAGCAATTTTGACATATGTGAATTTAAATGCCAAGCAGTAAAATGGAATTATTATGAAGCCTGTGTAAATTACAATAACTACTCAACCTCTGAGTGTTATGGTATTAGTGTTGCTTATATATGGTATTTGTATTGTAATTGCATTTATATAGCACTTACTACCCTTGATGAGGAATTGTAGTGCTGTTCCTCTGGTTTGAATTCCTTGGAAAAAAACAGAAGACAAGAGGCAGTTTGGCAAAACAGGAACAGTTTGTTTAATTAAACAGCTCGGCTGAGAGAACAGTTACAGGCACAGGGTCTGAGGACTGTCTAAATTTACATTAGGTTTGCATGAATCTTATATACAATATTACAATAAGTAATAAAAGTTTCCAGCATACCATATATGAATGGTCAACTGGTTACTGCAGGTGGGTCTCAACCTTGCGTGGACACAGTGTAGATAGTGGTGAATATGTCCAGATGTCCATCATGTGAAGCACGTGATCACTACATGAGCTAGGTCCTGATTGGCTATGGGCTCCTAATTCATCTGGCATCTGACTTTATGGTGTTTTCAGAGGCTTGCTTACCTTTCTTGGGCCATGTGGACTTTAATGGGGGAAATCTCCCCTGACCACTGTAATACCACTGCACCTATCTGTGGGATTGATTAAGAGTTTCATGCCAGCTATGTAGCCCCCCCCTACCTGTGACCCATCAATCAGTAATCTCGGGGCCTAGGTTGCAGGATCTGCCTGACTACACACTTGCGTGTCAAGGTAGATGTGGAGTTAGTTCGGGATGGATGATTCTATTATTAAGGACGATAGTTAATTTTTTTTGATAAACACATTGATATCCATATTAACATTCCCCCCTCTAGCTGATTATTCACTTATACTATCTAACCCATGCATTTATACTATTACTTTCCTAGGGTCCTGTTGTTCACTTTGCTCGCATTTGACTACTACAACAAAGTTCAATGCCTGGCTGTATCTAGCTGCTGGAGAGACAGTGCCCCGGCTGTTTGTTGGGGCCAGGAAATCCCGGAGGACATCAAAGTGCTTTTTCTTCACTCCCATGGCTGCACAGTCACAGGCATTGTGTTGTCATCTTCTTAGTTGAAATATGGATTGTCACCCAGACCAGCTTTTAGCTAGAGGCATCCAGAGAGTGAAATTAGTGGTGCAGAATGGGGCATGCTAATGACTTAGCCAAATTATCTGACATGGTCAGTAGTCCCTGACCACCTAGTCCTCACCAAACTGATGACAACTCTTTTTCAGTGCTTGGACAATGATAATAATTAAAATAAACATTTGCTGAATTGGATCGGTGCCTTTCACAAGATATCAATACAAGAATTTGCCCAGAATTGCTTTCAAATGCTGTCATCCCTCTTTAAGTGGAGAAACAGTCACTTCCAAAAGTTAAAGAAGGTGGGTGTCTTTGTGGGGTGCAGCAACCCTCCTGGGGTGGGTAAATGTTTGAAAAATAAGAGCTGAATGTGGGGGATAATATCTGTTCACGTATCATGACTATGTGGTATGTACATTAACAGAGGTACTCAAAAAAGGGGGGTAATTGTATTCTAGACAGAAAACACATAGCTCCTGAAGAAATATAAGACTCAAATTATACACCAAACACAATAACCTAATTCCCTCTTAGCAGCGTAATAAAAAAGGATTTCCATCTACACCGGACATTATGAATACATCAGTATGCATGGTACGGGTAGATAAATAATGGCAAACAGGACAATTGAATTGTTGTGTTGCTTTGAAACGGAGTTAACCCCATACCAATTAAATTAATCCCACCTTTAGATCATTCTCTCACCAATAGCAACACTGACCGAAATGTAGGCATGATCTTTAACACTAGAATTTTCTTGGCATAACAAGTATAGTTATAGGACTAACTAAACACAAACGAAGCATGATTGCCAAATTGCATCTCTGACTTCCTTCCTCTCCACCCAGAACAACTCATTGGAACCATTACCACCCACACACCTGATATCTGTAACTGTCTTTATTCAGGAATTAATGAGAAAATCAGGAATTAGCTGCAGTCAGTCCACTATAAAAGAGAGACAGCTACATGCAAGGAGGTCACAAAATGTAACCACTTTATTGGACTAATTCCATTGGCTTCCTTTCTTAAATAGGAGTGACCGTCAAACACTTGGTTTAATGCTCTGATATTTTGATGGCTTGGGTGCCCATTGGCCTGATGCATAAAGAACTTGACTCCTTTCAGTTAAATGCTTTGCATGCTGCATCCAGTACTGCTGGCACAGCACAATGCCACCTTCTCTGCCCTACCTCCCAACCTTCATGCTCTTGAAGATGATCGTAAGTATGAAAAGGCAAACTTGCTGCACTACCACTCACTGTTTCAGGGTTGACATTGCCCTTCTCTTCAAACCCCCAAAACGAGATATTTTGAAGCATTGACACTCGAAATTAGACATGTGTTAGCAATTAGCCAGCAAAATGCTGAGTGTAAGACATGACACAGTTTGCCAATTTACCTAAATAGTTAGTTACTGTGAATTATATTAGAATTAGATGTCGTCAGCAGTTCTAGTCTAGCTTTATGTTATCTACAATGCTAAGATTCTGTAATTTGTGCTACCCTGAATGGTGCATCCTGAACTCTCTCTCTTTCTCTTAAACTGCATTTCTGGGTCATGAAGCTGGTATTGCATTTTCGTGGACACCCCATTGAAACTAGGCTCCTATGAATTAAACTCACTCAACCTGGTCTTCTGAATTATGTTATCAGAACTGTTGTTCCCTGGAAGTGTGTACTTGTTGCCTGAACTGTGCTTATCAGCATTGCACTCCTCTGAATAATGCTCACAGAATTTCATCCTCTTGAAATATGCTCCTTCGAACTCTCACTCACTCAACCGTGACAATGTGGCTAGATGGACTCCCATCAGAATAAGGATTTGCATCCCAAATAAAGCTTACTCTTTTCCAAATTCATCTTCACTAGCAATACACTCTTCGAGCTCCTTAAAATGCTCCTCTGACTTGAACACATGTTGAAATATGCTCCTGTGAATCATACCCCACTGGATGTCCTCAGCGTAAGTGCTGCATATCAAGTTGAAAATATTGTGAGAAGTTAACATTAAATCAAGAATTGCTTGAAGGAGGGGGGTGTGGCCTACCGGCTAGGAACATGACCGCTTCCTAGAGCGGCTCTGCTGCCCAGATTGCAACCCGCACATAATCCATACATTTATCCGTGGCTTTTGTGCCCTGCACTGAGGTCAGTGAAAGCGGAGTGCTCGGAGAGGCGTGTGATCCGATACACGCCCTCTGAGATGACATAAGAAGCGGGCAACAATCTACGGCCTATTCAGCATCGAAAAGCCCCGGCCTCGATTTGGGGAGCCTGCCGACCATGAACGGCGATACGCACATAGGGGGGGAGCCAGGAAAATATGCCCAGTAGTGGGAGATGCGCCGAACAAACAGCGGCAATCTCTGGTGTCCCTGTCCTCGGGCAGAAAGTGGCCCATTGTCCATTGACCCACGAGGAAAGAAAAACCAAAGAAGTGACTGCACTAGTGAAGGGAGGTGCAAAACTCAGAAGAACTGGTCTCCTGCCCCTTCGAGAACAGCAACAACCACCGTGAATGTTTACAACCACTTGACAGCCAATTGGAATTCAGCGCGTGATCAGAACAATGCGCTTATCCTACGAACTTTAGACTATGCATCGGTACTTACTTTTAATTACTAAAATCTCTCAATAAACAGAAGGGCTCTTTGTAGTACCACCCAACATCTATACACATAAGCTTGATATATATCTAAAAAATACGTGCTTCGTTTTTTTCAGTGACCAAATGCGCGGGTCCTACTCGCATCTCGCGACTTCTTTTGTAAAAAAAAATTCTTACTTTTTTTCCCTACGGGTCCCTATGTCACCCCCTGAGCAGGCCTAGGGGGTCAGGGTGTGTCTAATCTGCCCGTGTTCATGTTTTGCCAACATATTTCACAGACTTCTTCACCCTTGCTTCTACCGCGGCACAAAATGGCTGCCAACAGTTCCTAGTTTCGAATGTTTACAACCGCTTGACAGCCAATTAGAATTCAGCGTGTGATCGGAATGATGCGCTTATCCTACGAACTTTAGACTCTGCATCGGTACTTACTTGTAATTTCTAAAATCTCTCAATAAACACAAGGGCTCTTTGTAGAACCACCCAATATCTATACACATAAGCTTGATATATATCTAAAAAATACATGCTTAGTTTTTTTCAGTGACCAGGGGCCCGATGTAGGTTATTCTTATTTACCACTTCTTAAATACCGAATTTTACCGATTCGGTATTTAAGAAGTGGTAAATATGAAGGGGGGAGATGTAGGTATTTCAGAATCTGTAAATACCGAATCGTTAAGATTCGGTATTTACCGATTCTGTAAATACCGAATCGGTATTGCCCATTGATTCCTATGGGCTTTGAAGCCCATAGGAATCAATGGGAAATACCGATTCTGTAATTACAGAATCGGTAAAATTACCGAATTTGCAAGGGTGACAGGGTGTCACTTTGACACCCTGTTGCACCCCTGTTCCTGGCTTGTGTGCCATGTGACACGCAGACATGCCCTTAGGGCATGTCTGTGTGCCACATGGCACAGGTGTACATGCACAGATGTGCATGTACACTGGAATTCGTTATTTACCATGGAATAGTATTCCATGGTAAATAACGAATTCTAAAGGCCCTGTAGCACTGTTTAAAGTGCTACCTACATAAGAAAATACAGATTCGGTAATTTTACCGAATCTGTAAAATTAACGATTCAGTAAAATTACTGAATCTGTATGTTTTTCAAAGCCCTACATACCAATGTCCAAATACCGGTCGGAAACGGCCGAAAATCGGTATTTTCGGCCGTTTCCGACCGGTATTTAGACACCTACATCTGGCCCCAGATGCACAGATCCTACGCGCATCTTGCGACTTTTTTTGTAAAAAAATGTTCTTACTTTTTTTGCCCTACGGGTCCCTATGTCACCCCCTAAGCAGGCCTAGGGTGTCAGGGTGTGTCTAACCTGCCCCTGTTCACGTTTTGCCAACATATTTCACAGACTTTTTCACCCTCACTTCTACCGATGCACAAAATGGCTGCCAACAGTTCCTGGTTTCGAATGTTTATAACCGCTTGACAGCCAATCAGAATTCAGCGCGTGATCGGAACGATGCGCTTATCCAACGTGGACAATCCTTGCACAATCCGCGGATCCTCCGCGCCCAGAGATATATAAATGAATTTAACCATAATTTTCAAAGAAACTACTCAACAGATTGACACCAGATATGCCAAAGGCACAAGTCGGAACTGAGGACTACCTCTCTGTCAAATTTGGTGTAATTCCGTTCAGCCGTTCGAACTGTAACCGTGGCTAAAGGTCCTATGAGAAATTGCATGGGGAAAATCTTTTGGGACCCCTTTTTTCTCGGCCTCCGCTTCACCAATCACCCCCAATCCTTCAGGGAAGGAGCGGAACTGAGCTGGCCAAAAGTTAGGAACATTTCAAGAAGATTCATCAATCGGCGCCAAAGTTATTGGCAATAGAATGTTGTGGTTTTCCTATGGATAATAGGTCCTAACTATAACTACCTACAAACGACCACCAGTAGGTAATGTATATATATATAGTTCAAAATGCAGCAGAAGGGTTTTTTCAAATTTTCTAAAACTACTGGTATCAACACCAAGAGTTTTCAAAACCTTGTGATTTTGCTGAATAGAAGACACATGCCAGGACCACACTCCGAAAAGTGTTCCATCTACAGTGCAGTTCACTGTCGGCCACTTTTATGGGCAGAATAATATCTTGCCCACAGTCCTATAAAGACTTACCAAAGGGCATGCTGAAGGTATTGACATTTACAATCAATTGCTGTTAGAGAAGAATGCAGGAAATGTAAGGAGCAGCTTTTTGGGTAATTCATAGCATTGTGAAGGCATGTTTACCATTGCGATGAAAAAAATCACCCCCTTTTTATGCGTATTAAAGCTAGGTGGGTAAGGAAAGTTTGACATTCTGAAAATTAGGTGGTGGTTTTAATTGGCATTTGCACTGGTCTATGGCCAATTAGCCAATGCTATCTGGGGTATTGTCTATACATACAGTCTATGGTCATTGTTGCGTTACCTCACAGGGACCACTGACACATATACTGCCTTGAACCAGACTGGTACCTTGGATTTACATACATTAGGTTAATTGATGTACATATTGATTAGTTAAACTAAGGGACTTACTGCCTTGGACATACTGATTGATGTTGATTGTGCATGTGTTGCCTGAAGCCAGTGATGCCTATACTTCAGGGGACAATTGATGCATCCACTGCCTAAGGCTGTTAATGCACATGCTGTCTGGGAGCAATGTTGTCTGTCCTGATATTATTGCTACAGTTGCATGGATTTAATGATACATACACTCGATGCATATAACGTTGCATGGATTTAAAGATACATACACTTTTGATGCATATACCACTAAGGAACTTGGTGGTATATTGTATTAGTCCGTTGGTGCACAGACTGTCTGAGGACACTGATGCATACATTGCCTGGAGTCAATTTTACACAAACTAAATCTAGCCATTGATGCTCGTACTCTGTTGGTCCATTGATGTAAATATTACCTGGAACAATTGATGCACATATGGCCTGTGGTCATCGATGCACATATCACTTCAGACTATTAATGCACACAACCTGGTACCACTGTAGCACATTCTGCCTGGTGCATAAGCCATCTGAGTGCATTGATTCACATACCGCCGGGGATGTTGCTGCACAGATTGTGTAGGGCTAAATAATACATACTCTGCTTGGCTGATTATTGCTTGTAGTGTTTGACATTACTACCCATATTGCTCCAAATGTGATTTCAGTCTGTGTGGAATGATTTATAGTGTACATTGTATGTGGACATCTCACATAGATACAATAGGCAAGATAGCTGATGTCAATTGTGCTCCGTTGTTCACCTACATATGTGAATTTATTGGTAGTTGTCATATGCCTTTAAAAGTTTCAGATCTGCCACAGAAAACAATACAGCCAATACTAATGCAAACATGTTTGTTGAGCAAATATGTTTGTCGTTTCGATGTGGCTAATGGGTGCCTTCATGTACTGTGACCTACAATGGCAAAAACACAAGATATATCCAAATGTACCTATATGTACCTATATGTAATAGCATTTAAATCGCTTTGCTGACAATATCTCATGTAGTTACTAGCACCTAATCAAAAACATTTACTAAAAAGTCTCAGATCGTTTACCGGTGTTGCCTTAAATTAAAAATGGTTTATTTATAATACATTCTCTCACAGTTTGGATACAGTCCTGCAATTACTTTCCGATATAACGCAAGACACACTTAAATGTCTTCTTGGCCAATCAACGTGCAATTACGCTACCCTCCTATGGATTCCATAGAGTGTTTATAATATGAAAATACATACATTTCTACACTTTGCCACATTTTAAGTTGATTCTTTAAGGAGACCATATTTCAGTCGGGTGAATTTCGATGTTCTACTTTGGTTATATCTGTTTCATTGCAGGAGCTTGGCAGATTTTTTCCTGGAGAAAGAATGGCAAATTAGGTATGATTCTTGTGATCGGACACTTACAGCAACGTAAGACTGATGTAACCACAGTTATACTGTTATATACTTCTAATGCCTGCATCTTATAAACAGTTTTGTGTCATATGAAATTGTGGCAATAAAATCCGTCAATGTTTTTTTAATTCGTATTATTTATTGGTTTACTACTTGAAGCAATGAAAAATGCATTATATTGCCAGTATATTTGTAAAATCAAGCTTCACGTAAGTTGAAGTTGGGAAGAAGGTTTATTCTTAGGAAAAGGTTCCCATCCACAGGAACAGTGCAGACAGGCATGTGGCTCAGCTTCAACTGAGAGCTATTTACATAAATACATTCCAAAGAGCCTGGCAACAAGAGCAGTAGCCTAGAATGCCACACATCTCCCTCCTTTACAAAAAGATTAGAACCATAAATGATATACAGTTCATAAGTCTTTATTTCGAATATTTCATCATAAAAGACACAAACATAGAGATAAAAACCATTATAAAACACACATCAAGTTTTAAAAAAGGATTAAATTAGTGCGATATGAACACTAAAAAACAATCTATACCAACAATAAAAAGTGCTACAGCATAGAATATTCCGTTCTGTTATGTTGTACAGAAAAATATAACTCCCTAAGAACATATAAACAAGTCCTGGCTAAACTGAACCAACCCTTGTCTTAATGTTTAGCCCTAATAATCCACATCCAACCGAGGAATTTTGCTACAGCAATTACCAAAGGTTCCCTTGTGTCCGTCCTAAGGATCCTTAAGGCCTCTAGCCCCACCCGTGTACCAATGTTTTGGCAGATAGGTTTTAACCATTTTATTCGGGGGCTGAATAGGCAGGACATACAAAAAATATATGGCCAATTGATTCCTTTTGATCAGTGCACCAGAGGCAATGTTCATCCTCCTGTCCCTTCCAATTTTTTGTGAATGTTCTTATAGGAAGGGAACCGATCCTAAACTGGTGGTATAGCCTTCTATCACAAGACCTAGTGATAATGTCCCAATAGTCTTCAAAGGATGGATCGAGTTTATGCTCGAAGAACATTCCTAACAGGGAAGTGGTATTTATCAATGCAACACATTTTTGCCGGACTGATAGCCAATAAAGTTCTTTAAAGGCTTTTTTCGAAGGGAAAGGATTATTAGCAGGATCAATCCACAGATTGCTCAGCCCCATATTCTCTAAAATCATTCTCACTTTTTTTTAAACCGTAAAATATTGCCCGAACCCACAATGGATCTAACATCCAAAATAGCCTTTGCAAAAAGTGCCAGTTCGGGAGTAATTAAGATCCTCCTCCATAGAGCCACCGGTTTAAATTGTGCTACATCGTCTATAGAGTGGCATCCTAAGTCCATTAGTAGTGGCTTAAGGGGGGTAGAGCGAGGAAGACCTGTTATGTTTCTTAAAAATTTGTTTTGAACCCTAACTATCAGGGTGAGGTCCGCAAATCCCCAGAGGTCCGCGCCGTACAGGATCGCTGAACTAATCCTGGGATTATAAATCTTTAGGACAGGGCCTATCCTTTTTGTTAGTGAAGACCTCTGATCCTTGACTAAGCACCCCGATAGCTGGGCAAACTTGAGGGAGAGAGTATCAATCTGTGGCTTCCAACTTAGCTTACTCTCTAAAACAACCCCTAGGTAGGTCATAACATTGATCTGTTCTAAGTGTGAGCTGTTCATTGTGACGTGGCCGACCACAGGTCTGTTTTTTGTAAGGATCATAAATTTGGTTTTTGTTACATTAGCCTGTAAATCATTATCTTGGCAAAATTCCTCAAATTTATTTAGGGCCACTTGCAGACCCTTCTGGGTTTTTGAGAGTATTAGGGTGTCGTCCGCAAACATAAGTAGCGGAAATTGATGCCACCCAAAGAGGGAGCATCAGTTGGGAAAACTGAAAAGTACTTCACAACCCTGTTGATGAACAACAAAAACAAGGTCGGAGCTAGTACGCACCCTTGTCGTACACCCCTGAACACTGCAAATCTTTTAGTAACCTGCCCTTACTTTCCCCAACGAACCTGTGCAAAGTTTTCTTCATGTAACTTGACCACTATATCCAAGAGCTCCTGGGGCATCCCCATACGGCTTAGAGCCCCCCATAGCTTAGCCCTGGGTACTAAGCCAAATGTTGCCTTGAGGTCAACGAAGGCGGCATAGATAGTGCCGCCTCCCAAACTGACAACTCTCCAATAAATCAGTATAAACCTGAAGACCTGCTCAATGGTGCTTATGCATCGGAGCCGTCCCTCCACCCGCTGGCCGTGGCCATCCGCGACCTGGAACAGGGTGGGCCGCACATCGTGGAAGGCACTGATCCTGAGACACAAGACTCGCATTCCTGAGGGGCTAAGGACCTGAGATTCTGTTTTGGCAGTTCCCTGCCGGGGACGCACAGGTACTGTTCGATTTGCTCTGAGGGGTGGAAACGCTCCGAACTGACACGTGACTTTGGACAGCTAGGTATCTACTAGGTGGGTTTGTTTGGAGGGTGGGCGACAGACCTTGCTCCCTGATATCCTGAACCGTCGATGGTTGTACGGGCGGGATGGCTGGGTAGCGCAGGTGGGGTGGGGGTGGGGGGGATGGGGTTTGTTTACGTTGTTTGGTTGTTCATGGGGGGGCTGCGGGGGGAGTCTCGCTTAGGAATCTGGAGAATTGTGTGGTTCCATCATTGCAAATGTATGCCCGCCAACTTAGCCACATGTCCTGGGGTGCACTTATCCTATTGTTATGTACATGGCAGCTGACAAGTTGAAGGTCCTGACCTGGAATGTGAACGGGCTGGGGAATAAGATCAAGCGGGGATTGGTGAACAATTTTCTGAAGAGACTGGGCCCAGACGTCATCTTCCTACAAGAGACACACTTGCGGGGCACTACCTGTCCGTTCATAGCAAGAGGGAGATACAAGGTGCTCGGCCACGCAGGGTACACGTCTGACTCACGGGGTGTAGCGATTGTGGTAAAAAATACTTTCCCCTTTCACATCACACGCACATGGGGTGACCCTTTGGGAACATGCGTGGGGGTGCAGGGAACGTGGCGAAGGCGCACCTACACATTGATATCGGTATACGCTCCACCCAAATTGCAGGCGAATGCGCTAAAGCTCCTTGCATCCATACTTATGGACACCCCAGACACCGTTCAGATAGTGGGGGGTGACTTTAATGACGTGATGGACAGGGCGGTGGATAGATCCGGTGTGGCGCATGTCCGAGATACTCAGACCCCCCTGGCCCAACTGATGACTGAAATGGGCTTGTGTGATGTATGGAGGTCGATCCACCCGACGACTGAGGCCTACTCCTTTTACTCGGCGGCCCACAAAGTGTTCTCCAGGCTGGACTATATATTTATGCCGCGACAGACGTTCACTGCAGGGGACACAGCAACATATTTGGCCAGAGGCCTGTCGGACCACTCGCCCCTGTTGCTCTCAGTGGGCCGGCCCGGAGGCGGGAGGGAGGCCGCATGGCGTCTCACCGCATGGGATCTGGCGAACAAATCGATTCTTACAGGCGTCAGGGCAGATGTACGTGTGTATCTGGCTGAGAACGACGGGTCGGTGGATTCGGCGGTGACCCTTTGGGAAGCGCTGAAACCGGTACTACGAGATAGGATTAACGGTAGGCTGGGGGAGGAGAGGAGGAAACTAGTGGAAGAGGTGGTGGCTGTTGAGCGCACAGTCGTTGACCTGGAACAGGAGCACCTACGTACCAAGTGCAGGAAGACCCTTCGTAGGCTGTTAGACGCCCAGAGGCGGTACCGAGAATTAGTGTCGGATGAAGCAAGGACGCAGAACCTGGCCACCCTCCATCGGCTCTATGATGTGGGGGATAAATCTGGTAAATTGTTAGCGTGGCTTAGTCGGAGGGAGAGGTTGGCGAGGTGGGTGAGTGAGGTTGCGGATGGGCAGGGGGGGGTCGTGCGCTCGGACTCGCTTATTGCGGAAGCATTTGCGACGTACTACGAGGCCTTTTACAGGGCGCGGCAACTAGGTTCCTGTGATGACTCACTCCTCTATCTGGTGGACGTGGACCTACCCTGCGTGGATGATGAGGACATACCACGACTGGAAGCGGACATCTCTCTGGATGAGGTGAAGTCTGCCATTGCGGGGTTGAAACCGGGCAAGGCCCCGGGGCCGAATGGATTCCCCCCGGAATTCTTTAAAAGTACGGCTGACATAGTGGCCCCGCACTTGAGGGACCTTTTCCTTGAAGCCTACGCTGAGGGGGGACTGCCCCCCGACCTCACCCTGGCCACCGTCATCCCCATATACAAGGAGGGCAAGCCGCGGGAGGACTGTGCCTCGTACCGTCCTATTTCCCTGCTGAACACGGAGGTGAAACTCCTTGCTACGATCCTGGCGCGCCGCCTTAGGGCGGTTCTGCCTGCTCTGATACATCTAGACCAGACGGGCTTCCTGCCGGACAGGGCCACGAAACTTAATCTCCGTCGCACCCACAACTGGCTGCAGGAGGTGAGGAATAGGGACCCGCCGCACTGGTTCCTTTCCCTAGATGCCGAAAAAGCCTTTGACTCCGTGCATTGGCCATTCCTGGAGGCCACCCTGTATAAGTTCGGTTTTGGCCCCAAGTTCCGCTCCTGGGTACAGCTGCTCTACACTACCCCGAGGGCCCGGGTGAGGGTGAACGGGACACTCTCCCGCGAAATCCAGATCCAGCGTGGCACCAGACAGGGATGCCCCCTGTCCCCTCTCCTCTTCACCCTGACAATCGAGGTGCTGGCGGCTAGGATCGGACAGAACCCGAGCGTCACCGGCTTCAGGGTTTCACCTGCTGATGACACGCAAGAAAAGCTCTCCTTATACGCCGAGGATGTATTGCTCTATGTCACTGACCCGCCCACTACCGTGCCCGAGCTCTTCCGGGAGATAGATGGTTATGGGGATCACTCCGGGTACGCCATAAACTGGCACAAGTCAGTCCTTTTTGACCCTAAGGGGACCACGGGTGGTGACGCCCTCCCGGATAGACTGGTGGTGTCTACGGAAGGCTTTCAGTATTTGGGGGTCTTCGTGACGCTAGACGCTGAAGTGTCCCGCTCTAGGAATGTTAACAGGATACTGCAGAATTCTGCCAGTGAAATGACACGGTGGTGCCGGCTGCCTTTGACCCTTCTAGGCAGAGCAGCGTTGTACAAAATGGTGATACTGCCCAAATACCTGTACGCCCTGCAGAACGAGTACTACCCCATCCCGGGAGACCTCCTAGGCAAAATACACGCTGACCTTAGGTCCTTCATTTGGTTGGGTAAGCAGCCGCGCGTGGCGCTCACCACCCTGCAACGCCATCAATATAGCGGGGGAATCTCCCTGCCGAACCTGGAGGCCTATTACTGGGCAGAGCACCTCTCCCCTATTAATGACTGGCTCCATGCCCCGGCGAGCCACCCTACATATGTGCTGGAACGAGCAAGGCTATCCCCCTCTCACCTGCTTACGTACCTATACGGGGGCCAGCGGAGGACGCCCCTCCTCCCAGCCACTAATATTACCCTACGGGCCTGGAGAGTGGCCACGAAACGTATGGGCTGGGACCGGAAGCCAACACGGCAGACTCCGCTTTGGCATTGTGCATGGCTACGGGAGCTGAGCAAACTACGCGGCTTTAAACAGTGGGACGATATCGGGATCTCCACGGTGGGTGATGTCGTCGCTAGAGGAGAGCTCAAATCGTTCGAGGTTTTGCGGGCGGAATTTGGGCTCCACCAATCGCAGTTCTATAAGTATGTACGGTTACGGCATGCGTGGAGGGCCCAGGCGATATCGTTAGAGGGTCTCCCGGAGTATGCACCCCTGGAAGGTAGATTGCTGCAGGAGCAAATTTCCAACAAGGCTGTATCCCTTACTTACAAGACACTTACAAACAACATGCTGGGGGATCTGACGAAACTCAGGGCTGCATAGGAGCATGACGTGGGTGGTATGGAGGAGATCGACTGGGATGTGGCCATTAAATCCCGACTCCGCCTGATCCAGTACAACGTGCTTCACAGGACGTACTTTGACAGGGTTAGGTTGTTTAAGATGGGGAAGGTTTTAGATGACAGGTGCCTCCGTTGCCAGCGGGAGGGGGGGGGGCTTCTTTCATATTCTATGGGAATGTGGCAAGATTCAGTCGTACTGGACACTTGTCTTCACCGAACTGAAGGAGGTCCTGGCAGTGCCACTTGTCCAGGAGCCGAAACTGGCCCTACTGGGAATGACCAATGATGTGGACCTCCCCCGCCCTCTGCTAACGTTCCTAACCTTGGCCCTGGTGGTCGCAAAACGAGACATTGCTAAGTATTGGGGGGCGGAGTCGGTGCCTACCATGGAGGAGTGGAGGAGGGGGTTGGACCTCTACATGGCGGCGGAGCGGGTGACATATAAATCTAGGGGCTGCCCCAAGAAGTTCAAGAGGATTTGGTCAAAATGGAGGCAGTATCATGGGCTGGAGAGTGGGACGGGGTAGGGAGGCCTATACGGGGGCCCGGGATTTGAGGGGATGTTGGGGTGGGCGGTGGGCCTGATTTGGAGGGGACCCAGTGTGCTGGGAGTGTGCTAATAATTTGACAGCCCAGGGGCGGCTTGTGTGTGGGGCGGGACAGGGAGGGCTGCGGCTGATGGACACAGAATGCACTATTCTCAAGGATATCCGGACTCACGTTAACTTACGGGATGAGCTTTTACTTCCCCCGCGTTGTTTGGTTGTGTTCAGGGGAGGGGGGGGGGGGGTTGGTTCTGTTACTTGGGTTCGGAGGACAGTTAATGAACAAAAAGGAAAATAAAAGCAGATGCCCGGATGGACACTATGGCCACCTTTGTGCTGGGGCGGGGCTCCGCCTAAGTGACCCTTGTGAGATGGCGATTTGTTTGCTGTTTTTTCGCAATGTTGAGAGCAGGGGGTCTGTTGGGCCTCTTTCTTACCGGTGTAGACATTGATTACTGTTTGCTGGATTGTGGAAATGTATTTTTTACATGTATCTGTGCATCTGCAATAAAAATGTTTTCCAAAAAAAAAAAAAAATGGTGCTTATGCATGATCTAAACCCTGCCTGTAGGGGAGACAGTACGTCCTCATGTTTAATCCAGCTCTGTATTTTTGCCAGGACCATCCGTGCAACAATTTTCTGGATCGAATCGATCAAACTGATTGGTCGATAGTTCCCCCGGAACGGAGCGATCCCCAACTGATATACAATATGAGGAAAACAATAGTGAAACATAAAAAGAGAATTCACCTTACATCAGCAAGAAATGTACTTTACATAATTTTTTTAAGTATGCCGGAGAAGAAGTCACTCTTGTGGACCTACAAATAGTGCCTGAAGTTCCGGCAGAGTCCTTTGAACTTCCAGACAAGTTGTTTGAACCTGAAGAGCCATTAGAGCCCTTCAAACGTGCAGAAGAGTCCTTTGAGCTACTAAAACGGCTAGATGAGCCAGGACCGGAACTTCTGTACAGCAGATGAAAAGATATCAGATCATCACTGACTACAACAAATCTTTTCAGGTACCAGATGCGGCAGTCAGCAGTTTTACGGCATTAATAAAGACCTCATAACCTGCAAAGGTTTCAGAAATGCCATAGTAGAGCTTCTTTTACAGGGATTTTTAATTAGAACCCAATCCCCCACTTCCACAACAGTCTTCTTCACATTCTTTCTTTGGTCATAAAGCTTCTTGCGAGCTACTATTTTTTTTGACTCAGGTAGTTTCCAATCATGCCCATCACAGTTTGCACTTCGAGCATTCTGCAAATTATTTACCCATGTAGGAGCCACCAACGTGTTTGCACACCTACCCCTGAAAAGCTCAAAGGGGTTTCTTAGTCGTGGCGTGGGGGGACAACCTGTAAATCTCAAATTTCTTGATTATTTCATCACACCAGTCCAACCCAGTGGATTTAGCCATCTCAATCGTCTCTTTAAGAACACGATTGAAGCGTTCTACCATTCTGTTGGTTTCAGGATGGTATAAGGCACACCTCTTGTGCTTGATGCCATGTTGAACTAGGAACTGTTCCATTACTCTAGAAACGAACTGAACGCAATAGTCAGTTAAAATGGCATCAGGGTTGCCTTCTCTGGCTATGAGTTTCTGCAAAAACGCCTTCACATGCTTAGTCTTACTTCAGCCTTTCCTTGGTTTTTGACTTCCCTTGATGTCCTGTATGGGCCAAGGTGATGACTCTTGTCTGAGGGTAGATGGAGGAACTAACTTCAAACCCCTAACTAGTAGACCACTGTGCTCAGAAAGCTTATCTCTGGCATGCCAAAATGTTTCAAATTCATCCTCGCTGTTGGGTTTGGTCTTCCAACCAGCCTTGACACGTTCCAAAACTTCAAGTAACACACCGTCAGTGCTTAAAGCCTCAAACCAACTTTGTCGGGTGATACTGTCACCCTCAATGTAACAAACCATGTCCTGATCCTCCTGTTCACAATCATCAGAAGAACCTTGCTCACCACTATCAACCAATCTCGACAATGCATCAGCGACCTTATTCTCCACTCCAGGCAGGTACTTGATCTCAAAATCATAATCCTGTAGAGCCACAACCCACTTGGTGATCCTACTAGACACCTTGATGCCCCTTTTTAAAAAAAGATTTTACACAAAGGCATGTGGTCAGTCCTGACTTCAAACACACTGCTCTACAAAATGTTTGTGAGTTTCTTTATGGACCAAAACACGGCAAGGGCTTCTCTTTCTATGACAGAATATCTCAATTCAGCCCCTCGCAGACTCCGTGAGAGAAACAAGATAATGTCATCCTCTCCTTGGTCCTTTTGTAGCAAAACGGCACCAAGACCCTTCATGCTAGCTTCATGTATCAAAAATGATTTCTTTTTGGGATCAAAACAACTCAATTTAGGTGCTGCGTTCAATCTCTCCTTGAGATTGTGAAACTCATCCTCACAACTAGGGGTGGGCAGAATTTGGGTAGTCGCGCTACACAAAGCTCTGTGAAACAGGAAAAAATCTCCGTGAGCAGGCAAAAGTTCCGCGAACACGCGGAATTGCTTGCTCCACCCGTTCGCGATGCTTTTTTCCTGTTTGCGAACACTGTATGCGTGCTCGGGGGGAAAATATCTCGTGAACACTTTGAAAGCGCGAACAAGCAAAAAATTCTGCGAAGCCACGGGTCCGAGGAATTTTTGGCAATTCCGCGTTCTCCGCAGAACGTGAAATTACCCAAATTACCCACATTCCGTGAGTGCTACGGAATTTACCGCCCAGGCCTATCACAACCCTGGGTCCATACAAACTCGCACTCCTTGCGCTGCAGTGACCTCATCTTTACACACAGAGAAACAAAGCCCCGAACAAGCTTGCTATACTACTCAAAAACTCATCAATTCCTCCTTATTGTCGGGAGAATGCAGCTTGCGGATAGTATCAACAAGGTCCACCTTGGGCATCACACCACCCACACAAATGGAGTGACCCAGATAATCAATAGATACTTTCCTGAATTTGCACTTCTTAATTTTGGCCGTAAGATTATAGTCATTGAGTCTACTCAAAACCTCCAAGACCCGTTCATCATGCTCACTATTGTCTCTTCCAAAGATCAATATATCATCTTGATATACCCTTACGCCGGTGAGATTTTGTAACACCTACTCTAAGGCTCGCTGAAAAACCGAAGCCTCTGAGACCAGGCCGAACGGGAGCCTGGCAAAGCGAAAGGTGCCGAATGGGGTCACGAAAGCCGTAAAGTCTTTCGAGTCTTCACCCAATTTAATCTGATGATATCCAGATTTAAGATCAATGGCACCAAAGACCTTGGCACCATGAAGTAATATCAACATATCTGCAATCTTCAGTAAGGGATAGCGATCTACCACTACATGTGTGTTTAATTTTCTCTGGTCCACACACAAACGTAACTCGCTATCAGCCTTCTTGGCGGCCACCACTGGGGCAAGCCAAGGTGAAGCTTCGACCTCCTTAATTATGCCATCAGCTTTCAGTCGTTCTAACTCACTTGTACTTTCTCAAGCACTGCAACAGGGACATTGCGTACCTTGCTGCGCACAGGTTTAGCACCCTCAACCAGCTGAATGTGATGTACATAATCTTTTAAGCAGCCGAAAGTTTTACAAGAAACCTGAGGAAACTTCAGTTTTAACATTTGTATGAAATCCTCAGAGGAGGCACTTCCCACAGTAGAGATTAAGTTTGTGTCGACATTCTCCCTTAATTTGATAGGGGCCAAAGCATTAGGATCTGGGATTACACTAAGATCTCTCTGGTAAAACCAGCTTAATATGCTGTCCCCTTTTTGAGAAATATACACCTTGGCATTGATTATTCTGTTCTTGTATTCCAAAGGGATATAAAATTAACCTAACAGATTGATGTGTTCGCCCCCATAAGCATGTGGTGTAATGTCAGGAGGACAGATTTTTACTTTGTGCTTGATTTTCGTCACATAGAACACTTTCAAAATGATGGTGATTTTAGCACCTGAGTCAGACAAGAGACTCGTACTCTCACCTTGCACCAACGCTTCATCAATGGGACCATTCTTACCCTCCGTATTGCCAGTACATTGTAGCTAAATTTGACCACAATCAAACTCAGTATCCTTATCATTGGAGTATTTGTCTTCTCCATAAATTTAATTGACCTTTTCCTTTTAGGGTTTACATTTACATACTGCAGCAAAATGACACTTCCTCTTACAATTGCTGCATGTCACTTTCCAACCTGGACATAGTTTGTCATTAGCTAAATGACCTAGTTTTCCACAACAACATCATTTAGGTTGAATTGTACTGGACTTTCTATTTCTATCCGCATTAGATTTCTTTTGTTCATGTTTTCTAACTACTTTTTGGGATTGTTTAACAATTAGAATGGAGTCTTTTTCTTTCTTATCACCATTCTTTTTTATGCCTTTTACACACTTAAGAGAATGTTCGATCCTTTTAGCAGTAACCAGAACATCCTCAAGCGATGGCTCATCTTTTTGCCATAACTCCTCTCTCACACGTTTGATGTTGCAGCCCAACATTAATTGGTCCCTAATTCTTTCATCTAGGGTGTAGCCAAACTTACAAGATGAAGCTAGTTCCCTCAAACAGGTTATATAATTTTCTATGGACTCACCTTCGAGTTGGTTTCTGCGACCAAAATGGTATCTCTCAAGAATGGTACTGATTTTGGGCAAGTAATGTTTGTCGAGCTTTGCAATACAAATCTCAAATTCATTTAAATCAGGCTCTTGTATTTCGGGAAGATGGTCAAAGACCTTGTGGCCTTCTGAGCCTAAACAATGCAGCAGTAAAGCTGTTTTTCTCTCAGCGCTCAAGGAGGAACCACAGACTCTGGCATACCTTTCAAAGACTTTGCGCCCTTTCTGCCAGCGTATGGGAGGATCACCGGGGCTAGACAGAAAGAAAGGTGAGTCAGTAACATTCTGCATTTTGCAAATGAACAAGAAAAAGAGAGTAATGTGATCTGAAAAGAAATAATAGTTTCCAAAATGACAGTAAGTTTTAAACAGACTTTAACTCCATGACATATGTAATGGAGTGTGTGGGTATTACAGTAGAGACGCACACCGTGCAAATCCAGCAATGAGTCATAAAGAAAGTGTGCGTATCACAGTGACAACATGCAGTTCGTTCCAGGAATCCAATGTGTGCGTAATCACAGAAGAAAGATCCCATTGTAAATCACTTTTCAAGATATCGTAGAAGTGTGTGCGCATCACAGAAACGAGGCCCAGCAATGACTTTGTTGATGGTGCGTCTCCTAGCAACACAACAGTATTGCACTGCACCGAAAAATGACAAAAGTGTAACAGAAGGGTGTGCTCATCACAGGTACGATGCACAGGAAAGGCTAATAGTAGCGTCGATGTTCCCTAGCAACACAAGATTATTGAATTGTGCCGAAGTAAAACAGAAGGAGCCTACATGATGAGGTAATGCGATGGTCCGAAAGTTGAAAGGTGTGTGAACGTATCACAATGGTGAAACACCAATAGAAGATCTGCCCAAGAGAATTGCAGACTCCTAAAATGGCTGCCACGCAAAGTGAGGAGGACCGTGAGCACGTCGGCATGTGGCTGGCATCAGTAGAGCTCCAGAAATGGAGGAGAAGATGGGGATTCCAGTTCTATGGCATCAAAAAGCAGAGTCTCCAGCACCGGGCAGCATTCAAAAGGTAATAATTCGCTGTAACGCTGGTGAGGCTTTGAAGGAGGAATACGAGTGTGCGTGAGGCACGAGGGTGGCCTTATTGTCAAAAAAACAATGGTTGAATCAACAGAGTAGTTGCCATCTTGAAACCATGCACTTGTTGCCACACATCTCCCTTCTTTTCAGAACATTTCGCAAAAGTAGCATTAGAAGTAGAAAGAGGGAGCACTTCCAAGTCCAGGGGAAAGTTACTGTGATCAAGTGGCCGCGAGTGGGCAAGTCACCTGGGAAGCAGTTCCTCACCTGATATCCGCAGAGCTTTGAAAGTACTTCAAGGTGGGTTGGCAGCAGTCCAAAATTCTGTGAAATCGGTGCTTAAGCTCAGTGAAGAAAAGCTTAAGGTAGATGGTGTTGAGATCCTTTCCAGTTAATCCTGTCCTCTGTTGCCAAATGTAAAATCAAGCTTCACGCAAGTTGAAGTTGAGAAGAAGGTTTATTCTTAGGAAAAGGATCCCATCCACAGGAACAGTGCAGACAGGCAGGAGGCTCAGCTTCAACTGACTCCTATTTACATAAGAACATTCCAAAGCTCCTGGCAACAAGAGCAGTGGCCCAGAATGAAACAATATTGCAACCATTAAACACTGCAATTTAACACTGGCAAATTCAAATACAGCTGCTGTAAAATTGTGCATGTGGCCCACAACATAAAATCCCTACAACCAGAACACCTAGCTGCAGTAAAAATATGCTTGGGACGTCTGTGGCAATGGCTTCTGTGCAAGGATTTTCAGAGCCACGGGAAAAGTATATTTTGACAATTTTAGTCCAGCTTTTGCCTAGTAGTAACATGATTTCTAACGCCTTTTGTTGCAGTTTGATACCGACGTGTGAGAGGAATGTAAATCACATGTCTACAGGGGTCACAATATAGCACTGGCCATGTATGTTCCTTTATGTGGGGAAAGGTTGTGAAAATGTTAACTTTTGAAAAAAATAATTGAAGAGTAGATTCTTCAGTTGTGTAGAATGAAAGCATATAATTGTGTTTTAAGTACCATTAAACACATGCTAGTTACATCGTTTAGAGTCCATAGACGTGTGAAATAAAGCGCTGCATTAAAACAAGTTATGATTAATATTTTGAATAGTCCTCTAGTTATTTCTGTTTGCTATTCAGAATAAATCTCCTTCACATACTGACACTGCTTTATCACTGCTATTATTAGATGTTGAAAAACATAAGTAAACCTTGTCAAGAAATGTAAACATGTCTTGTTTAGTGAAATTATAAGGCAAAGAAGTTACACATATTATAACATTTTCATTGACAAACTAAAAAAAGCCCGGCACTGTACATCTAGACTGAGTCTGAAACAATTAGTTTAAGTTGCCAGTGAGGTAAGGTGAGATAACAGAGAGTCGTTCGGAGAGAACAAGGGCGAGAGGGGGAAGCAGGTAGGAGAGAAAAAGTGAGGAAAACAATAAAGAGAGGAAAGAGTCCGAAAGAAAGAGAATGAAAGAGAGAGAAAAAGAAATACAGAAAGAGAATCAGCTCAAAGACTCGTTGGCTTATTTACAAGGAGCTGTCGCTGACAACACATCAAAAGGTTTGACAAATTGGCACGCAATTACTGCTCCATATTTACTAGGCAATGTATCTTTGAGGATGCACCACTTTTAGGACTCCTACACCAAAAGGAATCTGCATTTGATTGCCTGCGTCACATTACCATAAATATACGCAAGTTATGAGTTCCATCATAATTTCCAGCATAAAACTGATGCATGGATATTTATGGCATTTCAGAAAAGGGACGCAGTGATGGCTTAAGTGGTGCAGAGGTCCAGTAGCATACAAATTCCTGTGCCTGTGAAACCCACGTGTAGCCAATGGTGCATCGACTTTGCTATATAAAGAGTAGCTGGACAGGACAGTCGTGCAAATAGAACAACATTATGGAGGTAGTCATTTTGCAGCTGGGAGTCACAAGGAGAT
Source organism: Lissotriton helveticus (assembly GCF_964261635.1). NCBI lineage: Eukaryota > Metazoa > Chordata > Amphibia > Caudata > Salamandridae > Lissotriton > Lissotriton helveticus. The sequence goes on from NC_136068.1 coordinate 730,509,828, forward strand.
GACCACCAACTACCATCTCACCCAACCCCAATCACCCACCCCACCTCCCCCGCACCATGAAGACAATGCAGGAGGAGGGAGTGCATTTATCTCCAGGTGACCAACCTAATAGGACACAGAGAGGATGAGGTAATCATAAATTATCTGCTGAGGAGGCAGTCCATAGTAGACCAGCTACACCTGATTGCCCCAAGACTACAGCCAACAGCTGACAGGGCTACCAACATCCCTCCACATGTGAAACTTCTGGCAGTCCTTCCAGACAACACCGCCAGAGGTGCTGGAATCTCCCAGCCATCTTTCGCATCATTCCTTTCCTATGTACTGGATGCCGTCATCCAGCTGAGACCCCACTATCTCCTCTTCCCCAACACCCAGGAACTGCAATTGGTGACCAAACAAGGGTTTTATGCCACCGCTGTATTCCCACATGTGCTGGGTGCCATGCGCTCTGCACATGTGCAACTTGTACCCCCTGCAGCCACATCCCATCTCTACCACAACAGGAAACATACCCACTCCATATATGTCCAGGCCATTGCGAACCATCAGGGTCTCTTCACCAAAGTGCTGGCCAAATACCCTGGCAGTGTGCATGATGCATACATATGCAGGCACTGCATCAATAATATGGGAACGGCCTAGTTGTAGGTAAACTACACTATAATACCTAACACACCCAATAACTGTTAGAAATGGATGACATAATACCCATGACTGTGTCTGTTGACGCAGATAGGAACAGAAGTAAGAGGGGTGTGGCTCAAACATGCACTATGTATCATGGTACATGTGTCAGGCAAATCCACAATGTAATGTACCAATGTCAAGACACGCAATGCCACTGTGGCTTAAGTTTATTTGTGGAAGAGTACAGATTGACATCACAGAAAAATACAGGATCAACATGACAGTGATTATGTATCAATGTATGTTGTATCAGCCCATGCTCACCATTAGCTGTCCCACAGAGTAAAGTAGAGAAAAGTGTCAACCTATCAACAACTGTATGACTAACACATATTGTGAAAAATATGTTAGAAATCTGTATGACAATGCAACTGCACATACCACACATGGCCTGCCATGTACCAGTACCAGTTTTCCAATGTATAGACAGTTCTCTACTCTCTTCACTTTCAACTGACCAGGGATATGAGATCCAGCCATCGGTCTTGCCAGCCTATGCGCACCCCTGGACTGAGCCTGAGAAGGCCTACAACCAGGCTCTGAGCAAGACAAGGAACATTGTTGAAACAAACTTTGGACTGCTGAAGGACAGGTTCCACTTTTGGGGGGTAGGTTGTTCTACGCCCCCCCCCAATGGTCTACAAAGTCATCTTGGTGTGTGCCATACTGCAGAATATTTTTTTGCAGACTAATGTCCCCTTGATGGTGACCTACAAGTGCAGACCACGATGGAGGAGGGGGATGAAGTGGAGGATGCTGGGGCTTGTGACATCCAAAATACAGCTTCAGGCAATCATAGACGCACACACATTGTGCCAAATTTCTATTATTGAAACACGTTTGTGAATGTACCATTAAACAATGTCTGAAAGTTCCATCATGACAATAAATGGTATAAACTATTACTTGTCTTTGTGTTTATGTCACAGCTCCTGGAAACATCTACATACACACATTTCATCAACTAGAAGTAGACCTCAGATGTTTGCAATCAGGTTGAAAGCCAGGCATCAATGTCAAAGCCCCTAAAACAATGCACGGTGCATTGTCAAGTGTTGTGTGTCACACACTCCTTGCCCATTTCCATAGCAATGTGTCAGTAAACAATCATGTATGAGTAGGTAAGGTGACACTCAATGGTATGAAAGGTGACATTTCTATAGGAAACATTACTTTTTGCAATGGAAAGTCGCTCATGCATACTAAAAGTGACATTGGACTAGGTAAAGTGACTCAATAGTATGAAAAGTGAAATTTCTGAAGGAAACGTGACTTTTTCCCAAGGAAAGTCACTCATTCACACTAAAAGTGACATTGAACTAAGTAAAGTAACTCAATGTTATGAAAGATGACATTTCTGTAGGAAACGTGACTTTTTGCCATGGAAAGTCCTGCATTACCTCTAAAGTGACATTGGACTAGGTAAACTGACTCACTAGTATGAAAGGTGACTCAAGTAAATGTACCGCTTTTGTCGGAAAACTGACTCTTTACTATTAAGCATGACGCCTGAATGGAAAGAGCGTCGACCGAAAGCCACTCATCAAGGGCAAAATGGTAATAACAGTGCTTTGCCCATAGTGTTACTAGTGACTTGGATATTTGTCTAGTCAAGCGTCCGAAAAAACTGTGCCGCGAGGAGTCTGCACTTGAGCTAAGGATCTTCCAACTCCATCCGTGCTCGTCTCCTGTCTCGCCAAAGCTGCCGTTGCGGGAAAGGCTTCAAACAAGGTGGGCTGCCGCAGCGCTGCATCTTTGCCCGGCCCCTAGTGCTCTTCTCAGTCACATCAGAGGATGTGTCTTTACCTTCCGTACGATGCCCTGCTCTTGTACATTTTTACAGCATTCCCCTGATGAAGGTGCCATGCACCGAAATGCATTGGGAGTGGTCGAATTTTTGAAACATTCATTCTGAAGCTTTAAGAATTAAATATTCATCAAAGAAAACAAATCTACAGTGCATTGAACTGTGAAGATGGTTGCAGCATCTTGATTTCATCTGGGAGTCATATGTTGTATATGATGTTGTGGTGTCTTGGTTGATGTGTACACCAACAGTTATGATCTAAGAAGAGCACTGTATGACATAGGTTATGGAATAATATTTACTTATATTGTAAGGCTATAATTGATAAATGTGTTGATTGGACTACATACCTTAAAGGATGGGTGAATAGTGCGTCCTCATATTCAAGCAGTTTATGTTTGAAATAGTTTCATATGATTGGGTCCTGGGTGAGGCTAACCAGGTTTTAAGAGGGCCGCACCTTGCGTACTGTTTGTATATAATTACAATTTATTTGACATTGATTTAAAATCAGGAGTGCAGGTTACTCATATAAAACTTTTTGTTAACCTCTGTAAGTTCCCATATACCATGAGTTTGTAACTGTTTGGCTGTAGCAAAATTCCCCAAATGCTTTTGTAATGGAAAGGGTCAGATATGTATATATATGACTATGGCATAATACATACTAACTAATTTACAGACTCTGAACAAGACACTTGGACCTGTTCACTATGGCTTTACAATTGCTAAAGCAGATGATGCAGTGCAGGGTAGGCCCATAGGTGATGTGGATCCCATCCCGCACTGTGCAGGCAGTATTTACACCCACCCTGCTAGGTCATTGCTTACACTGAACTGTGTGGGCTACCTGTCATATTTGTTGCAGGGGAGTGCATTCATCAAGCTACAGGTCATACAAGGTGTCAGTGTCTCCCCAAAACAGTTAGATATGCGTCTCTGTCACATACCTACATCCTCATACCTTAATGAGGCTGTATGGACCTTGATTGATCATTCTTCAATTACAATGCACTGGTCATATGTAAGGATCTAAGTGAAGGAGACAAACAAGCATGGATATTGTTTGATGTGTGTAGCGTGGTAAAGTACACTTATGAACTTGAGTAGGCTCCAGCACTGTCATACTATGCAGAGTGTGGTCAATCTTCTTGGTCTGTTCACATAGCCATCACGCCAGGCATCCTTGCACCATGCTGCAAGCTAGACTGGTCTTGTACCTTGTCTGCATTCTGTAAACCTGATATGTGATGTCTCTGCTATCATCGAAATACACTGCAATATGGCATACATTTGTATATCATGTGGGTATCCCAACTATGCCTTCTGTTACAAGTCCAACGTTCAGACAATACCAGGCATTTGTGAAGACATTGTACTGTGCTTCATATGTACACAGTGTACGTGTTTGTTCACCATTCACAGAGATATGTACCATGATTTTGTCTTGTAGGTGGACCAAACCCATGCACCATTGCTGACGTGGCAACCTTCAGAGATCGTAATGCTACATGTGAATGTCACTTCAATGTTTCTGTGATATGTAAGAACTGTGTGTGTGTTTGCTGTAATGGGTTGTAGTGAGATGTGGAAGTGGCATCATCAGTCTGCAGAAACAAGCTGCACCTAACATGTAGATTCATAACAAGAGTAGGACAATGGCAGGCCAAATTGCCATCTGGAATGATTAGCAATGTTTACAGGACTGCATGATGTATGCCACGTAATATGCTGGGCTAATATAGTGTTAGCTATGGAGTAGAGACTCATGACACATGTACCATAACCTGCCCCAAACCCTAATGATGGATATCAAATATGATGGACCACAGTTGCTAACATTTTACCCCAAAAATCAGTCACAAATGTTGCATGGTATAGGCTGTGAACTCCTTGACACAGTATGTTTTCCCAAATCATACTTTTACCAAAACACAGGTGTGGTTGGGGTGTAACACATATCCCCGATTAAACTTCCAATACTCGAAAGCACATCAGATGTTGTCATGTGCACAATGGTCATTTGACCATTATATGTGTTCTCATATTGTGTCTTCTCATCATAGCAAGCACATGCCTGCTAATTACTTACCTCTACCCTGCCCACAGCGGGTGTTCCCGCGTAACACCCATGGGCTGTGACACATTACCAGATTTACAAGTTTTGTACACAGGGGAATTTGTCAAAAGAATATGTCTCCCCAGGGGTGGCATAGGGGATGCATAAAGAGGATAAATGTCTTTCTTTTTCCTGGTTTTCCTCTTTTCATGTGTGCTGCATTTAGCAGCACACATAAAAAGAGGAAGTCACCTCTTGTGATTTTTTTTGTGCATGAAGGAGTCCCTTATTGCACAATAACAATCATCCCGGCAAAGCAGGAATCCTTGCACCATGGTGCAAGCGTGTCTGCGTTGATGCATGGCAGCTCATTGTGGGCCAGCGCAGGTGAAAAGGACAGGAAAGTGCCATATCTAATAGATAGGATGCATTCCTGCCCTTTTCTTTTGCAGTAGGCCAGAACAGCGTGTAGGCTTGTGGTGCTGCCCTACGAAAGTTTTAAATAAATGAGGCCCTGATTAGGTATGAGTGTATGTGGGAAATGTCAGCAGTACACACATGGAAATGCTGTAACATGCCTGACCCCTCTCCCACACATCAAATGGCCTTTAATATATACATTCCCATAACTTTCTAGGTTTATTTGTGACATAAGGCCAATGTGTAAAGAACCTCAGGCACATATGCACTGTGTTGTCAGCATACATGCTCTTTCACATTTCTCAAAATGTTGTAGTGATACATATTTTATTCCATGGATATCGCTTCATACAGCACTTTCTTGTAAATTACATGAAAGATACAGCTCTGAAAACCCACAATTATGAGCTCTATAGCATGCTTGAACACACTAATCACATGGACTACATATGAGTTGATGTGCTTCTCAATAGCAAATCTGTACAGGAAGGTTGGAAAAGACGTTTGGGTATGTCATTGAGCACATGTTCCAGTCTATATTTCAATAGGTGATCTATGCTATAGTGGTCCTGGTATGTCCAAATGACAATCACAAAAATATTTATAACAGGTTTGCTAAATGTGATTTAGATTGCAACATCTAGTCTATGTTTCAGATGCCTGGCATTGAGTCTATATATGCTGCTATATGTGTGGCAGGTGTACCTGCCACAACAGTGAAGCATTGCTGGGCACAATACGTGTACTTGCTACACCTCACTCATTTATCTTAGCTGATTGCCCGTAGATCTTACCCTCTGGCATGTCATTCCCCAGGGAGCACATAGATGGACTATGTGTCCGATTCCACGTGTACATTACGGCACAAATCAATGTCTGCATTCATTTGCACATGGGTTCATGGTAATGAGGCATGTCACTGCCCTTTCCTGTACCCACACAGTCAAAATATGGCTTGGGTACATGGTAATGAGGCCTGTCACTGCCCTTTCCTGTACCCACACAGTCAAAATCTGGCTTATTTACCATTGTTATCTCAGTGGAGAACATGCTTCTCAAGATGGTTGGTCATTCTACATTACATAGATGTAAGTGTTGTAGGCAGGCCATGCCACTTTTGCTGCTAATAGTAATTGATGCATGTTAATTTGCTCAATTGTGACAATAAACATTGTCTGATTCATGTGTCCTTCCTCTCAACCAACAAGACCCCAGCGGGGGAAAAAGCCTATTTAGTCTGCCTTGAATGCTACAGGCACATCAGAAATGTGGCAAAGGCCTTCAGGAGAATGACTCACACTTATGAAACAGCAAGGGCAGCAGAGAGCTGAATGTTCTGGGACAGGAATTATGAAGAAGGGCAAGAACCAGCCATCCTGTGGACAAGTTACATGGTGGTGTTCCAGATCCAGTCACAGGACCCTTCACAGGCCCAGTACCAGGACCCTCCCCAAGCCCACACCAAGACCCTTCACAGGCTCAGTACCATGAAAATCCCCAGGCCCACCCGCAGTGGCAGCACAGCCTAGTGCCAGACAGTCACAGCAACTATTGGACCTACTACCACAGTTGCATAAGGGGCAGCAGCACAATCATTTAATATTGGCTGGACTTAAATTGCAGGTGATGCCACTCATGCAAATGAACAATAATTTACAGCAGGCAGGGGACTGTATAGAACATCAGATGTAGGCCCTCCTTCCAATTTTCATGCCCTCCCCAGTTCTTGTAAAATACATTTTATAGTATAAACTTTTAGCTTAGATTAGGATAGTTATTTAGTTATTAGCATAGTGGTAGGTTACTGTAGGTGTAGTTTTTGTCATATATATATATATATACTGTTGATCTGTGTTTTAGGTAAGGATATGGGTGGTTAGGTTGATAGGTGGGTGGGGGTTGATGTGTAGTCTGTGTTTATTTAATATTTGTTTTTAACCGCACGTTAACTGAATATTGTAAATATGCAACTTGAGATCTAACAAAAGCATTGGATGAGTTGTAAATGTATTTTTATCTTATTCAACTGTAATGTACTTTTATGGTTCATTAACAAACCGAAATAAAGTTATCTTGGATGGATTTGTTTTTAAAATACAAAAAATGTTATATTTGTTTAGCTTTTAATGTTTAGGTAGTTTGTGTATAGCTGTAGTTTATGTTAGTCTCATGTGAAAATGTGTTATAAGGGTGGGGTGGGATTGATGTTTAACCTGTCTGTTGTGGTACATGTGTATAGTAGGATAAGTTAAGGTTAGGCAGGTTACGTTAATTTTCAATTAGAATAGTGTAGGACAGTTAGATTAGGATAGATTAGGCGTAGTTTCTATAGGTGTGATTAGTGTATGTTAGAGTTTTTAGAATTTAAGATCACTAGTGTTTTAAATAAACCCAGTGTTACACTTTCACAACTGCTTCCCTATTTCATGCTTGTCAGTTGTGACATATGTTTAGGTTGGGTTAAGAACATGCTGTAGGAGTTGGTGCCACTGTTTCTATACATGTGTTAGTAGGTGGAGAACCTAAGGTGTCAACAATTCGAAGTTAGCAATGGTGTCACTTAACGGATATTCAAAGTCAATGGTCACTGTAAGTGGAACACTTTCTGTGAATGGACACATAGCCCAAAACAGGTATTTTCCTAACGTAGCACTGTGTGTGTTTGTGATTCAACCTTTTTTGTATGGATAATACAATGAAACCATTGTGACTAATCTAGGATGTGTTTGGTGCCACACTGATGACAGTAACTTACACACTCTCCCTAGCACCAATTTGTAGTAGCATCACTGTTGTTTGCTGGCTAGCATGCATGGTTGTATCAGCCACCTGTCCAGAACCAGCATTTAGTCTTACCATTAACTGATTGTCTATTGTTGCACTTCAGGCATTTGACCTTGGATTACGACTTGCTAGTTTTGTAATAGATAGAGATCACATGTACAATTTAGCATGCACTGTGCATATTTACCCCTGGATCGTAGAACCACTTCATACTTTAGATGTTTGGTAGTGTCTTGAGTCAGCACATCCACCATGGGCTGCTTACTCCAATCGTGACCAGAAATCCAGCATGCTGATTCGTGAAAGTAGTTTTATTTACACATGAACCAAGGAGCAACTGGCAATACTTGGGGCAACAACCCAAACTAAAGGGCCGATTAGGATGGCGGACGGATTGCCACCGCCATGCAGGCGGTGGCGATCCGTCCGCCATCTGTGCCCGTTCGCCACCAATTTCCCCCCCGCCATATTACAATGGCGGGGGGACCGTGGCGGACAGAAACACCGTCTGCCGCTTTTCCGCCCCGGTCGCCTTGCGGCAGGAGAGGAAAAGGGTTCATATGGCTGACGGTGTTTTCAAGACACCGCCGGCCATATTACGATGGCCGGATGCAGATGCCTTTCAGTGGCGGCAATGCCGCCACAGAAAGGCATACGGGCTTTGCTTTGGGGGCCTGTTGCGGGCCCCCAGGTTGAAGGGGGGTTGGGGGTGCACATGGGGGGTACCTTTGGTACCCCCCTGCATTTCACAGTACAACATGGCAGGCACCGCACGGTGCCTGTCACGTTGTGCTGTGAAACGCACAACATGCATTTTTGACATTGCGGCGGACGGTTGGCCGCAATGTTAAAAATGCGGGATGCACCCGCCACTGTGGCGGTTGCATCCTAATTCAGGGCACGGTACCTCTGCCCTTGTGGCGGACGGTCCCTGCCCCAGACAGGATGGTGGACGGACTTTGTCCGTCCGCCATCCTAATCGACCCCATAGTTAGTGAGCCATTAGAAGTCCAGACAGGGTCCACGGGGATACATGTCAGGGGACATGTTGAGGAGAGGAATGTTTCAGTGAGGAGGAAGATCCAATTGCCTTTAGGAATGACATAGACAGTCCATGCATGGATGAGAGCAACTGGTGGGAAGCAAATGGAGGATATTACCTTTTGAGAGTTATACTGACATGAGCATATGCAAGGGCTTTGGAGAAACTGGCCGTGTGGCACAGAGATATGCTACCAGGCAGATTTCCTTTGCAGAGACTTGAAGTCCACATCTTCGTCCTCTGGTGTGTGTGGTGCCTCAAGTGAGGGTGGTGTTGAAGGTCATGGAGCCGATGGAGACATACACACATGAGTGGCTGATGGTTCCCAGAAGCATTTCCCTGTGCCAACAAGTAAGGCAGCAAAGCACTGAGTAGGCCCTCTTGGTTTGCCAGCACAACAGAAAAATTCCAATGGTAGCAATGTAGGAGTCCTGCTTCCTCTCCATGGATGTTACGTATTGCCCCAGATGTTTGGCAACCTCGCTGGTGCCACTTTGGCAGGGCATTTGCTCATGCCTTTGCCTCATGACATCAGTGATATCAGCCAGGAACCTTTCCAAGCCATGGAGCATACAGACGGTGCCTCTTACAGCCTCCAAGGTGTCCTTATTAGGGCTGAAGCACCTACGGACTCCCTCTATGGTGACCGCCTTGGTCTCCATCCTCGCCCGCACCTCATCTACCAGCTCATACTGCCATCCTATCATACAATGTTGGAAAACTGTTTGAAGGTCCTCAGAGTACTGTGCTAGGAGTGGGCTGGCAGATGGTGTTTGGTGAGTGAGAGGCGGATCATGTGGTGACCCCATAATGCTGTTGACCCTTCTCGTGTCCGAAGATGGTGTTTCAATGGAGTTCAGAATATCCTTGAGGGTCTCTTGGATGAGGCTTGGCAGTCTGTCATCCTCCACAGAATCGACTTCTATGACATGCAACTGGTCAGGAGTGGATGTTTCATCCCGTTGAATGGAAAAGATTTATGTTGATGGAGATCCTTGTAAGATTGATAATCATGGCCTCATTTACAAGTTTATGGCGAAGGTCAACATTGCAAGGCTCCTCCTGCTTAGCCTTACATGACACATAAAAGGGTATGAATGCCGCATATCAATGAGATACTGCACATTCCTGTCCTCTTCCACAGCTCTGGTGCACAAATGGCTGCCATGCACCAACACAGAGCCCTTGCACCATGGTTCAAGGGTGCCTGCGTTGCAGGGATGTTTGGTGTTTCGCGGGAAGGAGCACCTGCCGGACCAAAACCAAGATACAGAGGACATTTCCTCTTTCTGTTTATGCTGTTGAATGCAGCATACATAGGAAGCGGCAAAACTGAGGTGAAATGATGTCATTTCTCCTTGTTGCACCTCCAATACACTTCCCCTGGGAAAGCTATCAGATATTGATGATTTCCCAGGTTTCCAACTAGTTGTAAATGTGGGGCTGTCTGAAATGCCATGAATGTTACCTGGGAACACAAACCATGGCCCATGGCAGGCCTCCCCACCGTAATATGAGGCAACCAGCAACTTGCTCTGCGTTGCCTCTCTCCATAGCTACAAGGACATAAAGAGCCATGCAGGGTGGCTTTATGTGGCCTTGTAGATATGAGAAAGCGGAAGCAATGTCTTGGTTAGTGAAGCTCCAGTGGAGCACTAGGCTTGTAAATACGCCCCCATGTATTTAGACGTATTGGCACTACCACTATGCACATTGCACCATAATCCCCAGGGAGCCTGCTATCCCTGTGAACAGTACCACAGCTCCTGTGGAAGTGATGTGGCTTGGGAATTTAATTAGTTATGTACCGGCAGTCTGCCTTTCACACAGTACACCACAGCACTCTGCCTTGTTGTGGTGTCTTGCATGCACATCGTGCATTCATGTGGCCAGGGTGTCTTTATTCCACACATGTCCTCTACACAGCTTCAAACCTTGATACATTGAAGGGGTGTATGAGAGTAGGTTCTTAGGATGGTTGTCTGAGTGGGGGATACTGATGTGAGTTGAGTATGCACACACACTTGACTCCAAATAAGTGGGCAGTGGGCACAGTGTAGGAACTCGAAGGGTAAGGGCCGAGTGAAACAATGTAGATTGCTAGCATAGATGCTCACTCCATTTAATCACTGGAAGAGTAGTTTATCTTTAGAGTATCACACATTGTTTGACTAAGGCCCCCTCACTTGTATGTTTACATATCTCCTCTGGCTCTACTTTGTTTGGAGCAGGGACACAACGTACTGACACACACTGTTTTAACCCCGATCCTACATTGATTCTCGTGCCTACAACACCAACAATATGCGTGACCATATCCTATAGATTGACATGCAGTCTGTATTTGAGGGTTCTGGGTCAACCAGGACCCCACATGATGGTAGTGCTGGAATTGTGACATCTACCTACCCAGGTTTGCCACACAACTGGGGCCATTAACCTCAGCCTCCTACCTTCACTAACTCAAGGGCTTGTGGTGGCAAACTGTTCTTCATATACCTTGAGTGTTAGTCTTGGCATTTTCCGCAGGTTTACCCCTAGACTTTTTGCTTTTTGACCTCCTGTTTTGGACCTTGTTTTTGTTGGTGTTAGGACTCTGGGCACCTTACCACTGCTATTCAGTGCTAAAGTGCATATGCTGTCCATGTGTATTGTGTTTATGAATTAGTGTTTCCATGATTGGCTTATTTGATTTACTACTAAGTCCCTAGTTATGTGCACATGTCTATCCAGTGCCTGTAAGTCAAATGCTGCTAATGGACCTGCAGCACGGATTGTGCCACCCGTACAAGTAGCCTTTCAAAGGGTTCTCAGACCTGCCACTGCAGTGTCTGCATGCAGTTTTTACTGCCATGTTAACCTGGCAAGTGCACCCACTTGTCAGGTCCTAACCGTACCCTTTCTTACATGTAAGAGCCCCCTCAGGTAGGCTCAAGGTACCCCCGTGGGCAGGGTGCAGTGTATGTGAAAGGTAGGACATGTACTGGTGTGTGTTGGATGTCCTAATAGTGAAATACTGTGTATTTAGTTTTCACTGTTGAAAGGCTATCTCTCCCATAAGTTAACATGGAAGCTGCTTGGTAACACTTTACCAAGGTAGCTTTCCAGTGGCTGATAGGGAAAGGGAGTTTAGTATGCCTGAACTCAAGATTTAAAAATACATCTTTTAGTAAAGATGATTTTTATATTGTATGTTTGAAAATACCGCTTTTTAGATAGTTGGTATTTTTTTGTCTAACCATCCTGTGTGCCACTGCCTTTTGTGTATTCTCTATCTGGGTTAAGATTGACAAGAGCAGGGGATGTGCATTCACACTAGACAGACACTAGGGCAGAGGGGTTGAGCTGTGTCCTGCTTTTCCTGGGTGACACATAGCCATGCAGAACAGACCTGGCTGCATTTAGGGCAGTGGGAGGAGTTGTTGCTTGAACCTGAATGGTCTGTGACTCCCTCTCACAAAGCTGCCCCCATCTCCTGAGGTGAACCCGGCTTGATCCAGGCTGAACTGGTTTTTGTGTGCCAGGAGAACTTTGTTTGTACCAACTTCAAATGAAAATATGGTATAAATGTTGGGGCCCAGACTCCAGGGCTTTAGATTACTGCTGACTAAGGAACCTGCCAGGAAGAAGAGCTGGAAGAGCTCTGAGAAGAGACTACCACTTTGCTGGGCCTGCAGTTGCAACTCCTGTCTTAGGTAGAGAAAGAACTGGACTGTTCTTCTGCATTCTAAGTATATCCAAGGGCTTGTTGTAAAGTCTGCCACCTGTTGGAAGTCTCAGGGAAATCAAAGACTTCAACATCTTCTGGGTACGGCATTACAGAACTGGATGTTTCAGCTGCCAAATAGGAAAAAGGTAACCTGACGCCATCGTTGATGTCACTGCTGGCCCTGTGACCTGAAGGCCCGCAAAGGGCACAGTCGCACTTCACACCGCAACCCTGGTCTCACCGACAATGCCGTTTGCCGTCGCCACTGAGTTGCTCCTTGCACCTTGACCTGTGGGCACCGCACTCCGCACTGCCTCACATCACACCACCACCCTGGTATCGCCGATGATGCAGCACCACCCTCACTGATGCTGCTGCCTGCTCCGTGACCTGTGGACAACTCTTGTAGAGAACACGGAGCACAGTCCCACATCGCACCACAGCCCTGGTCTCACCGACGATTCCGCTCCAAGCTGACATTGACGCCATTACCTACACCCTGGTTTGGAAGCATCGCTCCTAGGTTACTCGATGTACCACACTGTACCAGAGCCATTGCCCACCGACAGTAGCACCATCGACTCCAGATCATCAATGACACCTCTGCATGCACCGCCACCTGTGGGCTCCGCAAACTGCATTGCCCCATCTCACACTGCAGCCTTGAGTCTAGCAACAACAGTGATTCAGCCACAACAACACTGCTGCTTGCTACATGATCTGTCAGCACCGCCCGCTTCACAACACAGCTGTGGTCTCACCGACACCGCTGGACGGCCATCACAGAGCTGCTGCCTGCACCGCGACCTGAGGGTACCGCACGTCGCACCTCTCCACTTCACACAGCAGCGCCGACACCTGCCGACGCCAGCACTCCTGACTTCAAACTCAGGAGTTCGACCTGCAATGCTGGTGACTTCAATGGCCTGATGACTCCTACACTGACTTCCAGAACCCAGTCCTGCTGATGCCGCTCCTCCGCAAGGTCACCGCAAGGTCTGACACCCTGCCTCTCCAAAAGTATTATGTTACGGGTCTCCCCACCGTAGCTGGCCTGCGATGCTTCGACCATCCGTAACTGTTGGATTTATTTGCTTATGACGCCGTTATAGCCACGGACGGAGCAATTGACTTCAAGGAACTGTATATAAAGTCTATTTTTAGTTTATTGTTATTGTGGATTACTGCCTGTTGGATTTTTTTCGTTTGGTCTTGTTTTACACAGATAAATATTAGATATTTTTCTATAACTGGTCTGGTGTCCTTTTGTAGTGTTTTCACTATATTACCGTTTGTTATATGCAAATCCTTTACAGACTGGCTCTGAGATAAACCTGACTGATCATGCAAAGCTACCAAGGGGGTGAGACATGTTTTCCCTTTATCCTGACTAGAGTGGTGGATTTTGCCTGGCTTAGGTGCATACCATAGCCAACCAGAAAACGCATTTTGAATATTGACTGATCTATGTTTTACATCCTCCCATTTTGACATATGTGGCATGGTGAGACACTTTGCCTCCAAATTCCCTCCTGCTAGGTCCTCCATCTTCAACTAGGGCTGCATCACATGTAGGATGTAGTAACCAAATGGGCTCCTCTCTGTCATGCCTACCCAACTACAACACAGGTGTGACTCTGTCAGACACAGCAGTGCATGTGTATTTTTGAGGCAACCTTGATGTACACGTATGCCTTCTCACATCCTTTCTATGCAATGTCTTTACATCCACACACACTGGCAGTTGTACGTGCTCAGCCAGCACCTATAATGCACTGCACTACCAGATGACCCACAAGGCCACACACTGGGCCTCATTGATGAGGTTTTGGCCCAGGGCAGCACCACAAGGAATCTTGCAGCACTGCCCTGCATCAAAAGAAATGGGCAGGAATGCGCCCTATCTATGAGCTAAGGTGCATTCCTGTCCTTTTCCCCTGCGCTGGTGTACAAATGTCTGTCATGTGCCAACGCAGGTAAGTAAACTTGCACGATGGTGCAAGGGTGTCTGTGTTGTAGGGATGATTGTTTTTGTGCAGGAAGGGACACCTTCATGCACAAATACAATCACGAGAGGTGTTTTCCTACGTGGAAAACACATAATGCACCCATTTTAGATACTAGATTAGCCACCTAAGTAATTATTTTTCGCAAGGTACCTCACTAAAATCGTAGGAACCTGTTACCGAAGTGGAAGCGCTCCAGGGTCTTGTAGAGGTAGGGCCAATGGACTCTATTAAACACCTTCTCTGTGCTGATTGAGAGGAGAAGGGCATCCTTTTGTGTTCTCAATACTTTATCAAGTAAATGGTAGCTGTGTCTAGTGTTGTCTCCACTCCACTTTGGTATGCTGGTATGAAGCCAGCCTGATCCAGAGAGGCTTCCATTATAGAAGCCGTGAGGAAGCCTGTAGTGACGAAGCAGTTAAAGAGTCGAGTGAGGACCTGGGCTAGTTCTTGGCAAAAGTTTTTGTAACATTTTGAGAGGAAGCCATCCGGCTCGGGGGACTTCATTAGCTTTAGGCGAGCTAAGGCTGAGACTACCTCTTCAATGTGTATGGGTTTGTCCAGGAAATCAGCTGTTTGAGATGAAGGGTGGTCGGCGGACAGACAGTGAGGTAGTCTGAGGGGGAGGTGGGAGCCCCTGCTGTTTCTGTGCAGAGTATGCTATAAAAATTTTGAAATGTGTCTGCGATCTGCAGTTCTAAGCAGGTCACTGTACTTGGGGCGGGGTGGATCACTTGGATGGACCTGGAATGAATCTAGGCCCACAAGCGATTCGCTAGCATGCGTCCACAGCGATTGCTGCCAAGATAGAATGTGTCTTTTAGATGGAACTAGGTTTATTCTGCCCTGTCTAAATCTAATCTTTTAAGAGGCAAACTTGTTCATTCCAGCTCCCTCCAGACCCGTGAGGCCCTGGTATGTTGCGTATTGCCTCAAACTCTAGGACTTTCAGATCAAGGGCCCATTGTGTCTTTTTATGGCTGCGATTTTCAGATGTGGATATGTCAATAAATTTGCCTCAGACTACCAGTTTTAGTGCTTCTCAAAGGGAAGTCAGTGTGACCTGGTCAGTATCATTGGTCTGTAGGTAGTCTCTGATCATCTTGCTTATGGCTGAAACTGCTGAGGGCGATTTAAGTAGAGTTTTTCTAAGGCGCCAGCGCAAGGGGTTCGCTTGCATTGTGCCAATGCATGCTATGAGAGTCAGGGGCACATGGTCTGAGAGCAATAGGGGAGCTTTGAAGAAGCCACTCACTAGCATTTGGAGGGCTGAGGTGGCTAGATAATAATCAATACAGTTGTACGTTTTATGCGTTGCTGAATAATAAGTGTAGTCCCTAGAATTATGGTGTTTCATGTGCCACATACTGCCCAGGCCTCATTCCGCCAACCAACGGATACCCTGTGGTGTGAAAGCCCCCATTTGGTCTGATCGTTGGAAAGAACGGTCTAGATTATTATCCATGACCAAGTTTAAGTCGCCTCCAATCAGTATGGCAGCATCTGGGATCTGAAGTGCAGCGGAGATGGTGTTAATGATGAAGGATTCTTGCTGGTCGTTGGGTGCATATATGTTTGCCAGGATAAAATTGAAGTTGCCAAGTCAAAGTCGGTATGAAAGGAGGCATACCTTATTATTTATTTTAGACACTATGTCCCCCTTAAACCTTGTAGTGAACCAGATAGTTACCTCCCTCACTTTGAGAAGTTGGAAGACTATACCTGGTGGGGAAACCAATGGGAATGCATGTGGTGGATGTACTTGGGCAGTAAGTGGGTTTCTTGGAGTAGACGGATGTCGCTGCCAAAGCACTCTAGAAGAGAGAGGATTGCCTTTCTTTTATGTTATGTTAAATGGATATTTGTAAAGCGCGCAGCTACTCAATTGAGTGTCCCGGCGCTGAGGCGTGATGACAGCATTCGCTGTGCGCAGTGACCACCAATTGAGTATTATAGCTGGAACAACCATGTTTTCAGTGATTTCCTGAATGCAAGAAGATCCTGCATCAGTCTTAATTCCACCGGAAGATTATTCCACAATTGCGGTGCCGTTTACTGGGTTAGTAAGGCCTCTAACCTTGAGGCTCATTATTTTAAGTTCCAGGAAATTCAGACAGGGGATTGCTGAGGTCAGGCCAGGTCAGGCGAGCTGCAGGACAGGAGGAAAGTGCAGACGGAGTATGAGTCGAGGTGAAGGGCTAGCACCCGACACAAAACAAAAATGCCCCAATCTGGCCATAAAAGGTGATGGAATGATAGCCCCAAGAACAAATATAAAGAAAATAACATCATAATCAAAGCACCAGTTTGTAAGAGTCCATTAATAATGGTGTTCTGCATAGCTGACCAGGCTGGAAGCTGAGAGACTGGAGTCATGTCTCCAAGGTCGTAGATGTCTCCCCCCCACCCAAGGCCACCGTCAGTTCAGAAGAAGTGCTGGCTGAGTATCTTAGCAAACAAACTGCAACCAGTGAGGGGTGTTGTAATGTGGGCTGTCCACCCATGCCAGAGGCAAGCCTATCCAGGACATCTCGGTGCTCCTGTGTCCACTCCTCAGGGCCAGGGCATGGGTACCATTTGAACTTTCCTATTTTCTGCCATGGCGATGCTCGAGTTGGGGAGCCACGGAGGGAGCCTGTAGTAGTGGGGGAGAAGCTCTCAGCTGGGAGGCCCAGAACCTGGCGAGCCTCTTAAAGTTATTGCAGCTGGTAGTGCTGACCATCACAGTGTAAGATTGATCTGAAGGGGGCCCCAAGCCATAGGACACTTCTTTTGAGCGAAGAAAATCAGTCACTGGCTTGAACTCCCTGTGGCATTGGAGGGTAAGGAGAGAGACATTTTGGATGAGGCCTAGCGTGCGTCCTCTGAAGCTGATGGGTTGTTTTGATCTGGTGGTCTTCAAAATGCCCTCTTTTATCTGAAAGACACAGGCTAGTATGTCTGGTGACTTTGCCGCAGTGCCAACGGGCCGACCGACTCGATGGACCCAGTCCTGGCTCAGTTCAGTGATGTTGCCCCACTCTAAAATGTAGTGAAAGAGTGCCAGGGTGTATTCTCTTATGCTGGAGCCCTCCCCTCCCAGATGGAACCACTCTGAGTCAAATGTTATTGTGGTGAGACTTATTTTCAAGGTCCTCTGTTTGAGCCCTCTAATTGTTGTGTTGATGAAGCAGGTGTACAATTTCTTGTTGTAGTATATCCATCATTACCCTCATCAAGGTTTGGTTGTCTTCCAGTGTAGAAACTCGATTTCCGAGTGAGGACAGGTCTTGGCGCATTTCCCATAGGTCTTGTGAAAGGCCCTTTTTGAGGTCTTGGAGGTCTGCCTTCAGTGAGTCAAAGAGAGAGGCTAAGAAACCCGAGGTACCAGGACCTGATCCGCATCCGTCGGTCCCTCTGGTTGAGGGTGAATGTGGGGCTGAGAACATGTCGCTGTTTCTTTGCTCTGGGCCGGATTGGAGCAGGTGAGCATTTCTCTGACTGATTGGTCCCATCTGCCTTTTGTAGTGGGAGAGGAGAAGGCGAAGTTGATCAGGGTTTGTGTGACTGCACAGCTTCATAAGGGCAACCTCATCGTGCATGTGTTTATTAGGAGGAGCCAAGTAGAGGAGCTCCCTGAAATAGCATACTCTAGTGCTGTGTGAAGCGGCTCGAAGTGTAAACTTTCAGCAGATTGAGCCCTGAGTTAGTCGGAAGCGACAACCGGGGCCAAGGTCCAACCCTGCCAGGGGGCCTCAGCAGCCTCAGTAGAAAATGCTGGAGAGTAGGAGCACTGTGAGCTGCAGAGCGGTTTACCACCCCGTGCCCTGTTATGACAGGCTGCCACTGTTTGCCCCTGGGGGAGAGATGGAGGCAGTTCCGCACTAGTGGTCTGCAGCCACCTGTGCAAGTTTGGGGGGCAGTAGTCAGTGGGGGAGGGGGTCTCTAGGTACTAAGGGACCCTGGTGCTACCCCTATGCCGCCGCTTCTATCTGTCCATATGTGGCTGTAAGGCCCCAGTCCTGGAGAAGCGCTAGCAGTAGTTTTGAGGGGAGCAATGGGCATGCAAATCCAAGGGCCAGGAAGGTCTCTCTCCCGAGACCGCAGGAGGAGGCGTTGGTGCAGCCACTGTGTAAAGCCCAGTGCCCTGCATCACAGGGAAGCGGAGTCTCTTGTCACTGGGTCCCCCTGGCACTTCTAGCAAGAAGCGGGGTCTCGGACCTTGTGATACTGGTCCGGTCATGGCTTCCTGGCTTCCCAGTCCCCGCCATGAGTGACTCTTCAACTGCCCTCCAAACAGAGCAGTCCGGCAGTAGGGGGGGCAGCAACTCCGTACCAACTTGCCCACATTCAGTCATTCATGCGAGATGGGAGGAGCGAGATCCATAGCGGAGGCCTATGCAGCCGCCATATTGGTGCTACCGTGTCTCACCCATTCTGGAAATTTCTGAGCCGTTGGCTTGCCTACCATGCAAATTTGACACCCAGATCATCAGAGTGCCCTCAGAGTGGCATCAGCTCATTGGATTGATGGGTGATGCTGGCAACCAGCTCCACGGGCGAGAATTCGGCAACGTCAGGTGGTGGAGAGTGGAGGGACACATCTTACTCTGCTACCAACTTGGCCACACCTCCAAGGGTGTCATTTTAAAACAGACAGGTCCACTGGCTTTGTCAAGGGTCACCACATCATTATCCAAAGTCAGACCTATTGGCATTGTCAAGGGGGGACCACATTAATATACAAGTCAACCATATTGGATTAGTCAAGGGGTTATCACATCAATATATGAAGATGACAAACCTATTGACTTTTTTAAAGGGTCACCGCATTAAACAGAAATCAAGTTATAATTAAACATTAAAACCAATATAATCCAAACCCATTTTCAAAAGCATTTACGGTTAATAACAAGCATTGCAATGTTTGTTAATAAACCTTTAAATAAAACATGCGTATTCAAAACAATATTAAACAAATGCCAGAGTCTTTCTTTTACACTTCTTAGGTCACATAATGCAGCAATAAGACAAACCACAAGGGCCACTGCAATCCTCAGCTGAAAAGGAAAAGCACCAACATTGGGAATGCTTACAAATGCCATAGACGTTTCCTGCAGTCACATTGTATACACCACATAAAACATAGTATTACTTTTAATTAATGATTCCTATGGGGAAGCTGCACTACCTGCAGCTACCGACAACACTTTTGTAATATGTTGGTGGTGCCACTACCTAGACTGGCAAAAAGAACAAATGATGGACTGAATGCTGAACAAATCAAATATTCACCCACAATGACAGATCTGGGTTTAATCCATCATTTGTTTGCTCACTACATCACCCCAGTTTGGAACCAGCCCGAACTGCCAGTCCAGGTCCTCCCCGGACCGGAAACAAGCATCCTGGGACCAGTTTTAGGGTATCACCCCTCATCAGCGAGGCTACTTGAATCCAAGGGCACATTTAGCACAGAACCCATGTCTGGGCATACCCTTCCCACTTAGGGTGACAAAAACAAAAAGAACAAACAATAGATGGAATGCTGAACAGATCAAGCATTCACCCCCAATCATAGATCTGGGTATAATCTATCATTCCATCATTTTTTTGCTCACCATGCCACCCCAGTTTGGATCTAGCCATACGCAAACCAGTCTTGACCCTGCTCCACATTGAATTAGTTCAGGCCGAAATGCCAGGCCAGGTCCTCCCTGGACTGGACACAAGCATTCTGGGACCGGTTTTAAGTTATCACCCCTCATCAGCCAGGCTAGTTTGATTCTGGTGGCACATTGATCACAGGACTCACGTATGGGCATACCCTTCCCACTTAGGATGACAAAAGCAAAAAGAACAAATGATGGACGGAATGCTGAACAAATCAAACATTCACGCCCAATTCACTCCCTCAGATCTGGGTTTAATCTATTGTATTTGTGCTCATCACACCACACCAGTTTGGACCCAGCCATATGAAAATCAGCTTGGTCCTTGCTCTCCATGGGAATAGTCAAGCCCGAAATGCCAAGCCAGGTCTGCCCTGGACCAGAAACAAGCATCCTGGGACCGGTTTCAGGGTATCGCCCCTCATTAGACACACTAGGTTGAATCAGGTTGCAGATTGGGACACCACAAAGCAGGAAAAATATGAAAATTACCCAACAAAGAACTTTATGATCGGGCTCCTTGCCGGGAACAGTAAATAGTAAATGAGCATCTCAGGTTGCTTATGTAATAAAAATGCTGCACCACATTCGTTCACTTGAGTTAAAAGGTCACCTGCCCTTCATTTTATTTTTTTTAATATTTTTGCGATCCTGTGGTACTCCTGCAGGGCCATGACACAAAATACAAAAAGAGAATTTTGTCTCATGAAGGGCCATCAGGGAACCCCCATAAGGGCTGGAAGGTCAGGGTATTCCTACCCTGCCCCCTTATATGCTATTTTAAAAATATTTTCAGGATAGGGCATCGAGTTACAAAGCCTGCAATGGCTACTGCTTTAGTTGTATTCATGTTGCAGCCGGCCAATCAGAGGGATCGCTAAAAAAAAGCTCCCTCAGCCAATCCTAAGGATTTAATTTTTAATTTTCAGCTGCAATATAAATTATTAATCTTATTTACTCCAAACATGTTGAATGGATTTACCTCATGCAAACTTTTTGGGTAAAGATCCAGCTTTACACCAAATCTGATGTTATTCTATTCCGCCACTTTGACTATAGTAGTGACTAAAATTCCCTATCGAATCTGCACGGCAAAAGGGATTTGGACTCCGCTTTTTTCTCAGCACCCCATAGCGGATCATCCAGAAACTTTCCAGGAAGGGGCTAAGGTGGATGAGTTGTTTTGGGGAAAGTTTTATGAAGATTTCAAACTGAGCCAAAGTTATTAGCAAAACAAAAATGCTCTTCTTACAGAAACTCTGACCTACTTATGACTACACAGTGGAGAACACCTCTGTTATATATTTATCCTGCATCTCGCTAAGCTCAAGGCTGTTTGTGGCACGGGTTGGCTGCATACATATTGGAATAAGACATGCATTTGCATTAAAATAAACACAGAACTTTATTGAAAAAAACAAATGTTGATTTATACATAGGTAAGGTAGTAAGATTTTAATGTACATTACACAAAACGTATACATTGACTGAAAAAACAACGGTTAAAATGGAGTTAAATGCAAGTATTCTAGTAAGAAGAAAACTATTGTTTTAAAAACAAAAAAAAATACATTTACGAGTGATATGTAAGTAACCTTATTATAACTTGCACGGCCCTAGATATTGCATGTCATCAGAGATGTTATATGTGAGGTTATAAGCAATGCATCACAGCACAGCTGTTCCCTATAGTTCCATTTAGGAACAGTATGGCTCAAACAGTTGATGGAGATATTGTTGGACAATCCTCTGCTGCTTCAGAGTAGGAAGGAATCCAATACCTTGGGAGAGTGGAAAAGTAGAGAAATATTTGAAGTTTGGGAGTTCTATGCAAAGAAAAGAAATGCTTCTTTTGAGAAACACCCCAAAAATGAAAGAGCTTGCCTATAAGCAACTAGGTTATAGCGATGTGCTGTGGGTTACGGCTGCCCACAGCTAACTGGTCACAGAGCCAGGCATAAGACTAGCTCATGAGGCTAACCATCAATGCTTGCAACCAAAACACCATGCACTGACTGGATTGGATTTCGACAGAGGGTTGGTTGCAGGGCCAGGCCAAAAACACGTTTTTCTGTCAACTCCTGGAGCGCACAGCTGAAGGTCATGTGCAGTGGAGGTTGGCTGTACAAGGTGGGCTAGGAATTGCCAAAACTGTATGTAGCTGGGTTTCGCCAGCCGTGTGGTATTGGGTTCCAATGCCTGCACACAACTTTTGGACATGATATATGATCGAAAAAACATGAAATGGATTAAAAAGCATATAGTAAAGTCATGTTTAGATTTCCATGCAACACCTTATATGAGGTTTAATGAAAAAATGAAATTTACTTAAAAAGTCGCAAATAAAGTACTGTTATGGTTACAAATTAAAACTGTGGCGCATCTGAACTCAACAAGTTATGGTTAGCTCTACAATCGATAGATTACGCAACAGCCGTACAAACCATAATTCGCACACCAATTGCAGTATTTATGACAGTCCAAAAAAGAAGGTACCAGAGGCAACCCATACTGTTCTTGTCTATGTGTAAACCTAAAAAAGCCCTAAAATGTGCCAGTCACGGTTTGTAATGCATGCACAATGCACACAACACCTCACACTACAAGCCATGTTCATTGTACCACCTTGTCAATGGCACAGGAAAAAAGGCAATTTATCAAGGTCAAAACATGGCAGGGGGTGAGTTATGTAGTGAATTGTGTGTTGTGTTGTGTGCATGCTTTTTCGGGTTTGCTTTTAGTTAACCATAATAAAACGTCTGTGTACATTTTTCTGATGTACCGCATTCACCTTCCATGTACTCATTTACCGCTGCACCTGTTTTGGGCTAGATGCAGCTAAAGATAGCCACAGGGCATGTCTCCTCCTTCAGCCTGTCAGCTCCTTCGGGGAAAGTGTTGTGGTGATTCATCAAGTGGGGGCCATAAATAAGGGGGGGTCTCAAAATGTGGTTTTGCCATGCAGTTTCCCATTGGAATTTTTTGAATTGAAGAAACGACGGAAAAGAATTACACAAAATTTGGCAGACAGCTAGATCTTTATTCAGAACGGGTGCTTTTTGTGATTTGGTGTAAGTCTGTTCAGATCTTTTAGAAATAAAAGTTCGAAAGTTACTGATAGCTGGGCAGCATATAGCAGTCCCTTTGGATCTGATTGACGGGCCGCAACAGCAACAGAGCTGTTGCAGCTGCCATTTTGTGGAGTTCAGGACTCGATCCTTGTGAACTGAGTTAAAATAAAAATAAAACCAAGATACAAGGGGGCAGAGTAGGGGTGTCCTGACACTTGGCGATTTGGTGGTAGTCCCAGAGTGCAATTCCCTTGTTGACATGCAGGACCCAGCACTCTTTGTATTGCGGCCAAGCCTCCACTGCACAAGACATTTGTGGGTTGCCTGCCCATGAAGGTTGGGCAGTCCTTGCATCCAATTGCCTACGGCTTACCGTCAAAACATATGCTCAGTGAGGGAGTTCGGTAAATATGATTTAAAAAACGGGAATTCAGTGAAAAAATAAAGGTTAAAGTAGTGGTATGATTAGGTAAATTACTACAATTTAACTTTTTGGTCAAATAAAAAAAAAACTGAAATTCACTGGTCACCCATTTGAAGTAAAAAGAGGATAAAGAAAATGAGATCTAGATGTGGCTTGCTTAAAACCTTCCAGTACCATAAGCATATACCAAAGTGACAAATTCATTGGAAGATGTCATGAGTGAGGTCACTAACCAAGTCATGAGTGATGTAATATGTGAGGTCATAAGCAGTGCATTTAGGGGTGTAAGTTATAGTTAGCTCAGTAACTATAATTGCTGTATTTCAATGGTTTTGTACAGCTGACATCTGAGCCTAACTATAGCGTCCCTGTAACCTTTGTGTTTTTCAGTGGAAAAAAATAATAATATATATATATAAATATATATATATATATATATATATATATATATATATATATATATATATATATATATATATATACATATATATATATATTACCTACTGGCGGTCGCCAGTAGGTAGTTATAGTTAGGATCGTTTTCCATAGGTAATCCGCAACATTCTATTGGGAATAACTTTGGCGCCGAATGAGGGATATGCCTGTAATTTTCCTTAACTTTGCCTCGCTGCGCTCCGCTCCTTCCCTGAAAGTTTCGGGGGGATCCGTCAAGCGGGGGCCGAGATAAAAGGGGGGTCCTAAAACGTGTTTTCCCCATGTTAATTTCCATAGGGTGGTTGGACTCACTTTTAGCCCGAACGGCTGAATGGATTTCCACCAAACTTGGCAAAATTGTAGGGACTGGTACCCCGATGTGCCTTTGCTATGTCTCAAGATATATGCTCCAGTGGTTTTTACGAAAATTAACTTTGAAAAAATATATATTGGGCTACATTGGGCTATATATATGTTAGAGCCCAAATGTAGCCCAATGTAGCCCAATGTAGCCCAAAGATGGCCACCAGAGACAAAAAAAAAACAAATGTAGCCCAAATATCAGCCAGATGTTGCCCAACTATAGCCCAATGACAGAATGTCCCAGAGTGTTCTAAAGAACAACTAGAGCGCTAACAGTCTTACTTATGACAAAAGTATGGCACACCTGAAGTCATCTTGATTGGAATAAAGTGTTAACACTTAAAACATTTAATTTGCAAAGGAACAAAATGAGGGGGTTCATTTTGCCATAGAAATTATGATTAGTCCTGAAGAAAGAAAAATTAGGGCACATTTTGAGTGACTTCTCAAATCCTCTTATATTTCATTAAAAAATTCTGATATGCAGTCTCCCAAGATGGCCACCAGAGACAAAAGAGCCCAAATGTAGCCCACATATCAGCCAAATGTAGCCCAACTATAGCCCAATGACAGAATGTCCCAGAGTGTTCTAAATACCAACTAGAACGCTAACAGTCTTACTTATGACAAAAGTATGGCACACCTGAAGTCATCTTGATTGGAATAAAGTGGTAACACTTAATACATTTAATTTGAAAAGGAACAAAATGAGGGGTTTCATTTTGCCATAGAAATTTATATATATATATATATATATATATATATATATATATATATATATATATATATATATATATATATATTCACTGAAAAAAAACATAGGTTTCACACCAGTTATAGTTAGGAATTAGCATTTAAAAAAACTATTAAATTCACTGAAAAAAACATAGGTTTCACACCAGTTATAGTTAGGTGGAAATTTTACTCGCATAAAACCATTGAAATTCCCACGTTATAGTTAGTTGGACTCACTATAACTTGCGCGTGCAATGCACTGCTGATGACGTCACATATTACATCACTCATGACATGGTCAGTGACATCACTCATGACATCAAGCGGTCACCTCCTCTTACATTTGGTGGGACAATGTCCAATCCAAAGAATCGCAATTTTGTGCGATCTTTGTCATGTTCCTCAGCAAAGTGCGAGCAACCGGGTATGAAATATCTACTTTTTCGATTGCTCGCTGGTGTTCGAGAATATATATATATATGTGCATATGCACATACATTTAAGGGCAGGTAGGAGTATAGTGTGGTAAGGGTATTTTTAGGGGTTATGGGTGGATAAGGGTATTGGGTTGTAAGGGTTATTTTAGGGTTTAGGAGTGGGTAAGGGTTTGGGTTGTAAGGGTGTTTTTAGATTTAGGGGTGCATACGGCCAAGGCTTTGGCTTGTAAGGGTATTTTTAGGGTTTAGGGGTGGGTAAGGGTATTTGGTGGAAAGGGTATTTTGGGGGTTTAGGGGTGGGTAAGGGTATTGGGTGCTAAGGGTATTTTAGCCCCCCCCCATAAAAATAAAATTATAAAAAAGATTTAATGGGAGTTTTGGGAGTCTTCTCCCAAACAAACAATTTAAAATACATAGATATATATATCATCTGCTGGCGGTCGCCAGTAGGTAGTGTTAGTTGGGACCGAGGGGTAGATGTAGGTAAATTGGATTTCCCGATTCATAAAAACCGAATTTTACCGATTCAGTATTTATGATTCGGTAAATCCAATGTAGGTAAATAATCGGTAAAAAATACTGAATCTGTAGGATTTGGTATTTACCGAATCGGTAATTACCGATTCGGTAATTGCCATTGATTCCTATGGGCCTTGAGGCCCATAGGAATCAATGTCAATTACCGAATCGGTAAATACCGATTCGGTAAAATTACCGAATTGACAAGGGAGACAGGGTGTCACTTGGACACCCTGTTGCACCCCTGATACTGGCTTGTGTACCATGTGACACACATACATACCTTTAGGGCATGTATGTGTGCCACATGGCACAGGTGTTCATGCACAGATGTGCATATACACAGAAATTCGTTATTTACCATGAAATAGTGTTTCATGGTAAATAACGAATTGTTAAGGGCCTGTGGCACTATTTTAAGTGCCACCTACATCTACATTTACCAATTCGGTAAATTTACCGATTGGTATTTTACCGAATCTGGAAATTTACTAAATCGGTAAATGTACAGATACATTAATATTTGGGCCCCCTACATGTCAAAAACCAAATACCGGTCGGTAACGGCCGTAATCGGCCGTTACCGACTGGTATTTGGTGTCCTACATTGGGCCCTTAGTTCCTTAGGAAAGCATTTTTTTTATAACTTGCTAATAACTTTGGTGCCATTTGACGAATCTCCATGATAATTGTAAAACGGGTTCACCAGTCATTTCACCTGCTGTGAGGGCCCAGAAAAAGATAGGGTTCCAAAATGTGTTTTTCCTATGCAATTTCCCATAGGGATATCAGACACACACGACTACAGCCCAAACCACTGAACAGAATTACACCAAATTTGACAAAAAGCTAGATCTTCGTCAGGAGAGAGTGCTTGTTGTTATTTAGTGTAAATCTGCTCAGTAGTTTTGAAGTACTTAAAGAAAAAAGAATTATATAAATCTAGAGACACGGATCCAAGGCGGATCCACGAATCAACAGCAATGCTATGATTGGCTGGCCGCAACCTGAGAGAAAAGTTGCAGCCACCATTTTGTGATTCAGGACACAGTTCATGGGGTGGAAATAAAGTAGAAATAGGATATAAAGTATTAGGCTAGAGGTATCCTGACCCCATTGGACTGATGTAGTGGTCTGTGATGGACCCCTCATGGGGAAGAAATTGTTGAAAAGAATTTCTTTATGGGAGCACAAGGCTCCATGGATCCACTGCTGCACTTAGCGCCGCCCCTGTGGGAATCTACAGTAGATCCGCAGATCCAAACCTCAATTAAAAAACCTATACACCCACGCACACACTCTCTCACACACTTCTTCGCACACCCACTTATACAGCCACAAACCAACTCAGAGACCCAGAGAGCCATTCGCACACCCATTCACAGACCCACACAGGCACTCACACACCCAGGTACACACCCATACAATCACTTGCACACCCGCTCACAGACCCACCCAGCCACCTACATACTCAGTCACACACCCATTCAGCAAATCCATTCACATGCCCACTCACACCCCCAGACACAAAAGGTAAGAGAGGCACATTTGCAGAGACAACAATCATTGGATTTTAATCCCAAAAGCAAGAAAGAACCATGATGACAGGAACAACTGTTGTTTCTCTAAATGCTGTAGTGAATCCTTTTATATGTAATTTACACAACACAGCCAATGAGTTTCACCCATGCGGGCTTCTTCATGTTAAATTACCATCCAAAAAGCAATATATTCAACAGGGTATTTTGCCCGAGTAAGAAGATGAAGTCTGTTACGAAATCCTGATTCAACATCTGAATTGAATGCTCAATGCTATCAACGCTTGTGGTCACAGCACGAGAAGTTCACAGAAATGTGTAAGCGGTTCACGCTAAATAAAGCCGAGAACCAATGCGCATTGAGTGTCTTGCTAAGCTGCGGGGCTGGAAATGGAGCACCTACAAGCGGCCGACAAAGAAAACTCCTTTCACGTCCGCGGACAGAGATTAAACTACATTTCTCACATGCAGGGAGCTGCATTTCCTGCAGGTCTCTTCATGCCAAAGCAATGCCGGCTCTCGCAGGAGGCGGGGAGCTGACTGGAACTGCAGGGACATTGGGACTCCCCTGCAGTCCTGGGGAAAAAGAGCAGAATGAATTAAAATATAGGTCAGAAACAGGCTGAAAGAGGCAAAATAAAGGTCAGAAACAAGCAGAAAGAGTCCAAAGAAAGGTGAGAAATTAGCAGAAAGTGGCAGAATAGAGGTCAGAAACTAGCAGAAATGAGGCAGAAGAAAGCTTAGAAACTAGCAGAATGAGGCAGAATAAAGGTCATAAATGAGCAGAAAGACGCAAATCAAAGATGAGAAACAAACAGAAAGAGGCAGAATAAAAGTTAGAACCTAGCAGAAAGTGCAGAATAAAGGTCCGAAATGAGCAGAATGAGGCAAAACAAAGAGGAGAAACAAACAGAAAGAGACAGAATCAAGGTCAGCAATGAGCAGAAAGAGGCAGAATGAAGTTAAAAAATGAGCAGAAAAAGGCAGAATAAAGATCAGAAACAAGTAGAAAGAGGCAAAATAAAGATGAGAAATGAGCAGAAAGAGGCAGAATATTGGTCAGAAATTAGCAGCAAGATGCCGAATAAAGGCCAGAAACAAGCAGAAAGAGACAGAATCAAGCTGAAAAACAAGCAGAATAAAGGCCAGAAAGGAGCACAAAGAGGCAAAATAAAAATGAGACACCTGCAGAAAGAGGCAGAATACAGGTCAGAAACTATCAGAAAGAGGCAAAATAAGGTCGGAAAAGAGCAAAAAGAGGCAAATTAGGTCAGAAATGAGCAGAAAGAGGCAAGATAACGGTCAGACACATGCAGCAAGAGGCAGAATAAGGGTCAGCAATTAGCAGAAAGAGCAAAATAAAGTTGAGAAATAAGCAGAAAGAGGCAAAATAAAGGTGAGAAATTAGCAGAAAGAGGCAAAGTAAGGGTCAGCAACAAGTAAAAGGAGGTAAAATAAAGGTTAGAAACAAGCAGAAAGAGGCAGATTAACGGTCAGAAGGGAGCAGGAAGTTTCAGAATAAAGTTCTGAAATGAGCAGGAAGAGGCAGAATAAAGGTCAGAAAAATCAGAAAGAGGCAAAATAAAGGCCAGGAGTGAGCAGAAAGAGGCACAATAACAGGCAGAATGAGCAGAAAAAGTCAAAATAGAAGTCATAAACTAGCAGAAAGAGACAGAATAAGGATCAGGAGCAAGCAGAAAGAGGCAGAAAAAGGTCAGAAACAAGCAGTAAGAGTCAAAATAGAAGATAGAGACCAGCAGCAAGAGACAAAATAGAGGTCACAAACAATAAAGGCCAGAAAGGAGCACAAAGAGGCAAAATAAAAATGAGACACCTGCAGAAAGAGGCAGAATACAGGTCAGAAACTATCAGAAAGAGGCAAAATAAGGTCGGAAAAGAGCAAAAAGAGGCAAAATAGGTCAGAAATGAGCAGAAAGAGGCAAGATAACGGTCAGACACATGCAGCAAGAGGCAGAATAAAGGTCAGCAATTAGCAGAAAGAGCAAAATAAAGTTGAGAAATAAGCAGAAAGAGGCAAAATAAAGGTGAGAAATTAGCAGAAAGAGGCAAAGTAAGGGTCAGCAACAAGTAAAAGGAGGTAAAATAAAGGTTAGAAACAAGCAGAAAGAGGCAGATTAAAGGTCAGAAGGGAGCAGGAAGTTTCAGAATAAAGTTCTGAAATGAGCAGGAAGAGGCAGAATAAAGGTCAGAAAAATCAGAAAGAGGCAAAATAAAGGCCAGGAGTGAGCAGAAAGAGGCACAATAACAGGCAGAATGAGCAGAAAAAGTCAAAATAGAAGTCATAAACTAGCAGAAAGAGACAGAATAAGGATCAGGAGCAAGCAGAAAGAGGCAGAAAAAAGGTCAGAAACAAGCAGTAAGAGTCAAAATAGAAGATAGAGACCAGCAGCAAGAGACAAAATAGAGGTCACAAACAAGCAGCAAGAGGCAGAATAAAGATCAAGAGCGAGCAGAAAGAGGCAAATTAATGGGCAGAAAGATGCAGCATAGAGAGCAGGAGCAAGGAGAGAAGAGGTAGAAAAATGTGCAGAAAATGAACAGCGGAGGCACAAAACCAAAGGCAGCAGATGGTAGTGGTCGGCAGGCAAGCTGGACAGGAGGACCATGACAGGGAGAGGTGGCATGAGGACCTTCTTCATGTGCCCCCTTATTTTTTATCACAGTGCAACCACTGACAGACCCACTCATACACACACACCCACTCAGACCCACACACATACCCACTCACAGACCCACTCAGAGACTCACGCACCCACTGTCAGACACACTCAGGAACTCATGCAACCCCTCACAGACCCATTCAAGTACTCATTCACCCACTCACAGACCCACTGAGAGACTGACACATACTTGAGACCTACTAAGAGACTCAATACCTACTCACATACTCATGCACCCATTCACAGACCTACTGAGACTCACACACCCACTCACAGATCCATTCAGACACTTAGGTACCTACTCATGATCCACTCAGACACTCATTCACCCACTCACAGACCCACTCAGACCCACACACACCCACTCACACACCAACTCAGATATTCATCCACCCACTCACAGACCCACTCAGGCACTGATGTCTCCAGTTCACATTCACAGACCAACTCAGAGACACATGCACCCACCACAGATCCATTCAGGGACTCACACACCCACTCCCAGACCCACTCAGACAATTATGGACCAACGCACAGACCCACTGTGCGGCTCACACAACCACTCACTGACCCACTCAGACACTCGTGCACTTACTCAGTCTTCCACTCAGAGACTCACATATCCACTGATCTACTTATACAGCCACTCACACACACACACTCTCAAAGGGTACAGTAAAGAAATACATTGTAACAAACCATTGAAATTCACTAAAATACCTAAAGGTTATAGGGACATTATAGTTAGGAAATGGAATTTGAAAAGCAATACAAAATCACTGAAAAAACAAAGCTTACAGAGACGTTTTAGTTAGTAACTAGACTTTAAAAAAACGTAGAAATTAACAGAAAAAATCAAAAGTTACAGGGATGTTATAGTTAGGCTCAGATTTCACTCATACAAAACCATCAAAATACAGCAGTTATAGTTACCTGAGCTAACTTTAACTTACGTCCCTGCAATGCACTGCTTATGACTTCACATATTACATCACTCATGACAAAGTCATCACTGATGACATCTCACATGACATCACTCATGGTATTATTCACAGAACCACTCACATACCTATTTACAGACCCATACAACTACTGATACACACACTCACTCATTGTCAATCACACAACCACTCACTCACTCATACAACCACTCACACAGC
The DNA here is from genome assembly GCF_964261635.1 of Lissotriton helveticus. NCBI lineage: Eukaryota > Metazoa > Chordata > Amphibia > Caudata > Salamandridae > Lissotriton > Lissotriton helveticus. The sequence goes on from NC_136068.1 coordinate 730,541,359, forward strand.
CACTCACACACTCACAAAGCCACTCACACACCCACTCACAGACTCATATAGGTACTCACACAACCTCTCACTCACCCATAAAGCCAATCACACATCATTCACTCATCCACAAAACAACTTACATATCCATTTACACATCGATATAAGTACTCATGTGTGTACTCACTAACCTATATAGCTACTCACACAGATACTGTGCAAAATAGCCACTCACACACCCACTCACATACACCCACTAAAACAGACACTCACGTACCTATACATCCAGATATACACCCAGTCTCTTACCTACAGAGCCATTCACACAGCCACTTAGTTACCCATACAGTCACTCACACACAACTCACCCACCGAACCACTCACAGCCACTCTGTCACCGATATAGCCACTTATACACACACTTGTCAACCCATTGAGCCACTCACACAGTCGCTCATCCAGCTATACAGCCACTCACTCACCATCACAGCCACTCACATAGTTACTAACTCATCCATACAGCTACTCACACACCCATGTATTCACTCATATAGCCACTGACACAAGCACACCCACACCTATACAGCCAATGAGACACCCACTCCCACACTGATACATACAGTCACAGTGCTGCTCTCATCACATATATTTGAAACAGTATCATTCATTAGTAGTACAAAAGGAATAGTAAATGAACTTATGCAATAGCTTAGCATAAATCTTTAACTCTCTGAAACATTTAGAAAACACTTAAACTCAATTAATGATGTCATCACTGATGTCATCAGTGTTGTAATTTGAGATATCATCAGTGATGTCACTGACCGTGTCATGAGTAATGTGATATGTGAAGTCATAAGCAGTGCATTGTGGGCGTAGGTAATTATAACTGCTGAATTTCTATGGTTTTCTTCGAATGAAATCTGGGCCTAACTATAACGTCCCTGTAACTGTTGATTTTTTCAGTGAATTACTAAGGTTTTTTAAGTCTATTTCATAACTGTAACATCCCTGCAACCTTTGGTTTTTTGAGTGATTATAGATATATTTAGATAGGGGTATAGATATATGGTGCTTGTACGGATGTGAGAAACCAGAAAGTGTGTAGAATATCCGATAGCCACGCCAGGTTCAGCAGTAAAGCACTCATTCTGAGTGTGATTCAATTGTGGCAAATGTATTGTTCCATCTATGTCACTATAGCTTGCTGATGTTGTTTGACTACCGCCTGGCTCATAGCTGACACAGTAAGCATCTCGATCAAACTGCTTCCGAAATAAACAGCATCTTTAAGTGGTGAAGTCTCCAAATGTATTTACATGATATCTTTTTAAGAAACCCACATATATCACATATTCTAGTGTCATTAAGCTGTAACTGTGGATGATAAGAGTCTAATTCATTAGTAAGCATGGCAACTTATTGCAAAAATGCACATAAGGCATGTGTGCATCGCCTACATTCATTGACAAAGGAGTCGTCAATCTGATTTATCAGAACATATATATTTGTAGACCTTTACCACTTTAAGATGGCCCCATTTGGCAAGCAGATTTGTAACACTAGCCTGTTTTGTCTGATTTACACAATTGACATATGGTGCGATTATGATGTTGCTATGTTGGTCATTGGAAAGGCTGTGAAGTGGAAATAATTTGACAGGCTATGGTGACTGTGGTGGAACAGTACACTTGGGATATTTATATGGCACCTTGAGTGAGCACTTCGCTGTTGAACCTGGAGCGGCATACACAAAGTCAGGTATGAATGTGTTTTTACTCTTATTAGGGTTTTTAAGGCACTCTTTTCCCTGCCTTGTGATTGCTGACAAAGCTTGAAAATTACATCAGAATGCTTTCCCCAATGAGAAGCTGATTGATTGAAAAAGCTTTATTCGAGTTGTACACTCATAAAAGCACACACATATAAAATACATACATTTCTTAAAAACATCAAACAATCTATTACACTTAGTTTATAGTTAAAAAATACATAGTACACAAACATAAAAAATTATTTGTCAATTGGGATTAATATAAGCTTTTTCATACAATGCAGAAACTACATGCATGTTACAGTATAGAAACCTCCGCGTTACGGACCATTCCCGGGTTTATACAATAAAACTCATAGCATACATGTTATCCGCGTTTTAAATTTAAAATTCATATATATCTCCCAGTTGCTATCTACAAATAAAAATCGTACACAGGAAATTGGGAGGATGTAGAATTCAGAAGGTACTGGTAGCTAGAGCCCTCCTCCTTAAGGACCACGCCCACCCCAAATATTTGGCAGTTCCGACTACAAGGAACATTTCAGTGGAAGAACAAATAATTCTTAGCCCCTCAACACCACTTAGGACACCGAGATTCCTACAAACTGGGGCCAGCCAAGATTTCCTTGGATTTACATAAGCCACACATGAGAATAGAAAATGTGCGATGCTTTCATTGGGGGCCCCGCATGACGGGCAACACGCACTGCCTCCAGTCTTCCAACTGGACGTCATACACCTCAAGGGGAGAGAGCCTGCCCTTAACTGGAAAAATAGTTTCCTGTCTGTTGGGGAAGTTATAGTATCCCAATACTTTTCTAAGGATGGCTGATGTTTAATTTCCATGAATCTACCCCCCAAGGATTCCGAGGTTACGCTTCTCCAAAGTTTTTGATCAATGTGGTTCCAATATAGTTCTTTAATACTGGATTTACTGGGGAATACTTCCCCTAGGGGGTTTTCCCACAGTTTGGAGAGCCCAAGCTCAAAAAGAGCATCTCTTAACATTTTTAGCCATGCGATTTTATGGAAAACATCAAGTTTGGCTAATGCTAAGAACCCCTCGGCGTAGTGCCTTATTTCCACGGTTGTCCATAAACGTCTCCAATAAAGGATAGGCCTCAGTCGGGCACGATCGGTAAGCGATCTTCTACCTAAGTCTAAACCAAGCGGTATAAGTGGGGTGCTTTGAGGGAGACTAGTTATCCCTCTCAGAAACCTGTTCTCAGATCTCTGAAGAGTGGTGAGACTCTCAAAGCCCCAGACTTCAGCCCCGTAAAGGGCTGCGCCCAGGGCCTTTGCATCATAAACCATGAGAACAGGTTTTATGGGCCTGGTTTTAGATTTTATTTGCTCAACCCTGAGTACACCAGAAATCTGCTGGTGTTTCAACACCGCCTTCTCTATATGTCGTGTCCAACCCGGTTTACTTGATATCTCGACCCCGAGATACGTGAAAACATCTACCGACTCAAGCTTGATATTGTTCAAAGAAACATTGGGTCGAGAATGGCACTTTTGCCCAAAGGCCATCAGCTTAGTCTTGTTTACATTAACCTCTAGGCCCCGTTCCTTACAAAATGAGTCGAAAATGTTCAAAGCTCTCTGGAGGCCCGACGGGGTTTTGGACACGATCAGGGTGTCGTCAGCGAACATCAGAATAGGGACTCTGATGCCCGCTAACGAAGGTGCATCGACCATTGCGTCCAACATCCTGTCCACAATGCCATTAATGAACAGGGAGAACAGCAGGGGTGCCATAGCACATCCCTGCCGGACCCCCCGCTCAACTGGGAAGTTAGCAGTGGATTCCCCATTCCTCCCCCACTGGACCTTTGCGTAGTTACTTTCATGCAGACGCATTATCAGCGTGAGCAAATCAGGTGGGACCCCTAATTTAAACAGAACCTCCCACAGCGTGCGCCTGGGCACCAGATCAAAGGCGGCCCTGAGATCTACAAATGCTACATAGAGCCTGCCTTTGCCCAGGAGTACAGTCCCCCACCGCAGCATGGTGAAGCGAAAGATTTGATCGACCGTACTGGTTGCACGTCTGAATCCTGCCTGGAAGGGGGATAACGCATTGTTATCATCTACCCAGGCCATAAGTTTGTCGACCAGCATCTTCCCCACCACTTTTTGCATGGTGGCCAACAAACTTATTGGTCTATAATTTACTGGTAGTGACCGATCGCCTTTCTTAAAGATCGGTATTATTATTGCCCCCTTCCATATATTTGGGATTTTAGCCCCTTTCGCTAGGCCATTTCCCAACAAGGTCGCATAATTTGCCCACTGGGCCTTGTCGTGTTTAAAGATATCTGAGGGGATTCCATCCAGCCCAGGGGCTTTCCCCCCCTGCAAGCTTGCTATTACCTGTTCCGCATCCTTGCATGAAAATAAATCACCCTTACAGAATATCATAGGGATTGGTTCTATGGCCATTAGATCCCTGCTCTCAGCATACTGGGGTTTAAAATACTCGACCCACAATGCCTCATCGACATTGTTGTCGGGTTGGTTAGAGACGCCCCCTCTTCCCCATTTCACGGTTTTCCAGAAAAGCCTGGAATCCTTCTGCCCTGAAGCAGCGAGTAGCTCCTCCCAATACTCCTCGTCCCACAACTTCTTGGCCAGGCGGATACTATCATTATAGTGTTTCCTACTGGCGCTAATCATAGCCCTAACTCTGCTTTTTAGTGCTCTGCCCAACTCCAGTCTGGCTACCCTGCACTGCTTGTTGAACCAGGACGCCATAGTGATTGGCACTTTTCTGTTATACTTTACTGGCTTGGTAAAGTACGGTTTTATCACAGAAAAGAAGGTGTCGTGTATATCAGTTAATTCAACCGAGTCTGGTATTACAGGGTCAGCTTTTGTCATGGCAGCAATAGCATTGACTGTCTCCAATTTAATGGACTCCAAAGCGGACAAATTGGCCAGGACATACGGCCATCTCACCCGTCTTAAGTCATTAGTCATGACAGGTACATTCCCATTACCTGAAACTAGATTAGTTCGTGCGGACCTCCACCATGAGTGGGAGACACAAAGGGGGTTATGATCACTTTCTACTCTCCCCACAATTTCCATGTCACCCACACCACACCATAACTCAAAACTACAGATGACGTAGTCGATCCTACTTTTGTTATGCCCATTATCGAATGTGCAATTGCCACCTTGGTCGCTTTTTGTCCTGCCATTAAGAGCCCTCAAACCATACTCTAGACATAGCGCGTTCAACAAAAGAATATCTTTTGACCACCGCTTCACAGGTACGAGGTTTAGATTTGGGATGCCCCAGAGGGCATCTTCCTCCATTCCTATTGGGTGTACAGTATTTTCTAGAGGCTCAAATGTCCTATTCAAATCGCCAGCCAAAATTACTCTGTTTCCAAGTGACTGGGAATCAAGGGAGGCGGATAAGACCTCTAAGGTGGCAGAATTCCCAAGACTCGTGCCCCTGGCATATATATTGTAAATGTCTATCACGCCACCCTTTCCTACAGATAACCTTAATAATTGTATGTCCTTGCACCCTAGATCAATCACTTTTATTTTGACCTTTGAATTTTGCTTGATCCAAATTGCGAGGCCACCCATGGGTCTGCCCCTGGGGCCTCTCGTAGCTGGTATACAAAAATTTAAGTAACCTGGGAAAAATATTGGGTCACAAGCCCACGTCTCTTGGAATAGGCACATTTCGAATCCACTTACAAAGTCAATCCATTGCTGTGACAATAATCTAGCCCCCAGCCCCGCTATGTTCCACGATAAAAAGTTCTCCAGGGTGTTTTCGATACAAGTCCCCTTTTCAATAGATACCATAGGCAACAAATCAACTAGCGTCCTACAATCACTGTTCTCTCCAACGACAGTATCTATACAATTAGCAACTATTCCCTCCTTGATGCTAATAGTGGTTGGGATAGCTAGTTCACCCACATAGCCCACGGGACTTGCAATAATACTCCCATCACCCATATTCTCTATTTCCGAGGTTAAACTCGTTTCATCTTCATTATTTGACATTTTTCCGCCAGTGTTACTTCCCCCAACCCATTCCCCCACCGGAGGCGATTGGACATCTGGGCTCTGTCAATATCCCCACCTCATCTGTCCCTGCCCATTCTGTGGGATACATGCCGGTATATAATACTTGTTTGTACTTGCGGTGGGCACAGCCATGGGACCAGCCTCTACCCCAATCGGAATAACAGATCTCGGGTACTCCCAACAACCCCCTGACTGGGTGACAGGTCTCGGGTAGAAGAAAGTTAGGTCCACAACCCCAATCCCTCCAATACTAATATTCCATCCTGGTCCCGTTATCAGCCCCACAACCCTAGGATCCTGAAAATTAATTATGATACACTCACCCCCCTGCTTTTTTAGGGTGTTCCCTATCCAGTTGACTCTTCTTGCCCCAATTATCAGGCCGTCCACTCCCCCTGGCAGAGGTCTATTGACACGAAGCCAATGCATGGCTTTGTTTTTTAGCATGTCAAAGGTTTCTTTTTGACCCTCCATTAGGGGTGGGACATTAGTGAGTATGGCCACATATGGGTAGGAGTCCGGGGTGAGCTGTACTAGAGGAGTCTTAGCCAGGAATTTAGTTATATGGGGTTTTGTGGGTGCTTGCTCCGGGGGAGCACGGCAATGTATAAGGGTATTTTCCACTGCCGCAACAGTATTGGTCCTATTCCCAATGCTAGGGGCCTCCCTCGTCGGACCACTACCCACTCCTGTATTAGTCGTAGGCCCCACCATGTTCCCAGTGCCATTACTGGAGGGCGATTTACCATTTCCTGGCCTTTTGGCCATGGTTTTCCCCTGCCCGATCGGCAAAAACGTGGTATTTTTTCTAGTTGTGGTGGGTGGGGTTTTTACACTAACATTACAACTCCCATTAACATTGTTAGAGGATTTAGTGTTCCCACTGTTAGTGCTAATTTTAGAGGGAATTGTATTGGATACATTCTTACTGTTCACCCCTTTGGTTTCCTGGGCAGGGGTGACACTTACAGGCGGGGATTGCAAATCCACCAACACAACTTCCTGGTCTTTGATAGCTAACTGTGGGAGTTTCCCATTCTCACGCAATCTATTTCCAGACTTGATTAAAGATTTAATGGAAAAGAAATTATCCAAGCTAGCTTGCTCTAGATGGTCAAGTTGGTCGGCTAGCTTTTGGAGTCTAAGCTCAACAGGGTGTAAAAGGGAACGCATTATTTTCCCCACTTCTACCAGGAAATCATGGTTAGGAGAGGGTAACCCCGGGGGTTCTGAAAAAATAGGATCATTGGCTGGGACTGCCAAGTTTGCAGGAGGCAACAGAATTATTGAGTCCACTTCTAGTTGGACTGCTACTTCCTCCCCCCTCGGCATTACTACTTCATTCTTTGCGGGGGCATGGCTTAAGGATGATTTAGAACCCAGCTTCCTATGCTTTCTCACAGGTTTTTGTGCTTGTGCTTTTTTGACAGTAACTCCCCATTTCCTTTTAACACCAGGCTTGGGTTTAAGCATATCCACATGCAAACAAGATTTTTCATGAACTACATTTTCTTTAGATGAATGACTGAGTGCATCAGGGTGCTCAACAGACAAACCAGTTCCTGCAGTGACTGCTGGAGGGGTATCAACTAGCTCAATCAGGGGGGGTATGTCAAATAGTAAGTCCTGGGTGACAGGTAAAACAATAGATGACAATGGTGTAACCAGCGCAGGAAAGTTTAAACCTTGGTTTTTTTCAGGCGGGTTTTTCAAAAGCTCTATCGAGAGCCTACGCCCAGCTCGTCTTTCCGCCAGGGCAATCTCTTTGTCAATATCCTGTGGCAAGCGTTTGAAATAAGAGTCAAGAGGGCCCATGACGGCCGGTTCTAAGTCTGACATTGATGGCAATAATGTGGAAGTACTTGTTGTGCCAGCCATAGTATAGAGAGCTCCCTTGCAAAAGTATCAACAAGTCACGTATCGACTAGTATATTAAACGGTGGAACAATACCTGGGAATCTAGATGTTAAAGGGGTGGCCCAGCCCGGCCTCCTGCGGCCCCGGACGGCCACAGACGGTCCCGCCCTTGTCCCGGGCTTCTCCCGGCGCCCTCCCGCGCGCTCCCGCGCAGCGGGGATACAAGTGGCTTAATGTAGAATGAGGTCGCTAATAGGTGAAGAGGGGGGAGTGGTCGGGGAGAGCGGCCCAGGTGGAACAGATCAGGCAGGCAGCGGGTGCTCCTGGGATGTGTAGTCCCAATTGAGCGCGCACACTCGCACTCGCTCGCAGCCCCGACAAGTAGACTTCCCTCAGCGTCCCCTTTCCGATGGCAGCAGGCAAGCCTCCCAACGCAGCGGGACCCGCGGAGCGGGTTCCGCAAGAAGTAGGTGAATGGCAGCAATCCTCAGCAGGGCAGAAACACAAGTACAGCGAGGCGTCCCACTCGCCAGGTCCAAAGGTGCAGATGATAAAGGCTCCGTGTAGGGGGGAGGGGTCGGGGAGAGCGGCCCAGGTGGAACAGATCAGGCAGGCAGCGGGTGCTCCTGGGATGTGTAGTCCCAATTGAGCGCGCACACTCGCACTCGCTCGCAGCCCCGACAAGTAGACTTCCCTCAGCGTCCCCTTTCCGATGGCAGCAGGCAAGCCTCCCAACGCAGCGGGACCCGCGGAGCGGGTTCCGCAAGAAGTAGGTGAATGGCAGCAATCCTCAGCAGGGCAGAAACACAAGTACAGCGAGGCGTCCCCTCGCTAAGGACAACATCTTTCTGGTCCTCCTGAAACTGATTTTCCTGGCAAATTGGCCACTTTTCTCACACACAAATGTGAATGCTTAATGATCCCCATTTTAATTAGCTAATGATCCACTTTAGCTGTGTTCAAAGTATTACAGCTAGACAGATTGAAAAGACAGAAAATGTAACTAACTCAGATGAAGATGCCTAACTACTTTTCTTTTCAGCTGAGGAGTAATTATCCATGCATCTGTAAATCAGTTTCAATTAACCATTGATTGGTCTACTTACCACAAAAAATAACTGTCTGCTAGCAAATAGATTGTAAATTTGAAAGAAAATGAAATGCAGAAAAATATATCCTTTGATCAGATTTATAGAATCCCTACCGAGACAGTCTTACCAGAAATATAGATAGCATTGCTTAATTCTCTTTGTTTGACTCACATAGCATCTTCAATACTATGCAAATTTCAGCTCTTAAAAATGAAAAGATTCACCCTCAGAGCTGTGCAGCTCCAAAAGTAATAGCAATAAGCATTTGCATTTGCCATGTGTGTTATGGTTTCCATGGCATGTGTGTGAACTATGGTGTGCTGAGCTATCCTTAACTTGGAAATTTCAGAGTTGTTTTCATAGCATAACTGGACTATATCTGTGTTTTTATGTGATGATTGCATTTTTTAAACATAATTTAAACAGTTATGATCAAAGCAAAACATAATTTCACATTATCTGTGTTTTAATGTGGAAAAGTAATGGTGTTTTTCTGCAGTTTATGTAGATATATGTGGTAGGTGTGGTGATGAATGCTGCTGTATAATGTAGATGGCCATCCCTATATGGCATGGGCTTCAGCTGTGTGTAGAAAGGGCTGGCTGCAGATCTCTGATCATAGACCTGCTCTAATCCAAACCCATCATGCATCAATCTACAGGAGCACATGTTCTTCGGTTATTTGCAACTTTGACAAGCCTGTGCACACGTATAAACTATCAATAACTTCTTTCAATGTAGTATACCATTGTAAAAGGAATTTTGAAAAGCACATGAGTTCAGTAACTTCATAAAAAAGTAATAGTGATTGTTATTTTTTCTTCTTTATTCCAGAACGGTTGCCCAGGCAACACGTGTTTCGTCTAGGGAGGTACCCCATGACTTTGTCAGGGCTGTAAAGATGTACAATGGAACCTCATGTATCATGAACGTCCAAACTAGGTCATTTGCTGCATGTCATATTGTTGACATTTGGTGAGAACCCTAAGTGATAAACACACATCAGCAAATAAGTGCCCTTGTATGATAAATTACACAGTCAATGGTATGTGCGTCACACCGTACATCTGACACACAACTCATATAACATCTGATTTTCTAGTATGCCACTGGTTAGTGGGAATGGGATTGCGACATTGTTAAACTGGTAAATAGACAAGAGAGAAAAAAGTAGAGGGAAACAAGAGGCAGGAAGGAAATGAAAAAAATGTTTTCCATAGTGACAGTGTGTGATTGAGTATGTTTAGTCATGCTGTGCATTCAGAAGAGTGAACATGCCAGATGATCACAGGAAGATGAATCCCTGGGGGTAGATGATAGAACATGAATACGTTCGGGCTGCATGTAGTAAAAAAACGTGCTATGAGCAAACTGTGATGAGTTCAAAACTCTAAGTGGCTGTAACATATGTTGGAGAGAGATATAGGGAACGAATCTCCGGGTGAGTGATGCATAAGGTGGTTTAGAACCATATGAACATGCCAGGGCACTGAAACAATGCGATGACAAGTATCCAGTGGCATCTCATGCCATGGAGTGCAAAGCCCAAGGACCTCACAAGCAATTTTTGTTTTTTGGGATTGAATCAATCCCACTGCATCAGAGAGGAGGTAACAGGGAGCTGAAACTCCGTCGCACTGAGGCAACTTGGATTATGCGACTCAAAGCAGTAGAATGTGGTTTGAACAATGACTACTAGATGCAATATTTCTTAGGAGGCTACGCTTCTAGATGTGTGGTATCTTTCACAGGGTGATATAAACTATTATTATGGTTGTGTTGTCAATTGCACTGTGGGTCATACATGTGAGATTAGCTCTATGCATTACAGTAGCCCTTGTCAAGCATCACAACACATGTGCCTTGGATTGTTTATACCGATTATCTATACTTGTAAAGTGTGATGTATTTAGGTTCTCAATCATTATATTGTTCTCTGTGTATTCTGTTTATGCTCTATGCACCCACATTTATGATAGACCAGATGGTCAGAAATTGAATGTTGCACACCTAGTATAACCATGCCTAAACATTGTGAATTTTTTGCGGTGCGCTTAGAGACTGAGATTCAGGTGGTCCTTTCTCTTTTTTTCCAAGACACAACTCTACTCCCTGGCCTGCGGTTCTTTGAAAAAATCACTCCTCATCATAGTAGCTTCTTCTGTATGGTGCACAGGTCCTACCTCTATGATTTCTTCAGATTCTTGAATCTTGAATCAGATTAGTTGAAGTCAATATGGGCCGCCACAACTTCTGGTTGTCTGTGTTAGTATTGTGCCAAGACGCAAGAGGTACATTTCTGGTACACTAGGGATTTTTCCCCAGCTCACGCTCTAGTTTTATGAAACGTTATCTACTTAGAGATCTCTTGGGCTCTGTAAATTTATCAGATGTCTTTTGTGCCTTCACTCACGAGTGTTTATGTGTTGTGTCGGATCTATAATATTTGGAGTGTCAATTTTTCTTGAGTGATGTTGACTATGGTTACTTACTTTTAATCTGGTATCAAGTGATTCATTTCTTGGGTCTGACTGTGACCAAATATTTTATGTACTCATTCACTCTGCTTCTGAGTTTTAGAATCAGACTTATTCCAGTTATCGTAAATTGCCATGTACTCCCTGTGTCAGCTGGAACCTATAGTAAGTCTCAACACGTTAATAGGTACACTTCCTGCACTCTTGGATGTTTTTCTTTAAGTTTACGGTCTAGTTTTATGAGGTCTCGCCTATTTAGACACCACGTAGGGCCAGGACATTACTTCCGGGTTATTGAGGACCGTGGAATGGCGTGGTCAGCGTACTCGCTGCCACAGGTAAGTGCAGCTTATGGGGGTTAGCTATTACTGTATCCTAGTTGCCACATGGGGCATCTCACCCCTTTTTCTGTTTCTCTTTTCAGATATCCTTATGTGGTACATGATCTTCTTGGGCACCCACGCAAGCTAGATTTTCAACAGCGCGCTACCCATTCAGGTAACTTCATGCGTACAACCAATGTAGAATTTGGGCACCTGTTATAGCCACTACCAGCCATACATGGGGCCGGGCAACGCTTTACTAGTTGTGCTCTGATATGTGGTTTTGTTTATCTGTTATACAATTCTATTACAAATTATTGGCACCCAGTATTTTTTGTTTGACACAAGGGTGGGCCAAGGTTTACTCATTGTGCTCCGACATGGGAGCTTTAATCACCTGGTTTATGATCATTTTTCTTCTATGTTTGGCACTTAGTATTGTATCTTTGACACATATGGATTCAACCATTATTCATTAACCTCACATGGTGAGACCTATTTACGTCCCTAGAAGCTACTGTAGATTTATTTGCGTACATAGTGTCATTTATCTACCAGCCCTAATCTTTGCATTACTACTGGTTTCCCATTTTTCTCTATGTTAGGACCTCTGTGATCGGTCTGAAGCTACAACTCCTAGTTCCAGTTGACGTCCATTACTAGAGCTGTAAATTAGGAGTATCCACTTTTATCACACCAGCTGGGATGGAAGTACAACCGGCAGAGAGGTGAGAGTCCTGTCTCACTTTCTTATGACCCACTTTCACTACATCTATGTCATTGATCGGCTATTCTGACACATTCCTCTGTTCTTTTGTATTCATATTTTCAGTCTAGCAAGCTTTGCCAGAAGGTAGGACCATTTCATTTGGTTCTATACCACCTTATGCATGACTCATCCGGAGATTCGTTCCCCAGATTTCTCTCCGACATAGGTTACAGCCACTTAAATTTTTGAACTCATCACAGTTTGTTCATAGCACGTTTTTTACTACATGGGCCCGAACTTATTTGTTATATCCTAAGTATTACAATTACATGTAATCAACCTAGGTCCTCCTAGCTGCTCAGCCAGAATGAAAGATGGTAACAGAATGTTGGTGTGACTGTGATGAATGGAATGCCTGGGTGCCTGTGTGGATGAGTGGTGACAGTGGAGATGGGCTGAGCAGCTAGGCAGGGTGCTCCTGGTGGGGCTGGTACATGGCTAGTACCTGACTAGAGCTGGCTGGATAGAGATTGATACTACCCTGACGTGGAACCAATAAAGAAGACTTGAAATATACAACATGGCCACCAGTGTCCATGTCATCGGAGGGCCCCTACCACCTTGTGTGTCCAGCCTGAAATTGCTCCATGGATTTGACCACCGGCATGGTCTGTTATGGACTAAGTTTCACCCTACCACATCCTTTTTTATGCGCTGCATGGATGTTTCTATCGCGTAAAGGAACTGTGGCTGTTCAAGATGTGAGTTATAGTCTAACTTTGTGCAGGTTATTCACAAGAGCCACACAAGAGCGGTGTGGTGTTGCTAAGTCTAGTACTTTGGTCTCAAGGAGTGCACAATTAAGGAGATTTAACATAGTGGATACTTGTGTGACCCTCTACATTTCAACAACCTGGATTGGAGTTTGCGGCATACATTTGTCACGGACAGCGTGGGACATGTCTTCCAGTTTGTGTTGGACATGTGAAATGCACTAGCGCAGTGCCAGATGTTGCTCTACTCAATTTGTGCTTTGGAGGTACTTGCGTTTTCAGAGTGAAGTTACTTTGCACTACATCAATGGTCTGCATGTGTAGTGGATTGGCATACACCTGTAACCTGAGGCTTTCCGAATGCATTTCTACCAGAGCACATACATGCATGAAGCTGGACAGACGTCTTTTACTTGGACTTTTTGATGCCGGTTTCGAGCTGTGGGTTATGACTTCTCTGGCAGTGTGGTCTTGGTTATCAAAGACGTGTTTGGTGCCACTCACTAGCCGTGTTTGTCAAGCCACACAGGGACAAGAAGAGGTGAGACATTGTTTGTCCATCATTTCTAATTTTGAGACCTGTTGTCAATGGTGTCAACTAACTGCCATTTTCAAATTTAAAAAAAATGCGCGCGCTTACCTGGTTTACCTTCTACATTGCGTGCAGTCTGTTCTGTGATGTGTTCCTTTATTTCTTTCTTCAACACTTCGACTGTGATGTGCATGGAAGTCTCAGCACCATGGCATGCATTTCACGTTCTGTTGAGCTACCTGGCGCAACGCCAAAAGCATGCTGCCATCTTGGGTCTGGCACACTCTGCTGGTTGTCTACTTTCGTGCTGCTAGCCAAGTTGTTTCTGGTCTTAGTAATTATGATTTTTTCATTTCAACATGAAGTCTGGGACATCGTGGGGTTCGTGTGGACAGAGCAAGTGAGGATTCATCTATTTGGGATTCAGCAGAACAAGGTGAGGAGTCTAACTCGAGGGATTCCTTTTTGTTCACTTGCTCCGTTTAATGTAGGTCCTCCTAGTTGCTCAGCCAGATTGAGAGATGGAAAGGAAATGTTGGTGTGATTGTGATGAATGGAATGCCTGGGTGCCTGTGTGGATGAGTCGTGACAGTTGGAGATGGCTGAGTAGCTAAGCAGGCTGCTCCTGGTGGGGCTAGTACATGGCTAGTACCTGACTAGAGCTGGCTGGACAGAGATTGACACTACCCTGACGTGGAACCAATAAAAAAAGACTTGAAATATACAACATGGCTACCAGTGTCTCTATTTACAGGGTACAGCAGTATTCATGTTCTATCACTTACCCTCAGGGACTAATCTCCCTGTGATCGGCTGGCATGTTCACTCTTCTGCATGCACAGCATGACCAAATGTACTTAATCACACACTGTCACTATGGAAGAAAGTTTTTTCTTTTTGTTCCGGTCTCTTGCTTCCCTCTACTTTTTTCTCTCTTGTCTGTACTTACCGGTTTAACAATGTCACAATCCCATTCCCACCAACCAGTGGCACACTAGTAAATCATAATTTATATGAGTCGTGTGTCACCACTGCTTACTCCTCAGATGTACGGTGTGAAGCAAATACCATTGACAATGTCATTTGTACAATAAGGGCACTTAATTGCTGATGTGTGTTTATCACTGAGGTTCCTTACCAAACGTCAATATTATGACATGTAACAAATGATCCAGTTTGTATGTTCAGGGTACATGATGTTCCATTGTACATCTTTTCAGCCCTTAAAAAGTAATTGGGTACCTCCCTAGATGAAACACGTGTTAGCTGGGCAACCGTTTTGGAATAAAGAAGACTCAGAGAGAAATTCACTTGAGAAGCTAAAGAAAAATGAAAATAGCAAATGGTGGGATGGGGTAACACTTAAACAATACCTCAGACTAAATAGAATTCCTAGGAGCCTAAGGGCTTCAATTTTCCCAACCTATGATGAGCTTGATGATGATCTGCTCAAATTATGCAAAGAGGCCCTGACCTCAAACTCAAACACCCTTATTGGCATCTTAATTGAACATTCCGACCTCAAAGTGGCGAGATTGCAGTTTGAAATCAAAAACCTAGAGGGGGAAATTTGAGATCTAGGTTTACAAGAAGCTACAGGGAAAACTACACCATTCTCAAAGAGGTCCTACAAAAACACCAGGATGATATAAAACAAAGGAAGGCAAGACAATTAAAGAGGGATGAGATTGACTACCGAGAGGGCAGTGTCTTCACTTTTGCAAAGAAATATGATCAACTGCTAATGAATGATCATAATAAGGGTAGACCATAGAGATGTGACACCATTTCTATCTCCTCTAGCACAACATCCATCAGTGCTCCCCCATCAAGTGATAGTGAGATTGAAAATGCACCCAGCACCTCAGGAGAGAACAGACCAGGTAGCTATTTTTAAGGGAGGTGCAAAGGATAAAAAAGGGTAACAAGACACAACCCAGATGTAGGGATCAAACAATAAAACTCGTAGAGGGAAAAGAGCAGGGACAAATGATTCCAGAATGAATCTAAGATCGGGAGACTAGATGAACTAGGCAATACCAAAGAGATTAGGGTGGATGTAATCAACATATCATCCAAGGTACTGACCTGGGACAATCGCCTAGTGATATGGGTAATCTCTTAAGAGAAATGAACGTAGAGACAGACTATTCACTAGCAATGTGGTCTCAAGACCAAACCTGAGTGGACACCTACATTACCAGGGGGTAACACAATAGACATTTTCCAGAAATTGGTGTTGGGGGATCTTGACAAATACGACCAGAAAAAAGGCCATAGAGGAGGATGAGAGGTTCTGACAATCTAGAGATGGGGGAACGATAGGCTATGGAACTACTCACCACAGACAATCAGGTCATCATAAGGGAAGCTGATAAAAGGGGCAATATTGTGGTAATGAATAGGAAGGATTACAATTGTGAAATACTTACACAATTCAAAGACACGAGGTGTTATGAGAAATTGGAAATGAGCCCTATTGGTCCCCTCACCATTCAGATGAATAGAGTCTGGTACTCTGAGGATTTATTAGACGAAGACCAACACCTATACCACAAGGTATGCAGATCTACTTTTCCTGTCTTGTACACCCTACCCAAAGTGCACAATCATCTTTCCTTTCCTCCTGGCAGACCCATAGTGTCTAGCATAGGAGGTCCCACAGAAAGACTGGCAGAATATGCAGACCTGTTCCTCCAGCCCATGGTACAGAACCTTTCCTCCTACATCAGGGACACAAAGCACATCCCAAGGGGACATACTTTTAGCAACATTGGACGTAGTAGCCCTCTACATCAGTATCAAACCCACATTTGGCATGCAGGTCATGGAATAGCATCTAGGCAAAAGATCGGCAACCTAACGGCAACACACAAGGATGCTGCTGTATAAGATGGAGCTCATTCTCAATAACAATTGCTTCTTGTTTGAAGGTCAATGGTACAAACAAAAGCAAGGGGTGGCATATGCTCTGAATTTTCACCATCTATTGCCAACCTCTAGGGTTTTTTTTAGAAAGGTAGTGGATATGGAGTCAGTGTGGCAGCACATTTAATCAACACATTGTGTATTGGGGGCAGTACATTGATGACTGCCATCTACTATGGTCAGGGAATGAAGAAAGATTGCTGGAATTTTATGAGTATATGAACACTAACACACGGGATATCAAGTTTACACATCATCACAGCAGGACACACATCATCTTCCTAGACGTGGAGCTCTACGTTAGCAATGGGAGACTACACACAAACTACATCACAAGCCCACGGTGTGTAATGCTATTCTGCACACGGCTAGCTCTCATCCATCCCATCAGATTAGGTCCATTCCCTATGGAGAGTTTACCAGAGCAAGGAAGAACTGCAGTGAAGAGATGGAGTTCCTCTGTTGTTTAAACACTATGAAAACAAGATTTAGAGCAAGGGGTTACAACCCATCACAGTGGAATAAAGCTGAACAACGAGTCCTGAAACTACCAAACAGAGAGACACTAAAACAAAAAAGCAGAAACTAAACATCTAACGAACTAGTTAGACTGGTTACTAACTACAATGAGTTAATGAGCAGCTTATTGAAAAGCATGAATAAGCAATGGAATATCCTCAGAACAGACAAATCACTAGAGCGTGTCACCACTCATAGACCCTAAATCACATATAGAAGAGGAAGGACATTGAGAACTATTCTTAGCCCCACCGTCCCTAATGCCAGGAATGACAGTAATTCGCTAAGACAACACTCACTGGGTTGCTACAAAGGGGAACATCCTTTACAACGCAACTTTTACCACGCAGTGCCTTTACGACACAACTTTTACAACGCAAACCATTACAACGCATTGCGCTGGGGGGGCGCTCTAGGATAGGGAATAGGTTTAATGTACTATCCAACACCTTCCCTACTATCCACGGGGACTGGAGTTGGAATAGTAAATTAAACAATTCACTATCCAGCGCCCAAAAGTACTATGCGTTGTAAAGGCATGCGTTGTAAAAAACGCGTTGTAAAGGCATGCAATGTAAAAGCATGCATTGTAATGTCATACATCCTTCTACAAATGTTGCTCATTTGGGGTATGTAGATGGGCATCACATAATAAAAATATTTTCACCGGACAGGATGGACGAGAGTTTGTGATTAGACAAAATATCAATAGCATCTTTAAATATGAGGTGTACATCATTGAGTGTAAATGCAAAAAACAGTATGTGGGCAGCACCATTAGAATGCTAAGAGAACGAATCAGTGAACATGCCTGGCACTGAAACAATGAGATGAAGAGTATCCAGTGGCAGTACATGCCATGGAGTGCAAAGCACAAGGACCCCACAAGTAATTCTCCTTTTTTGGGATTGAATCAATCCCAATGAAACAGAGAGGGAGTATCAGGGAGCTGAAACACAGTCGCCCTGAGACAACTTGGATTCTGTAGCTCAAAGAGGTAGAATGTGGTTTGAACACTGAAAATGCGAAGCAATATTTCTTAGGAGACTAAGCTTCTAGATTTGTGGTCTCCTTCACAGGGTGATATGCACTAGTATTATAGCTGTGTTGTAAATTGCACTGTGGGTCACATGTGCCTTCGATTGTTTATCCCGATTATCTATACTTGTAACATGTGTAATGTATTTAGGTTCTAAATCATTATATTGTTCTCTGTGTATTCTGTGTATGCTGTATGTATGCACATTTATGATAGACAGGATGGTCACAAATTGAATTTTGTACTCCTAGTATAACCATGCCTAAACATTGTGAATTTTTTGCGGTATGCTAAGAGACTGAGATTTGGGTGGTCCTTTTTCTTTTTGTTCAAGACACACCACTACTCCCTGCCTGCGGTTCTTTTAAACAATCACTCCTCACCATAGTACCTTCTTCTGTATGCTGCACAGGTCTTACCTCTGTGATCTCTTCAAATTATTGAATCAGTTTATCTTTGACACTTATGGATTCAACCATTATTTAACCTTACATGGTGAGATTTATTTACGTCCCTAGAAGCTACTGTAGATTTATTTGCTCACGTAGCATCATTTATCTACCAGCCCTAATCTGTGCATTACTACTAGCTTCCCATTTTCCTCTATGTCATGACCTCAACAATCCATCTGAAGCTATGACTCCTAGATCCAGTTGACATCCATTACTAGGACTGTAAAGGAGTATCCACTTTGATCACACCAGCCGGGATGTAAGTACAACCAGCAGAGAGGTGAGAGTCCTGTCTCACAAACCACTCTCATTACATCTATGCCATTGATCTGCTATTCTGACACATTCCTCTGTTCTTTTGTATTCAGACTTTCAGTCTAGCAAGCTTTGCTAGAAAGTAGGACAATTTATTTAGGTTCTATACCACCTTATACATGACTCACCTAGAGATTTGTTTAGTAAATCTCTCTCTCCGACATAGGTTACAGCAACTTGAAGTTTGTTCATAGCATGTTTTTTTCTACATGTTGGCCGAACGTATTCACTTTCTATCACCTAACCCCAGGGACTAATCTCCCTGTGATAGGCTGACATGATCACTCTTCTGCATGCACAGCATGGCCAAACGTACTCAATCACACACTGTCACTATGGAAGAAAGTTTTTTCTTTTCCTTCTGGTCTCTTCTTTCCCTCTACTTTTTTCTCTCTTGTGTCTACTTACCAGTTTAACAATGTCACGATCCCATTCCCACCAACCAGTGGCTCACTATTAAATTATATGTTATATGAGTCGTGTGTCACCACTGCTTACTCTTCAGATGTACGTTGTGAAACACATACCATTGACTATGTAATTTGTACTATAAGGGCACTTATTTTCTGATGTGTGTTTATCACTTAGGGTTCTTACCAAACGTCAATGTTATGACATGTAACAAATGCTCCCTATGGTACCTTTGTAACTCATGAAGTAGATATCTTACAATGCTCTTATGTATGTATATAAATGTTTTAATCCTTTTATGATTTAAAAAAAAAATCGAATAAAGAGTATTTGACTGACTGACTGAAATGATCCAGTTTGTATGTTCAGGATACGTGATGTTCCATTGTACATCTTTCCAGCCCTGAAGAAGTCATGGGTGCATCCCTAGACAAAACACGTGTTGGCTGGGCAACCGTTCTGGAATAAAAAAGAAAAAATAACAATCACAATTACTCTTTTCTGATGTTACTGAACTCATGTGCTTTTCTAAATTCCTTTTACAACTGTATACTACATTGAAATAAGTTGTTGATACTTTATAGGTGTGCACAGGCTTATTGTAATTGTTTGCATGACCTTTGGTATATCTCCTAAGGGGTTTTAGGGGTTCTCCCTCACCAGTTGCACCGTCTTAAGTAGCATTTGACAAACCATACGCACTTCTTGTTGGCACCATCTCTTACTGTTGTGTAGTTCCTATAATATTTATACATGATCTGCGGATTTTAGACAACATACACAGTAGAATTGGTGCCAGACTGATTCTGAACACCCCCACCGGGTCTGATGGCCTTGTGTACCAACTAGCTCACAGTGCCACTAGAATCGCCTCTTACCAAGGAGAGGACAGTTCTTGGCAACTATTGAATATGACAACCCTGATCCCTCAGGAACATGGAAACAATATACTACTTTTTGCTCAGTCACTTGTGCTTATTTAGTCTGTCTACGAGATATACAAGGAATAAACACGGTCGGCATGTTCAATAAGTAATTATTGAACAGTTGTTATTCTGGTGTAGAATAGATGAGCTGCAACAACTGTTAGACCGTATAAGATATAAATGATTAGCAGTACTAAAAAGGTAAAGGGAAGGTATAGCTATACCATCTTACAATGATCATGGATATATATATAAGTATATAAAACACATGATAAAAAGGTGCATACTCCTACAATGCTTTCCTAACTAGATGTACCTAGCATGTGTATAGGTGTTAAGCCAAGAATCCCTCTAGGATTTAGTCAGCCCCATTACCTGAAGTGAGAGACTATGGGACGCCATCTTGGTCTCAAGCTGAACTCCCCGCAAGGGATGTTATACCATTGCGAGCTGGAGTGTCTGCATTCAGGAACCTCAGGGTCTCTGGTCAGTGTGTCCTCCATGAAGTCTTGGTCTCCTCTACCCTATCTTAGCAAGATGAGATGTATATATACCCATAGGTCTCCGCAGGGGTCCCACCTCGCTGTATTACTGTGTCGGCCTAAGGATGACGTCAGGCATGAACTTTATACATAGATATTATACAGCAGATGGTCGTCCTCCTGTGCTTCCAAGAATCCTCATGCATAATGTATGAGATCTCGAACTAGAGAAAACCCGTGTTCTAAATGATGTGTCGTATCTTGGTAAAAGGTCAGTCCCTGTTAACCCTGACAAGTGTAATGTAGGGAAGAATATAGGTGAAGGGTAATGAAGTGACTGGGCCTATGTTATGGTACCTATATGAAATAAAACACCCACTCCTTTACCGAATAGACGACATAAATAAAGTCTAAACGTACTTCTAGGCTTACAAGATTCTGGTACGCAAAAATAGTTTTAAAAGAAACATTTGTTTCTTGTTGTGCTAAAAACAATGTTTAAAAAGTTCTAAAAAATCTTTAAAAAGTTTAAAAAGGAAATTGTCACTCAAGCCATAGCCCTAAAGTGTCCGCAGGTACAGTTCAAACTACTATAAGCATTTGAAAGCCATGCATGCGCAAAAGAATGTCAATTTTGTTATGGAATTCCAATTTTGAGTTTGTTTCTCAAAATAAAAATGTTGAATTTCTCCCAGCACACGACGGGACAAATGAGTCAAATGTTTATGTGTCCTGGATGGTAGATGCAACATTATTGTTGCCTGCCTCCGCAGACGACGGCCCCTGTAACAACTCGCAGTTTATGTCAATTGAGCACACATGATCTTTCATACTGTCCACAGCCGATGCTAGGGTAGCCTGCGCGTCATCCAAGGCCTGGGTGTCCGACGAGGAGCTGATGTTCATACCAACAGGAGCTGATACTACCTGTGGTGGCTCTAGGAATGCCGCCATCAACATCTAAATATGCTGGGGACACTGCAGAACATGGGCCGTTATTGGGTCCAGTAAAGCATCAACGTCCGGTTGCGCACATGGTGAGAGTGTCAGACAGAGATCAAACATGCATTGTTCTCCGCAAAACAGGCATCGGAGGACGGGTAAGATGCAGTCCATCCACACTCGTCTAAATGACAAGAACCAAGATGCACTTAGTTCCCTTATGCAAGGTGTGCCTAGATGTTGTACCGTGAGATCATGGTATTTTCGCTCCAGGAGTACTCTTTCCATCTCCTTGGTGACTGGGACGTCTATTGCTTGGCAGAAAAATGACAATCAGGATACCTGCTATTAGAAACAGGATAAGCGGCAGCCCTCCAAATATGCTTCCAAATACGGAGTGTATAAAGTTTAGTATAACTCTGAGGACTGTCTGAAAGGTGCTTAATAGCCTAGAACCTGTAGTCTTAATAGGTGGACGATGCGTATCGTATCAGACATGTTAAATATACAATTGATCTTTTCTGCAAAATGGAATGGGGCAGTTTGTACGTATGAGTGCCTGTATCTCTGCCGAAGACCTTCCAACCTCGAGATCAAAAGTCTCTCAAGCGGAGGTAAAGGGCACGCATTTCTGTATAAGCATTGCTTTCATTCTGCTCAAAGCATCAAACCGTATTAATGAAACATTTAGTGAAGTCCATAACGGCGCCTCCCTGACTGTATGTGTTGGTGGAAACAATACTTGCATACAGCAAGTAACCCTGGAATTCACTGTTACCAGATATGCGATGCCCGGAAAAATCCCACAGCAACCGTGATCGTTCAGCATATCTAATAACTCCCATTTGAAAGTAGCCTGAACACTGGAGTGATCACGGCACCTGGAGCACCCCTTAAGTGACAGGATGACTTCGCTACCGAACTGTTACAGGTCTCATGAAACATTATATCCTGGCATATGAGTGATCCACTTAAAGTATTCTTGCAGTTTGTACCGCTTAGAAACACTTCTTGTTCCCCACTCCGGCATCGAAACCTGTACGGTAATTCATAAGATTCCTTGATGAATTCCCTACCCATTTCTTCATATCTGCCTGCTTGCATTTGTTCAAGGCAATATTGAAATTGAAGAGTAGTGACTGGAAGAGTTATGTGTCCATGGATTAGCCATTCTGTGGATGGTGACTGCCACTGTAAATGCTAATCTGTCTAGTTTTTCAATACGCAGCATTGTATACTTTGCTCCCCTCTGTGCCATTTCTATCTGTTTTTCTGTCAGATTGTAAGAAGAAAACAGTGATGTGCTTTTTATGAAATGCCAGGGAACATAGCCTGCGAGCAAAGATTGCAGTGTCCAGCTTAATAACAAAATAGAACGCAATTGTGATTGCCCTTGTTGTAATACAGACACATCCTGTTCTAGTACATCAATATCAGAAGATACAATGTTTCCCAGTGAATATATCCTGGCGGTTAGTGTCGTTAACCCATTGTCGACCACTACTAGAGTTTTCTCTATGTTTATACAATCTATTTCTCGTAATCTTTCCGCGGCCTCTTGTGATATTTTTCAATTCTCATTATAGACAGCATAATAGAAACGTTTATGACATGGCTTTATAGGACCTAAAAATAAACCCGTAGGTCCACATGCTCTGTAAGGATAAGTGTTGTTTCACATGTGTAAGTGTTGAGTTCTTTAGCCGATCGAGGCATAACTTCCTAACACTGTATGATGTCACTACCCCTGGGTGTTGTCTTTGTACATAGTGGGGATCTGGCTGTTAATACTAAACCCTTTGGTTTTACCCATTAATCTTTCCTGACAACTATCGGGGGTCTGATCTATTGAATTGCATGATCTCATCTAGCTTAATCCCTTCTTGTGATGTTATGTTACCCTCAGTGTGTGATGGTATGGGCATCCGAGGTGTATTCAAAACTTTGTTCTTGGCTAATCCAAGACAGTTCGTTTGTTGCACAGTTTCATTCAAAAACATTATTTGCTGAGGAATAAGGCATGCTCTACATAGTGCCTCTGTTCCCTGGACCTGCCAGTCTCTAGTGCCCCAGACAGATTTTAAGTCTTTGGTGTCTTTCCATAAATCGAAACCTTGTTCAGACAATTGGGCAATAAAAGTAGCAGAATAAATCTGTTTGGTGTTTGTCAACATATTTTTCTGTGCTGGTGTTGGTGCAACCTTATAATAATATGAGGCTGGGTCTGACGTGGTAAACCCTGAAAAATATGGACATTTCTGTGCAAATGTCTTTGAACTGCTTTTCGGCTGGGTCGGCAATGTTCCCATTGGTGGCATGTGAAAACATTTCAGGGATTAGCAGATTTATGCAGAAAATGATGACCAAAGTGTTGATAACAATACATTGTTTCAAAATCTGATGTGTCTTCCAACATTTGATTATTAGAAAAAGCAGCAGATTTTTCTAAATCAGACAACATAATATTTAAAGTTTCATAATCCCAATCATCAGAAAATGTACTCGAGCTAATGATATCACTCAATGAAATCAACCTTGTCCTATACTATACCATTAGGTATAGGAACTGCTGTAACGTTATCTGATTATAGGTCTCTTGTTTCACAATGTGATGATAGATGCGGTATCAGAATCACATTTACTTTATGTAGCATTTATAAGCATACTAAAGGCAATTACTAAGCCTATCCAGAAAAGAAAGAAAACTATCCCTGGAATTACCCAGTGATCTACCCAAGGTGATACTAGGTAAGACTTTTTCAGAAACTTCAGAACATCTTTAAATCGCTGTAGACAAGTTTTTTGGGCTGGCATCGTTTCAGGTTTACCTGGCTCCAATGAAAACGTATAAAAGTCAATGAAATAGCCATTTTGAGTTCGGTCAATTTTCGTTAATTTCGCAGGTCATGTGGAAACTGTAGCTTGCTCTTGTTGGGGCATGTTGACATAGATATCCATGTTTGGTTGAATTGAAATTTGTTTTTAATTTGATTTCTGATTTTGAACTTCAGTTTCAAGAAGAACGAGTTCCATGGGATTGTTGCATAGTCTATCATTCCGTGCAGGTGACTCTTCAAACTTGATGAGTCTTTCTGTTTGAACTTCTTGTATATGTGCGAGAGGAGGATGTCTGTTACTCCGTAGTCCACGTGGCCTACTACTCAGTATCGGCCACATAGTATGGTTTGATTAGGTCTATCGAGACAAATCTTTTCTCCTTTTTACCAGCAAGAGGCGGCAGAAGCACTGTTCTTGTTTCTTCAACTGCCAGGACAGGTACAGGGTTTCGGTATGATGGGACAGATTATTTTTTGTACACTATCTTCTCCTTGACCAGGTCATCGATTTTAGGGATCCAGACAGGTCTTACTGTGACAGACTTGACTTCCCAAGTGGCAGGCCATTTTACCTGGAAGTTACTTTGTAGTGCCCTGGATTCATTTAGATCCTGTAAAACAGCCAAACATTTATGGATGTCAAAAGGTTTTCCATCCGCCACTGTGCCTTCACAATCAAGATCAGGTACCCACATTCTTGTTCCAAACAGAACCTCATTAGGAGTGACACCCCCTAGAGAACTTCTTGCCTGGTTATTCAATGCCCCTTGAACTCCATACAGATGTTTTACCTAGCTTCCACCGAGTCTAATACTCTAGCTGTTAAAGATTGCTTCAAGTCCCGTTTTTTCCTCTCCACGACCGAATTTCCCTCAGGATGGTACGGAGAGGAGTACTGCAATGCTACACCCAAACCTCCCATATCCTCCTTGTATGCCAGGGAGCTAAACGTGGGCTACGGTCAGAATGTAATGTGCCAATTGCGTATATTCCTATAAAGACTAGCAAATCTTTTTTAACAATTCGAACGTCAGCCGAGCGATGGGGCCACACCCATAGGAATCTAGAGCAAGAATCCACTGCAATCATGATATACTTGTAAGCCCCATCACTTTGTAAGTGGCCGCAGTGGTCCAAATAAACACACATGAGTGGTTGGTCTGATATTAGTAATGGTGTCTGCACTGGAAGTGTTATGGTGGAGACTTTCATCTGCTGACAGATGTCGCATTTCAAGACAGGGCTAGATGTAGGTAATCACATATTACCAATTCCTAAATATCGAGTTTTACCGATTCAGTATGTAGTAATCGTTAATGTGATGTAGCTAATGATTCAGTAAATATTACAGAATCAGTAATATTAGGTATTTACCGATTCGGTACTTACCGAATCGGTAATTCCCATTCATTCCTATGGGCCTGGAGGCCCATAGGAATGAATAGGAATTACCGATTCGTTAAATACCGAATCAGTAATAAGAGGAAGACTTACAAGGGTGGCAGGGTGTCACATTGCAGAATCGGTAATATTAGGTATTTACCGATTCTGTACTTACCGAATCGGTAATTCCCATTCATTCCTATGGGCCTGGAGGCCCATAGGAATGAATAGGAATTACTGATGCGTTAAATACCGAATCGGTAATAAGGGGAAGACTTACAAGGGTGGCAGGGTGTCACATTGACACCCTGTTGCCCCCCTGAATAGTGCATGGGTGCACATGTGGCACACGTATGTCTGCCACATGGCACTGTTAAAAAAGCCTAAAATTGCTTTTTTAACGGTTTTCGATATTTACCACCAACTTGTAGTTGGTGGTAAATAATGAATCCTTAAATGAGGAATGCACTCACTTGATTTCTCCCTACATTAGGGATTCGGTAAATTACCGAATCGGTATCTTAAGGATTCGGTAATTTACCGATTCCTTAAATTACAGATTCAGTAAAATACCGAATCCTTCAATTTGACCTCCTACATCTGAAAAGCCTAATACGTGTCGGGAACGGCCAAAATTCTGTAATTTCGGCCGTTACCGACCGGTATTAGGCTACATACATATGACCCATAGTCCTTAGTTTGCTTTGTGAATCCTGGCCACCAGTAGCATTGTTTCAGTAGAGAAACAGTCACTGTAACTCCTGCATGAGTAAAGCTACAGTGGTTCTGTTGGAGAGAAAACAATTACATTGCAAAGAAGACGAATATTGTTACCAATATTTTATATGACACTCTGCGTAACCAATATGCCAGAGAGTAAAAGTGGACTAAATCACAGTGCGCAACAAAGTGAATATTGGAACACAACAACACAACAAGAAATTCCAAATTGCTTGCAAAAATTATTATTTTATATTTTTCAGTTTTTCACAACACATATTGAAAATACATTTTTTAAGGGCTGTCAAGGTGAGGCACAATTGTAAAGTGAAAAGTGTTACAAAGTGACAATGGGTGCCCAGTGCTGGTGGTGCAGTGCATATATACAAAGTGAAGCTATAGACAAATATATACAGGTTGAAGAATGGTCAGAACCACTGTAGCTTTACTTATACTTACCCAGGTTCTGAGGGATACAGGGTTCCCACACTGTATCTATACAGTAACTTCTGCATGTGCAGAACCTATACCCTCGTGTGCTGCTATAATTCATCCTAACCTACGATCCATATTTGGTATTACTCTATCCCCCACTCCAGGAATCTGAGCAAATGGAATGTTGTTTGCACCTAACTTGTAGGAGTACTTGAGTGGAAATATTTTCAGTACTGCTGCTTTATTGCATGTAGCAATAATCGCAACCATAAACTCACCATCTATTCTCGTTTTTTAATGAATGATTGCAGCTACGGAAGCCATGTGTACAGCCCCCTTTGCGGCTTCGTCAGCCAATGAATTCCCTTTAACGTGAATGCCATTGCATTGATGACTCAGATTGTGTACCACATGAGCCCTTGCTGGTTCGTTTTTCAACTCCACCACCTGTTCCCATAGCGTTTTGTGCTTAATTGTGCCAACATTTGCATCTTTGAACCCATTTTATCCCCAATGATTTAAATATTCATTGTATGACTGCACACAGTAAAAGGAATCACACACTATTAGTGTATGGAATTCTCGATCCGTATTTACCAGTGCCAGTAACAGTGCTTTTAATTCTGCCAGCTGCGCCGTGCAGTCTCCTAGACACTGGATTGTTGTACAAATCGGATTAAACTTTCCATCCTGCATTTACCCTTTAACGATAGCACATCCTGCGCTGTATTGTTGTTTACTCCAAAAGGCCGGTTGGACAGAACCGGCAGTGTAAATGATATAGCCATACTGATCTAGAGGCAATATTTCATTTGGTAGAGGATATTCTTGTTTGTATTGCAGAAATGCTTGTGTTTTTAGATTTGGGTCGTACCTGTATTCTACATCTGTTGCAGCGAGAGAATTAACCTATTGTATCCATCTTGGATGGAAGGCTTTAACTTTGGGAATGCTTGCCTTTGTCGCAGCATCTAGGGCTGGAACTGGAGTAATGACTATTATACGCTTCCCTTGACCCAGTGCTCTCTCTCTCACTACAGGAGTTTGTACTGCTGTCAGAATTTTTTCTGTTGATGCAAAGTGCATCTCAGCATTTGTTTACAAATGGCATTTGTAGGATATTGGTACTCTCTCACCTTCATTAGATGTTAGGTAGGTGTTCCCCTTTTGACCTGCAACTATGCGGATCACCAGGTTGCGTATGTTAACGCATGTCTGTAAGTGTTTAGAAGCTATCATGTCAGCTTGTAAGGAGCGAAGAGTATCTGTGTGTTCCTGTGTCCACTGTATAACTGAAAAGTCAGGTTTTATTAAATAGCAAAAAGGTTGAACTCTTTCTGCATAATCCAAAATGTATGTTCTGCCAAAATTCAGGGATCCCAGGATTGAGTGTAATTTGTTTTATGATTTTGGAGGTTGGAGCAACGCACATTTTCCTAAAAAGTTAGCTGCTTGGCTTTTTCCTTCACTTGAAAGCTCATAGTTCATATCCTAGAAAAAAGACATTAAGGTGGGCTATCTTCGATTTTTTTAAAGTTGAATTTGTAACCCCCAGAGGCAAATCCCAAAATTATGGTGTTCACTCTGTTCAAGTGTTCCTCCAGGTCATCATCCATTAGATACATATCATCCACATAGGACAATGCCTCTTCATCCAGATTTTGAAGTAATGCAGTTACTCCTGCTGAACACAACCCCGGGCTGTTCTTATATTCCTAGGGCAGTCTACATAATTGTCGCTGGGAGCCTAACGTGGAGAATGTGGTTAAATACCTGCTCTCAGGTGCTATTTTCTGGCAAAAAAATCCATTTGAGATATCAAGCGTGATTTTGTATTTTTTCCGCACAATGGTATTCATTAATGCGGCACTGTGTGCATTTTGTACTGTAAATGTCTAAGCGCAAGTGTTTAAATGTCTGTAATCTAAAATTAAATCATATGAATTGTCCAGCTGATACAGACAATAAATGGTTATTCATTTGAGAGGTGCAAGTTTCAATCACCCCTTGGTATTAAAGTTGATCTAAGATCTCCCTGACCTGTTTCTTAGCTTCAGTTTTATTGGAGACTGCCTCTGTGCGAGTATTTTTTAGTGGAATAATGTTGTAGGTTGAATCCCATCCACCGGTGCTAGGGCCACCGGCCACTCCTGTGCATATGTATATTTTAGATATCTGGGAACAGGGTCGGGAAATGCTTGAAAATTACTGTTTCTCCCCTAGGGCAATCCATGACGAATGCTGGCGGCCAATCTTGTTCAGCTAACAAAATGTCATAGCCAAACATCAGATTCTCCCAAAAGAGACCTCTAACTGTCCTGCATTTGTCCCCCTTCATTTGGAGTGTTATTTGATACAATTTATGTGGGACACTTACCTTAGTATCAGGTGTTTCCACCGTGATATAATCATTCAAGTCCGTCATAAATTCCATCAGGTTCTGGTGAGCTATTGTTACTTCTGCCACACTGTCTAGCATCATCAGAGCCCATTCCCCATTCAGCAGTCGAGTCCTCCGAATTCTGGACAAGTCTGATCTTTAGACCTGCAACCTTCTTCTTTTTTAACTGTGGCTTTGGTTTTGGTTTATCTTCTTTTTTGGAAGTGTATTCTTGAGCGTGATGCTTGTCCCTAGACTTTTTAAGCTCTTCTTGTCTGTCTGACCGTCGTTCACTCTCAGAGTCTTTTGTTGAAAGGAACAAGAGGAATGTGTATCAGTATCCTGATACCAGTCAGGTTTCCTAATATTGTCCCTATTCCTAAGGTTATACCTCCTTTCAGAGGGCTACTGTGGAGGATATCTACCTCTGGATTGAGATCTGTTTTCTTTAACTTGTTGTTTCTTGCTACTGTCCCACTTCTCTTTTGAGGAAGTAGGTGTCTGCTTGAAGGTCTCCTTTTCAGGACTACCCATCAGTTGTGGCTTCAATGCTTTTCCACCAAAACTGTCCCTGCCTATTTCTGCATGGCAGTTTCAATTATTTTAGGTAGTTTGTGCTCCTGTTGTAAAGGACTGAACTCCCTTGGGCGTTGGCGGATAGCCACTAATGCTGCCTCCTATTTAATATTTGATAATACCTGGGCATAATTACCTAGTAATTTCATCCCTAAGTTCAGAGCAGGCTGTGCTCCGTACTCATTTTGTATTTGTCTTAATACATCTGGTATTAT
Source organism: Lissotriton helveticus (assembly GCF_964261635.1). Taxonomy (NCBI): domain Eukaryota; kingdom Metazoa; phylum Chordata; class Amphibia; order Caudata; family Salamandridae; genus Lissotriton; species Lissotriton helveticus. The sequence continues at coordinate 730,571,496 of NC_136068.1, forward strand.
TGCTAATGACGGAATACCATGAGTTCTGGTATATGTGGCAGTGAAACCTATACCCCAAAAGGGACAATCCTCTATCTGTGGTTTTGACCCCATGGGCAAGCAGATTGTCAGCATTCTGTGTTTTTCATATGTGTTTTTCTTATGGGCTAGTATTCAGAAATACTCCTTCTAGCTGTGTTATTTTCTAAGCTACCCAGAATGGCATTTGTTCACATTTTGGAGGCATTTTACCCATTACTGCGTGTAACGTTTGTGGAGTTATTTTAGTAGCTGTGCCTTGAACTGAAGTTGTATTTGTTGTAACCGTTGTTGACTGGACTGTAAGTGTCCTCATGACAAACTGTGTTATGTTTCTGTACATTTTTATTCTTTGTGAAGTATCAGTACGTCTCCTTCTGGCACTGTTACGATGTCAGGGTGTGGTGTGTAGGCCGCTAATATAGGCCATGTTGCACCTTCTCTTTCAAGCGAACCGAGTCTTACTCTACTTCTTGTATGGGAGAGGGTGCCTTTAAACCAGTATACGTGTTCCTGGTACACGAGCAGAACTTCAATGTCCTCATACATACAATATTCTGCTGGTGATTCATCTTCTGTGTAGAAATTAAATGTTTTTGTTCTTGCATTTTCTGCTGGGTATGTAACCCACAAATAAAATACCTCTGTTCTTTATGAGTCATGTGCCTCAATCACGAAAGCTACAACGCCACCCCTAGGTGTTAGACCATGCGCAAGCCGTTTCAGTGTGACTGCATTACTAACATTTGCCGCAATTTGTATTGCGTTTACATCTTTCTAGTCTTCTAAGAGGGGCAGTGCTTGCTCTAGTGGGTCTATTTCCTGGTTAGTCATTGTGTTTAGAACACGTAATAATTTTTCAAGTAACCAAGATAAGGTGTTTTGCACAATTTATCAGGAACACTGTGTCCTTCAAGCTTTATTAACCAACAGCCAATTAATAGGATATTTCCCATACTCAGCGGTTTTTGCCCACCCACTCCAGACATCTCTGGTGTTTTGTGAACAGGGATTTCTGAGAATAGCATGACAGAACTACTCAGATTCTACTGTCAAATATGACCCAACCAATGTTGGGGGTGCCATGTTGTAGTTCCTATAATAATTACACAGGATCTGTGCATTTTAAACATCATACACTGTAGGATTGGTGCCAGACTGATTCTGACACCCCCACCGGGTTTGTTGGCTTCTTGTACCAACTAGCTCACTGTGCCACAAGACCCTCCTCTTACTAAAGAGAGAATAGTTCTTGTTAACCATCGAACATGACAACCCTGATCCCTCAGGACAGTGGAAACAATTTACTACTTTTCGCTCAGTCACTCGTGCTAACCTATTTTGTCTCAGAATAAACAGCCTGGGCATTTTCAATAAGTATTTATTGAACAGTTGTTATTCTGGTGTAGAATAGATGAGCTGCAACAACCGTTAGACAGTATATAAGATATACATGATTAGCAGTACTAAAAAGGTAAAGATGGCATACCTCTACCATCTTACAATGATCATGAATATATACGAGTTTATAAAACACATGATAAAGAGATGCGTCCTCCTGAGATGCTTCCCGAACTAGATGTACCTAAATGTACCTAGCATGTGTATAGGTGTTAAGCCAAGAATCCCTCTAGGATTTAGTCAACCCCATTAGCGATAGACTATGGGGCCCCCTCCTGGTCTCGAGCTGGACACCCCACAAGGAATGTACGACACTACAACGCATGCTTTTATAACGCATGCCATAACAATGCATTTTTTACAACGCAAATACCATTACAACGAAAGTTTCCACAACGCATACCATTACAATGTGAAGTAATTTAAATGATTTAAAAGTACCATTACAACGAAAAACGATACAACCCATACCATTACAACGCATATAAAATAATATTTTTTTTAAATAATTATGTAAAATACCTCCTGGGACGGGATGCAGGGAAAGTAGGGGATTTGGGTGGAGAAGTGTATTAAAATATGGTAAGCAACAAAACACATATTTTTTTTAAAAGAAGCATCTTTACAAAATTAATACTCGGGTAATAAATGTAATACTTGAGCATTAATCTAGTAACAAATAGTATTAAAAATGAAAAATAACCCTTTTTAAAAAAAAATAATATTAAAGAAACAGAAATAATTCACATTCACGTAACTAATCCGGAAGACAGTAACTGAAACATAAACAGAGCCGCCATTTTAAAGTCGAAGTTAAAAACAAGTCCTACAACAGTTTTTATGACACGAACACCAAGCCAATGAAAACAAAATGGAGGAGTAAACACTGTTGAATCGATAAAAGGGGGTCCATTAGGATGTTGGGCGGTGGCACCACCGCAGTGCTGGTGGGGCGGAAAAACGCCTTTTTCCGCCCGAGAACAGCGGACCAAACGTCCACCATATTAGCAGAGGAAAACATAGGTGGTAGCCAATCGAGACTCACCGCCGTGCGGAATGTCGTCCGCACCGCTCCACAAATTAGGATGGCCCAAACAGGCAGACGCACCGCAGCGGAGACACCGTATAACCAGAGCCGGCAGAAAGTCGATAGTGGAGCACGATCGCCTACACCCGGCAATGAACGCCATGGACCCAGCCCTCCACATGCATTCGGTCATGTACCTGCTACTGCACTACCATCAACAGCCAAGACAACGGACGCCGCCGCAGGTACGCAAATACACCAATACAACACATATCACACGGCCCGACACCGGGTCCAAGTCCCCCACAGACACCCTGCTGGGGGTCACAACACATCCACAAGGGAACCCCTATATTACCCACCTGCCAACATGTCACCCCTCTGCATCAGGAACACACAGCGACCGCGAACTAGCAGCAACGTCCTGCTCCTGGTCACGTCACCGCCGCAGTCAACACATGCGCACAATGCAGAAGGCAGGGCCACCCCAAGGCATGGGCAGGGCACAAAGACCACAGGGGCACACCGCCCCCAACTACACATCAACACACACCATCAAGTCACAGGCCATGTGCCCATCCTGTACACCCCCAATGCACATCAACAAGCACAGGTACAAACAAGCACAATACACACCATGCACCACACAACAGACAACCAGGAAGACAGCCACTGCAGGAGTAGCTGCCAAGGAACACACTACAACAGTACCACACACACTGAAGGCTGACAATACTTACCAGCACATACACACAACTTGGGTGTAACCACAAACAGAACACACACACAGGGTAGCCTGAACAGATGTCTGCACAAAACTACACACAAACACCACAGGACGTCAGGGTATGCACATCAGGCAATGCCAAGCACACAGACACACAACACCGTATGCACAACAGGCAGTGTGTGCACAACAAGCCCAACAGATACACACAGACATGACTGGCACAACCACAACACACACCACAAAGCAGCACAGCACAATAACAACAGCACACCCTGGAAGTGAAGCTATACCACAGCCAACACACAGACACCCAACACAACAACAACAGGATGCACCACTCTGGGATACAACAGCACACCCAGCAATACCAGATCACTGGGCAGCACACACAGCTCAAGTGCACAAGGGCAAGCAACACTGATGAATACCACAAGAACATCACACATAAAACCATGGACCCATGTCAGAGTGGAACAGCACACTTGGCACAAAAACTCCACCACAAGGCACAGTCTCACAAATGAAGGGATGGGGAGGCACATCCACATGGAAACAAAGGGGACATCTGACATAAAAATCAACTCATTTGCCTGTCAGTATCAGACATATGAGGTGTGTCCAATACACAAATAGAGGGAATGCAGACCCACAATGTCTACGCACAAGTGGCACCCATAGGGGATGGCATCATACCAGACACCATGCCTTACAGGAGGAGAAAAGGCACCATGTGCCTGCAGTGATAGAGAAAGTCACACACAATGCCAGAGATGACCAGCAGGGTCACACAGCCCACACAAACACACACAACACACATTGATGATCAAACAAACAAAACACTGATGTGCAATTCACAAACTTTGCATACACATAAGTGACAAATACAACAAGGAGGAGTCACACAGAACTGCATGGACACACCAACACACTGCACAATGCGCAACAGACAACTCACACAAAAGCATCACATAATGTACACAGGGCAGGAGAATCAAAACCCCAGGCACACAACTCCTGTCTGACACATGTGTGTCTATCACAATCCAGGGGCACACACACATACACTCCAACTACAAAATCACACCCTTCACACTGCACACATCCTCACCACCCAAGAGCACACATCTCATGTATGCCAGGGGACCAGGACTAAGGGTCAAGACAGGATGACCATACACATACACAGCTGGGCATATATACAGGAATAACACTCATACATCATGACAGTGGCTAGCCAGCATGTAAGCCTGTGCACAGCATCACACCCTGTGCTGGCAGTGTAGCCCAAACTGACATGGCAACAGTGTAGCCAACAACAGAAAACCACTCAAAGAGAACTGCATGACAGCTAAAAGAGCCAACACAGATAACACAAGTATCAGTGTCTGAATGGACTGAAACCCTGTCACCCCTGTTAAGAAATGTGATGCGGACAAAGAGCTTTGCAATGTCGAAGTGATACATAGAGCATGGGGCCTAGTCAACTAAATGCCCACACAAAAATAACTTTAATCAGCAAGGACCCCGACAAAAGACACAACAGGAGTAACTGTATTTATTCACATATTGCACAGATGTGAAAGTATAACAACAGTACACAACATCAAGGTACAAAAAGCGGATCAAAAACAAGATATCCTGCACAGGCAAAGTACAAACAGGAAGGCCAGTGTCCATGGAACAGGAGAGACTCCAACACAGCAGAGCAACAAGGCCAGTGTCCAGGGCAGGTGGCCCAGCAAGTACATGAGAGGCTGCACATGGGAGACTCCAACACAGCAGAGCAATAGGGCCAGTGTCCAGGGCAGGTGGCCCAGCAAGTACATGAGAGGCTGCACATGGGAGACTCCAACACAGCAGAGCAACAGGGCCAGTGTCCACGGCACAGGTGAGAGTACAACACAGCAGAGCAACAGGATCAGTGCCCATGGCACAGGTGAGAATACAACACAGCAGAGCAACAGGGCCAGTGTCCAGGACAGGTGGCCCAGTAAGTGCATGAGAGGCTGCACATGGGAGACTCCAACACAGCAGAGCAACAGGGCCAGTGTCCTTGCCACAGGTGAGAGTACAACACAGCAGAGCAACAGGGCCAGTGTCCTTGACACAGGTGAGAGTACAACACAGCAGAGCAACAGGGCCAGTGTCCAGGGCACAGGTGAGAGTACAACACAGCAGGGAAACAGGGTCAGTGGCCATGGCACAGGTGAGAGAACAACACAGCAGAGCAACAGGGTCAGTGTCCATGGCACAGGTGGGAGTACAACACAGCAGAGCAACAGGGCCAGTATCTAGGGCAGGTGGCCCAGCAAGTACATGAGAGTCTGCACAGCGGAGACTCCAACACAGCAAAGCAACAGGGCCAGTGTCCATGGCACAGGTGAGAGTATAACACAGCAGGGCAACAGGGCCAGTGTCCATGGCACAGGTGAGAGTACAACACAGCAGACAACAGGGTTAGTGTCCATGGCACAGGGGGGAGTACAACACAGCATAGCAACAGGGCCAGTGTCCAGGGAAGGTGGCCCAGCAAGTACATGAGAGGCTGCACATGGGAGACTCCAACACAGCAGAGCAACAGGGACAGTGTCCTTGGCACAGGTGAGAGTACAACACAGCAGAGCAACAGGGCCAGCATCCTTGGCACAGGTGAGAGTACAACACAACAAAGCAACAGGGCTAGTCTCCAGGGCAGGTGGCCCAGGAAGTACATGAGAGGCTGCACATGGGAGACTCCAACACAGCAGAGCAACAGGGTCAGTGTCCATGGCACAGGTGAGAGTACAACACAGCAGAGCAACAGGGTCTGTGTCCATGGCACAGGTGAGAGTACAACATAGCAGAGCAACAGGGCCAGTGTCCATGGCACAGATGAGAGTACAACACAGCAGAGCAACAGGGTCAGTGTCCATGGCACAGGTGAGAGTACAACACAGCAGAGCAACAGGGGCAGTGTCCTTGGCACAGGTGAGAGTACAACACAGCAGTGCAACAGGGCCAGTGTCCAGGGCAGGTGGCCCAGCAAGTACATGAGAGGCTGCATATGGGAGCCTCCAACACAGCAGAGCAACAGGGCCAGTGCCCATGGCACAGGTGAGAGTAAAACACAGCAGAGCAACAGGGTCTGTGTCCATGGCACAGGTGAGAGTACAACACAGCAGAACAACAGGGACAGTGTCCATGGCACAGGTGAGAGTACAACACAGCAGAGCAACAGGGCCATTGTCCTTGGCACAGGTGAGAGTACAACACAGCAGAGCAAAAGGTAAAAAGTAAATGAGAGGGTGCACAGTGAGTGTGTATGACTGTACCCTTTCATGGCCAGCAACACAACCATGTGGCAGACGATGGTCAGGACTGGCACACCTCTATGAGAGACAGGTGTATGAGGGGGACTAACACTCACATCTGGCTGTCAGGTTGACTTGGAGCTGGCTGTGTTATGGGCTCAGCAGGAACACCTGACTGGGGAGACAGAGAAACAGGTGATGAAGGGCTATCAGTTGTCTGGCAAGCTGGAGGACTGTTTGGACCAGGTGGTATAGTGGCACGTGGAGGTGGAGTCATGCAGACCTGGGACACAGTGTGGGTGGGAGAGGTTGGAGGGGTGCCATTCCACTTTTTGGGAATACGAAATGGCTTCCCTGTCTTGGGGTTAATGGGAACAGGTGAGGACACAACAGGTACACACACCGACTGGCCCGCATCTGGTTCAGAAACTGGCACTCCCTCTGGTGATGTGCTGGATCCTGCAGGATGCTTTGTCTGGCTACGCCTCTGGACCACCTTACCCTGCTTGCCAGGAGTTGCACTTACAGTGTCCTCCTTTGCTTGTCTTCTAGGTATCCCACTAACAGTGCCTTCCTTTGCGTGTCTGATAGGTGTCCCACTAACAGTGCCCTCATTTGCGTGTCTGCTAGGTATCCCACTAACAGTGCCCACCTTTGCATGTCTGCTAGGTGTCCCACTAACAGTGCCCTCCTTTGCATGTCTGCTAGGTGTCCCACTTACAGTGCCCTCCTTAGCCTGGGGTGGCACCAACAGTGCCCTCCTCCACCTGCTTCACTGGGCTTGGTATTGGTGGGGGTAACTGGGCCTGTGCCCTTCCTAGGTGTACCCTTGCTATGCAACACCTCCTCAGTGGACACAGACAATGCACGCCTAGCTCTACGTGAAGTTTTAGGGTCAGGAGAGTCCTATGCTGGAGATGCTTCAGAGGTTTGTGAGGCTGATGTCTTACTCATTGCTTTTTCGGCATAGCTCTTTCCTGACGGGCTCTTGTCTATGCATTCTGGGCTGGCTGTGCTCTTCTGGGGGGATGGTGTCTGTGGGCGGGACCGCTTGGCTTGTGTTTGCTTTGTGCTTCTTGTGCTGTACCGTCTCTGTGATGCATGAGAACCGTGGTCACTGTCCTCTGATGTGGCCACTGACTGGGGGGTGGACAAAGGCACCTGAACAGGAATGTGAGGATGTGCCTGTTGAAGGGCAGACGTCACTGCGGCTGACAAACCCGGATCTGTACGGTGGAGCCCACCCATGTCAGAGTGTATGCCCTCCATGTAGGCAACCACCTGCCCCAATTTCTTATCATGGTCGCTGAAGGCATTGAGCAGGGTGGTCTGACCCACACAAATCTGGCGCAGGAGCTCTACACACACAGCATTGATGGCAGCAGGGGAGACAGGTGCAGGCTCAGCGGTGCCAGGTGTGAATGTAACACGTCCCCTCTTACGGACACGGGCAGAACCTAAGGAAGTAGATGGGAGGCTGGGCACTGGCCGTTGAGGGGCAGATGATGTAGCAGACTCCCCATCCCCTGTGCCTGACTACATGGATGCATCACCACTCGCATCAGATGATGAAGTACTCTGTGTCTCTGCCACGGATTCCTCCTGCATACTCCTGTCCCCTTCAGATGTGCTGGTGAGCTCTGTGTCACTGGCCTCCGGTGCAGCTGTAGTGCTAATCTCCCCTCCACTGGTTTCCGGGTCCGGTTCCTCCGTGCACACTTACGATTCTGCATGTGAGACAGATGCAGGGCTGTATAAATGACATCATCAGGACCAAGATAATTAAACCATGCATACAGGGGATGCATAAATCAACTGGCTGACCCACACCCTGCATAAACATTGCAGCAACACTCTATATACACTACAACAGTGCCTGCAACACGGACTACCTGCCATGACTGAGCCATGTTCAGGCCATACAGCACAACACCTTGCCGGAGGATGAAGTGTACCACACACAACTTCACATGCCCACAACTGTCATGCCCCAAAACTCAGTGACATTATCATACCTCCAGGGAACCTGATGGGAGAACACACACACCTATTAGGACATGACAGTCCACAATGCCAAATAGGCCATACTAAGCAACATGTACTACTCAGGGGCACCTTGTATTCAGACGTGTGACCCTCAACAACCATGGTGCATGAAAAGTAGGAATACAAGAACTCACACTCAGATAGTGGACCCTTCTGTTCACCAGATAGTGGACCCTTCTGTTCACCCCCTAATACATTTTCCACACCATCACAATGCAGAATGTCCATGTGTATCCCAACACACCTGGCTATGATAAAGTACAGCATGGATGAACAACCTTTTCATGAGCTGTTAGGCACAATGCCTGACACTAGCACACATACCTGCACCCACTCACATGACACATCACTGCACCACAGCGCAAACATTAAATGGCTCACCGTTGATACTGGCTCTGTACACATGCATTGGCTCCCAGGCAAAGTCACACTCACCCAATACTCACCCCTGCCTTGCTGCCCATGCTCCTTCAGACGTGCATCCAACTCCGGATTAGTCACTGCAAATATGCGGTACATCAGTGGTGTGCCAGACCCCCAGTGCGTGGTAGCAGTCCCAAGGTCATCTCGGCCACGATTTTGGCCAGCCGGCTGATGTCGTCCTACCTCTTGTGGCAGTGGGTGCGTCGTCGGTTGGATACCCCCAGGGCCCGTACCTTGGCAGCAATGGCCCTCCACACGGCCTTACGCTGGTGTACCTTGAGCTGCAGGTATGGGAGAAAAGTAGGGTAAGTTACCAGCTGCACAGTGTCATGTTCCCACATCTATCACTACAGTAGCATCATGCAGAGTCTCGACCTATTGGAATCCCACAAATACCCAAACTGGGGCACACTGCACAGGGCACCCTGCATGGGCCAAATAGTCATCATAGCATGCAAACATGAGGGCGTACAGGCTACATGCCAAACACACACACATGCAGGATGACTGCAATGAAAGCCCTCTGTCTGTCACACACATCACCAGTCTCATGCATGTAAGATCCCCCCGCCCAACTGCACACTCAATGATAACTTACCACTACATTGGGGCCACCATACAGTCTCGCATATTGTGCCAGCACCTCGTCCACTAGCACCTCCACCTCCTCGCTTGTGAATGGGCTGGCACGGATCTTCTCTGTTCTTGCCATCCCTGTGGACATGTGAAACCTGTGGTTCAAGTGAGTGTTGATGAGTCCCAGCTGCAGGCACTTCAGGCAGCAGCAGGAGAGGGTCCCAGGCAGCAGGCACTTCAGGCAGCAGCAGGAGAGGGTCCCAGGCAGCAGGCACTTAAGGCAGCAGCAGGAGAGGGTCCCAGGCAGCAGCAGGAGAGGGTCCCAGGCAGCAGGCACTTCAGGCAGCAGCAGGAGAGGGTCCCAGGCAGAAGGCACTTCAGGAATAGCAGCAGCAGGAGAGGGTCCCAGGCAGCAGACACTTCAGGCAGCAGCAGGAGAGGGTCCCAGGCAGCAGCAGGAGAGGGTCCCAGGCAGCAGGCACTTCAGGCAGCAGCGGGAGAGGGTCCCAGGCAGCAGGCACTTCAGGCAGCAGCAGGAGAGGGTCCCAGGCAGCAGGCTCTGTGAGCAGTGGAAATGTTGGGCTCACTCCCACAGATGTATTGCCCCATAGGCTCGTTTATGAGGTGCCAAGCTGCAATTATTGGTTGTCCAGGTCTGCCTCATTCAAAAGCATCCAATGACCGGCTCCATGGTGGCGGAGCATGCCTTCCGCGATTTTCAAACCTGCATCATGCCACCGCAATCGTCGCTCCCATTGGCTGTAGGCTATGCCCCATGGCGGTGATGCACCTCAGGGGCCCTGGGTGCGCTACCGCGATGGTGCATCTTTCAAACCCATCCAATGACTGGCTCCGCAGTGGCGGAGCACGCCTTCCGCGATTTTCAAACCAGCATCATGCCACTGCAATCGTCGCTCCCATTGGCTGTAGGCTATGCCCCATTGCGGTGATGCACCTCAGGGTGTAGTGTAGTTCCTATATTCCCAATAGGCTCTGCGCATTGGAATAATATAAGCAGCAGTGTAGACGTAGGACTGAGGTCATCTAGGTCTCTACTGACCATATTAGACTTAAGGTTTGCCAGCTAGCTCAGAGGTCCATAGAAACTTTCTCGAATAAACGAGGAGGAGTTTAACCTCCCTGGATAGACAAGAAGGGATTAGCTTCTGACAACCATAAAACATGACAACTTTGCTCCCTCAGAATAAGAGTGTATCTCTAGAGTCGTGTGAAAACAATAGACAGCTATTTCACTCAGTCAAGTGTGCATACTTAGTTTCACCAGAGTGCAGAGAAAAGAGAGACGGGCATTTTCAATAAAAGGTGTAATTTATTGAGCAGTCTTCTTTCTCATGCAAGAGAAATGAATTGCCACAAATGCAATACTCATAGTAAAGTAAAGTGCGTACAGTAAAAGGAGTATTATGAAATAATACTGTAAAAGCATTGATATGGTTTCTTAGCCATACGATACCTTAAATAGATGAAATATATACATACATATATACATTGACTAACGTACTCAACTGGTGCTTCTAAATACGCCTACCCTCGTGTACCTGACCTAAGCCTAATTCGAGGGAAGGAGTAAGTAAGTAGCAGTTTAAGTTAAGTTGGTTTTGCCAAGAATCTGACTCAATAATTCTCTTTAAGGGTTTAGTCAGCTCCGTACCTGGGTAATAGAAAGCAGGAGGTCTGGTATCTCTTGTTCAGGACTCGATATCCCAGTAACCCGCGAAGGTATCTGTAAACACCGGAGCTGGATTTCTCGGCAGGAGAAAAGACAGCGTCTCTCTCAGTGCGTCAAAGAGGAGGGGCGGCGTCCGTGGGCTCTCGCATCAGCTGGGCTCTCGGGCAAGTAGATAGCCGCTCTACTCCAAAACCACCACCGTGTGTTTGCTTAAGGCAACTTTGGTATATTTATACCTGAAAGGTGCCGGGTTTGACGTAAGGCTGGACATAAGACGTCAATAAAGATGTCACTAAGAACTGGCCGTTCTTACAGTGCTCACAGGAGTTCTAGGACGAAATCAAAACAAAAGCAATGGGGATTTCCCAGGTTGCTGGAGGTTTGGTTTGTTTAGAGAACTCGTGCTTTCTAGGAGTCCGGGGAAGTAGCCTTGCTTAATGTGACTGCACGGGCTACGACTAAATATGGATAGGATTCTTATGCCTTTATAAGGATATTATGTATTATAGCCATATAAGGGTATAAAGTAGGAATATCAGATTAGGGTCCTAGATAGAAACACAATACCCACTCCACGATCTAATGTCCATCATTACTAAAACTAAGCAATAGTAAACATATAAAAGTGCATGTGTTTTTCCAACCCACCCCAAAATACATATTTTGCATTCGAAATGGTATATGGTAAATACACGAAAATGATTATAGGTGCTGTACGCTTTTCAAGCAGTGTTATCATTCAGTAAAAAAGATGCATATATATCAGCCAAATGATTAGCGAAAATTACACATGAAATGGCTCTGAATACAGAAAAGAAGGTCGAGACCATTTCATCACATATTAATACAGATGCTGTAAATGTGCTAGAGGCTGAGGTAATATATTGTCTCTAGAGTTGCAAAAATAGAAGCTCTGTTCTTTAAGAATAGTTCTACTTTAAGCAGAGTACATGTGCCAGAAAAAAGTAAATATTTTGGAAGTGAAATTTTTTTTTTTTTGCTTTCAGGGGAAAGGATAGATCCAAATATTTTCAGTAGCTCTTGTTTATCAAAGCTGAAGGCCGAATTCAGAGTTCAGGGAACGCTGTGTGCTTGTTGCTTAAAAGTTATTCTTTCTGTTCAGGGGAGAACATCATTTCAGACAGACTCTCTAAAAATTGGTCTTCGGCTTCAGGTGAAAGTTCGACCAAGTTTGAAAATGCCGCAACAGTGCAGTCGTGAGAATGATTGCTATCATCGATGTTAGGATCAGCAATGCTCACAGTAGGTCATACCTGGGTGATGCTGCTCTCATCTCGTACTTCACTGCCACCTAATCGTAGTGGTGAAGTTTCAACGAATGCCGTCATCAGAATGGGAAGCCGCTGGGGACAACACGATGCATGAGCCGTTACAGGACTTAGCAAAGTATCTGTATCCAATGGTACTGCTGATGGTAGCGTAAGACACACGTCCAACACGCATTCTTCTCCGCATAGCATACATCGAAGCACAGGTATGATGCAATTCTGCCAGATAGGTCTGAATGAAAGAAACCAGGTCATGATCAGATCTCTTAGCCGGGCTAATCCAAGGACTTTAGTTATGCGGTCCCGATAGCGTATAGCTAGGATCGTTTCTTCCATCGTTGCTGGAGTCTTGTCTGTGACTTGGCTTGCCATATCGGAGCAGAAGGATCAAAAATAAAATTCCTGCTACGAGTCCCAAAAGAAGTGGTAGGCCGCCAAAGACAGAATGGACAAAATTAGGAAAAATGCCCAGAACTGTTTCGAAGGGTGTTAACAGTCCCGAAAAAATTGTCTTAAATACATGTGGGATACCACTGGTATCTGACATATTTAGGATGTGGCTTAGCATTTCTACGAAATGCACGGGGCAATTTGTTGATAAAAGGCTATGTATCTCTGCCGTCGTCCTTGCAACTTGCAGATCATACGTTTCTTTTGATGACGTTAAGGGCACGGTTGTCTGTAAAAGAACAGACTTCATTCTGCTTAAAGTATCAATTCGAATAGAAGAGATATTCAAAGAAGGCCAAATTGTTGCCTCCGTATCTGGAGTGCTGTTTGGATACAATACTGGCATACAGCAAGTGACCATGGAACTAACGCTTACGAGATAGGCTTTCCCTGGCACCAAGCCACAACAGCTGTGATCCACTATTAGAATATAGCTCCCGTTAGAAAGCCGTCTAAAAATGGCTCTATCTGTGTTGCAGGTGTGCCGTGCTGGTGACATGAAAGGTTATTTGAAGTCCCTTCACAGGCCCCATGCAAGTTAATACCTTGACAAAGAAGTGTACCGCTCAGTGATCTTTTACATTTATTACCACTGAGAAATACATTCCTTTTCTGTTCACTGTAACATGTGTGTGTATAAGGTAGTTTCCATGTTGACTTGATGTACCCTTTACCCAACCTTTCATACTGGCCCGCTGGTATATACTCTTGGCAGTATTTAAATTGGAAAGCTGTTATCGGAATTGTAATTATTCCGTGTATTATCCATTCAATGACAGGTCTTTCTGACATTGTCAATGGTAATCTCTCAAGTTTTTCAATGCTCAGAATCAAATAGTCTGCTCCTTTTTGTGCCAAACTGATTTGTTTATCAGTAAGGTTAAAGATAGAAAATAATGACATTACGTTGATTAAACGCCATGGCACGTAGCCTGAACGCAGATTTTGCAACGTCCAGCCAAGCTGTACAATAGAACGTAATTGGGACTGACCATGTTGTAACATTAGTAAGTCCTGCTCTATTATATCAATAGTAGATGATACAATACTGTCCAGTGAATATATTCTGGAGGACAGAGTCGTTAACCCATTGTCCACAACAGAAAGTGATTTTTCCAAATTAATACGATCAATTTCTCGTATTTTTTCTGCTGTTTCAATTTGCATTACTTTCCAAGCGTCGTTGTACGCAGCGTATATACCGGCCGCTATGAAACGTTTTTGACGCTGTTTGCGTGGTCCCATTATGAAATCACGCAAGTCAGCACCGTCTTTAAGTAAAATCAAGTGTTGCTTAATTTCAGCCAGTGTGGATTTCTGTAGCTATTTGAGGCAGAGTTTCCCTACACTGTATGTTGTAACTATCCCTGGATGTTATCTCTGGGAGTATCTTGGGTCTGGCCTGGTCATTTTGAACCCCTGTAGTTTGTTCAGGAATCTATCTTGACAGTTAGTTGTGTCTGTGGGCCAGATCAACCCTTTTTTCCAATCAGGATGTGTTCTGTTTTGGTTTAAAATATGGGATACGTCCATCTCCATGTCTGTAGTGCTATTACTATCAGGTATGGGTTTTGGAATAGATGGTTTGGTTAAGTCCTTTATCTTGGCTAGGCCAAGACAGGATGTCTGTTGAATGGTGTCATTCAAGAATATTATTTGTTCTAGGATCATGCAGGCTCTAAATAATGCTTCTAAACCTTGGACCTGCCACTCTTTTGTACCCCAGATGGTTTTTGTTTCAATGTTGTTTTTCCAGAAATCAAAACCAAATGTAATCATTTTTTCATAAAATGTTTCTGAATAGATCAATTTAGTGTTTGTCAGCATTGTTTTCATGCCTGTCTTATTTAACATTTTGAAATAAAATGTTTCTGCATCACTTGTGTTAAACCCTGCGAAGTATGGGAATTTCTCACAGAAGGTTTTCGAACTGCTTTAAGGTGGAGTTGCACAATGTTCCCATTGATTATAACTAAAAACATTTCTAGGTTGAGCAGATTTATGCAAATAGTGATGTGCAAAGTAGTTGTAGCAGTACATTTCCTCATAATTTGATGAACCCTGTAAATAATCATGTTCTGTAAATTTTGCTGACATTACTAAATCTGACATCATATCATTAATACTTTCAAAGTCCCAATCATCAGAGAATGTACTCGGTTTTACAAAGTCACTTAATGAAACCTTGAACTGATGTGGATATCTCAAGAGCTCAACCGGGCCATAGATTTCATAATCCGTTTTGTCCCATGCTACCCCACCGGGTATTGGATTGGCTGTGACATTCATTGATGATAGTTCTCTTTTCTCGATGTGAGATGACTTGTGTGGTTTTAGGACCAAGTTGATGTTCTGACTTGCTGTGTCCATTGTACTGTATTTTCCCTCAATGAATTTTCCCAAACAAAGAACCATGATGAGCCAAAGCAGGAGGAAAAGTACACCTAACACAATCCAAAATTCAAACCATGGAGAAATCAGATAGGTTTCTTTGAGTTGATGAAAGAGTTCAGTTACTTTATCTTTAAAAGTTTTTATTGCTGGCGTTACTACCGGTTCGCTTGGATCTTCAGAAAAGTTATCGAAATTGATGAAGTAGCCAGATGCAGTTCTGTCAATTGTGGGAATAGCTTCCGGATTTTCATTTGTTTTTGCATTTTTTGTTTCATTAGCATAGTCTGAGGCTACATAGTTGTAGACAGGTGTTTCTTGACGAACTGTTGCAATTTGGGTTTCAAGAGGCACAAGTTCCATGGCTTTGTTGCATAGTCCTTTTATATTCACTGCAGGTTTATCAAATGTGATTAGTCTCTCAGTTTGAACCTCTTATATTGTAGCAAATTTTGATATTCTGCTATTTCTTGGGAGTCCACTGGGCCTACTACTTATTATTGGCCATATGATTGTGGTTTGACCAGGTCGATGGATACAACTCGGTTCTCCTTTTTACCAGCAAGGGGCGGTAGTACAACTGATCTTGTTCCGATGACAGCTAACACAGGTACTGATTTTCTGTAAGAAGGCCCAAATTCCTTCTTCACCACAATCTTTTCTCTGACCAGATCCCCAATTTTTGGAATCCAGACAGGCCTTGCTGGGACAGGTGGTTTTTCTTCAGTGGCTGTTGGCTGCTGTTTTAACTTTATGTTGCTCAGGCTTTTTCTTGTTTCATTTAATTCCTGTAAAACAGCCAAACGGTCTTTGACATCAAAGCATTTTTCTTTTACCACTGAAGTCTGACTATCTAAGTCCTGAATATGCATTCTAGTACCGAACAATAGTTTGTACGGACTGAAACCTTTTAGAGAATTTCTTGGCAGATTATTGAGACTACGTTGGACACTTGTTAAATGTTGGACCCACCCATCACCCGAACCTAATACCCTCGCTGTTATAGATTGCTTTATGTCTCGGTTTTTTCTTTCCACTACCGCATTTCCCTCAGGATGGAAGGGACAAGAGTATCGCAATTCAATGCCCATGCTGGTCATGGCCTCCTTATAAGCCCGAGAGCTAAATGCAGGACCCTGGTCAGAATGTAGCATGGCAATTGCGTATATGCCGATATGGACTCGCAAATCTTTTGTAACAGTTCTGGCGTCAGCCGAGCGCTGGTGTCTACATTTTAAGTGAATCTAGTCTTAAACATGAATGGGTCACATTTTTCCTGTTGGATTTTGCGTATAGATAGCCTTATGCTTTCTAAAAGAAGGGTCCTGGCATTACTCCGGTCGGTTCGCCACTGCGATCTCTGTTGCAGTTTGGACAGCTCATTGCCAATTTGTAATGTTGCAGGCTCATTCCTGGCCATCAGTATTCTGATTGTGATTCTTTCAGAGATTCCTTGATCTCTTGGTGCCTTAGACCCAATCCCATGTGTGTGTCTGCTATTAAAAAGACTCGCCTGTTCGTGTTTGGAATTACTATATCCCCCACTCCAGGGATTCGAGCAAAAGGAACGGAGTTTGCATCAATTATGTATGTATAATTGAGTGGATAGTTCACGGGTAGTGCTGCACAGTCGCCTTTTGAAGACGTTTTTACCGCCAGCATGGTTTCCCCGTCTATGTATTTTTCTGAACACTTTTTTGTGGCTACGGAAGCCAGATTAGTTGCTTCCGCTGTGGCTGTGTCAGCCAATGAATTCCCTGCAAAGTGAACGCCATCACGCTGATGACTCAGTGTATGTATCACGTGAGTCTTTCGTAGTTCTTTCTGCAAAAGAACTACCTGTTCCCAAAGCCTTTTATGCTTTATTGTGGCACCTGTGTCATCTATGTAATCGTTTTGAACCCAGTTCTGCATGTCATTATTGTAAGACTTGACGCAGTAATGCGAATCGCACACGATTAGTGTGGGGAATTCGCGATCGGCAATATCAAGCGCCATCTTAAATGCTAGTAGCTCAGCTCGCTGATCTGTACAATCTTTTACAGATTGAGTTATAGTGACAAGTGGTCTCAATTTTCCTTCGTGCCACCAGCATTTAACAACCGCGCACGCAGCACTGTTAGCTTGCTTACCCCCAAATGTGGGTTGTGCTGATCCATCTGTATATATTATACAGGCGTAAAGTTCCAGAGGCAGAATTTCGATTGGCAGAGGATATTCTTCTTCATATTTTAGATTTTTTAATATTTTAATTTCCGGGTCAAAATAGAATTTCACTTTTTCTGTAGCAAGAGAATTTTCCCATTGTATCCATTTTGGATCTAATGCCACGGTAGTCAAATTGCGTGGGCTTGTTAATGCCTCAAAGGCTGATTCTGCTGTTAAAACAGTTATCCTTTTGCCTTGGGCTTGGGTTCTTTCTTTTGCTACAGCAGTTTGAATCGCATTTACACTATTTTCCGTAAGACTGAATGTCTTTTCAGCTTGCGTGTACAAATGTGATTTGTAAGCTATTGGTACCGTTTCTCCCTCATTAGAGGTCAGGTACGTGAATCCGCATCTTCCTGGGATGACCCGGATTACAAAGTTGCGTGTGTTTTCGTGAGTTTGCAATTTTGTTTTAGCTAACATGTCTGTTTGCAATGATCTCAAAATTTCTGTGTGTTTCTAAGTCCAATTGATTGGTTTAAAATCAGGTTTTATTAATTCATAGAGAGGTTTAACCCTCTCTGCATAATTTAGAATGTATGTTCTTCCGAAATTCAGGAAACCTAGTATTGATTGTAAGTTCTTCAGCGTTTTTGGTGCTTGGAGTACAGCACACTTCTCTAAAAAGTTGTCTGCTAGGCTTTTGCCTTCACTTGATAATTCATATCCTAAAAACAGGACAGTTAGATGGGCAATTCGTGACTTTTTAAAGTTGAATTTGCAACCCTCAGCTGCGAACCCAAGTATTATGGTGTTCACTCTTTTCAAGTGAGTATCCAGGTAATCATCTGTGAGATAGATGTCATCGACATAAGATAATGCCTCATCATCATATATTTGTAGTAACTCTGTTACCCTTGCTGAGAATAATACTGGGCTACTCTTGAATCCCTGTGGGAGTCGACAGAAATAAACTGTGACCCCATTATTGAGAAAGCGGTCAAATACCTGCTTTTAGGTGCAATGTTTTGACAAAAGAATCCATTAGAGATGTCTAATGTCATTTTGTATTTTTTGCGCACGATGTTATTCATTAGTGCTGCACTGTGTGAGTTTTGTACTGCAAATGTTTTGCAACATGAGTTAAGGTGTCTGTAGTCCAATACTAGACGATATGAATCATCTGGCTTGGAGACAGGAAACAAAGGATTGTTCATTTGTGAGGTGCATGTTTCAATCACCCCCTGATATTCAAGTTGATCTAAGATCTCCCTGACTTGCTTTTTAGCTTCTTGTTTAATTGGGTACTGCCTTTGTGCAGTGGGTTGACATTTTAACTGGATTTTATGAGGAGGAGAATCCTCATCCCATCCTACATGATTTTTGTATAATGCAGGAGCTTGGGCTACTGCCCATTTTCTTGCATATGTATATTTTCTATGAATTGGAATATCATTTGAGAAGGCAGGCATAATCATTTCTTCGCCATGAGGGCACTCCCTGACAAACTCTGGTGGCCAGTCTTTCTCAGCTAAAAGGATGTCATAGCCTTTGGAAAGGTTATCCCAAAATAGACCCCTTACTTTCCTAGTCTTATCTCCCTCTATACGTAATGTTATTTCGTATATTTTATGAGGTTTGCTAACTCTGGTATCTGCAGTTTCCACCTGAATGTATTCATTCGTGTCCACTGTCTCCAGAAGATTCATCAGGATCTTGCGAGCTATGGTCACTTCTGCTGCGCTGTCTAGCATTGTCTGAGCCCACTCTCCGTTTTTCAGTTGTGTCCTCAGTATCCTCGGCATGTTTAATTATTTTAATACTGGCTACCTTCTTTCTTGGAAATTGTAATCTTTTACTTTGATGAGCAGGTTCCTTGTCTTTGGACTTGACGTGCTCTTCCCTGTGTTCTGACCGTCCTCTTCTTTCCGATTTCTGCGAGGAAGTCTGAAAAGATCGAGAGGGACGTGTATCAATATCTTGATATCTATCATGTTTCTTCAGATTATCTCTATTTCTAAGGTTGTATCTTTTCTCAGAGGGCCCCCTCTGGGGAGACTTGTTTCCTCGGTCTGGAGATCTTTCTCTTCGTTGAGGAGACCTTCCTCTGGACTGGAATCTTTTTCCCTTGGGAGTGGTTTGTTTATTTCCATCCCAACTCTTTTTTGGAGTGTTTATATTATTTTTAATAAAGGTTTTTTCAGGATTTTCAGTTAGTTGGGGTTTTACTGGTTTCCCACCCAAACTATCTCTTCCTAGTTCTTCATAGGATTTTTCTATGATTCTGGCAAGTTCAAATGGTTGTTCTGTTATATCTGTTTCTTTCAAATTCTGGAGGTAAGTTATATCCTCCGTTGCCAATTGAACTAACTCTCTATATGCCTTTGTTAATTCTTTTATTTTAACTAAGAGTTCTTTGTTTGACATTTTATCAATGTCTGGATGTGGTGTGTAGCTGGCTAGAACCGGCCACGTTGCTCCTGGTCTACCTAGTGGACCGAGCCTGGTGATGTGATTATTATGTTTTAGGGCGCCTTTAAACCAGAGCAGGTGCTCTTGGTAATTTAATGGGATTTCAACCTCCTCGACAGGAGTGTATTCATCCGGAGGTTCCTCCATTTTGTAATAGTGGGATTCGTGTGTTACAGCGTTTGCTGCTGGAAAGTTTATCCATGAATAAAATACCTCTGTCTGCCGATATTCATGGGCCTCTACCAAGAATATGACTGTACCACCTCGTGATGTCAGTCCATTTTCTATAAGTTGAAGAGTTATAGTTTTTCTTATGTTGACCGGAATGAGTATAACATTCGGGTCATTGTCTTGGAGACGTGTGTCATCCGTTAGGAGTTGAGCTGCTATTCTAGCTGCCTCCCTTTCGTCTTCACTTTCCACCATTTTACTGACAGAAAGTTTTTGTTGCAGATCAAGTTTCAAGGAAACAAAGATTAGGTGCACAATATTTTGGAACACTGTATCCTTCAACGTTGACTAAACCAACAACTATACATAGGAATCTCTTCCTACTAAGTTACGGCGGATTTTAACCTTTTACCCACTCCAGACGTCTATTGGAGTTTTTACAGGAAAAGGGTCTGTGTGAAAAAGAACGACTCAGTTACTCTAACGTCTTGCGTTAGATTTATCGCCTTACCAAACGTTGGGCGCCATGTAGTGTAGTTCCTATATTCCCAATAGGCTCTGCGCATTGGAATAATATAAGCAGCAGTGTAGACGTAGGACTGAGGTCATCTAGGTCTCTACTGACTATATTAGACTTAAGGTTTGCCAGCTAGCTCAGAGGTCACCAGAAACTTTCTCGAATAAACGAGGAGGAGTTTAACCTCCCTGGATAGACAAGAAGGGATAAGCTTCTGACAACCATAAAACATGACAACTTTTCTCCCTCAGAATAAGAGTGTATCTCTAGAGTCGTGTGAAAACAATAGACAGCTATTTCACTCAGTCAAGTGTGCATACTTAGTTTCACCAGAGTGCAGAGAAAAGAGAGACGGGCGTTTTCAATAAAAGGTGTAATTTATTGAGCAGTCTTCTTTCTCATGCAAGAGAAATGAATTGCCACAATTGCAATACTCATAGTAAAGTAAAGTGCGTACAGTAAAAGGAGTATTATGAAATAATACTGTAAAAGCACTGATATGGTTTCTTAGCCCTACGATACCTTAAAATAGATAAAATATATACATACATATATACATTGACTAACGTACTCAATTGGTGCTTCTAAATACGCCTACCCTCGTGTACCTGACCTAAGCCTAATTCGTGGGAAGGAGTAAGTAAGTAGCAGTTTAAGTTAAGTTGGTTTTGCCAAGAATCTGACTCAAGAATTCTCTTTAGGAGTTTAGTCAGCTCCGTACCTGGGTAATAGAAAGTAGGAGGTCTGGTATCTCTTGTTCAGGACTCGATATCCCAGTAACTCGCGAAGGTATCTGGAAACACCGGAGCTAGATTTCTCGGCAGGAGAAAAGACAGCCTCTCTCTCAGTGCGTCAAAGAGGAGGGGTGACGTCCGTGGGCTCTCGCATCAGCTCTGCTCCAAAACCACCACCGTGTGTTTGCTTAAGGCAACGTTGGTATATTTATACCTGAAAGGTGCCGGGTTTGACGTAAGGCTGGACATAAGACATCAATAAAGATGTCACTAAGAACTGGCCGTTCTTACAGTGCTCACAAGAGTTCTAGGACGAAATCAAAACAAAAGCAATGGGGATTTCCCAGGTTGCTGGAGGTTTGGTTTGTTTAGAGAACTCGTTGTGCTTTCTAGGAGTCCGGGGAAGTAGCCTTGCTTAATGTGACTGCACGGGCTACGACTAAATATGGATATGATTCTTATGCCTTTATAAGGATATTATGTATTATAGCCATATAAGGGCATACATTAGGAATATCAGATTAGGGTCCTAGATAGAAACACAATAAGGGGCCCAGGGTGCGCTACCTCGATGGTGCATCTTTCAAACCCATCCAATGACTGGCTCCGCGGTGACGGAGCACGCCTTCCGCAATTTTTAAACCTGCATCATGCCACCGCAATCGTCGCTCCCATTGGCTGTAGGCTATGCCCCATGGCAGTGATGCACCGCAGGGGCCCGGGGTGCACTACCGCGATGTTGCATCTTTCAAACCCATCCAATGACTGGCTCCGCGGTGGTGGAGCATGCCTTCCGTGATTTTCAAACCTGCATCATGCCACCGCAATCGTCGTTCCCATTGGCTGTAGGCTATGCCCCATGGCAGTGATGCACAGCAGGGGCCCGGGGTGCGCTACCGCGATGTTGCATCTTTCAAACCCATCCAATGACTGGCTCCGCGGTGGTGGAGCACGCCTTCCGCGATTTTCAAACCTGCATCATGCCACCGCAATTGTCGTTCCCATTGGCTGTAGGCTATGCCCCATGGCGGTGATGCACCGCAGGGGCCCGGGGTGAGCTACCGCGATGGTGCATCTTTCAAACCCATCCAGTGACTGGCTCCACGGTGGCGGAGCACGCATTCCGCGATTTTCAAACCTGCATCATGCCACCGCAATCGTCGCTCCCATTGGCTGTAGGGTATGCCCCATGGCGGTGATGCACCGCCGCGGACAGGTGGTATCAACCGCCATATGTGTGGCACAGCATGCCCACCACCAGCAACCCCTGCCTCCATGCCAATGTCTACCGCACTTGTGGACCGGGGTGGTGCTGGTGTCACACCGCCGCGGACAGGCGGTATCAACCGCCATATGTGTGGCGCAGCATGCCCACCGCCAGCAACCCATGCCTCCATGCCAATGTCTACCGCACTTGTGGACAGGGGTGGTGCTGGCGTCACACAGCCGCGGGCAGGCGGTAGCTAGACACCAGCACCACCCCCGTCCACAAGTGCAGTAGACCTTGGCATGGAGGCATGGCTTGCTGGCGGTGGGCCTGCTGTGCCACAAATATGGCGATTTATACCACCTGTCGGCGTCGGTGTGACACCAGCACCACCCCCGTCCACAAGTGCGGTAGACATTGGCATGGAGGCATGGGTTTGTGGCGGTGGGCATGCTGTGCCACACATATAGCGGTTGATACCGCCATATGTGTGGCCCTGCATGCCCACCACCAGCAACCCATGCCAATAGCCACCGCAATTGTGGATGAGGGTGGTGCTGGTGTCACACCGCCACGGACAGGCGGCAGTTTGCGCAAATTTGGTCACATGCAATGGGAATTTGAACCGTGAACTCTGCATCACCACACAGCAGCAACAGGTTTAATGGCACATCATTGTACACACAATTGCATCTCTTGGTATCAGGCACATGTGGTTGCATGCTATGTGTGACGCACATTGCTCTGTGTTCCTACATTGTCACTGATGCATTTGATGGTTGTAGATGGCTGACAGTGTGAAGCTGGTGTTAATTATGTGTAACCAAGCACTGTGCTGTGGGTCTGTGCTGACCTTGGCAAGGGTTGTCTCACTGTATGGTGTTGTTCCATACTTGTGCCACCATATCAGGCCATGCACACAAGTTTGACATCTACTGTGATCATTGTGCTCTTGATGTGCGCCAGCTTCACATGACTATACTAAATGTATACCCTTGTTTGAATATATGATGCTATATGCACACCCTAGAAACAATTTTGAGTCTCCTTGTATCCTTGCAAGCAATGCTACAAGCATGCACATTTAACTGCCTCTCAAATATTACCTTGTTGGATTTTGTTTGTTTTTTATATCCTCCTACCCTGCTCCCACGTTTGTTTATGGGTTATACTCCTGTTGTTTTTTACACAGCTTCACATGATGCATTGAGGTGTGACAGGTAAAGCAGATGTGTGTGAGTCATTCATGGCCATCTCACACACTTTTGTGGATGTTACTGGATGAGTCGTGCACATGTGGAATGTCCAGTTCAGGTATTTACATTGATATTCTGTTATGTTGTGGAACATGTTTTCGGTAAATGGATTGGTGTGTCCCCAATTTATACACATGTAACCTTGTGTGTCACGCATATCATGTGGAATTTATAATGTTTAGCGTAGCATGATCCATGGTATGTGCTGGGTCAACTTCTTGATGGTTGTCATTGACATGTGTCCATGTACATCACACCTAGGAGGAGGCCAAATCTCATACACCACCTGACAGTGCTGGGGGACATGGAGGATGGTGCGATAATCCAAAAATTCCGCCTCGACAGGGCAAGCCTCAAAACCCTTTGGGACCAGTTGGAGCCCCACCTACAGCCTCATCGCCGCCACCGACTGCCTTCACACCCACATGCAAGGTGATGGCAGTCCTCCACTTTGTTGCTACTGGTTCCTTCCAGAAGACCGTGGCCGCTGCTGCAGGGATGTCGCAACCCATGCTCAGCATGGTGCTGAGGGATGTTCTTGCAGCCATGATGTTAAAGAAAGATCAATACATACATTTCCCATGGGGAGCAGAATTGCCAGGAGTGAAGGGTGACTTCTATGCCCTTGAGCACATACCACATGTTGTAGGTGCCATCGATTGCACCCATGTAGGTCTGGTGGCGCCACAGGCCACTGAGCATATTTTTAGGAATTGGAAACATTATAATTCTATTAATGTGCAGGTGGTGTGCCTTGCGGACATGACGATTTCGCATGTTTGTGCAAAATTCCCCGGCTCCGCACATGATTCCTACGTCATGAGGACCAGCATGTTGCCCCGTATGATGGGTAACCTGCATCCCGATCGTGCTTGCATTGTGGGTAAGTATGCCTTGTGATATGGCGTGAGGTGTGTTTGTGACCTGCTGCACTCAGCCTGGGCGACATTGAAATTTGTGTTTTTATTTCCTAGGTGACTCAGCATATCCCAGTCGACTCTGGCTGCTGAGTCCAGTGCGAAATCCCAGGACCCCGGCTGACGTCAGGTACAATGAGGCACATGGCAGGACCCGACGTGTCATTGAGCGGACTTTTGGGCTACTCAAATCAAGATTCCGCTGCCTTGACCGGACTGGAGGAGCACTGGCATACTCGCCTGGGAAGGTCTGCAAGATCATTGTGGCATGCTGTATGCTGCATAATTTGGCCGTTCACAAGAAGATTCCCCTGATCCTGGATGATGGAGAGAAACCAAGGCCCGCAGCTGCCCAAGGACCTGAGTCCAGTGAAGAGGACAGTGGAGAGGAGGAAGGAGTTAACATTCGTCAGCAGCTCATCAACCGCTACTTCACTTGAAAGTGTGTACAGAGGTTCAACTTGCACATTATCTATTGTGGTGGTTGTTGTGCAGGGCTATCTGCGGATGGTAGAGACAGGCACATGTTCAGTCACCTGTCTGTGGTAAATGTGACATTAACTTTCCATATGGGGACGTATGCTGGACTCTATTTCTTCACACCTGCAGCCCATTGTCTTGTATGCCATTAGTCTCTGGTGAATGTTTTGTGTAGCGTACTGTCTGTGATGCCACTATGACACCAGTGACTGTTGTTCTGTTGTGACTCCCTAGGTGCTTCAGAATAATCCTGCCCTACATACTGTAAATCATTTGGACACATCATGGACATTGTCAACACTGTAAATATTGCACTAAAAACGATACTGCACAAAATCTGGTGTGTCAGGTATTTTATTTTGAAAGTGGACATGTGATTTGTCTAGTCGTTAGAGTTATCTCTATGTATATAGAGATAACTCTAACGACTAGTCTCCTATGTGACTTAGAGTATATCCATGTGTATCCCCTCCTAGTATATGTAGTAGACCTTTGTACTATCTACCATTCCTATGTGACTCTTAGAGTATATCCAGTCATATCCCCTCCCTATGTATATAGAGATAACTCTAATCACTAGAACATGCAGTAGTCCGCTATGCTCTCTACCATTCCTATGTGACTCTTAGAGTATATCCAGTCTTATCCCTTCCCTATGTATATAGAGATAACTCTAATCACTAGTATATGCAGTAGTCCGCTGTGCTCTCTACCATTCCTATGTGACTCTTAGAGTATATCCAGGTGTATCCCTTCCCTATGTAGATAGAGATAACTCTAATCACTAGTATATGCAGCAGACCTTTGTACTATCTACCATTCCTATGTGACTCTTAGAGTATATCCATTTGTATCTCCTCCTTGTGTGACTTTGCCTCTTGTACATTTGCAATTTTTTCCGTTTGTATCCTTTATGTAACGCATGTAATCCTAAGTCCTTATGTTTTCAACGGATTCTTATGTAAAGCGCTCTGACACCTTCGGGTAAAGTTTGCGCTATATCAAATCGCACAAATAAATAAATAAATAAATAAATAAATATTTACATGAAGGTGGGGAATGAGCAGTTAGTTGACAGACATGGATGTGGTGACCCAGTCCAACAGATAAGTGCCATTGCCAAGGAAATGTGGGGAAAGACAGTCCCAACAGTCAATGCAGTGGGGAAGAGGGTTGCCATCAGGGCTGGCTCCGTGCCTGGCGTGTGGCAGGTACTTTGCTTCCGGGGACTCCCAGCCTCTTCTTTGGACGCCCCCTTTATCTTTTTGGCAGTGGGGGGCCTGCTGACTGGCCAGCGGTGTCAGAGGACTCGCCCCTCTCTGTTGGCGCAGGGGAGGATGGTGCACTGTCATCCTGCGACACAACAAGAGGGGGCAGAGGTGTTGGTTGGGACACAGGCCTGTCCCTCTGCAACGCCACTTGCTGGGCCATGAGGTCCACCATTTGACCTAGACGTCTGTCGATGGACCTCATCAGCAGGATGAGCTCACTTAAAAGTCCGTACGACCGGCCACTTTGTCCCTGGACCTGTTTATATGCACCGATGACTCGGGTGAAGTGGTCCAGGGATGGTGTACCAACCTCCTGATGTCTGGGGAGGACCCTGGCCCTCCCACCTGCCCTGCTGCCACTGACCTGTTGCCTCGCCACGGTGGGTCCTCGCACACTCTTCCTGCCCTCCACAGTTGGTGTTGTGTCCTGGTCGTCCCCTGGGACAGGGAGGGTGCTGGTGATGGTGGTGGCCGAGGTGGTAGCGGTGGAGGCACAGGCCGTGACTGCAGGGGTATGCTGTGCAGTTATTGTTGCAGCAGACGTGGTGGAGGGGAGGATGGGGTCCTGGGCCCGGTTTGGCCTTGGCACACTAGAAGGGCCGGCCTCGAGCTTATTGTCCAAACTGTCCTGGGAGTCTACATCCGTGAGTCCATGTACCGGGGTGGAGACTGTCTCTGCTGGTTGATGTTGTCCGCAGCAGCAAGATCTTCACCACCTGTGGATTATATGGAAAATGGTCAGTGTTGGGCAATGTGCGGGGATTCTGTTAGCTGCATGTCATCTGCTGTCTGTACACTACACAATTGAGACAACTTTTGTATTCTGTTACAGGCAATACTGGCTGTTATGTGTGTAAAGTAGCATACCGAGGCCAGTAAACATATGAACTGGCATAAATCAATAGATAAATAAAGTCAAATTTGAATAGCAACAGACTAGATTAGCATAAAAAGATACATTTTAATGAATTTTGATAAAAAGTGTCATGAATTAGACCATTGACATATTGATAAAAGATAATAAAACAAATGACATTAATACATTGTTGTATACAGTAAGATAAATAGGGAGATGGTTTCCTGTCTACGCGTTTCGATACATTGGAGGTGTCTTCTTCAGGACAATACCATCATGATACTGAAAATAAAATGAACAATGTTTTAATAATTTGTCTTTATGCTAAATAGTCTAGATACAGTTTGTTGACTTTATATCGGCCAGTTATTTGATAGAGTTTCATGATGTACCGCATCATTTTAAATTCATCTCTTTGACATACAACACAGAAAAAAAGATATATACATTCATCTCTTTAACATACAACACAAAGCAAAAAGATATATAAGTTCAGTTCCAATGATATGATTCTAATGGGACGAAATCGAACATTCTATGTTGACTCAGCGTGGAAATATTTTCAAATTTAGCTATAGAGAAAGAGGTACCTAGCTCCCAAAATTAAACATTCCATGTTGACTCAGCATGAAAATATTTTCAAATTTGACTATGGAGAAAGAGGTACATAGCTCCTAATATATAAGTATAAATGATGAAGATAAAAAGAATAAAAGGAGGGAGAATTGGAGTTAAGGATAAGAAATGGGAGAGTACTGGTGTTCACTTGTAACCTAGATAAGTTAGGGTTAATAGAAAATAGAACTATAAATTTAATGGCTATGGCATTATTCTGTTACCTGTATGGAGATCTTCCTGATGGGTTGGAGCCGCGTATTTTTTAATATCTGTATGCACGTAAATTATTTAAGGTCACGTATAACATTGGGTAAGTTTTTATCCAGAGCAGGCCGTCGGTGATCTATAATAGGGTATGATGTGACAAAGGGACAAAGCGTGCAATTGGAGGCATTTTTTGAAATTAACTCCCTAGGCTAGTTTCTCTCTTACCTATATCTGGTTTAAACCCGTTGATGTAATTTTGCGTAGAGCCGTTAGTGGTTTGTTAGGTTGCAGTACACTCGGTATCTGCAAATACAAATCATTGTATTTAAATGAGAGCAGCGAGGAGCTGCGCGCTGTCCGTGGATAGGGTTGACAGTGGCAGTGTCTACCCGTTCTACTTGAGGACAGACAGCTTGTACCAGGTCAGGTACATAGGAACGAGGTACTAACTGCCTGCAACCAGGAAATCTGAAGATTTTAATATTTTTAACTGCGTCGTTTGGTTGATCCTAA
This sequence comes from Lissotriton helveticus, assembly GCF_964261635.1. NCBI lineage: Eukaryota > Metazoa > Chordata > Amphibia > Caudata > Salamandridae > Lissotriton > Lissotriton helveticus. Next base: position 730,600,194 of record NC_136068.1, read on the forward strand.
AAACCACTCGTTTGACCTGCACACTTACTAAAAATCTGTGCGCATGCTCTTTAGTGCATTTGGGGGTGATTTTAAAACTTACCTGCACTCTGCAGTCAGTGCTCGATGTTGTAGCCTGCCCGCCCCGGTCCGACTCGGCAATTATTGCCGTAGAGCGGAGGGCGGACAGGTAAGAGCCTGACAAACTTCCTCACTTCCGCTAGTGTATCAGGTAGCGGTCTAGCCTCCCACAAGGAGGGGCTATTTAGGCAGCGAGGAGCTGCGCGCTGTCCGTGGATAGGGTTGACAGTGGCAGTGTCTACCCATTCTACTTGAGGACAGACAGCTTGTACCAGGTCAGGTACATAGGAACGAGGTACTAACTGCCTGCAACCAGGAAATTTGAAGATTTTAATATTTTTAACTGCGTCGTTTGGTTGATCCTAAAAACCACTCGTTTGACCTGCACACTTACTAAAAATCTGTGCGCATGCTCTTTAGTGCATTTGGGGGTGATTTTAAAACTTACCTGCACTCTGCAGTCAGTGCTCGATGTTGTAGCCTGCCCGCCCCGGTCCGACTCGGCAATTATTGCCGTAGAGCGGAGGGCGGACAGGTAAGAGCCTGACAAACTTCCTCACTTCCGCTAGTGTATCAGGTAGCGGTCTAGCCTCCCACAAGGAGGGGCTATTTAGCCCTCTCGTCGCCCTGAGTGCGCAGCGGTCGCGCGCAGGCGAGCGCCTGAGGACGCGCCTGAGACAAGCCAGAGAGAAGCCCGTCTGTGCCCGTCCGTGCCAGGACGGGGCTAGGGGCAGGACACCATGGCTGTTCCATCAATCTCCATGAGGATTCCTGATGCCGGCCGCATAACATATTCATCACAGGTACTATGGGATTTATGTCCCAGTATGTCCTACACATGTGCCGTCACTTTCCATTCGAATCTAGAAGACCCTTTCACGTGCCCTAACTGTTTTACACATTTCGGCTCTGAGTTAGCGGCCAATAATTCCTTGCGAGTGCCACCCGCAAGGCCCTGTCTAACATCTAATACCGGCCCAGTAAAGATTATCAAGGATCCCACTCCTATAGGAAGCAAACATTTGTTATGTAACGTGCGTTCACTATCAAAGCACGCTCCACAGGTGTGGGACCTGATATCTACAGGGAAGCCTGATCTCTGTTTTTTAACGGAGACTTGGCTTAAGCCTCATTCAGTCCCAGCCATCACTCTAGGTATCCCGATGGGTTATAAGATCTCTAGACTGGACCGCCCACATAAAATAGGTGGAGGAATAGCCATTGTATATAGGGAGGAGCTAATTGTTACTATATTGGAGGAAATTAGCACTCCTCTGATGGAATTAATGATTTTTAAACTTAGCTCTACCTCTAGGGAGAACAGAAGGGGTGCGGTTTTATATCGACCCCCAGGCTCGAGTGTGGATTTCTCGATCGCACTTATGGAGGTTCTGGCACCATTCATCTTAAACAATCAGAATTTCCTACTAGTGGGGGATTTCAACTTCCACAGTGAACTGGAGACATGCATGGAGGCCAGAACACTTCTTACTGATATGGAACATTTAGGTCTGAAAAAAATGAATCAGGGACCCACACATGAGGCAGGCCATACGTTGGATTTGGTGTTCTCCAACTCATTTTTAAATATGTGCCCATCCCCCATTCAAGCAGAATGGACCGATCATTTTATTCTAAAATTTTACACTAAACCCATGGGTAAACCAAGTGTACCGACTGCTTTGGCGACCAAAAGAAGACCATGGCACAAATTGACACAGGACACCTTTCGAGAAGCCTATCAAGCCCCCATAATTAACGAGCATGAGGGAATAATGCCAATTGAGCTCAATCGCTTTGCAAATGCTGTAAATGAAGCAATTGATGGCATCATACCACTTAAAACGTATAAACCCCGCCAAGCAGCCAGACAAGAAGTCTGGTACTCCGAAGACCTGAGACACATGAAACAAAAGACCAGGAAGCTTGAAAAAGTGTGGAGACATTCTCGGAAGCCGGAGGATAAACAATGCTACTTAACATCCCTTAGATCCTATCGTAAGGCAATAAGGATGGCTCGGAAAAGCCATATTGCGATGCAACTTGCAGAGGCTGGGAAGGACTCTAAAGTTCTTTTTCAAATCCTGCAAACTTTTACCAAGCCTGTAGCATGCGAGACGGCGGAGATTGCTTCCCAAGAACTATGTGACGGGATCTCATTCTTCTTTATGAAGAAAATTGATACGATCTATGCCAAGATATTGGCCACTAAATCGATGGAAGTGGCCGATCTTAACAACCTCCCTCACAATAGTACACAGCAGAACACACAGGCCAACCGTTTAAAAAACTTCCCCCTTATTTCTTTGGAGGAAGTCATTTCCCTTATAAAAGTAATTAAGAGCGGTAGTCCGCAGGATACTGTTCCCGCCCGTATCATGCCTATGCTGGCCGATATTCTTGGTCCAGACATCCAGAAACTAATTAATCTGTCATTAAGCACGGGAGAAGTCCCGAGAGATTGGAAACAGGCACTGGTAAGACCGCTAAGGAAAAATACCACCATTCCTTGGACGGATCTTGCCAACCTGCGACCCATCTCTCTCCTTCCCTTTATGGGCAAGATGATGGAGAAGTTTGTTAATGGACATCTGTCCAGGTTTGTTGAGGAGACACATGGACTGGATCCCTCTCAGTCGGGTTTCAGGCCAAGACACAGCACCGAGACCACCTTGCTGTCAGTCGCAGACGATCTACGTATGTACCAGGATGGGGGTTATTCCGTCATCCTGGTTCTATTGGATCTGTCTGCGGCGTTCGACACCGTGTCACATGACATCATGACCACCAGACTTGTCAACATCGGTCTGGAAGGTGTAGCTCTGGCATGGCTGAGGAGTTTCCTGACCGACCGCACCCAGACCGTCACCTTGGGTGCCTACCGGTCAGAGGAGTTGGGGATCTCAAAGGGGGTGCCACAGGGGTCTTGCTTAAGCCCGACCCTGTTTAATATCTATGTGGCCCCCCTGGCAAACATCATGAGATCCCATGGGTTCATCCCTATGTCATACGCGGATGACACCCAACTCCTCTTCCCGTTTAAACATCTTACGGATACGGTCAGGAATTCTTTCTCCTTGGGGATGAAGGCAGTGGCTCACTGGATGGCATCAAACTTCCTGCAATGCAATGTGGCAAAAACGGAGGTGATGCTGTTCGGTGAGGCAAAGCTCCTACGGTCCCCAGACTGGTGGCCGCAAGATCTTGGCCCAGTCCCAGAGCCAAAGCAGGTGGTAAAAAATCTCGGTGTGCGTCTGGACCAGGAGCTCTCTTTAAAACAAAACAGCAACCAAGTGGTGGGCTCATGTTTCCATGTGATCGCTATGCTGAGGGAAGTCTTCCCCTTGCTCCCTGACTCAACTAGGAGAACGTTAGTGCAGGCCCTTATACTGAGTCGACTGGACTACTGCAACGGGATGCTCCTATCAGTAAACGAGGGAGTTATTGCGAGATTGCAGGTAGTCCAGAACACGGCGGCCCGCCTTGTCCTAAATCAGCCTCCCCGCACACCATCGAAGCCTCTTTTGAACATCCTACATTGGCTACCCATCAAACAAAGGGTGAAATACAAGATAGGGTGCACTATACATAGAAGTCTCCAGAACAAAGGCCCAGAGTATCTAAATAATAGATTCTCTCTCTATAAACCCGTTCGATCCTTGAGATCCAGTGAACAAGGTCTCTTACAGGTTCCAAGAGCCAGAAAGACCAGACAAGGTGGAAGAGCTTTGTCCATCGCCGGACCAAGATTGTGGAACAGCCTTCCTCTTTCCTTGAGACTCTGTCAGGAATATCTCCCATTTAGGAAACAGTTAAAAACCTTCTTATTTCCTAATTAATGACATCTGCCTACCTACTGTTACAAGCTGAAAAGGTTCTCAAAGGCGCGGAGATACTCCTCCGGGAGATGATCCTAGCGCGATACAAACCCGCAAATAAAATAAATAAATAAGAGTATTATGAACAACATGATGAATCAAGTAGCATGATACTGTGGCTAAGCTACCACCTACCTGCAAAATTACATCAACGGGTTTAAACCAGATATAGGTAAGAGACAAACTAGCCTAGGGAGTTAATTTAAAAAAATGCCTCCAATTGCACGCTCCAAAAGATCTCTCCCTTTCTTTCAGGAAGATCTCCATACAGGTAACAGAATAATGCCATAGCCATTAAATTTATAGTTCTATTTTCTATTAACCCTAACTTATCTAGGTTACAATTGAACACCAGTACTCTCCCATTTCTTATCCTTAACTCCAATTCTCCCTCCTTTTATTCTTTTTATCTTCATCATTTATACTTATATATTAGGAGCTATGTACCTCTTTCTCCATAGTCAAATTTGAAAATATTTTCATGCTGAGTCAACATGGAATGTTTAATTTTGGGAGTTAGGTACCTCTTTCTCTATAGCTAAATTTGAAAATATTTCCACGCTGAGTCAACATAGAATGTTCGATTTCGTCCCATTAGAATCATATCATTGGAACTGAACTTATATATCTTTTTGCTTTGTGTTGTATGTTAAAGAGATGAATGTATATATCTTTTTTTTCTGTGTTGTATGTCAAAGAGATGAATTTAAAATGATGCGGTACATCATGAAACTCTATCAAATAACTGGTCGATATAAAGTCAACAAACTGTATCTAGACTATTTAGCATAAAGACAAAATATTAAAACATTGTTCATTTTATTTTCAGTATCATGATGGTATTGTCCTGAAGAAGACACCTCCAACGTGTCGAAACGCGTAGACAGGAAACCATCTCCCTATTTATCTTACTGTATACAACAATGTATTAATGTCATTTGTTTTATTATCTTTTATCAATATGTCAATGGTCTAATTCATGACACTTTTTATCAAAATTCATTAAAATTTATCTTTTTATGCTAATCTAGTCTGTTGCTATTCAAATTTGACTTTATTTATCTATTGATTTATGCCAGTTCATATGTTTACTTGCCTGGGTATGCTACTTTACACACATTATTTGCCCTGACCCAGGAGTGTTATCCATATCGGGGGTCCTTGTTATTTTCCATATAAATACTGGGTGTTATTACATGGTGCATGCCAACATCATGAACTCATACATGTCCTGTGTCAATGCATTGCATTCAATTGGTGCCGTGTGTAGTGTTGCAGGTCTCCCAGATAGAAACAGCTAGAGCTGTGAGGATGGCTACCTACCTGTGAGTCTGTTTGATAAACAGTGCAACGGCTGACACATGCTCCAGGGTGGGGGAGGCCTCCATGCTGCTTGGGGTGTTGGACAGGGGTCATGCTGGGAGTAGTAGTAATACAGTCCTCCCACCCCCAAACAGTCTTCCAATACATGACGGCTACCTACCTGGTAGGTGATGGAGAACAGTGCAATGGCTCACACATGCTCCTGGGTGGGGGGCCCTCCATGCTGCTGGGGTGTAGGGCAGGAGGCATGCAGGGATTAGTAGTAATACAGGCCTCCCACCCCCAAACAGTCTTCCAATACAAGATGGCTACCTACCTGGTAGGTGATGGTGAACAGTGCAATGGCTGCCACATGCTCCAGGGTGGGGGAGGCCTCCATGCCACTGGGGTGTGGTATAGGGGGCATGCTGGTAGTAGTAGTAATACAGTCCTCCCACCCCCAAACAGTCCTCCAATACAAGATGGCTACCTACCTGGTAGGTTATGGTGAACAGTGCAATGGCTGACACATGCTCCTGGGTGGGGGGCCTCCATGCTGCTGGGGTGTGGGACAGGGGGCATGCTCGGAGTAGTAGTAATACAGTCCTCCCACCCCCAAACAGTCCGCCAATACAAGATGGCTACCTACCTGGTAGGTGATGGTGAACAGTGCAATGGCTGACACATGCTCCAGGGTGGTGGAGGCCTCCATGCTGCTGGGGTGTGTGACAGGGGGCATGCTGGGAGTTGTGATACAGGCCTCCCACCCCAAACAGTCCTCCAATACAAGATGGCTACCTACCTGTGAGTCTGTTTGATAAACAGTGCACTGGCTGACACATGCTCCTGGGTGGGGGGGGCTCCAGGCTGCTGGGGTGTGTGACAGGGGGCATGCTGGGAGTTGTGAAACAGGCCTCCCACCCCCCAAACAGTCCTCCAATACAAGATGGCTACCTACCTGTGAGTCTGTTTGATAAACAGTGCAATGGCTGACACATGCTCCTGGGTGGGGGGGGGCTCCATGCTGCTGGGGTGTGTGACAGGGGGCATGCTGGGAGTTGTGATACAGGCCTCCCACCCCCAAACAGTCCTCCAATGCAAGATGGCTAACTACCTGGCAGGTGATGGTGAACAGTGCAATAGCTGACACATGCTCCAGGGTGGGGGAGGCCTCCATGCTGCTGGGGTGTGGGACAGGGGGCATGCTGGGAGTGGTAGTGCAGGCCTCCCTCCCCCAAACAGGCCTCACAGTGAAGATGGCTGGCTACCTGTTAGGTGAAGCTGAACAGTGCAATGGTGTTCGGGTTGTGAAAGGAAGTAGTTATCAGTGGGTTGTTTGGCATTTGTTTGTACTTACCAGCCTCCGTTCCCCCGGCTACTCCTGTGAGACTCTCAGGATGCAGTATGGCAAGCACCTTCTCATCCCATGGTGTGAATGTTTTCTGTAGGATGGGAGGGCCACTGCCAGTCACCTTCGCCAGCTCCCAGTTCTTGCTCCTCTTCTCCTTGACAACCCTCTTCAGATCATGCCACCGCCTCATGATCTCCTTCTTGGATCACGGGGTGGTCCCTACTGCATTGACCCTTTGGACTATCCTTTCCCACATTTGTGTCCTTGTGGCTAATGGTGTCTGTTAGACCAGGCTACCAAACAGTTGTGGTTCCACTCTCACTATCTCATTGACCATGACTGTCAACTCACCCTCTGTAAATTGCGTCATTTTTGGTGCTGCCATGGTGGTTGGTGTTTGCAGTGTTTGTGGGTACAGGGGTGTGTGTGGTGGGTGTGGTGTTGAGGTGTGAGATGTGTTGTGTGCTGGGGAGTTTTTGGTGCTGGCATGATGGTGGTGGTGGTAATGTGTGTGCTGTTTTATTTTGCCTCTCCTCTCAGATGTGGTGAATGCCCTTCTCTTCTAGAGTGTTGCAAAGAATTGTGGTCAGTGAAGGACCTGTATTTATACTCAGCTGTGTGGGTGTGTCCAATTTGGCCTTTGCTGTGAGGTGCATTGTAGGTGTTGTCCTGAGAGATTTTTTATTTTTTATTTTTTGTTACATTGGTATGTGTTTTGTGTATTTGTGGGGCATGGCTACCTTGATTTGTGCTCAGTTAGGCATCGTTGCGGTGTTTTGGCTTCGTCTGCCATGTTTTTCATGTACCGTCCGCGGCTGTGGCTATGCTGCAGCTCTTCTGCTGTCTCTCACATTCACTGCAGTGTGCGACCGCGGCTGTCGGAAACAGCGGTTCGTACCGCGGGACCATCGGGGAAATCCTAATTTCCCGTGCGGTGTCTCCGCTGTGCTTGCGGTGGGGTGTAGCTTTTCCGCTGCTTTTCCGACCGCAGCGGTCGATGTTGGGTCGTCACTGCCCGCGTCGGGCGGTTTTTGTTAGCCCGCTACCGCCGCGATTGGTCTTTTTTGGCCGATGATCCTAATATGACCGCCAGTTCATCCGCAGTCCCGGCGGGCAGTTGTTTTCCGCCTCCATTGCGGTCGGGGAGAATTTCCACCCGCTATTCTAATGACCCCCTAGGTTTTAAAGATTACATTTAAAATATAAGTTCTCACATCAAACGACCATGAAAAAAAACACATTCAAAAATGGTACTTTTCCCTAAATTTATAGCGACACCCATAAAAAGCTATAAATACTAGTAAGACACCATTTTGAACCTAGTTGTTAACTGACTACCAGTGAGAGCAGACGGATTTTCCTGACACTCCTACAATTTCCGAGCCCCAAAAGCTCAACAAATATAATACTTCAGCTCAGCAAAATTCAAGTAAGTATAACACATAGCAAATAAATACATAGCATAATTTTAAATGATTTTTCACAATTTTTAAATAATATATCATTACATTTTACAGTTTTCAACACACTTGAAAATCGAACCAATAAATTTGAAAAAGGAAATATTCATATAACGATTTTATTAGTAAGTTCATTTTTTTAAAACAATACATTTTACAAGCTGGTTCATACCTAAAAATTCTATCATGTTTAAATTAATCAATGAAAACAACAGTGTGTAACAGGTTTGTATGTTTGCTAGAAACTCAGAAAAAAAATGCTTTTTTAAATAAAAATTAAATGAGAAAGGAAAACATTGTATTATTTCTAAAACAAATACAAATATTTAGTAATCTAAACAGTTTAATATTTTCAAATGTTCAGCTTACTAAATCCTTTTTTGTGAAGAAATTTTTTGTTTAAAAAAGATTGAAGATAGGACACGAACAAGTTATGCAAACTGCTATTTCAAATGTAATTAAACTAAACTGTGAAGCATTTAATCTTTAAAAAAATGTAGATTTTATTAAAACCAGTTTTAATGTTTGCAAAACTGATTTTAACGATAGAATGATATAAGTGGAAAAAAATGATATTTTATAACCTCAGAATATCCATGTTCTAACGATAATATTTTTATTCCAAATAAAAAGAGTTTAAATAAATAGAAATTAAACAGTTGTTTAACTCCTACATCCCACAACAGATAAATATAAAGAAAAAGAAACTTCAAAAAGAAAATCCAATAACCAGCTGAAGACCATCCGCTTAAAAAAACAGAAACCATCCAGAAAACAACCAAATCAAACAAAAGGTAAATTTTAAAACAAAATGTACTAAGTGATCAATTAACCTCTTTTAAATCCTCATACAGAGACCTCTCCCAAAAAAAGCACACAAAACTAACATTTTCTTTTTTTAATTACAAACAGCTGAACAAAATCAAAGAACATCAAGGCACGAAGAAAATCAACAAAGTTCTTCAACCGAAAAACGAAAACAGGATATAAAAAGGTAACAGGGAATACATTTTATTATGCAACACAGTGTAAAAGTACTAATTACTATCCAATTTCTAAGGGAAATTAAAAGTAGAGTAAGAACTAGATTGTGCATAAGTGTAACAAACTAATCTGACTCCCAAGAGATATTAAATAAAGGTAAGTGAAGAGTAATGCAAGTGTATTAAAGATTTTAGCAACTCCAGAGAGACAAAGAAGTAGGTTAATTACTGGACAATGTAGCAGTTTAACTTTCTAATGTAAGTCAATAGGAGTGTAGCAGTAAGGTAAATGCAGTATAATGCAGCTGGAAAACACACTGTAAGGTAACATAAAAGTAAGGAAGGAGCTGAATTGTGCATGTGTATAACTTACTATTCTAACTCAAGAAGGATGTAACAGTAGGGTAACTGCTGGATAGTGCAACTGTAAAACTTACTATTCTAACTCCACAGGGGTGTAGCAGTAGTGTAATTGTTGGAGAGTGTAGAGGTTAAAATAACTATTATAACTCCAGAGGGGTGTTGAAGTAGGCTAATAATTGGATAGTGTAGGGGTAAAAATTTCTATTCTAACTCCAGGAGGGTGTTGAAGTATGGTAAGCATTTGAAAGTGTAGGAGTAAAAATTACTATTCAAAATCCAGATAGATGCTAATGTAAGGTGAGTGCTGGATAGTGCAGCTGTATAACTTACTATTCTAACTCCAGGGGGTATAGCAGTTAGGTAAGTGCTGGATAGTGCAGATGTACAACTTACTATTCTAATTCCAGTGACGTGTTCAACTAGGATAAGTGTAGGATAGTGTAGGGGTTAAAATACCTATACTACCTCCAGGGGGGTGTAATTGCAGGGTTAGTGCTGGTTAGTATAGGGGTAAAAATTACTATTCTACCTACAGGGGGGTGTTGTAGTAGGGTTAGTGCCGGATAGAATAGGGGTAAAAATTACTATTCTACCTCCAGGGGGGTGTTGTAGTAGGGTAAGTGTTGGATAGTGTAGAGATTAAAATGACTATTCTAACTCCAGGGAGGTGTTGAATTAGGATAAGTGTAGGATAGTGTAGGGGTTAAATTACTATTCTACCTCCAGGGGGGTGTTGAAGTAGGGTTAGTGCTGGATAGTATAGGGGTAAAAATTACTATTCTAACTCCAGGGAGGTGTTGAAGTAGAGTAAGTGCTGGATAGTGTAGGAGTAAAGAATAACTATTCTAACTCCAGGAAGGTGTTGAAGTAGAGTAAGTGCTGGATAATGCAGCTGTACAACTTACTATTCTAACTCAAGGAGAGTGTAGCAGCAATGTTAGTGTTGGATAGTATAGGGGTAAAAAATACTATTCTAACTCCAAGGAGGGTATTGAAGTAGAGTAAGTGCTGGATAGTGCAGCTGTATAACTTACTATTCTAATTCCAGGGAGGTGTTAAACTAGGATAAGTGTAGGATAGTGTAGGGGTTAAAATTACTATTCTACCTCCAGGGAAGTGTTGAAGTAGGGTTAGTGCTGGATAGCATAGGGGTAAAAATGACTATTCTACCTCCAGGGGGGTGTTGTTTTAGGGTTAGTGCTGGATAGTATAGGGGTACAAATTACTATTCTACTTTCAGGGGGTGTTGTAGTAGGATTAGTGTAGAATAGTGCAGGGGTTAAAATTACTAGTCTACCTCCAGGGGGGTGTTGAAGTAGGGTTAGTGCTGGATAGTTTAGGGGTAAACATTACTATTGTAACTCCAGGGAGGTGTTAAAGTAGAGTAAGTGCTGGATAGTGTAGGAGTAAAAAATAACTAATCCAACTCCAGGAAGGTGTTGAAGTAGAGTAAGTGCTGGATAATGCAGCTGTATAACTTACTATTCTAACTCAAGGAGAGTGTAGCAGCAATGTTAGTGTTGGACTCCAGGGGGGGTGTTGAAGTAGAGTAAGTGTTGGATAGTGTAGGGGTACAAATTACTATTCTAACTCCAGGGGGGGTGTTAAAGTAGGATAATTGTTGGATAGTGAAGGGGTTTAACTTACTATCCTAACTACAAGGACTGAGAAAGTAAGAAAAGATTAGCATAGCCAATAAAGTTAAAAAAATTACAGAAATAAGAAAACAATTCATTAAAAGCAAAACCATATTTTTTCACAATCTTTATTTTCCATTTCAGATAATGTCAGCAGATAAAACAGCCAAGTACATCATGTCAAATAAAGGAAACAGACTGTTAAAACATGCAGGGTACATATATTGCAAGGAGAGAATTACTGAACCAAGAAGACATTGGAGGTACGTGCAATATTACTCAAGCCATTGCAAAGGCAGAGCGGTTATTCTAGGTGACACAGTTATTAAAACATCAGAACATAACCACTCTGCCTCTGCAATGGACATTGAAGTTAGAGAATCAATTAACGAAATGAAGGATATTGCAAGCACCTCCAATGACAATTCTGGTTCAATTTTAAGGGAGGTAGCACAGCATGTCTCTAGTCATGTAGCTAGCAGTATGCAAATAATACCTAATCTGAGAAGAATTATTCAAAGAAAAAAACAGGCAAGTAACCCACAAAGAACTACACCTCAAACCTATTCTGATATTCATATTCCTCCTGAACTCACTCTATCTATATCTAACGAACCTTTCATCCTGCATGATAACCAAAACGCTCTAAAACGTATACTTATCTTCAGCACACCCCGTAACCTTGTCAAGTTAGAGAATAGTGAAATTTGGATGATGGATGGGACATTTAAAAGCACGCCCCATCGATTCACTCAAATATACACTATTCATGCCAAAATTTACAACACAGTTGTCCCCTCAGTGTACAGTTTGCTACCTGACAAACAATCCACAATCTACACTGAACTTTTGACAGTGATTCAATCCAAAACATCAAACAGAAGTCCTAGGAAAATAATTATCGATTTTGAATTTGCAATGATAAACAAAAACGTACACGGATACCCAAATTCAGGGATGTTTTTTCCATTTTTCCCAGGCATTTTGGCGTAAATTACAAAAAAACATCCCTGTTGTGGATTATTCTTCGGATAGCAAACTGCAATTCGAATTAAACAAACAAACTGCATTTTGCTTTGTTCCTCCTGAAAGTGTAGACGAGTACTACACTGCAATTACAGAATCAGAATTTTACAAAGAAAACGAGGAAAAATTGGCACTCTTACTAAATTATTTTGAGGACACATGGATTGGGCAACTAAGCAGGTCGGGTCGCAGAAGGAAGCCACGTTTCCATGTGGAGTGGTGGAACTGCTACACGAGCTGCTTAGAAGGAGAAGCAAAGACAAGCAATGCCATAGAGGGCTGGCATAACTCCTTCAATCACACAATTGGAAAACCTCACCCAAACCTTTATCAGAAATGAGAATGTCACAAGCATTAACTAGTAGTCTAAATCCACGCATCTCAAAAAGATCAAAAGAAATGTCTGAAAGACTATTGGGTACCTTACAACAATTTTCGTTGTGTGTGGCTTTAGACTACCTAGATAATGTTGCTCACAGACTACATTATTAACTCCATCTACTCCATTACTTTCCTGCTTTGTCCTAAATTTATTAAACATTTCAATTCATTTGGCAATTTTTTTTAAATAAAATTCCAAATTTAAAAGTCGGTCACCTTACCTTAGAAGTCTTCTTTCTCTTTTTTTTTCTTTGAAAATCCCTATCAAATCCATGCTTTATTTTTTATAATCCATGAATATATCCACTCCAGAGCAATACTAAGTAAATATTTTCTTCTTCTTTGGAAATAACCATTCCCGATAAAAAAGGGAAAAAATCCATTCTCCAAAGAAGGTAATCCAATCAAAATGTTTACAATGTTTAAAAACTGGACTAAAAAGATCGAATCACAGAATTCCATTTGATTTTCAAATCTTCAATGATTCCATATGTTTTCGAATTCCACCTCCAAAACAAGCATCGATCCATCTTCTTTGTTCACCTTCGATTCCAAATTTTCTTAAACCACGACTTCCAAGATCCCAAAAAATATCTCCATATTTTTTTAAATAAACTCCAAAACTCCAAAACAAATCCAAATCTTCGAAAACGATCTTCTTCTTGGTCTGGTTTTTGCAAAACATTTGTTAAGTTCAAAAAAAGTATTCAAATACATTTTTTAACAGAACTATGACAATAATTTACATTATTAAATTAAATGTTCTTAATGTAAAGTAATTCCAGGTGACCCGACAACGGCATACTCTAACTACACGATGGGCGACATGCTATATACGTGATAATATCTAAAATACATTATTACACTATTCCTCCCTATTATCTCCTTGCAATATATTTACTTAAAAACATCTATCTCTTTATTATTAAAGTTAACAAAGTTTCCTACCTGAGCGCAGGTCTACTTGCTGCTGCTTTGTCCATCGACGCTCTTCAAAATGGCTGCGATGAAGCACGTCTACGCGTATACGTCATCCGGAGCTATAAAGAGAAAAAAAGGACAATTTATTTTCATTTGACTGTAATAATCATTAAATATATTAATACAATTTATTTATAATTTATTAAATACATATGAAAAAAATCAAAAAATATGTTAAAAATGTAGTAAATTATTCTTTATTTATTAAATATTTTTCTAAATAAAATACAATATAAACAAACTTGCATTCCATTTGTATTATTATTAATATATGTTTATTAAACTGCTATTAACACTAAATATTGCACTTACCTCTATACTTGTTCCATTTGCTTCTGATCTGTCCCACATCACTCTTCAAATGAACATGAAAAAGATACCCGCGGCAGTCACATAGCCGTCTATGGAAATAAATAAAGGACAATACATAACATTGAAGTCAATGGAAAAGCGTGAGAAAATATGTTTATTTATTTTTTTAAATAATTTCACACATCAATTTCTTTTAAAATATTTTTAATAAATTTCAAATATTAATCATTAATCATTATTTTTTTATTTTTATTTTTTTATTAAAACATAGTTTTGATATAAAATATTTTTTTAATTTTTACACTTTCTAATATTATTAAACATAGTTTAGTAATTTTTATATACTTTTTGATGATATATGTATCATAAATAAAAATAATATAGACTTTATAACATATTTTTTATTCTTTAAAAATATTAACTACAAATGAATAATTAAGTCAATTAATATTTTTATTATCTAAAAATAATTGAACAACTTATATTTATTTTTTGTTTCAATAATGTATTCAATAATAATTCTAATAAAAATACTCTAGTAAATGTTTCTATTCCAAAAATTATTAAATGTCATAATGATTATTATTTAAAAAAAAAAAATTAATTAACTACTAGAGATTCATTTTATAATAAAATTATTGTAATAGTGTTTATTATTAATACTAATAAATACATTATAATTTCTTTATTTTACTTTATGTAAAACTACTAATTAGTATTACTTCAGTATTAAAAATATTTCTGCTTTATTTAATTATAATACTTTAAAAAGATTGAAACTTTTATTTTTATAATCTATTAATCTCATTACTAATAATTAATACAACTAAATCATGAGTATTAATTAAAAGGGGGTTTATATAACAATCACAAGCTTTCTAAATGTTAAGAGTATTAATTTAACTAACTTGAAAAATTAGTATGATTTTTTAAACAAAACACAAGTATTAATTTCTAAATAGATTACTTTAATAAAATAGATATAATATTTATTAATATTTTAATATTACAATGTTTTTATTTTTTTTTATTTAAAAAAAGAAGAATTATGAGTACTAATTTAACTAAAACAAAGAACTAGTTTGATTTTATAAACATGACAGGATTATTAATTTATAAAAACTATTTAAAAAAAATAACTTCTAAGGAGTATTATAATTGTATTATTAATTTTATGAGTATTAATTTAACTACAATAAAGAACTATTTTGATTTTATAAACATTACAGGAGTATTAATTTCTAAAAACTATTTTTTTTAAAATACCTACTAAGGAGTATTATTATGGTATTATTAATATTATATAAAATTTATATTTAAAAAAAAAATCAACAACAAAAAAATATTAAAATAATAAAAAACCAATACTTACGTTGTAATAGCATGCGTTGTAATAGCATCTGCGTTGTAATAGCATGCGTTGTAACAGCATGCATTGTAAAGGCACTTGCGTTGTAATGGAATCGTTGTAAAGGTAGTGCGTTGAAAAAGTTGCGTTCTAATGGATGTTCTTCCCCCACAAGGGATGTTAGATCACAGAGAGCTGGAGTGTCTGCAAGCAGGAACCTCAGCGTCTCTGGTCAGTGTGACGGCCGGGAAGTCTCGGTCTCCTCTGCCCTATTTTAGCAAGATGAGATGTATATATACCCATATGTCTCCCCAGGGGTCCTACCTTGCTGTACTACTGTTTCAGCCTAAGGATGATGTTGGGCATGAACTTTATACATAGAAAATATACAGGAGATGGTCGTCCTGCTGTGCTTCCAAGAATCCTCACGCATAATGTATGAGATCTCGAACTAGGGAAAACCCGTATTCTGAATGCAGTGTTGCATCAAGGTAAAAGGTCAGTCCCTGTAAACTGTGACAAGTATAATATAGGGAAGAATATAGGTGAAGGGTAATGAAGTTACCAGGGCCTATATTATGGTACCTATATGGAATATAACACTACCACATCTAAGCAACCCCTTTTCTTTCGTGTCTCCTCTTGTTTGCATCTTTGGTCTGTGGCAGGCAGCCAATTTCCCATACACCAACTACCCATGCCAGCTAGAAGTTAAACCTAATACTGGTATTTCAGTGTGCAAAGCGGTCATATGGGGCCAAAGATATTAGCCAAGCAAAGCTTTTCGACCCTGAGACTTTACCTTTAGCCCTACTTGTGAAATCTTTATGAAATCAGGGATCCCTGCACTGGGATAAACTTAAACCAACACACAACTAAACGTCTAAAATCATGATATAATTTGTTCTGATTAGTCAAAGTTATAATCAAATTCACACATTGCTCCCTATTTTAAACACGCCACCTTAACTCGTCAAAAATACTGGAAACATGCCATGTCCGACATTTCCTCTCCTTGGCACTGGGCTTATCTTGCTAACAGTGTGCAAA
Organism: Lissotriton helveticus; assembly: GCF_964261635.1. Taxonomy (NCBI): domain Eukaryota; kingdom Metazoa; phylum Chordata; class Amphibia; order Caudata; family Salamandridae; genus Lissotriton; species Lissotriton helveticus. Next base: position 730,616,326 of record NC_136068.1, read on the forward strand.
ATTACAAGCAGCTTCAGAAAAACACACAAAGGTGATAAGCAAATTAATAGTTTTCACCCCGCACCAACTTCACAAGTGTCCCAACCTGATCGATTAGCGTAAAATTAAATATATTAATAGTAAACTAAATATGCTAAGTGCTTGTCAAGTGTAATACGGTTCCATAAATCAGAGTCACAGATGTTAGCAAATGAATAAATTAATTTTTGTCCCCCATTTATTTTTGCCCCGATCCTTGTTGGTTCAGCATAACCAGAGATTCTTGCACTGGACCTATTTCACTAACGTCCTGCCAAATTTGATGCAGATTCATTAGGCAGCACCTAAGTTATTACCACCCGGAAACATTTTTGCTCCCCAATTTAAATGTACTCTCCTGCCTTGATGGTACTGCATGACACTTACCACACCCACAGAAGACTATACATGCTAAATATCTGCTGACTGTCATATGCATTCATCAAAGGATGCCGTTGCTATTAGCAAATGAACACTTGTGGAACCCAATCATTTTAACTGTGCATCCCACTTGGTGGATCAGCAAGCCTTTTAAAAATACCCAGTGGAAGCTAAGCACGCTAAGCATCTGAAAAATTCTGTACCAAATAATCAACCATTGCTAAAGAAATATGCAAATAAAAAACACATTTAAACTCTGAAGATATTCCTAACTTTTAACCCCAAAGTCCACCTGCTACATTTTGGTAAAGCTAATTCCTGAAACACTACAGAATGGATGTACACCAAAGCAAGCAAAGGCACTTTATAATTATGTTCACCTGTTTTTTTTTAGGTGAGCAAATTATTCCTGTGGGAGGTCAAATGGAATTTTGCATCCTTATCACTTACCTCCATTCCCAGGCATAATGTCACTAAAGGTGGCATGCCAAACCTAACAGGATATTTTTTAGCAGATCACAAAACAGCTTTTCAATGAAAACGGTATGCTAACCAAAGCTGTGTCCTGGCTGTCTTCTCTCGATCCCACTACGCTCATGCTAATCATAACTTGATCACCAACTGAAATATTCATGACGTATCCTTGATGTGACAGATGCAATTACAAGTATCAGAAATAATTTTAAAGATGAGATTACATTTTATGTAATGTTTGACAATATGAAAGATATCACTACTCATTGGTTTGCATATGTATTGCAATTTAGTTGCAAAGTTTTTTTGCTGCTATTTCTTACTGTGTGGTTATAGCCACTGCATTTGGTGTGTGAGTTATAGTTTGCATTGCTGTAGTTTGAGTGAGAATTTTGTTTACAATAATTCAGGTGAAAGAAGCTTGATGAGTAGCTGCAGAATTTTTTTAACGCCGGGCTGGGTGTGCATCAGTCTCTGTTAAAAAAAAAGTGCAGTACATTCCTTGGAGTTATTTCTGCTTTCCAGCCAGTCAGATTAATTTTCAGTGCTGGAATTGGGTACTACGTTCCTTTGCCCCTTTCACAAAAAAATAAAATACAGCTATGGCCTGTGTGGCCGGAATTTATGAACACATATTAATAGAATGTCAATAATGAAAAAAATGTGACTCATATCCAGTGGCCTTGCCAGGTTTCAATCCGTATCAGGGCAACCAAGTTGCCATATGTGTGTCCTGATGTGACCTTTCTGAAAGGCATGGATTGTTAGCAAACATAATGGTGCTTTCTGGGGCATGCAGTATAACATTTAATATTGTTATTATGTGTAGAAAACTCGCAGCAGGCTAAAAAGTAGTGACTAACTGAATGTGTGTGGAATGACACTGAGCCACTTAGCATTTGCTCTTTAATAGCAGTGTGTTAACTTGACAGCATTCCTGCCAGTTTTCCTGTGGGTACTGGAGTGTTCTTAGAACTAGATGAGTGTGTGGCTTCATAAACCCTGATTAGAAGTACAGATGCTATTTATCGCACTTGATAAATAAGGACACCACCGGCTACGTTATTCATCAGGTGCGATATAACCTCCCGTTACAAGTTCCTGGGGAATATCATGCAGATTTTTGGTGTTTAATGCACAAAAATCTGCATTATATAGTAAATACCTTATGATTTCCCCCTGTTAGATTTCAGCAGTTTTGACCTGGTCAAATTTGTTGAAAGTTGAGATATTTAGCGCATCTGATAAGTATCAGATGCGGTAAATAACTTCTAACTCGTAATTCTGACCTGTGCTTAAACAAAGGTTAATGCACGGGTAGGGACAAACCAATCTACTTGTAATCAGGACCTTAAAAGTGATCAATTTAACTTGCATGGTACTGCCCAACACACTATCATTGTCACATAATTTTCATAATTTTTCACTGCCGGTATAAAATCTGTTGTTGGGTTGAGAAAAGTACCAACTTTAAGTGCCCCTATGCCACAGATCTAGTTGGCCGGTGTATACCGCAACTTACTGTTTATGCAACTTCCTGAACTCTCCCCCAATTGTCCACCTTTCCATGTACAGAGGACACACTTTCCCTCTTCATGATGTCTGAATTTAATTAGTTATCTATTATTTTGGTGTGTGAACTGTATCCTAAAGACACCAATAAACAAGAAAATCCCGAGGCTGTGATAGGCTTATCATGATTTTCAATGAAAGAAGCCACAAAGTACTAATTTTGCCCAAGGTTATATGTGAATAGTTGAGCCAGTTCTAGTAAACCTCTTCACTGCTGTGGCTTTTCCACCTCAATGCTGAGCCCTTTTTTTGCTTGTGCCTAAGCCTCCATGGCTTCTCTTCCACATAAGATATCCACTCCAAATGTGTGTCCTTTTTCCCCAACATCATGGGGATTCTAAAGGCAGCCATGGTTTGTGGATTCCTCTAAAGATGACCACAAACGTAGACAAATTATAGTTATATTTTGGGATTTTGGGACAAAATAGGAAATTAACACTCCACAAAATGAGTTTGCATTTGTCCTAATAATTACATCAACAACAGATTTGTTGTGCTAAACTCACCATCTTCCTAGCTTTCAGGAACAGGCAAAGCTGTTTCATAAAAAAACATTTGTTTAACAAGAGTTCTTGCATTTTTCTGAGAAGTAACTCATTTTTCTGAATCTTTGTACTTGCAACCTACTTCTAGATTGTGGTGGAAAGAGGTGTGAAACCAATGGGAGATGCTGGACCGCTATACATTTCTAAAAAGTAGACACAATTCATAATTCAGCAAGCAGTCATTTGTGTAGAACCCTCAAGGTTTACCCAATTAGACTAACTGTTGCAATACAAAGGATATGAAAAATTGTTACGCCAAAATAGCCGTTTGTGACAACATTTTCATCTGTAACTTCTTCTCACAATTGCCGATTTACAAAGGAAATAAACCAGTATGTCCGATAGACCCTTTTGGTCACAGGGATTTATAGGTTTGTAGATTCTTTAAGAACACGAGGTGCCCAGAGCCAACAACTGGTCTGCACCTTACAATGTTTTTTTTATTCTGGACTGTGTATGGAGCAAAACACATGGTAAAATATAAAGAGTGAAACATGCTTATGAGGAAAACCTTTGTTTTTCATAAATGTACACCTCATACTGACTTTAGAAGCAGTGGTTATTTGTTAATCTCTGAATTTGTGGATACCCATACTAGCATGTGAGTCAGAGGGCATTTTACAAAATGCCTTCTTTCTTACACAATGGCTTACATTCGGAAGGCACACATACAAAGAAATACAAATGGTAATAACAAATGTGCTACTATTCTTTGCTCCCACTCATCTCCTGATGTAAATGGTACCCCAATTGTGCGCCTGAGTCTAGCACCTGCAACACAATATACTCCAAAATATGGCCTGGAGGATGAATAGTTTAGCCAGCAGAATCCATGCCTTTTTTGCAACATGAGTAGATGCAGATTTTGGGCCTTAGATCAGTCACTACTCAAGAAAACCTGCCATCTCCAGACATATTTTAAATCTAAACACCCTGAGGTGTCCAGGGTCGTGTGACTTCTGTGGTTCTAACAAGGTGCTTTTACCCTGAAGCCCTGGAAAACCTCAAACTTTGGCTAGAAACAAACATTTATAGAAAGTTCTGGAATCTCAGGGTAGCAACAAATTTCTTACCACCCAGCATTCTTTCCAGTCGCCTGACAAAAATGGTACATCACTTGTGTGGGCTAATGTAGTCCCCATAGCAGGAAAGGGCCCAAACTGCAACATTGGCACATAACGTTTTCCACTGAAAAGCAACCGTTTCTTTCCATTTTGGTGAGCAGTGGATTACAGGCCCCCGCTCAGCTGCCACCTAAGAAAAGCTACAAAACATGCACATTTTGCAAAACTAGACAAATGGAAGAGCCCAGGGTGGTGTGATTTGTGTGGCTCTCACTAGGTTTTCTCACCCACAAAGCCTTTCAAACCTCAAACGTTGGCTAAAACACAAATTTTCTTCCCATTTCTAAAATCTGTGGAGATACACAATTTCCTACCAGCAAGTTTTCCCACACATCTCTTAATAACAATGGTAACCCACGTGTGTGGTGGGTCAAGACAGCGCTGCAAAGAAGCCCTCAAGCCCTGCGTGAAAAGATCAATGATAGGATAGCTGCTGTATTTGGGGCCATGCTCAGCCAGCACCCATGGAACCCTACTACCCACAGACATTTTTTAAAACTATACAACCAGGGGTTTCCAGGGTCATGTACCTTGTATGAATGTTGATGGTTGGTGCCTCAACAAGCTTCACAAATGCAAAAAATCCATGACACATTTTACTACCTGTCCAGTATCTGCCCATCAACGTTCTAAGCGTTACAAAACGTATGCTAAGTGAACCTTTGCTAAGAGCTCCAATGAGAGCTACATGAGGAACACATTGTTGCATGAGCCTTCAGTGCAGTGTTAAAACCAACTACTTCCATTCTGTGGATGTAAGTTGAGTGTGCTCGAGAATATTGGGGGTCTGGATTCCTTTAACTGAGTCAGTGTATCTATCTTTGAAACTAAAGTAAACATGTTGCAGAAGTGGCCCTGAGATCCCTAAAGAGGACGTCCTAAACTACTAACACACAGTGTACTCATGACAGCCTGGTGTATATCCAGTGTATGGTGTATATCCAGTCCATTGTTATGGGCAGTGCTGTGACTATAATGCACTTGTAATACGGTGGACTGAACGTCTACCACTTTCTGATAGAGGATTCACATGTCCAGCAGGCCATCAATATGACCCAGAGGTGTATTGTGGGTTGCAGATTTCAATGCATTGTTATGTGTATTCATAAAGCGAGCTGTCATCTGTGAAGGTATTGTGCCGCTGATGCAGGAACAGTCTGGGCTGATCCATAAAATTGCCTAGTTGAAAAGCCAAGCCTTCAGCTTCTTGTCAGAGTCAAGAATGTTAAAGGCAGCAAAGATGTGTTGGGGTAGGTTGTTCCAAGTCTTCGGTACACAGTAGAAGAAGGCACTACTGCCTGTTCTGGGGCTTTGTATGCATGGGACGTGTATGAGTAGGAGACTAGCTGAAAGGAGGCGTCTATAAGGTTTCTGAAATCTGATGCAGTTTTGGAACTGTGCTGGGTCAGTGATGTGTAACAGTTTGAATGTGTGTGTGTGAGGAGTTTGAAGAGACCTCACTTGTGGTTAAGGAGGTGGTGAAGCTCTTTGAAAGGCAGGGTGTGCGTTTGGTAGGAAATTTGAGGGTGAGCTTAGTTACTTGTTTCTGTAGGGTTTGGAGTCATCTGGTTAGTTGAGTGAGGGAGTAATTGAGTATCCGTGTGAGAATGGCACTGATGGGATTGAGTCCTTTGGAGAAGATAAAGTGACAACATGTGTATCTCCACTGCCTTGACTATATGCCTTCTACATCTGTGATGTTGCCATGAAAGCACATCTAGCCTAAGCTTTTCCAATTTGTGCATGTCTCTGACTCCATCAAAGGCCTGACTAATTCCATATAGTTGCCAAGCAAAACTTTACTAATGTATTCCATGGCAGCTACCTGAAGCTCAAGGAGACATCTCATTCATGTGCCTTTCATGTGAACTCACTGTGCTAAATCCAGCTCCTTCTAGTTTGTGGATGAGTTTGGGGGTGTCCATGGATGCCTCAAGGTCTACATTCCCTGAATGGAGTGAGCCTATCTACCTTTGAAACTTATGTAAACATGCTAGGGAAGACTCCTAAGTTCCCTAAAGAACACTTAAAAAACTACTAAAGGCCTTAGGTTTTGATGCACAGGGAACTCTGTTTCAAATTGGGCTATGTTTCATCCACCGTCATGTGAAGTGGTGACTGTAATGCACGCCTCGTATGGCTCGCCTAGTGAAGTAGTGGCCCATAGAAGGTATGTTTCTGTTCAAAGCCATTGAAAGATTACTTAGGACAGCTCTAAGTTAGTCAATTTCTCAAAGGTATACTTTTTTACACTGTAATGTAAAATAAGATGGAAAGCATAGGCTGGCTGAGATTAACTCTGCTGATAGTAACAACAAGTCTCCTTACTCTATATTTGCTTAGAGCAGAGTCTGCAAAGGTGACATAGTTGAGTCTTGCTCTCTGTTGTAGGAATGTGGTCAGCAAAGTGCTGATCCTGCAGCCTTGTCACGTCCTCTCTACAGCAGGTGAAGTGGAGGCTACTGCTTTTTCAACAGTAAGACTTTCAATGACCGTCAACTGAAACTCATTGAAAGACATTGGTTTTCCTGTGGAGGTCTGACAGTTAACAACATACTTATTGGATTTTGCCAACTGGATCAAGTTGGTAAACAGCTTCTTATACTATATTCACGTTTTACAACTGTTGTATGGCTGAAGTCCTTGGTCATTCTTATCCACTCTGCCATTATACTTGTTGTGAACAAGTATACAGGTCTGCTTGTGAACTTCAGCCAACTGACCCCAGACCATGACTGGAGAATTGGTCTCATCATTCATTGCAGTGAGCTCATACACATCCCACCTATCGAAGAATTTGATTGTAAGCAGTTGATTGGACTACAATGCAGTGTTCTGGGATTTCTGGCACTTCTTACAAACAGGCTCCTGCAGGAATCCTTTGTAGCGACATCGAATTAGACCACATACCACAGTGCCAACTTTTTACAGCTCATTACACAGCTTTACTCCCATTTAGAATGAATGAATGAATGATTGTTGGGTAATATGGTATGTCCTTCTTGCAATGGTGTATTTTTATTGCTGTCTGCACATGTTACATCAAGTACGCCTAATCAGGTGCCTTTTACATTGTTCGTAAACCAAAAAACAAAATATTTAAGAAGTTATATTTTTATGCTTTAGCACTTTGTCTTTCAATCTTGCACTGTCCACTCCAACCATACCTCCTAACAGTGTTTGTAGATTTTGAAGTTTGATTACAGTTCGAGTTGACATTTATTTTATAGATTGGGTTTTAATGTTTCATTGATGTATATTGCAATCATTTTAATTCTCCCCCATTAAAGATTATTCATTTATTCATACTCCTGTATAGAAGTTGTCCACATAAAGGTTAGAACCTTTATGAAGGAATGATTGTACAAGCTATCATACAATTTCTGTTGTAACTCCTAGTGTGTTAGGGAAACCTACTGGATTTAGAGTGAAGTCCTTCCCTGCATACACTCTTAGACTGTATACATAACCAGTAGAGTTCTCACACAGAATGTACATTTTCATGCCATAACAAGGTTTTTTGCTCTGTATGTACTGCCTGCATACGAGGGTAGGTGTTGCTGGTTAGCGCACCCAGCAGAAACCCCTGTTACGGTATGGGCGGACATATGATAGCCTATGGAGCGATCTGAACTTTACAAATAGGTTGCAACAAGAGCGGTTATAACGAGCTGACACCACCCTGTAGATTTCACAAGGGGACCACTCTTCTTCTTTTAATTTGGTGTTCATTATTTGTTTATTTGATTTTTACATCTTAAAATCACCCTTTTTGGTCCTGAGGAAGTGCCAAGGATCCTTTTGACCACTGGAGGGCGCGAAACTTGTCGACCTGATAGTTACTGTGGTACATTATTACACAGTCAGTAACACATAATCTATGGGTTTTTTAGCCTGTCAGGGGAACCAACATATTAAAAAACATTTATGCTATCCCCGAGCCCGTTTTAGTCATTTTCTCACTCACTCTTTTCCCACTAAAATATCACACACACCCACTCATCAGGTCCTTCCCTGCACACACTCAGACTGTATATCTACCAAGTAGAGTTCTCACACAGAATGTACATTTTCATGCCATAACAAGATTTTTTGCTCTTTATGCACTGCATGCGTGCGAGGGTAAGTGTTGCTGATTAGCGCACCCAGCAGAAACCCCCGTTACGGTGCGAGGGGACATGCAAAACCCTATGGAGTGATCTGAACTTTACAAATAGGCCGTAACAAGAGCGGGTATAACGAGCTGACACCACCCTGTATATTTCACAAGGGGGACCACTTTTCTTCTTTCTTTGTTTTTTTGATGTTCACATCTTAATATCACCCTTTTTGGTCCTGAGGAAGCGCCAATGATCATTTTGACCACTGGAGGGTGCAAAACTTGTCGACCCGAAAGTTACTGGGGTACATCAGTACCCAGTCAGTAAAACATAACCTATGGGGTTTTTAGCCTGTCAGGGGAACCAACATATTAAAAAACATTTATGGTATTCCCTAGCCAGTTTTAGTCATTCACTCACTCACCCTTTTTCCACTAAAACATCTCACACTCTCACTCATCATACGGCGTAATTAAAAGATCTCTGCCGAAGTGACCCTTCAGGAGACCCATAGGACATTGCAGCGCCGGCCCGACGAGGAGCAACGCCCAGTGATGAAGCATGATATCCCTTGGGATGTGTGAGGGCAAAAGAGACAAAATCTGTGATTGCCTTAATCTGTGAGATCAGAAACCTAGACTCATCTGTTCTCTTCCCTTCCTTTTCTGTGTGGACATTAATTGTGTCCCTATAGGAACAATAACCCACTTTTTGGATTTATACTACAATGTGGAGCACAGGTACTGGACCTCAACTAGCTCCTAGTCCCCCCACCTCTCCTTTGATTAACATGTACTGCCTGAACAGCAGCTGCCCTTTGTACAGGACCAGAAACTCATCAATGGTTATATTCTTTCCAGGAAAGACATTTCTGGAAACATGGCAGACACATTATCCACAACAGGCTGAATTTTGAACAACCTATCATGGTCTGGATGATCTACCCAAAACATGTGAGCAGACCAGTAGTACCGTATGCTTGGTTTAGCAATGTATTTTCCTAAGAGTGCCTCCATGCTACCTCAGGAACGGTCGGGCACATACATTTGTTTTGTGCACATTTTCCTCAAGGAAGTCAATATCAAAAATAGATAGATATTGTCACTGGGCAAAACTTTGATGTATTGATTTTACATCCAGCATCAGTAGTGAACTGAGGCTGAGCAATGGGGTGGGCACAAAGGAGCACACTCACTTCTACCAATTCTCTTACAAGTTCACACACATACACCAACCCATCCACAAACACACTCACTCACACCCATCCATTTATGAGCACACCCACATACACCCACCATACACAAGCCCATACACACCCACTGACCCATTCAGTATGGATGCACAGATAAACATACATTTATTAATACACACATGCATACAACATTCACGAAGCATGTACTGAGCTGAAGAAATATTGGATGGCAGGAGGGAGCATCTCAAAAGCCTTCAGGGTTCAGGTAAGGAAGGGATGGACGCAAGATACTGCCAACTCCTTTCATTGGTTGACCTTGGCATGGGTCAGCCAATGAGAAGAGGACAGTGAGTGTTGCTGACCCTACCCCACTCTCTGACAAGGCATCACTGACAGACTGTCAGCCCTGGGCACTTCAGGGCTTAAAACTGAAGAACACAGATCTGAGTCTAATTTTGAACCTCTCCCTTATCATCAGGGTGAGGCTTGCAAAAGACTTTTGTGGGCTGATGAGGTCATGCTGTCAGGGCAGTGAAATCTTCAGCCTGGCAAAACCTGGCTCAGGCTGCCAGGTGGTTGCAAATTAGCATGCTTGGAGTGCCTATCTGCCAGGCACAAAGCTTATGAGTGTTTGTTAGGCTGACCGTTGCTCAGTTTTTTGGGCATTTAAAGTTTATTAGAGTCGAGCAAGAATAATGACGGCACAATTGCGATACGCAGTGAGTACTGCTACTCAGTCGAATTTGTTAAGTCAGAAGTATTGAGAAAGCACGTTATGACAGTAGTGCCCTGATCAAGGTCCCATTTGGGACACATAGTGAAATGTATAGGTTGTGTGCAGTTGAGCCCTGGCTCATACAGATCCGAACACTGGCCATGAGAAATGCATGTACCTCTTCTAGAGCTAAAGTGGGGCAAAGGAGGAAGCTCAACGGTGGTGCTGGAGCATTCATTTGGGGTTTCGGCAGGATCAGTTATGCTGTAGCACCCAAATATATGGGGGGGGGGGCAGTGGCAGAGCCACAGGGTCGCAAGCTGTCAGTTGGGTACACCTCTCGCTGATACAGCTAGGTGGCATTGCACAGTAGTTTGTTAATAGGGATCAAATTTGTTGTTGTGTTCCATGATGCGACAGCCTGGTTTGGTGGTGGGGAGACGTGTAGTCTTATGCCTGATCATCGCATGGGGTGCTTCCTCACTCAGTAGTTTACTCAGCAATTCCCAAAAATGCATGAGCATTGTGTCCCAGGCTGCGGCAATCGGATTTTGGCAGAGGTGACGTGCTCCTTTATAGCAGAGATTAGTGCTTTTGGCCTCTCCCCAATGCAGCATTTTGTGTACCATTAGGTGAGGGAAGTGGGCTGTGGGGCTCTCCATCCTAGCGTAAAGGTACATTTGGTCAGTAAAATGGCCAGATTCACAAATCAAGCATGTACCCCCTGCGTTTTCTTTTTCTTCTATGTCCCTAAGGCAGTGGCTGCCCAGTCATTCAAGTGTGAGAGTTCGGAGACTGTTGTAAGGGCTTCATGGACAGTAATCTGCCATGGTGGGACAATGCCATAGCATTTGCTGAAAGTCCGCCTCATTTCACTGGCATCTTCGACAAGTGAACTGCGCCATAGGGAATATACGATTTTGTTTTAATGAAGTTAGGCAGGGCCTGTATAGTATCGTGTATTGTATGATTTTTATCAGTGCATTGCAAGACATATTATGTGGGAATTCCATAGCCATTGCCCACTCAGAATCATAAAGGGGGTTTACAAAGTCTTCTTACCATTTCTATTGAATGGGTGATAGGACAACCCCTGTTTGTTCCAGATTGGCATTATTAAGCCATTTTATTCAGTCTCACCCAGTGCCAATGTTTAGTAAGGTGTGTATGACTGCGTGAGTAGGGGGTTATTTGTCTATAGTGGGCCACAGGCATTGGACCATGGCACACAATTGGCCATGAACCAAGAACTGGTCCAGGAATATCATGGTCCTGTTGCAATTCGTCGAACGATAGTAAGCGTTGCTTTAGAAATAGGTCTCCCACTATGTTGACGGACCTATCGTACCAGTAGGTTAGGTCCTTGGCTGTGAAAAACCCCGGACATCATGGCAGACATGGAAGGGGTATATTTGATGCATAGGGTAAAAACTGGCATGCAAGTAGGAGGATTTGATTAAGGCATTTGCGGGCACCCAGAAATGCTAGAGTCATTATTGTTTTAGCTTGTCGGAGGGCTGGAGAGACTGTCAGAGCAGATTGGGCAGTAGAGGGCCATCTCTAGTGCCGGTCTAGTACAGTTTGAGACCAGCCAACCAGAGAGACATCCACTGAAGCTGGGCTGTGAGGTAGTGTAACTCAAAGGATAGGGCTCCAATCTGCCTTTACCCACTGGTTGCTGGAGTTTGCCAAGAGTGATGCGGCATAGTTTGTTGTCCCAGTACAATTTTTGCAGCAGTCTAGCTCAAGGAAATATAAACATGTGGGGTGTATACAGGTACATTGGCAAAATAATAAAGCAATTTGGGGAAGATTAACATTTAAATAGGACAATTTTCCCCATTAGCACCAGGAGTAAATGCTACCAGAATTTGGTTTGGGATTTAATGGCTTTGAGCACCTGTTCCCTTCGAATAAATTGTTTTGGGAGTGATATAGGTCGATCATAGGTTCCTAGGAGGCGGGCTGTTTCCCCATTCCAAGCTAGTTGCCACACTGCCTCATTGCCTCTGGTGGTGTCTCGCGACCAAGTGGGAAAATGCATGATTTCATCCAGTTCATGCTCAGGACGGCTGCATGCTCAAATGCCTGCAGAGTGGCATCTATTGCTCCAATGCTGACATTAGGGTCCTGGAGGTAAAGTAGCACAGCATCAGCATATAGTGATGCAGCATGCATTGTCCCATCTAGTGGGATTCCTCCATTGGTCCCTCTCATTCCGAAGTTGGATAGCCGGAGGTTCCATAGAAATGGCAAATAGAATAGAGGAAAGGGGGTATCCCTGGTGCGTTCTCTAGCCTATGGGGAAAGAGGCGGAGAGAAGGTCGCCAATTCGCACCCTGGAGTATGGGTTAGTGTATAACAGTTTTGTGTAGGCTAGAATGCATCTGCAGATGCCAAACATGCGCAGCACTGTTAATAAATATTCTCATAACAACTTTTCAAACGCCTTCTCCAAATCAAGGATTAGGCTCACAGCTGGTGAGTTGCATAACGATGCCTGGTCAATCGCATGAAAGAATCGCCTAAGATTATGGGAAGTGTTGCGGCCAGAGATAAACCCATTCCGATCTGGATGTCTTATTTTGGGCAGAATCAGGGGGTATGGATCTGCCTGGAATTTACCTAGTATTTTATAATGGATACCCTGTATTGCAATGGGCGATAGGAAGGCAGACAGCCAGGGTCTGTATGGGGCTTGAGGAGGAAAAGAAGAAGGAACTCCTGAAGTGAGGTCAGGAGTATCCCAGTTTCAAGCGCCTTATTGTAGATGTTGGCCAATTTGGGGGACAAATGGATAGTGATTCCGTCATAGTAGTCGACTGGCAAGCCACTATGCCCGGTGGTTTGTTCTTCACCAAGTCCTGTATCGATTTTTTCACTTCCGCTACAGTGATGGGGTCTTCATTCAAATTCCTAGAGAGAGAGAGAGAGAGAGAGTGGAAATGAGGGTAAGGGGGGTGTCCAATAGGTATGTCTCAACAGTTTCAGGAAGTGGGGCATGGTGTACTTGGTAGAGGCTGTATTAGTACTCATAAAATGTATGAAAGATAGCCTGCTGGGAGTGCAAAGGGTGGATAGTGGTCCGAGTTTATCTTCATAATGGGATGAGCACTGGCATTCTGACATGTCAGCCACACCAGGAGATGGCCAGGCTTATCCCATGTGGAGTCCACACGAGCAGTATAGGCAATGAGGTTGTGACAGCGGAGACACTCTAGGAGAGAGGCATGACCATGATACAAGGAGGGTGATATCATGTAGCTGTCCACAAGGAATCTCATGTTTAAATACCAACCTCAATTCGTGGGACCCTTCAAAATAGTGAAAACATCAATCCAGTGAGCATCCAAGTGCATTTACCGGCAACTATGAAGATACACCTTGGATTTCATACGTTCATTACTGAAGCCTGCTCATGATAGGGCAAGACCGTGCCCACCTCTAGTTTTCATTAATGGGTATCCAGAATACCAAATGAAGGCAATCAAAGGGATGTGGAAAAGAAATGGCCATATCTGGTATCTAGTATCATGGACTGCTTATGGATCGGAGATTGATTCTTGGGAACCAGCACATAACATCATAGCTGCCCAGTTAATATGTCAATTTCTGTCATCAAGAGCGGTGCAGGCTATGTGAGATGGGCTTGGATGGGGGGCACTGTCACGGTGAGTTGTTCTAATGCCCATTTCACTCCGAAACTACTAAACAAGAAGGAGCAATTATGGAGGAAGAAGCATGAGCCACGGGGAAAACCATGGTGGTATTGCTGCAACATATCCTACTGCAATGCAGCCACCATGGTTGCAGGACTCCGAATCTATCAGAACATGAGCACATTCACTGATTGCTCCTATATTTGAAGAGTCAGGAGGTGCAGGGTGGTGCCTGCTATTCTGAATTGTTTGTAACGAAGGCTCCATGATTCACATCCTGCATTGTTTGCATTGCAGCTATAATTCGTCATTGAAGACAAAGCTAAGTCTACCACTTGTTCAGAGTCTCTAGATCCCTTAGTGGTAGGGAGTGGGCGGTGGGCCATTGTGAGCGTTGCTGGTTTTGTGGCAACTTTGTTTTGTTTGCGTACTTTGTCAGGTTTTTGACTGCTCCATGTAGGTGCATTCTGCTACATTCAGTTCCAAAAGTGTTGATTTGCACTCCCCCAAGGCAGTGTGGATACAGAGGCCTCTAATTACTACATTAAAGGCCTCCCATTCGACTGGGAAAGAGTAGGATGAGCCCTCATTGTGTTCTAAGTATACAAAAGCGTTTTCAGGGATCTTTGAAGATCAGGTCTTTGAGTGTGGAGGCCTGTAGCCTATTGGTAGGGATGGGTTTGTGGGATTTACCGCGATCTATGCTCATCAATAGAGATCTATGATCTGAAATTTTTCTTCCGAGGTTGTCAGGTGTGCAGATGGAGGGGCACAGGTAGAGGAGCATGTCATTCTATTGAGGCGTGCAAAGGCACCATGGACCTGGAATTGAAGGAATAGAGTCTTACCCTCAGATTAGGGTGACTCCACACGTCTTCTAAGGACCAGTTTTGTAGCCACAGCACTAGGTTCCAAGCATTGGCCTAAGCCAGGGTTTTGGGGAGGGTGGATGTAAGCAGTCTAAGATGGCTCCATGACGCAATTAAAGTCCTTTCCCAGCAGCCATGATATGTGATCCAATTTGGCAAGATGGGCTGAGATGTAGTGGTGGAACATGTTTTTGGGGGGAATTGGATCATAAAAGTTATCTATAAGGAGAGGGAAGCTCTCTAGGCTAATCGCCAGGAGGACAAAAATTGGGTCCACCTCTTGGGATAAGACCTTGAGGGGGTGCCTGCCTTCACCCATATTGAATACCTCTAGCATGGGCAGAGTGATTTGTGGTGAAAATCGGACTACCTCCACCTCTTCTGCAGCCTATTACCCTCCTCCTGCATAATGGTGATTCCTGGTGCAAGGTTATTTGGACCCCTTTGCGCCCAAAGTAGGAGAAGATTCAATAAGACATGGTGGGCGTTGGCATCCTTTGGATATTCCACAATATAAAGCTAGAAGATTGAGTTCTTGCAATCCCACCCAGCCTAGCAATCCTCTAGGTTTCACAGGGGAGTGAGTACATGTCAATGCAGGACAAAAAGTAGGAAGGAGAATACTGCAGAGTGAAAGCCAGGCTGCTGGGGTCCGCTTACGAACATGTCCGCCTGTGCAGATCCCCAGATACTGCCCGTCATCTTCTGTCCACGAAATGTGTACTGGTCATCCTCTAAATTGGATAAAGGGCAGATGGATAGAGCTGCCGGCCAGGAGCCCTCAGGTTAGCCATCCGCCATGTTGGCCACCCAGGACACACCAGAGTATTTCTCTTTTTGAGTTATTAAGGGGATTTGCTTAGTGAAGATAGAGACCTTGCTCTGATAAGCATTACTGCATCATCCCATGTTTGAACCAGTGAGCTCTAACTTGCACAGATGCCAGAAGCAGAGCCAGAAATGCATGGGTCTAGATTGTGTATCCCGTATCTTGTAAATAATATGAGGCATGGCAGTAATTAAGTCCCCTTCTTTGACTTCCCCAGAATATCCGATTTCCATAAGTATAGATCACTGTAAGTCACCTCTATCTCAAGATTTGAAAGTGAGGCACTGATTCTAGAGATGTGCTAAGCAGCCTCAGCAAACCTTTGATTTCAATCATGAGAGCTCAGTAATGCAGTATAACTCACTACCACAGATGGTGTGGGTATAATGGAGGCTCCAGGACACATTGGTTCAATATCTGTGAGGTCAGCATGGTGCAAGGTGTAGAAGCAATGATGTATAGTAGTGGAAACCGCATAATTATTTTTAGGGGTGCCATTATAATCACATGCATAGAGAACACCCACATATAATCCTTTGTTTTAATAACATGAAGTGTTAGGAATGTTTAAATGTTTTAACTTGAAATGTGATGTTCTTAGGTCCTTGTGAAAGTAACATGGAGAATTAATGTAGGAAGTGAATGTAACTAGCAGAAAACATTAACATGAAGAGTGTGTGCTGTGATATTGACAATTATTCTTGTATTAAACGTGTCATAAATTGTGTCCATTTAAAAGTAGGTAAATGCATTAATTGAATGTGCCTTATTTCTCCATGCAAATTCTTACAGCTCATCCGTTGGTTTCTGATGTTAGCTGAATCTTGTAGGCCTGAAATGCATTTTCCCTGGAAACTCTCACTTTAAAATTAAAAGCTGAATTTCAAGTGTGCTGTGGAATTTGTTCATTTTCACGTTTTGTGTTGCAGGTTACAGAATTGCTCTTGGTAGCAAGAAAATGTCTGCGTTTATCAGTTAGGCAAGGGGAGAAGAAGTTGCATCGTAAACTTGAATCGATAATGGAAGGCTAATGTGCTTCGGGCATGAGAAGGCCTGGTAACCAAGGACAAACTGTTGCAAAACAAAACACCATTATCCCATTATAAACTACCTTTAGGATTGTACACAGATCAGATGGCCCGACCCGCAAAGACTCTTGGGAAGGATACCTCAAATAATGTGATACATGACCCATTAACTGTGGAGAGACTTCTTAGGAAGACTCCACAGGCTGACACCATTTATTTCTCCGTTCTGAAGATGCTCAAGTAGGGATGTAACTTTAGTGGTAGATTAGGGATAGATTGATGCTTTTTATTTACCAACTCTTGATGCAGGGAAACTTGGACTTGTAAATGTAAATGTGGGTGTACTTGTAAAGCGCACTGCGACTCCATGGAGTATCCTGGCGCTGAAGACCGCTGGGGAACCCGTCCTGGTTTTCCCTGTGAGATGGTCCCTTTCTGGGTATCTCCAAGGTGAAACCAGGCATCCCCGGCGTCTGTGGGGGGCCGTTGTAGAGATGAGGCAAGCTTAATGCCCAGAGTTGCCTAGTGCGTTCCCTGGTTAGAGTAGGCACCGAGGCGAGAATTATCGAGTCCGTTTTGACCCTGGTCCACGACCCTGCCGCGTCGGGAATTGAACCCTGGTCCCGGGCCGTCCTCTGCTTACGGGTCTGCCGCCTCTAACTAGGGAGCCACACCACTCCACTTGTGCTTTCTGATCCTTTGCATCCTGTTTCTTGAACTAAGTGTTTTGAGGTGTTTTTATGTTAAGTTGTTTTTGGCATTGTAATAAATTAACTCACCTTATGTAGTTGTCAGTAGTCACTAACAGCCTGATTCATGTACATGCCGTTTTGCGTGTCCCTAATAGCGAATCATAGCGATTCGCTATTGAGGACACGCAAAACGGCATTCATGTAGGAATTGCTACTTAAATAGCGATTCCTACATGTTCTTTATTTGCGAGTAGCAATTTGCTACTCGCAAATACTCCCCATTCATTCCTACGGGCCAAGAGGCCCATAGGAATGAATGGGGATTTGCGAGTAGCAATTTGCTACTCGCAACTAAGATAGCGATTTTAAGGGTGCCAGGGGTGTCCAAAGGACGCCCTGTAGCACCCCTAAAATGCACTTTTGGACAGGTGTTGCGCACACACATGTCCAAAGGACATGTGTGTGTGCTACATGCAACTTTGAAAAATGCTTTTAAAAGCATTTTTCTGAGTTTTTGCTATTTACCGACAGGTCTAACCTGTCGGTAAATAGCGGCCCCAAAAGTTCAAAATCGCAATTTCTTGATGTTTCATGAATAGCATTTGAGGAATCTCTATTAGAGATTCCTTAAATGCTATTCCTCGCATATTTGCGACTTCTTAAATAGCGATTTTTGCATTTGGTATCATGAATACCAAATGCAAAAATCGCACTCGCAAAGGGCCTGATTCTCAGAATCTGGCCCTTTGCGAGTGCAATTTACCTACATGAATCAGGCTGTATGTGTCCAAAGGATTTCTTCTTGATTTGATTGGCAATAATAATGAATTGTCTCCCCTCTACGCTTTCATGCTGCTAAAAGGAACCATCGGATTGGGATTGTAGAATAGGTCTAGAACTTATGGGCATGGCCCTTTCAGATGCTACCACAGTTTGGCACACCCGGTCTGCCTTTGATAGGATCCTGCGTTGATTGGTCTATTTCAGCCTCATTTCTGTGTATTCTATGTGAAGTGACAGACAGTTACCTAGGTGAAGTGACATACCGTATGCATACTACCATATTTAAAGAAAGGAGGGTGGCCATTTGTTATTGTAAGGCATTCCCTGAAAGGTCTGTGTTCAAATGTTCATTTACATTTACCTACCAGTTGAACATCTATCTCTTTATTCCAAGGCACAGGAAAACATTGAGCAAAAAACCATTGGAGAGAAATACTATAACCTTGTGGTATCGGATTTGATTTTCTCCCAGGGTTTTTTGTGCATTATTTAGTTTTTCCATTCACAGAGGGGAAAGAACGTGACTTGATGGTCTTCAAGTTTTTCCTCTTTTACTGCTGAAAATCCTTCAGGGCTTAACTGGAGGAATTTGCAGGTGCAAAACAATGGGGACCAAGCACTATTTGTGCATATCTTGTGATTGCACCCAAACTGCGCCGACTGGAGAATGATCAAGCCTGATTAGTATATGACTGGTTATTGTCTGAGGTGACATAATGGACAAAAAATGATGGCTGGGATGCAGCATGAGATCACCAGTTGCTAAGATTAATTTTAGCAGTCAACCCATCACATTTTTGCTCTTCTCAGTTTGACGTCCTAAGTATGACGGGATTGCACAAACATGGAGCCCATGTTCGCTGCACCACAAGACTCATGCTATGCTTCATTGATGTAGCCTTACTAGGCCGAAGCTGACTTGAGTTGGCTTTTCCCATTCAGAGGGGCTCTGGCCTAGCAGCTAGTGCGATACTGTTGTTATTGGAGAAGAACTAAGGCTGATTTGGATATGGCGGATTCCTGTCTGAGTTTGGAAGTGGCCAAAAAACTAAGACTGGGATGTGGCTCCCAAGCAAACACCAGAGGCTGAGAATAATTCAAGCATCCTATCCATCATTTGTTTAACTTTCCTGGCCAGTGAGACAGTGAGGGAATTCTTGGCTACAAGAGTATGATAGATGAGTATTATATTTTCAAAAGTGTGTTGCTTTTCTTTGCTTGAAATTAGTTGACATTTTTGCATTTAACAAATGGGTAAAATGCCTATGGTGGTTTTAGATGCTGCTTAGCCCACGTTTATAGAACATCTCACAGAAATGAAATATTCTCAAAAGAACGATAGTTGAACAAATATACAGCAAATTGCTTTCATAGTAGGGCATTGAAAGGAAAGGTTTCAGTTAATACTATTTTGCACGGTTTTTTCTTTCCTATTGCAATACGTTGGCGCTCTTTAAGGGCGAACAGGATGTGGGGAAAGGAAACCCGTGTCCAGTTTCTGAGATAGAAATGTTGTCTAGTGTTACGCGAATGTCTATATTTTAAAATCCCTTTTTTACAACTTAAAATCGGGAATTATAAACGCGTTGGAAACTAGAAACTGAACAGCTGCTCCTGAGTTAATGATATACTAGTGAAAATATGTTTTTCTTAAAGTCCTCAGTTTTAGGTATCGTAGATCAAATTCAAAAATGCATTACCTATGCTGGTGCAATTTAAAGAACTTGCTGCAGATTTTTTTATAGAAAGAAACGCACTATCATCATCTATTAGCAAGGCAACAGAAAACCACAGATAGGGCATTAATAAATGGTCGGATGGAAAAAAGTTGGTGTTAGAATTTAGGACTCGAGTAGGCAGAGATATGGTCTCTGTCCAAGTAGGGACCTCAATCCTAGTCAGGGTAAGTGGTTACACACTTAAAATAAGCCTGTGGTAGTTTGGCTCAGAGAAGTCAGGTTAAGCATAAGAGGCAATGTGTAAAGTATTTGTGCACACACATGCAGTAACTCAATGAATGCACCACAAAAAAGACTCCACACTCATTTATCAAAAACATTGACACTATTTGCCGAATAAAGAGACCTAAACAACAAAAATCCAATATATGCAAGTCACAATATGAGCATTGAAAATGATGCTGTAAGTCCAGTGCTGCGACAGCATTCACGATTATTCAACAATGGTGATCAAGTATGTAAAAGTAACACAACCCCCTTTTTAAGGGTGGGGAAGGTTCAGGGAACCTTCCGATTGGCTTTGTGACCACAAGGAGTAGTTTAGGTGCAGCCCTTGGAAGAAAGTACTCCACATGACCGAAGGATTAGACAAGACTTAGTTACGAGCACTGAGCTCAACTCAAAGGCACAGTACCTGATTTTGGAGCAGAAGGGGTGACCGCCTCAGGGTCTTGAGTCCCGTCAACGGACCTCCCACAGAAAGAGGCGGTGCACTATTGGGCCGTGCAAGTCAGTCTCCAGCAGTCACATCTGCGATGAGTTCCCTCTGGCAACTGGGTCCTGCCCACAGCTGACGTTGGCTGAGTTCTCAACGTTGCTGTACAAACCTCTGGCTTCACGAGGTAGGTGCTTCCATTGGCGCTTTGGCGACTCTGTACCCTCAGAGAGTGTGGCATTGGAGGAAGCACAAAGCGCTGAGACTGAGACTTGTGCTGCCCTGGGAAGGATGCATGCGCTTAACACATCCTGGTGAAGTACAGAGCTCTTAGTACACGCTGATCTTGGTGTAGCAGGAGTGGGTGATCATAGCTCCTAGTCAGAACACTGCTGCTAGACTCATGAGTGACAGAGTCCCATGGCATCGGTGCATAGGCGAAATCTTTGATGGCCGTGAGATTTCAAAACACGGGGCAACCAAACAAGCCGTTGGAGTTACTCATGGTTAGGTGGTTGTAGAGTAGGGTAAGTCTTTCTCACTGCAAGAGGCAGCAGGACGCAGGCCAGCACCTAAGAGCAAATTTGAAAGTGGTAGTCCCTTCTGTCCCTTCTGATAACACAGCAAACAGCAGGCAGCAGGCCAACACAACACAGCAGAACAGTTAGCAAAGTGGCAATCTCCTCTGGTAGTGCAGCTCCGCTTCTTGACAGTCTCTTGGGACCTAAAAAGTGAACTGAATTGGGGGTGTCTAGGGTCCAATATATATACCCAAATTGTACCTTTGAAGTGGGGGAGACATCAAAGGGCCTTTGAACCTTATAAGGTCCCTGCCCTTCCTGCCCTAGTTCCAGATGCACTGCACAGGAGTATGCAGCAGTTTGTGAAAGGACAGGCACAGCCGTATTCAGGTGCAAGTGTCATCTCCTCCCTCCTAATCTACCTCAGAAAGATCCATCAGCCTGGTGATGGGCCATCAGGATGCAAATGTTATACCCCAGCTCCCTTTGGGTGACTGTCTGAGGGAGTGCGCAAAACCAGCTGTCATCCAATCAAGACATGTATTCAGAGACGGGCAGAGTCACAGCATGGCTAAAGCAGGAAAAAGAAAAAGGAGGGGATTTAGTGGTTGTCAAGAGCTCATAGCACACCATCCATTAAGTGCCAAAATTGTTAAGAAACAAATGATACAAAATCGATATTAAATTCACAACGTAAAAACACAATAGGCATAAAGAATTGTTTTTTAAAAATCTATATCATTTATTCCAAATATTACACTTCCATCTTTTATATCTTCATATAAAACATAATCATATATAAAATCATTGGAATCACAAAGTATTATCATAAAATCATTGGAATCACAGAGAGAAAAGTTGTCGACGCAGCCTTTCGGTTTATGCTTTAAAACACCTTCATCGGGACCAAAGTTCTAAATATAAGGAACATACAATTAGTTTAACAGTTTGTAATGGTTTACATGTGCAAATCACAACAAGAAAGTCTAATGTCGGGCCTGGACTAGGCCCAGTGTTGTAGCGAGGTCGCACTGGCAAGATGGCCGCTGCACTGCTGTGCTGAGAGGTCGCACTTTTCCTCTCTCCCACAATGAACTGACACATTGAGAGGAATGCCGTGTCATCCACGAAGGAGAGGTATTAATGGAGACCGGGCTCAGCTGGATAGAAAGAGTATCCCCTAAGAGGCAAATATTGCGGATTGGACAGGTTTGGATACGTCTGAAGGAAGGAGTCTTGAACTTTATAACTAAGCATCGATATATGGCTCCTAAACCACCCACCCGTATGGTTAATCATGAGAAGGGAAATGAGAAGGCCAAGAAACCCCCTGATACCCCGGCGACAACGAAGATAGGGGGAGCTGGTAGCTTAAAGGTGGATTCCTCAACAGGAAAGAATACCGGCGCGATCAGAAAGACAATCCCCCCCCCCGATGGAAAAAACAAAGAAGGGAGAAATGCGGAAACAGAACGCAAATCCCAAACCTAACAATACCGCAAACAAAAACACCTCACTGAAAGGAGACGAGCAAAAGTCTCGAGAAATGAATATGCGCCAACCTACCATGACCGAGATTCTGTCAGGGAAACTCCCCGAAGCAGTAACTGCAGAGATGTCACTTTCTCCCCGCGAGACAGACGCTGTCACCCTGGCGGCTGGAAGCGTCCTCGAGGACGTACTCGACGAGGAAGACGCCGTGAAGGCGGTTGCCAGGCAACGGGCCGAGCCGGCGCGGAGAGCAAGGCAGAATGCTGCAGCACTGCAGGCTGACGGAGCACACGCTGGAGCTCACGCTGAGGAGGAGCAATCGACTAGAGATGAAGGTAAAGGGGAGTTCGTCACTGGAGGCACTGGAGAGGGGAATACAGGCGCAATGAGAGGCACTACAGCAGATATGCTTGGAGCACTAATGCAAGTTGAAAAAGAGATTAATGACTCCAAGAAAAAGACTGGTTCATGGGGCAGCCGAGAAAGCTTAGTAAGCTTAGAAAAACAAAGTCTTGTAGGGGAAGTAAATATCATCAAACATTCCCACGGGGGGGAGACTGTACTTCCCTAGAAGAGGGGGAGGGCGAGTTCTACTCTGTAAATGAAGATTCTGAGTCACTATCATCAGTAGAGTCTAATACGGAGGAGGACGAGGGTACCGAATCAGGTATAAGCACGTCTGGCAAAGAATCTACAATGAAGAAGAAGCATGCCAAAGTAGAGAAACGTCTCCTATGGGACTACTCAGCGACTTCTCAAGTGTACCAGGAGGAGGACGCACATGTAAGCATGGCGGAGGGAGCACCGGATGGCAATATCCCTTCCCAACGAGACCCTTTCCAGACTCTATTTTCGACTCTGAAACAGATGCAAAATGAAGCAAGAGTAGAGAGTCGCAGAGCGAGGCAGGCGTCGAAGAAAATACAGAATAGCCTAAGGAAGGTCAATAAACTATATGATGAACTGGTGGACAGAGTTACAGAGGTTGAGGAGCGGACAGGCAAGCTGGAAGACGACGTTGGGAGATGGCAATCATTCAAGACAGAGCAAGAGAAAATGGCAGAGGATATGCGCTGGAAGATGGAGGATTTTGAAAATAGGCAGAGGAGGAATAATGTCCGCCTACTGGGTGTGGCAGAAGGGGCAGAAGGACAGGATGTCAGGCAGTTCGTGATAAATCTTTTGAGGGGCGCACTTCCAGAAACCCAGTGGCAGTGGGAAACAGAAATACAGAGGGCACACAGGTTCCCATTCACAGTAAGGAAGACGGGCGATACAGGAGGAGCAGGGAGAGGCGGGCAGAAAAACCATCCAAGGGCAATACTAGTGTATATTGGACATTTTTTACTCAGGGAGGAGATTTTGAGTAAAGCAAGGCCAGAGAGTAGGAGGACTTTTGAGGATAACACCTTTTTTGCCAGGCCTGATTTCTGCCACTTTACTGTAGAGAGGAGGTGGAAGCTGAGGCAGATGATTGCACCATTCCAGGCTCTTGGTATGGAGGCGTATCTACTGTACCCTGCCAGACTGAAAGTAATTGTTAGAGGGAAAACTTGGATGTTCAACTCTGAGATTAAAGCAGAGCTCTTTTTAGAAGAGATGAAGAAACAAAAAGGAGGGTAAGAGCCCGGATAGGAGATAGTGCGATCTGTGGGTGGCACGGCAAGGTAACTGTTTGGGAGAGGGAAGCGACTGGCACAACATAAGGCGGGCACACATAGGTCAGCTGACCTATTTGCCTGTAAGGGGAAGGGGAGGGGAGGGCAGAGCAGGGGTGGAGAGGGAGGGAGGGGGGGGCGTGGGGAGGGGTGGAATGGCAACAGTTTGGTTATGATTTTGCACATTGTTATGTTTTTGAGTTACACTGAAAGTACACAGTCTGGTTTGTTGGTGATAGACAACGTTCATCGTGTGTGGTATCTACTGATGTTGACACAATGGCATGTAGGATAGCATCAATTAATGTGTGTGGTTTAAATGACCCAAATAAAAGGATGAGGGTGGCTGCATACTTAAAAACCTTGCGGTTGGATTTGATATGCTTACAAGAAACTCATATAGAGCTAAGTAAGATAAACGTTTTGGAGCAACTGGGGTTCAGATTATTGGCCAGCTCTAAACAAGAAACTAGGACCAGAGGCGTAGCAATTCTGGGTAGACATAGGGATATTGTAGTAGGGAAAAAGAAGGAAGATAAATGGGGAAGATGGGCCATCGCAGAAATATGCTTCAGGGGTCAGAAAATAACACTAGCTACAATTTATGGATCTACCGAAGATGACCCAGAGGTATTTCAGTTTCTTGATGCAGAGATGGCCCAGTGGTCTGAACCCATAGTCTGCTGTGGAGATTTTAATATTCATGACCTAGAGAGTTCATTCACACGAACAGATGCAGTCTATAGGGGAAGGAAAAGGAAAGTGTTTAGGGCTCTGGCAGATATAGCTTTGCATAACGCGCTGATTGACCCTTGGGTGAAACTACACCCTCACCTTGATGGGAGTACCTTCTTCTCTGCCCCACATAAAGTATTGGTCAGGCTTGACTATTTTCTGATAACTAGCGGTTTATTATCTGAGACACAGGTGGAGAAACTTCCCAGGGTGATTTCAGATCACAGCCCAGTAATACTTACCATTAAAAATAATCATACACTAAGAGCACCCACACAGTGGACTTTTGAGAGAGGCCTTTTAAAGGATCCTATATATAGGGAGCATATGACGGAGTGGATTAAATGGTTTTGGGACATCAACAGGGGGACAGCAGCCACAGGAATGGTTTGGGACACATTTAAGGCGGGAATAAGGGGAGAAACAATTAGCTTCGTCCTTGGAAGACAAAAAAGAGAAAGGGAAAGGAGAGAGATGGTAGAATATAGATTATTAAGAGAGGAAGGGAATTTAAGTAGTGCGATAAGATATAATTTACCTTTAGAGAATTGTCTGTTTAGAATAATAGCCCTAAAAGCAGAGGCAGTGGAAGGTCTGGCCAGGCAGGCGGCAGATAATTTTTTGACTAAAAAGGAAAAAACATATGAGCTTAGTGAGAAGGTGGGGCGGGTGCTGGCAATTAGAACTAGACAGAGAACAGCTGAAGCGGGAGTAAAAGAAATACAGGATGCACAGGGAAATCTGGTCATGGAGACTAACTTAATAAGAGATGCCTTTAGGAAATTTTACGCAGATCTATATACTCCAGAAGATCTACAGAACCTAGGGGAGATCGATAAGTATTTGGGCGATATATCCCCACCGACGATATCAGAAGAGGATAAAGAAGTATTAGATGGACCAATACTGTTAGAAGAATTGGAGGAAGCTCTGGGCAGTTTGCCGATAGGTAAAGCGACAGGGCCAGACCAAATCCCGCTCGAATTTTATCAAACATTTAAAAAAGTACTCCTGGCAGATATGTTTATAACTATGCAACAAGTACAAGTAGGGGAACCCAGTCCGGAGTCATGGGGGGGGCCGATATAATAGTTATTCTAAAAAAAGGAAAGCCACCAGAAATGCCAGGGTCGTACAGACCAATTACATTAATGAATTCGGATATCAAAATATACTCTAAAATTTTAGCAAAAAGGCTGGCTGGGATTATTGAGCAGCTAGTAACCCCCACCCAGCATGGTTTCATTCCTGGGAAAGGGACTACGCAACATGTAAGGACTGTGATTACGATGTTTGACTCTGCAGATATCCTAGGGGACCCTGTCGCAGCACTCTTCCTCGATGCCGAGAAGGCATTTGATAGGGTCACCTGGGAATATCTTTGGTATGTAATGAGGTGGTGTGGGCTAGGTGAACCTTTCATAAAAGCTATACAGGTATTGTACAGGAATCCAACAGCAAGAATAAGAGTGAATGGGGGGCTTTCAGATAAAGTAAAAATTGCTAGGGGGACTAGACAGGGATGTCCCTCCTCTCCCCTGCTGTTTGCGCTATATTTGGAACCATTACTGCGCAGGCTGGAAGATAATGAAAAGATACCACCAATGAGGATAAATGAATGTACAGTGAAGTCCTTAGCTTACGCAGATGATGTAGCAATCTTAACCCCTAACCCTATTTCAGCTATAAAGGAGGTGGAGATAGAGGCTCAGAGATTTGGAAAAATATCAGGGTATAGTCTAAATAGAACAAAGACTCAGATTATTAAGAATAGATATACTCTTTGTGCTGATGATAGGGTGGTTAATTCAGCAGTATATTTAGGAGTGATACTAACGGCGAGTTTGGAGAGGATAGTAGAGATGAATATGGCTCCTCTAATAGATAAAGTCAAAAAAGACCTAGAAAGGATGAACAACTTGCACCTCTCCCTCATGGGATGTACGAATGTTATTAAAATGCTAATCCTGCCTAAATTTTTATATTTTTTTCGCACTATCCCTTTAGTTTTTGAGGCCAGATGGTTTAATTTGTTAGAAAGGGTGCTCAATAGATTCATTTGGGCACATGGAAAAACCAGAAGAGCTTACAGATACATGACCCTACCAAGAGAGAGAGGGGGCTGGGGGGCCCCCGACTTTAGGCTGTATCAGATGGCTACAGCACTGCAGTTTATGCAGGGCCTAATCGGGGGTGGAGGAAGTGACATAGGGGTTACGACTATGTCTACAGAAGTCTATGCTATTATATTGGGGGTAGAGGCGGAAAATAATCTTTTAAATAGAGTTGAGTTTGGATATTATAAAAGAACTAGGTTCAAGACCTTGACGGCAGCATACAGGATATGGAATGCATTCCTTAAAAAAATGGGAATGGGGAGATATAATAGGTATGTTAGGCTCTACAAAAACAAATCGTTCCCGGCAGAAATATTTGCAGATTCAATAATGCTGGGTTGGACGCAGAAAGGGATAGAACAGATTGGAGATGTAATGGATGGGGACGAGACAATCCAGTTTTCAGACCTTATTGCTAAGTATGGGATTGAGAGGAAGGACTTCTTTAAATACCTACAGGTAAGGACCTTCCTCTGTTATAAGCAAGGTGGTAGGGTGGGGTTTAACAGTAATGAAGTATTGGAAAAGATAAAAGTAGGAGGGGACTGTACAATTAGATCTTTTTATGCAATTCTAACAAAAGGGAAGGTGGACGACTTGGAAAAAGTTAGCAACAAATGGGTTGGAAAATTGGGAGTGGATCCCGGAAGTTTTCAAGAATCCTTGAATTTGGGATGTAATATCTTGTGCTCTGGTCCCCTGCAATCACAGCATTATAGGACGCTATTCTCGCTGTATTATACCCCCGCTAGAATAGCCAAGTGGGGAGGCACCACTGGTATTACCTGTCCACGCTGTAATGCAGGAGATGCAGATATCATTCATATGTTTGCTACCTGCCCTCAGCTATATACCTTGCTCAGAAGCATAGAAGATTTTCTTAGTAATACTCTTGATATAAGAATTAAACTAACACCTAGGATGATATTGTTTGGAATAGACAATCAAGATGGATTGGACCAGAAAGAATTTATGTTTATAGCCACTGCAGTATTGAGACTGTCAATAGCAAGAGCATGGTTAGACAAGGTACCCCCGGGTATTCAAGTTTGGCTGGCAAATCTAATAGCTAGCTATAACCTCGAGAAAGCTATATATGCACGGAAGGGAAAAAAGGGAAGGAGACTCGGGTTGAAAATTTGGGAACCAATAACCAAATGGAAAGAAAGGATGGCATTGTAAGATAATGTAAACAAATAGTGAACGTTAGAATTATGATTTATGATATTGATATATAATCATATAGTTTATATTTGTTTCGAAAAACTGCAAACCGGACATACATAATGGATGTAATTTGTAAAATGTATAAAAGTATGATGTGTAAATCAATGTGCAAGTTAATATGAAAAAATGAAAATAAAAAACAATAAAAAAAAAAAATAAAAAAAAGAAATTCTAATGTCTAAAACAGACACCAACAAAGAAAAGCAGTGAGTCAAAAACAACCAATCAAATTATGTACCCAACAGACAAAACATGGGAGAAGCTATCAATGTGAACGAGTTCCCATCAGTCCACCATCGAGACTGCCCCTCATCATCTGGGATCTCTTGTTCCTTTCGAGGCTGGAAAACCACAACAGACTGGCAGATTTAGGTAACCAAGTCGAGGGTATCCCAAGCAAGGTAACTCAGATGTGAACAGGGTATGTCTACTAAGGAACTGAATAGCAGTGCTAAAAAGTGAAAGGTGTTAAAGTGAAAAAGAAAAGAGAAAAAGCTCTAAAATTAGGTAGTGATAGGGGAAAACAACTTTTAATATGCACCCTCTCACTCCCAAATCAATAAAAACAGTGCAAATAGTAGTTTAACAAATGACTACTAACGAAGATATGAGGTCGACATGTTTCTGCAGTCACTGGAGCCTCTAGGTCTCCTGCTGCTTCCTCAGGACCATTAGTGCTACTGCTATATGTTAAAAAGGTAAAAAATATCACCTGATACGTGCAATATATACTCGTCTTCCCAACTTTAAGTCCAGAAGATCAGCCAGGAAAAGAAATATGGGTACATAAAAAGAGGGCAAGAAAGAAAGCACAGTCAGTGATAGTAACACCGTGCTTTGATTGTAATGTTATCTTCTAAATAAACAACATGCCGTTTGTAAAATACAGACTAATGCTGGACAATCACAATTTGTCACATGTATATAATTTTAATCTCACTCACCCATTTGCTGGAAAAGAACAGCCCCACCTCACCTGGCACCAGCTCAGGTAGTGGGTGCACCGCGCTACAGTAAAAATGGAAAGGTATAGTTTTAGATAGATTAAACATGCCTCATATTCCACATTTCACCGGTCTCTCACACGCCGCATCCGGCGCCGCACTCTCTTACTAGTTCGATCGTAATCATTCCATTTTGGAAAACACAGCGTTATATGGTGAAAATCGCTGGCTCCACTCTCCGAGAGAGCAACACTACTCCCAACTCGATATCCCTGTCTACGACAGGCTCACAGGGCAGATCACAAGCATCCCCCTCCGACGGAGACCATACAAAAAGACTGCACTCGATAGCCAGAGAAGCACTGCTTTGCCCCTTAATACACGTATGCCCCTTACCTCTCCGTCAGTACACCGGTCGTCCCTCTGAAGCTGTTTCGTGGGGAGGTACCGACCCGGTGTATCGGCGGTGGATAAATAGGTTTGTTACTTCCGTGTTGGGCGTTGGCTGCGTGCGTATGAATGACGTAATGACGTCACGGCGTATAGCGGCAGTCGGGAGGTGTAGTTCCCGTTTTTACAAACCGAGACCCAGATCGAGTCCCCGCTTAGCACAACGTTAAAGGCAGATTCATAACTTAAATGCGCAAATCAAACTGTCATCTCTGCTGTTCAAATAGTAGCACTGGAATTGGCGGATCCGAACCTAAATGGTTGGGTTCCAAAAACCAAAAGGCACATAGATTTAAATGCCAGGCTGAGATGTAAAACAGTGTGATGGGTCCTTAGAGTGACATCCAGGGAATATCCTCATTCAACCCCGATTTGTCTGTCGTAAGTCTAAAAACCCATCTTTGCTCACATTTAAACAGAAATTTGGAAACGTCAGTAATTGTTGGTGGGATCCATGGTTGATCAAGTACTGTCCAGAACAGATCAGAGGGTTGATGCCCTACTTCAAGGAAGTGGTCAGTCAGTTTCGTTGCTTGTCTGCAGCATCGAGTGGAACTTTTATGCTCAGAGATTCTTAACTTGATTTTCCTCGTTGGCATCCCCACATGGTTCATTTTGCAGGGACATGTAATTAAGTAAATAAGATTCGAGCTGTTACAGTTTGTAAACCTTCTGAGTTGCCACGGTCGGTCAGGGCCTATGTCAATAGTGAGTGTCTTAGTCGTTTGTGGACAAGCCGCACAATTGCCACATGGATGATGTCCCATGACTGCAGGCAAATCCCATAGGGTACCGACTGCTCGTGGGATGCTTGTCTTAGGTCTGGTATGTAAATGTAAATGTAAATGTACAGGAATTTATATAGCGCAAATCACCGAGCGGTTTCTAAGCGCTTGCTTAGGGAACCCGTCCTGGTATTCCCCTGAGAGATAACCAGGCATCACGCCGCGAGGGGCCGTTGTGGAGATTAAGCAAGCTGTTGCCCAGAGTCGCAGAGTGTGAACCCGTGAATCGAGTAGGCACCGGAGCGAGAATTGTCGAGTCCATGGACATTTTAGGACTCAAGACCCCGCCGAGCCGGGAATTGAACCCTGGTCCCGGGCTGACCTCTGCTTCCAGGTCTGCCTCCTCTAACCAGTGAGCCACACTTCTCCACTACTCCACTACTCCATGTACCAGCTGGTCCTTTAGGTTTTGTCCTCTTTTAAATGCAAACAAAGGAAGGGGCAATGTGTCAGTGCCCGTATTTAAAATCTTCCAATGTTTCTTTACAATTTTTTGAATTTTGTTGGAATACGTACAGTATGTATTTACACAGGTGATTCTCTCCTGTTTAGGTTTTGGAGGTGCCAATTCCAAAAGACCCTCTCTGTTATTATTGGAGGCTCTTTTCTTGGCATGTCGGATCAGGTGTTTCGGATATTTCTTAACCAGCAGATGTTTCTCAAGTACTTTTGAATGTTCATGGAATGCAGGTTTTGTTGAACAGTTCCTCTGAATACGGAGGAATTGCCCAAAGGGCAAATTGTCCCTAAGGGCTTTCGGATGAAAACTTTCATAGTTTAGCAAGGAATTCCTTGCCATTGGCTTGCGGTATAACTCCGATTGTAATCCCCCTCCAGATGAAGAGATCAAGAGATCTAAAAAAGGTAGTTGATGTTTATCGAATTCTATAGTGAACTTAAGAAAACGATTTATATCATTTAGCCACACATGAAATTGGTGGAGTTCATCAACGGTACCACGCCACACTACCAAGATGTCGTCTATATACCTTTTCCACACTCGCAGACACCGAAGATGGGGATTGGTGTCTGCTAGTATGTAGGCCTGCTCAAATTTATGAACATACAAGTTAGCGAGACTAGGAGCAAAAACGCTGCCCATGCTAGTCCCGCTAACCTGCAGATAGATTGACTCCTCAAACTGGAAAAAATTCTCAGTCATGACCAAAGTGGCCATGGTCATAGATAAGTCTGACAGGCGTGATGGAATTGAGGTCTCTATTGGTAAGCAATTCTTCAATAGCCTCCAACGTCTCTGTCTGTGGGATTGAAGTATAAAGACTTTCCACATCAAATGACACTAGGAGATCCAAATCCTCATTGAACTCGATGTCATGGAGGATCCTCAAGACATCCTTTGTATCCTTTAAGAAAGTGGGCATCTCCCTCACTATTGGTTGCAAAAAGAATTCTACAAAGGTTGATGAAGGTTCTAGCAATGAACCAATGCCTGATATAATTGGTCTACCAGGTGGGGGCCGTTGGGTCTTGTGTACTTTTGGTAATATGTAAAAGTACGGCATTTTAGGGTTCACAGTGCAAAGATATTGAGATTCCTTTTGGGTGATCCATCCCTCGGCTAGTGCTTCCTCCACTATATGGCCAATAACAGTAGTGAGTCTATCTGTTGGATCGTTGGTCAATTTGCAGTAAGCCCTGGTGTCATTTAGTTGGCGCAGGCATTCGTCTCGATAGGAGTCTGAGTCCATCAGTACAATCGCCCCGCCCTTATCGGCTGGTTTGACTATCAAAGACTCCATATTGACCAGAGTCCTCACTGTTTCTTGTTCTTTTTTTGACAGGTTAACAAAGGGGTTACATTGTTGTAGATACAGTTGCCTCAGATCGTGATCTACCGCCTCTTCAAAAGTCAAGACTTTGGCTGGTAGCCCAACAGTAGTTGGGTTAAAAGTGGAAGGTCTCTTGAGTCCAGTGTTCTCTATATCCTCCATTTGCTGGCAATTCTGTTTGTTGGCAAATAAGTAGTGAAGCCTAATCTTTCGGAAGAATTTTCTGATTTCGACTTGGGCAAGAAAAGGCTCACCTCTGTTAGTGGTTACAATACCTTGTCCTTTGTTAAGGACTGATTCCTCAATATCAGTAAGGATGTGTCTGCTGAGGTTTATCACGAGGCTGGCCCCGCTGATGTCCCCGCCTGATCCTGAGGGATTTTCTTCCCGTTCCTCAAGTCCATTGTTACAGATAGAAGATTCCAACGGACTTGTCCTTGTTGTTGGGCCCTCCGTCGACCTCTTGGACGTCCTTGGCCCTGTCCTAAAAAAGACTGTTGGTTATATTCGGGGTATGATTGTTGTGGTCCAAAAGGACCCGATGGTGGGGGAAAGGTTGGTGGACCCCAAGGTGTTGGTTGCCACCATGGCGGGATTTGAGGTTGGCCGTAATATGGATTATGGCCCCTCCAATTTCACCTATTGCTACCCCTTCCTCTAGCACCACCCCTACTATTGCCTTGATTTGAGGAGTCAGAGTCAGTGGATGTATCATCAGAATCTGATGTTCCGTATGTTGATCCTCCTGTGCGACCATTTTTGTTGAAAGGCACAGGTACATAGCTATCACTTGTATATGGATATATCTTCTCAGCAGAGAACTTTGCCAAATCCCTCTTGAATTTCTCAAGTTTATTAAACAGGATAGAGTCCCTGAATTCTTTACTGGTCTTGTTACCCTCCTCCTGTCCCTTTCCGAACAATTTTCCTGATAGTGTCATCCTGATCTGACCCTCTAAGGTTTGAATTTCAACTAGTATTTCATCAGCTGTTTTTTTAGCGGTCTTAATGATTAGCACCAACCAATCCCGGGTGCATTTCCATGCTATAAGATACCAATCCCTGCGAAAATCTTTGTCATCAAGAAAAAGGCGAGGGGCATTGGTTACAATTAATCCGCTAGGGGCACAATTACCCCTCAAGTATTCTGCCATAGTGATGCCATGGGCACAGACTCGGGCCTGATTCTTTTTTAATACTAGGATCTTAGCCCATCCGTCATCACTTGTTGTCTGAGCGTACGGTAAAGTATCTAAAATACTAGGATTGTCTGCCAAAATCGATTGGATTTCGGCCTCATCGAATGCCAGCCCTGGGTTGGTAGCCATATTTATAGTGAGAGATTAACAGCACACGAGATTAGCATGCAAGTCAACTAATGGTAATGAGAATATGTGTTACCTTTTTTTACTGTAGTGGAATTAAAAATCGGACCCGCATCCTAGGCTGCACAAATACAATGGAACACTGAGGGCCAGATGTAGGTAAATTTTATTTTCCGAACTCTTAAATACCGAGTCATACCGACTCGGTATTTCAGAGGTCGGAAAATAAAAGTACCGAGATGTAGGTAAATGCAGATGTGCAATTACCGAATCGGAAACAGTCGGTATTTTCCGATGCGGTAAATACCGACCAGTTAATGCCCATTCATTCCTATGGGCTTTGAAGCCCATAGGATTGATTGGGCATTTACCGGTCGGTATTTACCGCATCGGAAAATACCGACTGTCACAAGGGTGCAGGGGGTGTCACTTTGACACCCTCTGGCACCCCCAAAAGAGGCTCGGGTGCCATGTGGCAGGCATACCTGCCCTAAGGGCAGGTCTGCCTGTCATATGGCATAGGTGTGCATGCACACATGTGCATGCACACCAGAATCGGTATTTTACCATCAAGTAGTATTTGATGGTAAAATACCGATTTTGTACTGCTTGTGGGACTCAGAAGAGTCCCACCTACATACCAATTTACCGGAATCCGTAATGATACCGACTCGGTATTTTACATACTCGGTAAATTTACCTATCGGTAAATTTACCGAGTCTGTAAAATACAGGGACCTACATGTCAAATTGCT
The DNA here is from genome assembly GCF_964261635.1 of Lissotriton helveticus. Lineage (NCBI taxonomy): Eukaryota > Metazoa > Chordata > Amphibia > Caudata > Salamandridae > Lissotriton > Lissotriton helveticus. The sequence continues at coordinate 730,650,499 of NC_136068.1, forward strand.
TTTACCGGTCGGTAACGGCCGAATTCGGCCGTTACCACCCGGTAAACGCCTACCTACATCTGGCCCTGAGGGAGGTCCCAGGGGAATTTTTAACGACCCTTACTGCTACACCCCCTGACTATAAATGACACCAACAAAGAATAGCAGTGAGTCAAAAACAACCAATCAAATTATGTACCCAACAGACAAAACATGGGAGAAGCTATCAATGTGAACGAGTTCCCATCAGTCCACCATCGAGACCGCCCCTCATCATCTGGGATCTCTTGTTCCTTTCGAGGCTGGAAAACCACAACAGACTGGCAGATTTAGGTAACCAAGTCGAGGGTATCCCAAGCAAGGTAACTCAGATGTGAACAGGGTATGTCTAGTGAGGAACTGAATAGCAGTGCTAAAAAGTGAAAGGTGTTAAAATGAAAAAGAAAAGAGAAAACGCTCTAAAATTAGGTAGTGATAGGGGAAAACAACTTTTAATATGCACCCTCTCACTCCCAAATCAATAAAAACAGTGCAAATAGTAGTTTAACAAACGACTACTAACGAAGATATTAGGTCGACATGTTTCTGCAGTCACTGGAGCCTCTAGGTCTCCTGCTGCTTCCTCAGGACCATTAGTGCTACTGCTATATGTTAAAAACGTAAAAAAATATCACCTGATACGTGCAATATATACTCGTCTTCCCAACTTTAAGTCCAGAAGATCAGCCAGGAAAAGAAATATGGGTACATAAAAAGATGGCAAGAAAGAAAGCACAGTCAGTGATAGTAACACCGTGCTTTGATTGTAATGTTATCTTCTAAATAAACAACATGCCGTGTGTAAAATACCGACTAATGCTGGACAATCACAATTTGTCACATGTATATAATTTTAATCTCACTCACCCATTTGCTGGGAAGGAACAGCCCCACCTCACCTGGCACCAGCTCCGGTAGTGGGTGCACCGCGCTACGGTAAAAATGGAAAGGTATCGTTTTAGATAGATTAAACATGCCTCATATTCCACATTTCACCGGTCTCTCACACGCCGCATCCGGCGCCGCACTCTCTTACTAGTTCGATCGTAATTATTCCATTTTGGAAAACACAGCGTTATATGGTGAAAATCGCTGGCTCCACTCTCCGAGAGAGCAACACTACTCCCAACTCGATATCCCTGTCTACGACAGGCTCACAGGGCAGATCACAAGCATCCCCCTCCGACGGAGACCATACAAAAAGACTGCACTCGATACCCAGAGAAGCACTGCTTTGCCCCTTAATAAACGTATGCCCCTTACCTCTCCGTCGGTACACCGGTCGTCCCTCTGAAGCGGTTTTGTGAGGAGGTACCGACCCGGTGTACCGGCGGTGGATAAATAAGTTTGTTACTTCTGTGTTGGGCGTGGGCTGCGTGCGTATGAATGATGTAATGACGTCACGGCGTATAGCGGCAGTCGGGAGGTGTAGTTCCCGTTTTTACAAACCGAGACCCAGATCGAGTCCCCGCTTAGCACAACGTTAAAGGCAGATTTATAACTTAAATGCGCAAATCAAACTGTCATCTCTGCTGTTCAAATAGTAGCACTGGAATTTGCGGATCCGAACCTAAATGGTTGGGTTCCAAAAACCAAAAGGCACATAGATTTAAACTCCAGGCTGAGATGTAAAACAGTGTGATGGGTCCTTAGAGTGACATCCAGGGAATATCCTCATTCAACCCCGATTTGTCTGTCTTAAGTCTAAAAACCCATCTTTGCTCAAATTTAAACAGAAATTTGGAAATGTCAGTAATTGTTGGTGGGATTCATGGTTGACAAAGTACTGTCCAGAACATATCAGAGGGTTGATGCCCTACTTCAAGGAAGTGGTCAGTCAGTTTCGTCGCTTGTCTGCAGCATCGAATGGAGCTTTTATGCTCAGAGATTCTTAATGTAATTTTCCTCGTTGTCATCCCCACATAGTTCATTTTGCAGGGACATGTAATTAAGTAAATAAGATTTGAGCTGTTACAGTTTGTAAACGTTCTGAGTTGCCACGGTCGGTCAGTGCCTATGTCAATAGTGAGTGTCTTAGTTGTTTGTGGACAAGCCGCACATTTGCCACATGGATGATGTCTCATGACTGCAGGCAAATCCCATAGGGTACCGACTGCTCATGGGATGCTTGTCTTAGGTCTGGTATGTACCAGCTGGTCCTTTAGGTTTTGTCCTCTTTTAAATGCAAACAAAGGAAGGGGCACGTGTCAGTGCCCGTATTTAAACTCTTCCAAGGTTTCTTTACAATTTTTTGAATTTTGTTGGAATACGTACAGTATGTATTTACACAGGTGATTCTCTCCTGTTTAGGTTTTGGAGGTGCCAATTCCAAAAGACCCTCTCTGTTATTATTGGAGGCTCTTTTCTTGGCATGTCGGATCAGGTGTTTCGGATATTTCTTAACCAGCAGATTTTTCTCAAGTACTTTTGAATGTTCATGGAATGCAGGTTTTGTTGAACAATTCCTCTGAATACGGAGGAATTGCCCAAAGGGCAAATTGTCCCTAAGGGCTTTCGGATGAAAACTTTCATAGTTTAGCAAGGAATTCCTTACCATTGGCTTGCGGTATAACTCCGATTGTAATCCCCCTCCAGATGAAGAGATCAAGAGATCTAAAAAAGGTAGTTGATGTTTATCGAATTCTATAGTGAACTTAAGAAAACGATTTATATCATTTAGCCACACATGAAATTGGTGGAGTTCATCAACGGTACCACGCCACACTACCAAGATGTCGTCTATATACCTTTTCCACACTCGCAGACACCGAAGATGGGGATTGGTGTCTGCGAGTATGTGAGCCTGCTCAAATTTATGAACATACAAGTTAGCGAGACTAGGAGCAAAAACGCTGCCCATGCTAGTCCCGCTAACCTGCAGATAGATTGACTCCTCAAACTGGAAAAAATTCTCAGTCATGGCCAAAGTGGCCATGGTCATGATAAATCTGACATGCGTGATGGAATTGAGGTCTCTATTGGTAAGCAATTCTTCAATCACCTCCAACGTCTCTGTCTGTGGGATTGAAGTATAAAGACTTTCCACATCAAATGACACTAGGAGATCCAAATCCTCATTGAACTCGATGTCAGGGAGGATCCTCAAGACATCCTTTGTATCCTTTAAGAAAGTGGGCATCTCCCTCACTATTGGTTGCAAAAAGAAATCTACAAAGGTTGATAAAGGTTCTAGCAATGAACCAATGCCTGATATAATTGGTCTACCAGGTGGGGGCCGTTGGGTTTTGTGTACTTTTGGTAATATGTAAAAGTACGGCATTTTAGGGTTCACAGTGCAAAGATATTGAGATTCCTTTTGGGTGATCCATCCCTCGGCTAGTGCTTCCTCCACTATATGGCCGATAACAGTAGTGAGTCTATCTGTTGGATCATTGGTCAATTTGCAGTAAGCCCTGGTGTCATTTAGTTGGCGCAGGCATTCGTCTCGATAGGAGTCCGAGTCCATCGATAAGGGCGGGGCGATTGTACTGATGTGTCTGCGAGTGTGGAAAAGGTATATAGACGACATCTTGGTAGTGTGGCGTGGTACCGTTGATGAACTCCACCAATTTCATGTGTGGCTAAATGATATAAATTGTTTTCTTAAGTTCACTATAGAATTCGATAAACATCAACTACCTTTTTTAGATCTCTTGATCTCTTCATCTGGGGGGGATTACAATCGGAGTTATACCGCAAGCCAATGGCAAGGAATTCCTTGCTAAACTATTAAAGTTTTCATCCGAAAGCCCTTAGGGACAATTTGCCCTTTGGGCAATTCCTCCGTATTCAGAGGAATTGTTCAACAAAATCTGCATTCCATGAACATTCAAAAGTACTTGAGAAAAATCTGCTGGTTAAGAAATATCCGAAACACCTGATCCGACATGCCAAGAAAAGAGCCTCCAATAATAACAAAGAGGGTCTTTTGGAATTGGCAACTCCAAAACCTAAACAGGAGAGAATCACCTGTGTAAATACATACTGTACGTATTCCAACAAAATTCAAAAAATAGTAAAGAAACATTGGAAGATTTTAAATACGGGCACTGACACGTTGCCCCTTCCTTTGTTTGCATTTAAAAGAGGAAAAAACCTAAAGGACCAGCTGGTACATACCAGACCTAAGACAAGCATCCCAAGAGCAGTCGGTACCCTATGGGATTTGCCTGCAGTCATGAGACATCATCCATTTGGCAATTGTGCGGCTTGTCCACAAACGACTAAGACACTCACTATTGACATAGGCACTGACCGACCGTGGCAACTCAGAAGGTTTACAAACTGTAACAGCTCGAATCTTATTTACTTAATTACATGTCCCTGCAAAATGAACTATGTGGGGATGACAACGAGGAAAATTAAGTTAAGAATCTCTGAGCATCCATGTTTGGTATCCTGACTTTCTGCTCCCCGTCTATATTGCTTTCGAACAGTATGTTGTTGATGTGATGTGCGATCCCCGGCCCCTCCCTGCGGTATGAGCCTAAAATATTTCTTTTGCCCTCAGCTTTGTTTCTTCTTCTTTGATTCTTTCTTTTGTTCTCTCCTCTTTTTCTTTCTCTCTGTTTCTCCTTTTAGACTCTGGTTGTACTTATTGTTCATTTTTGTTTCTATTGTAAAATTAAACCTGACCAATCCTGTGCCGTGTTTTTGTACATGGTTCCGCACTACAATACGATGCTGCCTGGCCTCCGGGATGTATGGCTGAATAGCGGTGTACTTATTTTGGTATCTAAAGGTTTTCCAAAAAAAAAAGAATCTCTGAGCATAAAAGCTCCATTCGATGCTGCAGACAAGCGACGAAACTGACTGACCACTTCCTTGAAGTAGGGCATCAACCCTCTGATCTGTTCTGAACAGTACTTGATCAACCATGGATCCCACCAACAATTACTGACATTTCCAAATTTCTGTTTAAATGTGGGCAAAGATGGGTTTTTAGACTTAAGACAGACAAATCGGGGTTGAATGAGGATATTCCCTGGATGTCACTCTAAGGACCCATCACACTGTTTTACATCTCAGCCTGGCGTTTAAATCTATGTGCCTTTTGGTTTTTGGAACCCAACCATTTAGGTTTGGATCCGCCAATTCCAGTGCTACTATTTGAACAGCAGAGATGACAGTTTGATTTGCGCATTTAAGTTATAAATCTGGCTTTACCGTTGTGCTAAGCGGGGACTCGATCTGGGTCTCGTTTTGTAAAAACGGGAACTACACCTCCCGACTGCCGCTGTACGCCGTGACGTCATTACGTCATTCATACGCACGCAGCCCACTCCCAACACGGAAGTAACAAACTTATTTATCCACCGCCGGGTCGGTACCTCCCCACGAAACAGCTTCAGAGGGACGACCGGTGTACCTTCGGAGAGGTAAGGGGCATACGTGTATTAAGGGGCAAAGCAGTGCTTCTCTGGCTATCGAGTGCAGTCCTTTGGTTTGGTCTCCGTCGGAGGGGGATGCTTGTGATCTGCCCTGTGAGCCTGTCGTAGACAGGGATATCGAGTTGGGAGTAGTGTTGCTCTCTCGGAGAGTGGAGCCAGCGATTTTCACCATATAACGCTGTGTTTTCCAAAATGGAATGATTACGATCGAACTAGTGAGAGAGTGCGGCGCCGGATGCGGCGTGTGAGAGACCGGTGAAATGTGGAATATGAGGCAAGTTTAATCTATCTAAAACAATACCTTTCCATTTTTACTGTAGCGCGGTGCACCCACTACCTGAGCTGGTGCCAGGTGAGGTGGGGCTGTTCCTTCCCAGCAAATGGGTGAGTGAGATTAAAATTATATACATGTGACAAATTGTGATTGTCCAGCATTAGTCGGTATTTTACAAACGGCATTTTGTTTATTTAGAAGATAACATTACAATCAAAGCACGGTGTTACTATCACTGACTCTGCTTTCTTTCTTGCCCTCTTTTTATGTACCCATATTTCTTTTCCTGGCTGATCTTCTGGACTTAAAGTTGAGAAGACCAGTATATATTGCAGGTATCAGGTGATATTTTTTACCTTTTTAACATATAGCAGTAGCTCTAATGGTCCTGAGGAAGCAGCAGGAGACCTAGAGGCTCCAGTGACTGCAGAAACATGTCGACCTAATATCTTCGTTAGTAGTCATTTGTTAACCTACTATTTGCACTGTTTTTATTGATTTGGGAGTGAGAGGGTGCATATTAAAAGTTGTTTTCCCCTATCACTACCTAATTTTAGAGCTTTTTCTCTTTGTGATTTCACTTTAACACCTTTCACTTTTTAGCACTGCTATTCAGTTCCTCACTACACATACCCTGTTCACATCTGAGTTACCTTGCTTGGGATACCCTCGACTTGGTTACCTAAATCTGCCAGTCTGTTGTGGTTTTCCAGCCTCGAAAGCAACAAGAGATCCCAGATGATGAGGGGCGGTCTCGATGGTGGACTGATGGGAACTCGTTCACATTGATAGCTTCTCCCATGTTTTGTCTGTTGGGTACATAATTTGATTGGTTGTTTTTGACTCACTGCTATTCTTTGTTGGTGTCATTTATAGTCAGGGGGTGTAGCAGTAAGGGTCGTTAAAAATTCCCCTGGGACCTACCTTAGTGTTCCATTGTAATGTCTAAAACATACTTAACTAACATTTCATCAGCTTTTCATTTTTTTCACTCCATCAGGATACATATTACAAAGCTCTATTCATAATTTAGGTGACAATCACTTTACAATCCCAGGTTACAACAAAGTTGGAGCTCCTCGATGGAGTATCCAGAAATACTGGCCTGTGACTGAAATGCAGCCTTGCTGTCTATTATCTCTATCCTTCAAAGGACGGTGACCTGTTCTACACCAGGTGGGCTTCCTGATACATCATACACAGGTATGGAGGTTGGATTATCCCAAGAGATCTGGCAGAGGGTGCTCCCACTATTCTCTCGATAGTGTAGGTAGTATTAGGTAGGAATATAAGTATATGCATAATCACATCTTCATATAATCATACAATATTGATATCATGGTTAAACACTTTATCTTTTTTACCATTCTTGTAATGCTGGTTACAATGCTTTGTTTCCTCCTGCTAATAATTGCATCTCATGTTTTTTTACATAAGAATACAATTACTTCAATAAATGTTTGAAATACTAATTTGTATATTTCTTGTGTCTCCTTCTGGGCTTGAGTGACAACAAAAGGGCAGATTTGTTTCTCCAATTTACTTGGAGAATTAGAGTGGTCATGTTCTGAGGTTGCAGGTTCCATCTGGTACCCTGTGAGGTTAGGGGTTAAGATGGCGCACTGTGAGCTACCTAGGAATTGGTCCAACATACGCTGATGATATTTGTGCACTCTCTCCCCATTTTCTAATGTTTATGTTGTCTGAATACACAGTCCTACTTGATTCATAGGAACGGTATGACATGGTTCCAGCTCTATGTCAAGTACTAATTTAACGAATCTCCTGAATAGTTCTGACGTCTTTCCAAGACCCCTATTCACTTTATACAGAGACGTTCATGATTTTAGGGATTAATTCTCCTCAGCTAAGTAGGAAAACCCTGCTTTTGTCTTTATGTTCTTCAAGCTTGAACTTTTAAAAGGATTACTCACTATTGTTTTTCCCTTCTTTGAACTCCATTCATTAGATATGGCACAAGTACCAATATTTACACAGCTTACTTGCAGACATGCAGTAACACACATGTTATAACAATAAGGGCTTCCTCTTACAGGGGGAGATGTTACCTTCATGGTAGAGGTCTACAAAGCATACAAAAAAGAGGTATTATATTCATGAGTCACTTTTCCTGCAGCAGATGCTATCAAACAAAAATGTCACACATGCACTGCAGCTGTAACACCAGGCCAATACAGAGCCTATGAAGATTTAGAAATACCATTAACATTTCAGGAACATATGAATCGGTTCCAAGGCGCCCTACCACATGTACTAACAATGTAAAACTGGGTCCCCTCAGTAATGAGGGAGCAACCTGGCCTGTCCTAGTTGGCTATACACCATATCTTACATTAACATCACTACCTGCTATAGAGTTCAGTGCTCTATACTCAAGTCAAGTCAGACTATACAGATGTTTGATACAGTTTGTTATGCTAACAATACCAACGCCAGCAAGGGTTGTTCAAACAGTGCAGCCACATATAGCAGTGCCTCCATTCATCCAGTTACTATTAATGCAATTATGGGTAAGCTTCCCAAGAAGACGGAAATAAATTCTACTGTGGGTTGCACAAAAAACAAACGAGCTTGAAGCAGTATTTTCCTATACTGGACCCCAAGATAAACAATAAGCATATAATTCTCACATTGTGCCTACCACAGGGATGGTTCCCACAGATCAATGTGCCACTGGGGGCACAGTTTTTCTGCAATATGTACCATCCAACATGCTACACCATGTATTGCTGTTTTGTCTGAAGTTCTAAAAAAGATTCAGAATTAATATGGGCAGAATTAATACAGTGCTGCCCCTGACCTAGATTTGGGGATGATACTAATTGGCCACTACACCACAGTTGCTTCAATTATTTTAAGTAACATGAATTAGGAAGTAGCAATGGCAGCATGCTGACGTCTTGCACAGGTTCCCTTAGTGGACCAAGAACACGAATTACTAATAATTATTGCTGAAACCAATACATCTATAGGTCGAGGTAATTTGGGAGCCAGACCAAATAAACCAAAGCTAAGGGTAATTCTGAAAAGAATCATTCGAAATAGGCACCTGAGTCTTCTAAAAAGCTCTAGGATAAACAAAACATAAAGAAAAAAAAAGTCATGGGGTGGATCTTCGCAGCTGGAGTCCACTGAAAAGCATGTTAACCTGCACAACCCTGATACACTTAAGCAGCCTGATAAATATCAGGATACTGATACGCATTCTTCTCATTCCTTTCAGGACTCATGCAACAATTGCTTGGAGAGAGGAGTACCATCAGAGCGGAGACCAGGGGACTGTGTGAAACTGAGAAAGGACTCACAACTCTCCTTTGACATTATTATAAAAAAGGAAGAGAAACTTCTAAAGCAAAAGCCTCAATTAAAAAAGAAAGAAGTGGCAGGAATTTCTACTTAATATGTCACACGTATTGAGGACCCTACTTTGGAACAAGGAGTGGGCTCTGACGCTGCTACACAGTGCAGCAAATGCCACAATAGTTCGCCAGTCAAAGGTTTCTAGTGGCAGAAACATAACATAACATAACATAACATAACATAACTAATGATTTTATTTAAGTTGAAACAACACTTTAGCTGATTAGCTCTCCCAAATGACTATTTGATTTGGACATTCAAATTCAGTGTGATATTTTTTGGGGAAACGTAACACTTACATATGACATTCTCTTGGCTGAAGTAGATGAATTGGCCACCTGAGTTTGTCCAGAAATTCCCACAAGAAGAAGATATAATAGTACAGTCTTTCTCAGTCCTTGTTCCCGGGACTGTATGCTATGGAGTGGGCCCTTGAACAAGCCCTGGAATTATACCGCAAACATTTAGGCTGGGATAAAGAATTATCATATCACATTATACTGATAATGCCCAGCCTGCAAGTGTAACCACAATACCCAATTGAGCATGAAGGTAAATGCCCAGTTAGAGAAATTCTACAACAACTAGAATATCAAGGCATCATTGAGCCTTGTATCTCTCTAATGAACACTCCTTTGTTTCCTGTAGTAAAACCAGATCATTCATACTGCCTAGTCTAGACTTAAACTATAGACATTTAAACAGTCATAAACTCACACATTTGCAGTATAAAACTCTCATAGGGCAGCACTAATGAACAACATAGTGCACAAAAAATACAAAACAACTTTGGACATTTCAAATGGCTTTTTCTGCCAACAATTAGCACCTGAAAGAAGGGATTTAACCATATTCAGCTCATTTGGGAGTCAACCCCAATTTTGTTGACTCCCTCAAGGGTATACAAACAGCCCTGGTAAGTTCTAAACCTGTGTATCATCAGTTTTGCGCAAAATTGAACCAATAAATTGTCCTATGTCAATGACACATACCATATGGGTGATGACTTAAACATACATCTAGTCGGAGTAGATCGCTTAATTTTGGGATTTGCTGAACTAGGCTAAAGATTCTACTTACAAAAAACAAAAATTCCCTATCTTAGTGTCCAATTCTAGGGAAACGAGTTGTCAAATGAAGGCAACGTGTATCACCACATTTCCTAAAGATATTTGCACTACTACAACCACCAAATACAATTAAAAAGCTCGAATCACTTTTGGGTTTTCTCAACTGTGGTAGAACATACATATCAGATTATGCACAATGTGTAAAACCATTTTATGACGTAGTTAGCCAGACTTTTCAAGTAAACACATTGGACACCAGAACATGTACAGAGTCTGAGAACAATATAAACAGACATGCTTGCATCCAGACACTTACATACACATGTCAACACCACAAATTTGGTGATCCGCATATTTGCGGGAGTCACTGGCTACACATATACTTTCAACTATGGTGATCCTGTACTGATTGCATATAAATTGTATTTATATTTAAATGTTGAAATGCATTTCTTCACCTACATAAAAAAGATTGACTGCAGTTCAGATAGCTATAATAAAGGAAAGATCGTTGGTGCTGGGGAAACGCATAATTGTGGTAATTCTCATTCCAGCCTTAGAGGCTGTCACAAAGGCCAGTCTTCCTAAGGGAAAGCCTTACATCCTAGATGGATACAGTGGTCCACCTTCTTAATAGCTAATGATGTAGACTATGGGCCAGATTTAGATTTTGGGGGACGGATTACTCTGTCACAAAAGTGACAGATATCCGACCACCAAAATATACATCCCGCAGGATATAATGGTATTTATCTGTAGCGCCAAGACACCCACGGGTATACGCCGCGCTTTATAAATTTTTAAAATAAATAAATAAAAATAAATAAATTTATATTTTGGCAGACAGGATATCCGTCACCATTGTGATGGAGTAACCCATCTGCCAAGATCTAGATCAAACTTCAGTCTTTGACCCCACACTAAAAACACAAGAAATACTCCAACATGAACAAGAATATCCTGTTCCCATTGACGTTTTGCCTCTTGACCAGTATCACTTCATTGTCTATACTGATGGTTCATCCCAGCCTACTGTTGGAACTAAACAGCAAAACTTGGGCTGCAGTATGTGAAGTGGTGAGGAATGGAGAACTCTACCCTCAAAAAACCTTTACAAATCTCTAGGGGATTGTACTGCCTATCTGACTTAACTCAAAGCTCTAATTTTGGTACTAGAAAATACTGATCCTGAATTCCATACACTCAATGTGTGTGATTTGTATTACGTTGTCTAGTCTTTCAATAAGCATTTGCATTATTGATGCCTGAATGGATTTAGAGACTCAAAAGGGAACACTATCAAGCATAAATTGATTTGCGTAAAGGTGGCAGAACTTAAGCAATGGTTGCCATGGGCTCATGTAAATCATGCATTGAGTCACCAATTGTAGGAAATTCACTGGCTGATGAAGAAACAAAAGCTGCAGTTCATACTGCTGTGGTAGCCGTAATTACTCATTCTTATACGAGAGAGGATGGAGACATCATGGCAGCTGTCAATGCTTCACGCACTGGCACACCATTACCTAAATAAATTCCAGCAAAATACTCTTACCTACTGAGTGCCCAAAACATACCTTTTGCTCATATTCCCAGAGTGGGGAATGAGCGGTACCAAATTCAGACCGCAGGCTAGAATTAATCATAGCTGCTCATGAGGGGTTACTTTCTGCACAAGCAGGTGTGGTGGCTACAGTTTCACTGTCAGAGCAATGCTATTAGTGGCATGGCCACTACAAACAGACAAAATAATATGTCCTTAGTTGTGACATTTGTCAACAAATGAAAACTTCCATCGCAACTCGCCCACTACAGACACCTCTCTTAGTCTCAAACAAACCATTGACTTGTGTCTATTTTGACCACTGCAGACATGGTTCCTTTATATATATTCTATTGGCAGAGGATTCCTGTTCTAGGTTTATATGGGTGTGGCTGATGCTCAAACTGTTATAAAAGACCTGCAAGTCTTTATCAGGACATATGCAATAGCTGCATTACACTTGGACCAGGAACCTGCATTTGCCTTTACTGCTTACCGGGATACCATAGGCAACCTGGGTGTGGCTGTGCATTATTCCTCCCCCCATAATCCGGAGGAAAATACGATAGTGGAAAACAAAAACTGTGACTTAAAGCAGTCTTTAACAGCTAGGGTATTAGGTTAATGTTGTTGCCAGATCGATCACTTATATGTAGTCCTGGGAGCTTTAAGTAATCTTCCAAGAAGATACTTGGGAGACCAGACTCCCTATGAAGTCCTGTTCAGCATCCAGTTGTATGTTCCAGGCCTTGATCATCCTGTCACAGTGGCGGCAGATGTTTCTTTTGACATCAATTAACTTGTTACTGACTTAAAGGAACTATAAGACTTCTAAAATGAGCGCTCAAATGAAACTACTAAATGGTCTGCCACTGAAGCAGTGAAGATGCAACCAGCAACTTCTGCATGGATTCCAAAAATTGGGGATCTAGTTCAAGAAAAGATTACCGACAAGAAGGAATTCAACCCATCATACAGAGCACCAGTGCCAGTCCTTGGCATTACAGGTACCAGAATCGCAATTTTTCCACTTCTTGCTAGTTGTAGAAAGAAACGGCTTGTGTCTATTGACTTTGTGAAACCACACCATGTGGCCAGTTCTACACAGTATTCCACGAGGAATCCTCTCACCACCAAACAGGAAGTCACACTACAAGCATTTAATAATTAAGAAATTGCTACACCCTCGCTGGAGACTCCAGATAGCGAAGTTCTACTACTTCCTGTTACTACTGGTAAACACAATAAACACACCATATGTAAATTCACAGTCTTTGACTGCTGCACCTAACCATGAAGTTGTTTACTACCAACCACCTTTAGAGGTGCCTACCAGTTCTTCTTTGCCCCGTGAGGTTCCTGTTTCTGCTTAGACTGCCTCTGGCTACTTTGCCAACATTGATGACTTTTCCTCAGATTCAACACACACTTCATTGCATGGGATTTGTGCATTTGTTGCCTTTTCAGTGCTTTTCCTGTTAATTTGGATTGAATGTGTCCCAGTTTTCATTTTGCTCCTAAATGGACATTATCTTCCAGAACAGTCTGCTGTTGAAATGATAGCTGAGTTATTGAAGCCTTCTTCTTCCCATAAAGTTTGAGAAGACCTGTTCCTTATGAACATTTCTATATTTCCTGTACAGATGGAATTCTTTGTAATAAGGGCCCATTCGATATTTTTGGTCATTGCTAATTCCTTATGTATTTAAAATCAGTATGGATGATGTTATCATCCCTCATGGCAGCATGTCTGATGATTGGGATGTCACACTTGTAAAATCAAATTCATGAACTAGAATCTTCTAAAGTATTTGAAACTGAGGATTTGTGTCTTAATTTTGCTAATTATAGTGAAATGTTTTATCATCATTGTTCACACCATTATTTACTCAGAGCTAGTACTCCACATCCAGTTTTTAATTAAATACAATGGAAACATTGGCCAACACCACCAATGGGTAATTCAAAAACATGCCTGCAAATGTTTGCATATTTTTTTGGTAACAACCCTGTAGACCCAGGGGCATATTTCCAACAGAATGGAGAAGTGTGGCCTTAAGCAAACATTGCTAATGCCATACTTCTCCATTCGGAAAATGCAGGGATGTGTTCTGTTCGCAAGAATGCGGGCACCCCTGCATTTCCCCTAGTGCTGGCGCTGAGTTCAGCTGCCTAGCGCCAACACAGGCACCCTTGCATCATAGTGGAAGGGTGTCTGCGTTGGGGTAAATGATTGTTTATGTGGAGGAAGGTCTGCCTTCCTGCACATAAACAACCATTCATGGCATTTTGAAGCTTCTATGTGTGCTATTTATTGCAGTACACATAATAGTTGCAAAAGTTGTTTTTTTTGTATTGTTTATGTGCAGGAAGGGTTACTTTTCTGAACATAAATAATCATAGGAAATGTGCTGTTTCTATTTGTGAAGCACAAGGCAGCAAACATGGGAAAAGCAAAAACATGGAGAAATAAAGCATTTCTCCTCATTTCGCCTCTTTAAGACCCGGTTCTCCTTAGTCTTAATTTAGGCACTGCCTCCTATTTAAACCTCCCTTGTAAATAGGGGGTAGCGTCAAAATCAATGGGTGTTGCGGTGGAACACCCACCGCAACACCCATTACCATCCCTTTCACACGAAGTATAGTGTGAATGTGTGCCTTATTTACAAGGCAGCGTTAAGCGGCTTAACGCTGCCTTGTAAATAAGGTGAAGCCCCTATCGCAACCAAAAGTTTCCCAGCAGGAAGCTGCTGTACTTCTACTAATTTTGGACAGACTTTGGCTCCTGTGGATAATGGTATGACCGCCTTGTGAACTAGCATTTATTCTTTGAATAATATTGTGTCATCTGCATTCGATATAATACAAAGTGACATGTCCCTCTTACAACACAGGCAAAGTCAAAGGAGATTGATTATGCAATTGAAATGGACGTTGCAGATTTTAAAATCCAATTGTGTGCCATGGATATACCTAAAGCAACTGATTTATTTTTGCATTACAATTTAACACACACACAGAAAATAATGGCAAAAAAGATGCGACTTACACAATGTTAAGTATAGAGCATTTAGAAAAATTGCCCTTCTTCGTAGTCGGAACACCCTCTACTGTATGGTTAATCCATTGCTTTATCGTACTACGAAATTTCTACGTTTAAAATGAATGTGAAACCTCATTTGGCCATTCATTATTCTGTAAATAGGTGACACTTCATGGTGTGTGCAATAGGCCCATGGCCAATTTGGTGTGTTTTCTGAAGGATGCCTCAGCTGCCTTGATTCGACTAGTATTCTGAATTCTTTAAATTGGAAGTTATTTGATTCTGAACGACCAATGTTGTTGTAAGATGTAATGTAATGTGTATACTTGTAAAGCGCTCTGTTGCCAGTCGGCGTCCTGGCGCTGTATACCGCTGGGGAACCTGTCCTGGCTTTCCCTGTGGGATGGTCCCTGCTGGGAATCCCCAAGGTGGAGCCAGGCATCCCCGGCGTTGATGGGGCCGGTGTGGCGATAAGGCAAGCTAATGCCCAGAGTTGCCGAGTGGGACCCCTGGTTAGAGTAGGCACCGAAGCAAGAATTATCGAGTCCGCTGACCCTGGTCCACGACCCTGCCACGTCGGGAATCGAACCCTGGTCCCGGGCTGACTTCTGCTTCCGGGTCTGCCGCCTCTAACCAGTGAGCCACACCACTCCACAGCCACACCACTCCAGATGAAACTGGGAGTACCATATGTGGTGACAGTTTCCAGAGGGTTGACCTGTTGTAACACTGTTTTGTTCCCATCTACACACACAGTCAGAGAAGTTACGATATGCCCTTCAATTGTTATTTTTAATGTTAACTTTGATCCTTTAAGCTGACGAGGCAAATTGACAAGGGAAGCAAGATAGCCGCTGACTGAGACTGCTGCGCTGCAGGTCTCTGACCAGATGATAAGTTAAATAGGAACCCACCGATTAGCCTGAGGAAATGCTGCCAGAAATTGTGACCACCCACTGCTAAGCGCCCGGCACAAGTCGCTGCA
This sequence comes from Lissotriton helveticus, assembly GCF_964261635.1. NCBI lineage: Eukaryota > Metazoa > Chordata > Amphibia > Caudata > Salamandridae > Lissotriton > Lissotriton helveticus. The sequence continues at coordinate 730,666,203 of NC_136068.1, forward strand.
AGATTACCCTGAGGCAGAGAGAGCTGCTACTTGCCTGTAAGTGGCTCCTGATTGAAGTGGTGGATCACGCTAACTGCAATGGCTTTTTCGCGCTGTGTCTGGCTGGCGGGTTGGGTTCTAAGACCACCGGTGACAATCAGAGAGGGAAAACTGCCACTACCCCCTGCGGAGCACTTCTCGGCAATCAAGGACTTGGCTGCAGCTTCATTGCAACAGAGCAAGCGACGATTGTTGCTGGCTACCCGGATGGAGACCTCATGAGAGAGGATGATGAAGGACAGGACTGCACCCAGAAGCGCCCGGCCAGCTTGTCTGGACTAGAGCTCCTTCGAGGCTCTACCAGGGTAACTGATGCACCCTGCCACTTTGAAAAGGCTACTGAGGATCCGGGCAGCGGTGAGGTATATGATCAAGACAAAGAGATTCTAACCACAGCCACAGATAAACTGCTGCCCTCAGGAAAGGTCACAGAGGCAGGAATACAAGCACTGCCTGTACCGCTCAAGGACAAGGTGCGGACAAGGTAAATGTTCTACTTGTTTGCTTTCACCTGAGGGTAATGTAGGAGGCAGTGCAAAGGAGATGGCAAAGGATACTCTCCAATCCCAAGCTCCTTAGTCTATTGCAGATCAAGAGGGGGATATGCTGGTGATTGTAGAAATGGGTCAACCAGTGGTGGTGGAAGAGAGGCTAGCCACCCCTTAAACTCCACTAAACCCCATCAAAGTAAGAAACTGGTGTGGGAGCACACTGCTTCACCTCTCAGCAGAGTCGCCCCTGGGCATCATGGCAGATGCAGTTCAGATCGACAAACGAGTACACTTGGAAAGTCTTGAGTGTTTCACCAGGTAGGTGCAGATTAGTGCTGGCCATCTCTGGACACGTGTTTCTGCATTATTATCCATCATCAGCAGAGATTAGGCAAAATTATTTGGGGTTGCTGAGCAGGCTGCCGTATTCTTGGAACGCAGTATCTCTCCAGGCTCGCAGGTGCCTCTCCACGAGCTCGTCAGCTCAAAGCGGCTCGAGGGAGCCTTTAAGTAAGAAACTGGTGTGGGAGCACACTGCTTCACCTCCCAGCAGAGTCGCCCCTGGGCATTATGGTAGATGCAGTTCAGATCAACAACCCCATCAAAGGTCTAGAAAAATTTGACAGTCATTGGCATGCTCCACGGAATTGGAGAATGAGGCTAATGATTATGATCCTTTTGACATTAAGTGCTTTTTCTCTCTGTCAGATGAGACATGGGGGCCGATTCACAGAACTAACTTAAAACAAAATCCTAAACTTACTACTTTTGGTATTCACAGAAGGTAGTTAGTAGTAGTAAAGATAGGATTTTGTCTTAAGTTTGACTGAAGACAAACTTAAGAAAAACTTAAGACAGACTTAAGATTGGCTTAAGACAGACTTAAGACAAACTTCAGACATTCTTAACACAGACTTAAGACAGACTTAAGACAAACTTAAGACAAACTTAAGACAAAATCCTAATTTAAGTCTGTCGTAAGTCTGTCTTAAGTCTGTCTTAAGTCAAACTTAAGACAAAATCCTAACTTTACTACTACTAAATGCTTTCTATGAACACCAAAGTAGTAAGTTTAGGATTTTGTCTTAAGTTAATTCTGTGAATCGGGCCCATGGTCTGCAGATGGATCAGGGTCACGCACGGAATCTACCGAAATTAAAAGTATACCCAACACTATTGGGGTCGGTTCAGCTGTAACAACCTGTAAAGTGCCGAGGAAGCCCGGACCTCAAAACATGAGCAGGGGGGAAAGATCTCAAGTGGAATTATTCACCAATGGAGCAGTTAATTGGCACTTCCTTCACTGCTCCTCAAGATGCTCATAAAGCAGCACCTCCTACTCTGGATACTATTCTTCAATGCATATTGTTGCACCCCGAGGAAACTCGGCAGGATAGTCGCCAATCTCAAGCAGCCATACTCAAAGTACAAAGGACAGTCCGAAAAGGTGCTAAGGCATACAACACCATCGGTGAACTTCTGAATGATCTCGAGACTTGAGTGGCTGCTCTTCAAGATATTTATGGCTGGCCCTTGAGGACAGATGGAGGCTCATGAATCTTAACTGGGAGATATCCAATGGAAACTTGGTGACCAAGAAAAATAACAAAGACATAATAATTTTCAGGTTCTTGGTGTTCTGGAAGGCAAGGGGGGATTCAATGCCTGTACATATATGGTAGATATGCTGAGTAAAGCCTTTCCTGGCCTAGAAGGTTTGTACTGGTCTCTGTAGGTGCAGGAGGTTCACAGGGTACCTTTCATTCGAAAACAATCAGTTAAATTTGAGATGAAGCTTCAATCTATTTGAGTATACTTTGGAAAATTTCTTTTGAGGCAATATATTTTTGGAGCTAGCCAAACCCTAAGCCAAGCGAATCGTTGGAGACATTTTATTGTTTGTCAGGCCTGACTTTTGTCACGTAACTGTCAAGAAATGAGGGCAATTGTGCTGGTTGATCAAACCTTTTCAAAACAAGGGGGTTTAACAAAACCAGCCTGTCTGAAAGTGATTTAGAGATCAGACTCGGTTCTTTACCTCCGAGATCAAAGCTAAAGAATTTCTAGTGGAGTCTGGTGTTTAAGTATTGCCCTTTTCGTGGTTATAGATATTGAGTTCGAACAAGCAATATGGGGGCTAGGGAGTAGGAGTAGATGAAGGTTCTAATGTCATAAAGGGGCTATCTGGGTTTTCTGCTTTTTTCTCCTTCTTTATGGTGAGGGTTCTTTAATGATGGGGATTAAGGTTTGTTAGAATTGGTTTTACTGGTCAGAGAGGCTGCTCTCATCTGCCACAAACCGATGCTCGGTCTTATTGCTGTTTATGGCTGGGGGATAGAGGAGGGTGGGAGGAGCTGGGGGGCTGGTTGGAGAGTGGGGGGTTTGGGTGGGTGGCTATGTGGGGGTTGTAAATGTGGGGGAACATCCAGGGAAGGAGCAAGGAAGGCCTCTTGGAAGGTCCGAACACAGAAAATGTGAGTAGTCACAGAATGTTATATTTTAAAATATCCATATGTCAGTAAACGTGGGTGGCTTAAATGACAAGGCTAAGCAGTTGAGGGTTGTTGAGATATTAAGATCCCTGGGCTCGAACATAATATGTCAACAGGATACCCATATCCATATCCCATGGGGTAAGAGGGAAACCCTGATGATTAGTAGGTATACTCTTATGACATGCTCAACTCAGACCTCTACTATGAGGGGAGTTGCTATTCATTTTAGAAATAAAATTGGACCAGCAAAACAAGTTTTGGAGGACCAGTGGGGTAGATAGGCAGTGGTTACATTACCTATAGGGCTGATGGTTTGTACCATCTATGGTTCAAACCAGGATGACCCTAAGGTATTGGAGGATCTGGAGGTAGAACTGGTACCCTGGCCAGATCCGCTGATAATTTGTTGGGTCTTATATATACAAAAGGAGGAGGGTGGTGTCCTGATCAATACATATCAGGAAAGAAAACCCCAAATGCATGGGGCATTGGTTTCATTAAGGGCCAGCCACGGTCTGGTTGATGTATGGGCTGCTAAGAGACCACTTGAGGGTTTATGTATTTTTCGTCCCCTCACAAAAAAAATTGTTAGATTAGATTATTTTTTGGCTTCTTTTATTATGCTTGGTATGGTAGGAATTAAGAAACTACCCAAACTTCTATCAGATCATATTCCCCTAATCTTGGATATCACGGTTACAAGGTATACCAAAGGTCAGGTCAAATGGACATTTGACAGGAAACTACTTTCTAACAATTTATTTATTAAATATTTCAGGTGTTGGGTGGTAGGATATTTTGATACAAATCAATACAGTGCATCTAGTGTAGTAATTTGGAACACTTTGAAGCCGGTTTGAGGGCGGAGGTTATCAGCTTTGTGGGACGGAGGAGGAAGCAACAAAGGGAGAAGATCAATGGGTTGATCAAAAGGTTAGCAATATTGGGAAAATAAACATACAGCAACGATAAGTCAGAGATTCAAATACAGATAGAAGTCGCAATGGTAATAGCAGAGATAAGAAGCTATTACAGTAAGAGGATCGCAGAAGGATTTGAAGCTTATAGTAATGAATACTTTGAATATGAAGAGTCAGTGGGATGGCTTTTAGCATTACGCACAAGACAGAAGATATCCAGATATAATATCATCAAAATTAGAAGGTAGGACAGGTTATATGCAGCGGATGATAATCCTCAGTATATTTGAATTTTTTTTATAAAGAACAATATCAAGAATGTCCCCTCTGTACTGCTCCTGGGGGGAGAGAGGGACAGGCGAGGGGGAAGACGGGAGGGATTGATCCAGTAGCAAGTCGGGAGATTGACGCTGATATTACTCTTCAGGAAGTCATAGATGCCTCGCACTTGTTGGCTTCGGGAAAAGGGGCAGGCCCTGATAAAATTCCTCTCAAATTATACAAAATTCTCCAACTTGAGCTAGCCCCCCTACTCTTGGACCTGTTTTTAGCTTTGCAGAAAAATGGGCACCATCCTCAATGTGGCAGGAAACCGACATAGTCATTTTTCCAAAGAAGGGTTAACCTTTGGATAACCCTGCCTCATACCGACCAATTTCCCTCATAAATTCAGATTCAAAACTCTATTCTAAAATCTTAGAGGTCCGCCTGGGTTGCTCACCTAGTTATTCCATGGCAGCATGGATTTATACCAGGTAGGAGAACTACGGATCATATCAGACGTGCCATTACCCTTATTTAATATAGCAGAAGCAACCAGTGACAAGATGGCTATGATCCTCCTTGATGCGGAAGCCTTCTACTGAGTGTCATGGCAGTATTGATGGCGAATCTCGGCACAAGCAAATTATTTTGGCCCACACTTTATTACCGCTATTAGGGCAATGTATCTCAACCCGTATGCCTGGCTTCAAATTATGGGCAAGGAATCTGGAAGAAAAGAGGTGGCCATTGGGACAAGGCAGGGTTGACCCTGCTCCCCAATTCTCTTTGTCCTATATATTGACCGATTCATTAAACAAATCCAGCAAAGCAAGTCAATAAAGCCTGTTTCTGTGAATGGTTATAATATGAAGGTACTGGCATGTGCAGACTATATTCTTTGAAAAAGGTCTATAGCTAGTAGTGCATTATTCTCAAAGATACTTTATTTAAAAACCCATTACATGTGGACTCAACACCTAGAGTAGATTTGATATTTAAATTTTTATTATTTCTGAAAATAGATATTTTTTTGGTATTTTGTTTGTATATACAAAAAAAAAAATTATTGGGGAATTTTTGATCTTTTTCTTATTCTATATAGAATTGTTGCATTTATAACATGTCATAATATAGGATTTGTACATTCATAACATTTCATATTATTTCAGAAAGGGATAATACATAAAAAACACATCTATAACACACACAAGAGTGAATATTAAACTCAGATGATAATGAGGGCAAGGCGGTAGGATAACACACACTACGCGCGTTTCGGCTTGAGAGCCTTCATCAGGTGTCCCGTCTTTAACAATGTATAGCACTCGGTGTGGGGAAATATAGGGATAAAAATGTCATTTGATCGTGCGTCAGAGCTGGATGTCTCCTTGCTGTTCCTAGTATTCCATTATATGTATATGCAGCATTCTCGGCCTCAGGTGTAACTGAGAATTCACCTTCCTAAGTGTGGTATTACGTCCAAGAGTAGTTAGGGAGGACCATTTATGTAGATAGCAAGAATTAGATCTTGATGGTTGGATCTGAATTATGAAGAGCTGATTGCGTACCCAGAAATCTGGAGATTGCTATGGTTGAATATTTAATCTGATATGTAAACAATATTGCTTGACCTCGGGCCAGACGGTTCTAATTACGGGTGGAAGATCGATTGATGTAGATTCGCTGAGCGGGATATGGCCCTCTCGGCTGGGGGTGCTCTGAACGCCGGCGTGAACGTCGGAGATAGTAAATGCGCAGACTATATTACCATTGTGACCTCGGACCCGGATGGCACAAGTTGAAATCTTGGAGGGGAAGTATGGAGGAAATCTGGGTATCTTTTGAATAAAGATAAAACACAGATTGTCTGTGTGAAAAATATAGCTTTTTGGATACAATTAGGATGGATAAGATGGACTCCATATGCTCAATTAATATGGACACTCTATTAAGCATGATCAGAACAGACCTAAGATGTATGGATAGGCTGCATTTGTCGATAATAGGTAGATGCAATGTCCTCACAATGGTCGTGTTTCCAAAGATATTTTACGTGTTCCGATGTATCCCCCTTGAGATTGAAGGTTGCATATTTAAGTAATTAGATTCCATATTCCCTAATTTCATTTGACTGTATAAGAAGACACGTCGCTCTCTAAACATTTGAACTTTTCCACAGTAATGGGGTGGATGGACTGTCTCCAATCTGGTATTTTACTACTGGTCAGCTTTGCTCCTACAGATGGAAGTTTTGCTCTCGGTGGAATATAAGAATACTGAGGGTCAGGAATTTGGTTCTGCCCCCCTATTATATATGAGTTGACTATGGAAGAGCTTCTTAGGGTCTTCTTTGACAACTTGAGGCCAGTTATTAAAAAAAATGGTTTCATTGCTGTTTGGAAAGTTTAGGGTAAGGTGGGCAAACTAATGAAGATACAGAGATATAATAAGAATACACATTTGTGGCGAACCCCCCTTTTCACAACTCTGTTTTATGATGTAATGATCAGGCAATGGGGACAATCTGGTATTACTAATATAGGGGAAATTTATTTAGCAGAACAGCTGTCTTCATTTTTAGATCTATGACAGGATTATGGATTAGCTCCCAGGTATATTTTTAAATATGTCGAGGAAAAGAAATTCTTTAGTCAACTTAGAGCCAAATAATTTTTATTTGATTCCTAGAAGCTATTACTCGTGTGGACTGTAGGATGAGATCCATCTATAAAATCCTGCTCGACTCCACTCTAGATAATCTAGGGAAGATCGAAGCCAATTGGGCAAGGAAGCTAAGGGAAGGGGATACAAATTTATTTATTTATTGCACTAGGAAGGATGATCTTTCTCACGGCTAACCTGAAAACCCAGCATTATAAAACAATTTTTAATTTAATTTTAATTTATACTTTACACCAGCATAGCTATTTGGGTGGGAAAAAAGACAGGATGATAAGTGCCCTATGTGCGGTGAAGGCCCTGCTGAAGCAATACATATGTTTTATGGTTGTGAAAAATTGCAACTGTTAAAGAAAGGAATAGAGGCTTTCTGGGGAGAGGTGTTAGGGACAGGGATCGGTATCAGCCCTCTTATGATGCTTCTGGGATACAATAATAGGGATGAATTGGAGTCGACTCAGTCACATTTTTTTTATCTCGGTTGCAGTAGCTCAGTTGCTAACAGTAACATGATGGAAAGCTTCAGATCTCCCTACGTATCAGGCTTGGTTGGACTGTCTATTGAGTATATATAATCAAGAAAGAGATTTATACAACTGTAAGGGTAAACAATCTAAGGAGTGGGGCAGTAAGATCTGGTCTCCTATACCCACTTGGTCTACTGGAGTTCTAGGGAACAGAGATGGGTTTGCCTTGGATTCTTATGGGGGAGAAGGGGCCATTAGGTTTGCACCCTCCTACGTAATTCATTGGTAAAATAATACCTGAATCTGCTTTAAGGGTTTTTATATATATCATATAATGTGATGAATTGATTGCCTATCTTGTTTTTATTTGGTAATTGTGTGCTATATGCAAATTCAATTCACGCTCTTTTAAGAAGTTTTATCCTCAGATCAACCGCGAAGCCTGCTGATGTTTCAATGCTACCCCACTGTATCATGATACATGTATAGAGAAGTGGTCTAATTTATCATCTATATATTTAAATTAAGGAATCAACTATCCACTTAATAACTATTTGTTATATATGTGAAATACGTATATGTGCTGTTTTCTCTGGGAAATAAAAATAATTATTTAAAAAAAGATAATTTAAGTCTACTGAAAGCCTTATTATTTCAAAAGGACATAGTGTTAAGACCTGCTAAAGAGACGTTTGATCTCCAAGTAGCAAGGTCTTCCTCTGATATGCAGTTGCTAAAGTGCACAAACCTCCTTCAACCTTTTGGTTAACTTACGCACTGCATATTTAATGCTTCAAATACTGCAGGGGTGGTACTTTTTTAAAGCGATTGGGTCTGGCTTTGTCATCAAGTGCCAGACAGTATTTGGAGTGATTTCATCCTTTGTACTCTCTTTGGTTTCCAGTGTATTTGGAGGCATACCATTAGTGTTAATCCTGATTGTTGGAATTTGGACCTATTTTTGCTGCTCCACAATCGATGTGCCTCCTCGAGGCCAAATGGTGAAGGAACTACCACCCATCCTGAACACATGATATAGTACTTTAGGGTGTCTTTACTTCAGGCTCTGAATTACAATTGGTCTTTGTCCTTCCAACCTATATAGTTACATTGTGTAAAGCCTGTGTTCCGCAGTCTATTGTGCACTTTCAAGAGGGCACTGAATATATGTCTCGGAATGCAACCGGTTTAATCTATGGATACTGCTTTGCAGGTGTGTCTGCTAAAGGCTCATCTTTACTGCTGTCCTAGGAGGCTGCCATTGCTACTGGAAGCTTCAGCTCCTGGATTCTTGGATTCTGGCTCCACCTCTGTGGTTACTCTGTCAGCTGGCACAGCATCTGCGGCTGCTGATTGGGCTGGATATGACTATGTTTGCTCTTTGGAACTTGCAGGCCAGACCACTGTGGAAACATTATCTGCAGTTGTGGGTTCCTTCATGGATCCCATTGATGCTCCAAACATGGAAAACATTTTACAAGCCTCCTAAATTTTAATTCAGCATCATCATTAAAATGCATTTTTTAATCATTAGGCTCCTGTATTAAGTTTGATTTTTAACACTAGCTTTTAAGTTTGAAGTGAGAGTCTCCCTCCACCAATAGGAACTGTATGACAAGGCCAATGTGTCTCTACATTAAGAGTCATGAATTACCAATTTTGATTTAAGGAATTTTATTTTAGGATATTTATTAATCCAGTACTATTTGATGAAAACCTGCAAATGCTATCACAAACAAACAAAACAATTAGTGTCTGCTTTGGCTTGCTAAAAGCACTTAGACAGATTCTTCCTCTCCTACCCGATGAGACTAGACCTCTAGTGGTAAGGAGTATAACCCTGGCCAGACTGGATTACTGTAACTCCCTATATCTAGGTGCCCCTTTATACATCTTGCAGGGACTGCAGAGAGTCCAGTCGTTAGCGGCCAAGCTGGCACTCAATAGACCACTCAGCTTCTCTACTACGATGGCTTTGACAGACCTTCACTGTTTGCCAGTAAGGGACAGAGTCACATTCAAATCTCTGTGCATCGTCTATAGAGCGCTACACAGCATGGGCCCCCTGCCCATGCAGGAAAGATTCACATGGTATAAGCCCACCAGGTCTCTTCGCTCTTCCAGTCTAAGCCTGGCAACAACCACCAGATTCAAGAGATCTAGGATGGGAGGCAGGGCTTTCTGCACATTAGCATCCCGGCTGTGGAATGAGCTGCCTCAGAACATCAGGCAAGCCGACTCTCTGATAGGTTTTAGAAAGAGCCTAAAGACCTGGCTCTTTGCTAAAGTCTGAGACCTTGGCGCCCATTACCCAGCTTCTATATGCCGTTTCCATCTGATCAGGTTTTTTTCCAAGAAGCGCCAGGATACCCGTAGGGTGGCAGTTGCGCTATATAAGAGCAACATACAATACAATACAATACAATACAGTACATAAACAAAACATGAAAAAGTTCACAAGGTACAGCAATACAGCTGGTAATCAGAAATAGTTCAATAGATTAGGCTATAATAAAATGAGATACTGAATATTGGCCACCACAACAATGATGGAACAAACTGTTATAAATAGATGAACCATACAGAAAGTTCCCTTCTCTCTACTAAACATAGAATGACTACAAAATCATCGAACAAGGAATTCTATTTAGGGAGCCTAGCAGGTGTCAGAATAGTATAAACTTCTGTAGACATCTTGGAAAAAGGAGAAATGAGTGTATAGCATCAAGCTGTCCACTCTCAGGAAAACTCAACAAGAGGACTGTTCCCTCCCAGAGTCTAGAAGGAATCGGCCTAAATAACAATGGAAACACCAGTTAAAATAACAGAGGCTTCTAACATCCTTATCTCTTCTAACACCACCAAGAACCTACCAAATTGGCAAATTGTTAACTGGGAGGACCATCCGCACCCTCCCTTGAGGTTCCCATCTCATTCAAACTGGGACTGCAGACCCCAATCTTGAGCGTTTCACCGTCCTGGTAAATTATAAAAAGAAGGCCTCCTTTGACCACTTTTTCTCCAAGTTCCCTGCCAGGTTCCTCCTTGCAGGCCTCACTATCGTTCTTTAGCTATCGAGAAACAAGATAACGCACCTGCAAAAGAGAAGAAATAGCATACTGGCAAAGCTAAACATATTTCAATTGAGGCCTATAGTCAGGCTAAGTTTGCTCAGAAGTCAACATGAACAACGAATGCATGATTATTCATACACACATCTAATTTTAAGAATAAATGCAATATGTAAATAAAAGAAAACATGATTACATGGTTCAATTGAACTTTTGCACACATTTTTTTTATTCAAATATGTCTTTATTGGCATTTGGAAAAAAACACAAATACTTTTGGCATAATTAGATAACATCACACAATTTTAATATCATTGATTTCCTGTTGATATGCCGAGCATGGCTCATATGATATTACAGATGTGAACAAAATACCTCCATTGAAAATCCAACATTCAAATGCATGTAGTTGTCACCATGAAGTTTCCAATAACTATAGACTTACATCTCAAGACAAATAAGAGCAACTAGCTCAATTAACCACAGGCATGCATGCATAGGACATATCCAGACGGTGAGGAGCGAAACCCCTCAAATCTTCCAAAGGATAAAGGGAGGGAGTGTCAGGGATGGCTCCCCCATCAGGTAGCAGTGGGGTGGCAAGGGAGGGGGCAAGAGGTAGATGGGGGAGGCAGACAGTGGAAAGGCTTAGGTGGGGTGGGGAGGCAGAGCAGGGCAGCAAAGTGTTGAATTTATAAATGTTATTTAAATGCTATGTTCATTCATCATATTGGGCTGCCTTATGTCCTTTCCCTTTTTCAGTACCACCCCTCTCCCTGTCATCAGCTGAGTGTTCTGGAATGTTGACAGACGCCAGCTGATGACCCTGAATGACAAGACGGATGAAACATTGTGGGCTTACCGCATTACACCATGCAATAGCACTGGTCAGTGCCCATTCAAGCTCATGAGAGGGAGGACACCTTTGTCCAAGGACAATGTAGGTTGGCAGACTGCAGCAAAAAGAGCTGAGTGGTCACCAGACACTGTCAGGCGCAGAATACAAAAAGCACAGTTAGAAAGTAAAATAAGTTATGACAAGAAACACGGATGCAAGCCTGTACAGTTATCAGTGGGAGAAATGATCCATGTTAAAACCAGTGGGTTCATCGCCAAAGGAAGAAACAAATTCACACAACCCCTTATGGTAGAAAAAGTATTTTGTAACTCTGCCCTGTTGAGCGATGGTAAGGTGTGCCATTTCTCAAGGTTGGCTCCATCCAAACACAGTGTATCTGAAGGAGTAGAAAAAGGTGTGCATAGATCAAACCACTGTGACAGGGTTGAATTCTGGGAAGAGGATGACGATGGGGATGTTCCACAGAGCACCCAGAGCTCAGCCTCAACAGAACCAAAAGATTGTATACCTATCAGTGAAGAAAAAGAGATAGTAAAAACCAGATGTGGATGCAGGGTTTTTCCCCTGAGCAAACTAGATGACTTTGTTTGTGAGTAACATTTTATTGCAAGTTACCTTCAAAAGGAGGGAGATGTGTTGTATTTATAAATGTTATTCAAACGCTATGGGCATTCATCACATTGTGCTGCCTTATGTCCCTCCCCTTTTTCCGTACCATCCCTCTCCCCGTCATAAGCTGAGCGTCTGGAATGTTGACAGATGCCAGCTGATGACCCTGAGTGACAAGACGCATCTCTGCGCTCCCCTCCTGACCTCAGCTGTGTTGGCAAATTAAGCTTAAATAAAGCTTTCAACTTCAACTGCTTCTGTGATTACTTTACACAAAGGGCACTAATTGAGAGGTGGGAACTGGTTCTATTCCATGGGTGCAAGAAGTCCGCAGCAAGACATGCGGTACCTCGTGGGTCAACCAGCACTCATGTAAATGTAAGGACCGATCAAGGGGCCCAAAGTTTCAGGGCAGTCTTTTGTCAGCTTTGGTCTCCACTGCAGATGGGTACCGTTCCCAGTCTGGGGGTGTGGATGGGCTTCATGATTCGTGGTCAGCCTATGCAGCACATCTCGCTCAGCTAGTATTCCAGAGCATAGGTCCGAGAGCCATAGCTTTATAGGGGGGAAAGGGGAGACTTTCAACCATGGCTATTAAACGCTTGGCGAGAATGAGGGTTAGGTCTATGAACTTATTGCGAGGTTTACACTCAGGGGTGAGTGGGGTAATGCCTAGTATATGATGTAGTACATCCTTTGGCAGGCGGGACTCCAGTGCCTCTGAAATAGGAGTGAGCACCTCGTCCCAGTATGTACCGATGGTGGGGCAATCCCATACCGCATGTATAAAATATGCTTCGGCGGTTGCACAGCAGGGGCAAGTATTTCCAACACCTGGATACATCCATGCTAACCGAATGGAGTGAGATAAGTGTGGGCAGTTAGTTAAACTGGTTATATTTAAGTCTGGTATTAATAGAGATAGGTGTTGCCATTCCTATGCATTTCTCCCATTGTTAATCGCGAGTGAAATGCCCAGCATTGTCTCCCAATACATTTTCAGCTTACGTAATTGTGCTGCATTGTTCATATGCAAGGTGAAAAACAAGCAATTGATGACTCATCTGTTAGTGAGGCCCGCTTCTGTCCGTGTGTCACATCCTATTGTAGACGGAGTGGAGTGCAACCTGGTATTCCCTAGAGGGGCAGGTTTGGAGCATAGAGTGTACATATGCAACACTTGGTAGTGTACGTCCTTCAGAAGAATCTAGCCACCTACATAAGGATGTTACTGTCCCCTCTGGCAGCCAGTGCCTCAGAGCCCAGCAATCTCCACAATACCTCCTGTGAGGTTCATCTGCTGAACCAGTGCCCCAACTCCGACATACCAGAACCAGTCAGCCAGAATGACGGCCTCTGCAGCTGGGCCATGACATAATAGTATTCATAATTAGAGGCTTCTAAGTCGCCTCACACAGAGGGGCATACAATTTGGATATCGCCACCCGGCGTCTCCGCTTACCCCATAACAATGTGATATTAAGTGAACAGAGTTCCACAAAGAACCCCTTAGTCAACAGGGCAGGGATGGCGGACAAGAAGTAGAGCAGTCTAGGAAGCACTAACATTTTAGAGATGGCTATACAGCCCATCGGAGAGAGAGGGAGGCCAGTCCAAAAGGGCATGGAGCTTCATACCACTGTCAGTGTCTTCCCTTTATTGCTGTCTATCAAATCTTTGTCTGAGTGATACACTCGGACCCCAGATATTTAAGGGTGCCACAACTCTAGGGAAGCCCCATCTCTGGGAGCTTGTAGTCACTTTAAGGAGAAATAGCTGGGATTTGTTCCAGTGTACCTTGAGTCTGGATGCTTCTCCAAATAGCTGTAGGAAATCCATGAGGTGTGGGATGTTATGCGCATCATCCCGGAGGTATACTAGTGTGTCATCAGCATTGAGATAGAATATGTGCCATCTGTCCTCGACCTGATAACCCAACCTGAAGCCCTAACATGGAGTGCACAAGCCAGGGGTTCCATGGTTAGTGTGAAGATGATCGGTGATAGGGAGCAACCTTGCTGAGTACTCCACTTGATGTGGAATGGAGCCGGTATAGTGGTGTCTGTCTTTAGCCTGGCCAACGATGTGTTATGAAGCAGCAAGACCTAGGTTACGAACCGTGGACCCACCCTCAGCTTTCTGAGCACCTCCCTTAGGTGTGCCAACCCAGAGTGTCAAACATTTTTTTTGATATCTATGGAAGCGACCCAGGGAGTTGCCCCGGATGGCCTTGCCCAGTCCATTATTATGAAGAGACAACATAAGTTGAGGAAGGTTTTACTACCAGCTATAACTATTTTGATCATGGTCAATTAAGTGTTGGGCTACAGGTATCAGCCTATCAGCCAGAACTTTCCCATGAACCTTGTAGTCAGTGTTTAGAAGGGACGGAGGGCTAAAGGATCTTATTAGTAAAGGGTCTGTGCCCAGCTTGGGGAGGACAAATGACACTGCCTCTCTAAGAGATTGGCAAAGTATTCACATCTGATACGCTTATTCGTACACCTGGAGGAGCCGCTGGTTGAGTTGGAATACTAAGTGGCATAGAATTCGACAGACCAGCCACCTGCTCCAGGAGTTTTATCATGTGCCATTAGTTTATTCACCTGTGAGAGTTTGTCTCCTGAAAGTGAGGCGTCCAAATCTGCCCAGTGAGCTGTTGGTATCCTTGGTAGCTGCAGCACATCGAGGACCACTCAAGATGCCGAAGCTTCCTCTGTGACTGGAGATGCGTAGAGTGCAGAGTAATAGTAGTTAAAAGCAAGGTTGATCACTTACAGCGAATTGACTATGGTGCCACCATATCCCGGATGACCATAATGGGTGCTATAGAAGAGTTACAATGGACAAACCAGCCCAGGAGCCTGCCCGCCTTGTCACTTTCAGCATGATTCCTGCCCATATATTACTTGTAATCCAGGTGATGGAGCAAGATTCTGCACGTAAAGCGACTTGCTTGGACTCAGCCCTCTCAAAATAAACTGTAATACACTAATAAACATGTTTCTTCTTATTAACAATGCAAAACACGACATTTATAGTAAGCTGGGGAAGCTTGCATATGTGCACTAACCATAACTCGATTAACCTAAAAAGGCCGCCAGAACACGGGAACTTTTCTGCGCATGCGCCTGGCACACTCACGTGACATGACGTACTTACTGCTTGGAGGGAAAACTTTGCTTCTGCGCACTAGAACTAAGATGGCTACACTGTGTTTTAACGTGCTAACGCTTGCACTGTTGCTTTTACTAAGTTGTTCGTTCTGCATAATCTCTAATGCTGTAGTTAAAATAAAGTAATGGGAATAGAGTAGAGATAAGTGGTATACAGTGCATTCATTTATTTCTTGTTCGAAAACTGTTTCTATTCTACTTTGCATGTATCGTACTTTGTGCTTGACATGTACTTCTGAACCCCATCTTTGGAGGAACTGCGCCTGTGCAGAGAAGCTCAAATTCCTGAATCACTGGCATTGAAACCCGGCCAACTTGCTAGAAGATGTTCTTGGGAACCTTACCTCTTGACCCTTGGAGCGGAATCTGAATCGAATTGTTATATTACATTGCAGTTCTTATTGATGCATTCACTGACGGGTTGAATAAAAGTGCATGGGAAAGTAAAATATTGTGTGGGAACATAAATCTGAATATTGAAGAGCATGACTTCATAACTGGTATGGTGTGATGACCTCTCCTCGTCTTTTGACAAATCAAATTGAGGGAATACACACATTTGCAACATTGGGGGGTGGTACACTGCCCTGGAAAATGGTATAACTAAGGTAGGCTTAGCTAGTTAGAGTGTCCGAATTGTCTGAATAGCTGACCTGTCACTGACCCAACGCACTCAATAGGCGATCGAGAGCAGAGGTGCTGGCGGAGCACTCTGTCAGAAGATTTGGGAGCAGAGGTGCTGGCGGAGCACTCTGTCAGAAGATTTGATAACCCAATCGGGGTTTTGGGAAGGAGTTTGATAACCCAATCGGGGTTCCTGGGGGAGAAGATTTGCTAACCCAATCTGGGTCCGACTGTTAGCTGCAGTGAGGGGTGTGACGATGGCGTTGCACTTTAGCTGTGGGTGCCGGTCCTGACCTGCGGTGGTCCTGTCCTGATCCAATTTGGTCAGTATTTATCCTGATTCTGTTCTGCACCTGTTCTATCCTTTTGGCACCTGCATTATCGGTGGTCCTGTCCTTTATCCCAGCCCATGGCCAGGGTTGGTCTTCACACCATTCTAGGTAAATATAAAGGTTGAGTGGATATGTTATTGTGCTGTTTCCCTTTTTTACCCTTCCTATAATTTCAAATGCTTAAATAACGTTTCATGATACTTTCATATCATTTTGCTTTGATTTTATTCTTTCTAATTGATCAAGCTCTGATTAATGTAGTATGGACTTTGACATTTAAAGAAGATGACTTAAAAATGTATATAAAAAATCGGATCCGGTCTGAATAGATGGTTTACATTCTGTTGTGATGTAATTATTGTACATATGTATTGTATAGTTTGTGAATATATAAAATAGAAGTATAGAGGATTAGAGATCTATTTAGAAAGGAGATTTGCTTCTGTCTTATGAATGTAAATATCATGATTGGAAAATTATTATCCTTTATGTATAGTACAACATGAAATCTTTTTAAATGTTTTTACAGCCCTGATGAAGTTCTTTTGAATGAAACGCGTTGGCTGCCTAAAGAAAATTGAATAAAGAAGAGACAAAAAAACAAAACAACCATTCATGGACATTCTTTATTGATTCCATTTGTATTTGTATTAAGGATCTCTGGTGGTGCAACCCACAGTGGGTGGAATTTTCATTGTTTTTTCTAAACAATTGCCTCTTGGGAGCAACAGGGGCAGTGGTAGTGCACACCATAAGAGCTAACAGCTCTGCATTCACCATACAACTGAGACGGGCGGGCCCAAGGCCAGTAGAGAGGTGCGGCACACTTAAATTTTCTTTTTGTGTGAAGAGTTGAGTTGTTCAAAAATTGGGTTATATTGGTCTTCACACCATTCTAGATAAATATAAAGTTTGAGTGGGTATGTTATTCTGCTGTTTCCCTTTTTTTTTATCCTTCCTATAATTTCAAATGCTTAAAGAACGTTTCATGATACTTTCATATAATTTTGCTTTGATTTTATTCTTTCTAATTGATCAAGCTCTGATTAATGTAGTATGGACTTTGACATTTAAAGAAAATATTTAGATAAAGCGTTTAAATCTTTCTCGAGTCTGTGGTTATTTTAATGAGTGCAAATTATTATATACTGCCTATTATTCTAATATAGGTCCTAAAGTAAATATTACTGGTTTAAAGCGTAGGTTTATCTGTTCAAAGTGTGTATGTGTTTAATGGGCCCAGGTGAGTATGGTAAATCCTGAGCAGGTGAACCCGCGCTCTATCAGTATTTTTGGTAGTGGGTAGATGGTTAGGGTTTAGTTAAGATAGGTAGTTAGTCGTGTATTGATTATTTTTGAAATTACATTAATTTTATGTATTAACCAAAACCCGTTTGTATTGATCTATGTTTGTTTGGAATCCCTGGGGGCAGAATAGCGGGTGGTAAATGGAAGCCACTTTGCAATGAGGTCACTTGCCTGAGGAAGTAAGTGCACGGTTAGGTAAAACTGAAAGCACTGATTAGGGAATTTTCCATATAAATGTGTGAATAAATGATAGCAAAGGAGTTCGCTGGTGAAACTTTGGCCTTATATCACCTAGAAGGGGTAAGCTCGAGGGAGTAACAGGTTCTCTATGTTTGTATGAAGAGTAGGCGGAAGGGATCTACTCGCAGTGTATGAAGAGTAAGTGGAAGGGATTTACTCCCAGTAAAAAGAAATCTTCTTTCCTTTGAATGTAGTCACTTAGGCACAGTGGCGAATGTTTTTACGCTGTAAATTAATAGATAAAAGTGAAAAGAAATAAGTTCTCGTATTACTTTGCAAAGGAGGGAGTCAGTTGCAGAGCTGTGCTGACGTCACCTAGAACCGCGCTGGTATTGGTTAAGACAGCGGGAGTGTAGCTGAGGTAATAATGGTAAAGGAGGGGTGAGTACAGGAGCGTGAGAACTTATCTCACGAGAAAAGCGGCACAATCATTGGTCGAAAGTAATTTTGAATTCAAATCGCTGATTGGTTTTCGAAAATAAGAAACGCACTGGTATTGGTGAAACATTTAGTAAACAATTGAGTGTAGCTGCATATTAAATTTATCGGTACAAAATATATGTGGCATTTAGACCCAACAGTTATAGGAAACAGACCTGATAGGAGATACTTAGGGTTTGCGCGCAAGCAATATCTAAGGGGAAGACCTCATATCATGTACGGAGGAGAAAGGAAAATGTCGCTATTTAAACAGATTAAGAATTTCTTTAAAAATGACAAAACGATTAAAACAAGAGAAGAGATTATTATTCCTCCACCAAATACACCCCCATCATACATGATGGTGGAAAGGGGCTACCACACCTGTGTGTGGTTAGAGAATTGGACAGAGTACACAAAAGATGATGGTGTTTTGGCATTTCCAGAACATGGTACCTTTAATGGTAGAGTTTTGTACAATCTGAGAACACACATGAATGAATTAGATCCTAGACCTATATTAACTCAGTACGAAGAATTAGAAGAATAGGAGACTGAGGCTTTTGAGCAAGATAGACCCAGAAGCGACAGAAATTGGAGTAAATTTTATCCCAGATTTCCAAAAGAGACAAGAGATAAACAAATGAAGAAATGGAGGCAGTCTATGTTGGTAGAAGGATTATATCCAGTACTAACTTTAGAGGAAGCGTCAGGAAGAAAATTCACACAGAAAATGAAAAATTTGATGACTTGTGGTGAGAGTCAGATGATGATTACTTGGAAGATTTGTTTATGAAAAGTCCGCCACCTTACCATAAAGAAGCAAATAGAGTTACCCTAAATGCCCCGTTTTTAAATCCACCTTTGGTTCCGCAAGTAATGCATGAAACCTTGTTAAAAAAAGTGTTACAGGAAAGGAAACGGGGAAGCCATAAATAAACAGAGAAGTGAATTAATTCAGAAAATTTCACAGTTAAATATGAGTCCTGAAGCCTTGACCATTCCAGTAACCATAGGTCCCGTTGTTCCATTATATGGAGAAAAACAGTCCTGTCCTAAACCTCCTGTTCTGACTACACCTGTAATGCAATCTAGAAAAGAACCCTTGATAGTTGATGATCAAGCAAGTGAATGCGAGTCAGTGATTTCCCTGATGGATTTACCTATAAGGGAACCGGTAGGTGATTCGATCAGGAAAAACACTCCTGGGACCTCTAGAGAGGTACAGATGGAAACATCCACAGGTACAAGAAGCGCTACTGTAATATCCCCGGAGGAGATAGAGAGATGGTCCCGAGAAATAGAAAATCCAAAATCCCAGTCGAAGGTATTGGATATTTTTAAATTAAGAGTTGAATTACAAGAACTGATGGCTGGATATGTGGGATTAGACAGGTTAAACACTCTCAATGAGGACGACTTGTTGTTAATATGTCGAAGTATCACTCGCAATACTAAAACATTTCATGAAAAGTTAATGAGTTTGGCTTCTGAAATGGGAATTGATATTGGAAAATCTAAAGTCTTACAGAAACCTTACCAAGCTGAATTTTCTGACAAGGATTTAGAGAACATGAATGTGTCAGGACGTAATGTGCAGATCAAGAGTTACTATCATTATTGCAGAAGAGGGGTGATTTAGACAAATGGAAAGGGAGATGGGCAAAGAAAAAGGAGGAGGCCCAAGCGAAAAATACTGCAAATGAATATTTATTAAAAGAACCCAAAAAAGTGGAAAGGTTGTGCCCAATGAGAGAAGCGCCTGGAGGAGGTTATATGCGTGTCCCATGGTCGAGACAGGATATTTTGTCATTTACGAATGATTTTCCGAAACTCAGAGAGAAACCTGTAGAGTGGTACAGGCAGGTTGAAAGATTTGTAAAGGTCTCAAAAGTGCTGCTAAAAGATTTAGATGGGTTATTTAACAATGTTGTTCCTGTGGATCTATGGACAGAATGTAAGATAGCGGTTGATTGGCCTAATGATGAGTACCCTAGAGACCCAAAAACAGGAGCCCCGTCAGATGAAGTTATGAAAAAATATAATCAAGTAATACTATACTTGAAAGGAAAGGTACCCCCAAAGGAAACTGACTGGACAAGAATAGACAGAACTACCCAAAATAAAGATGAATCAGTACATGCATATTATGAACGCCTTTTACAGGTATTCAAACAGTATAGTGGTTTGGAAAGTATTGACAAGAAAGACATGACACATTTTATTTATCGATTTGTGTCAGGGTTAAAGCCAGAAATTTCACAAATGATTAAAGATCATAAAATCTATTGGCAAGCCAAGCCAATAGATGAAATACTTGAGTATGCAAAATATTGTGGGGATGAACTTGACAATAAACAAAAGAATTTAGAAGAAAAGGTAATGTGGGCACAAGTAAAATTAGCAGAGCAACAGGAACTTCAGTTAAACCAATTGAAAAATAATCAGAATCAAGTAGATGGAAATGGGGGTAAACCAAAAGGTAGAATGAACAGAGAGGAGGCCAAGAAGAAATTTCCTTTTCATGGGTGCGGAGATATGGGGCATTGGAGAAACGAGTGTAAAGCTCTATTGAGTAACCCTGTACAAGATGATAATTTGAATCCACAGAAGCAGAATGGGGTGTCAAGGAAGCCACAGCAACAGGTAATACAGAACCAGTTACCACTTGCACCAATTCCAGATTCTGGGAGCCAAGCAAATTACAAGGTGGATACCACAAAATGGGAGGGAAGTGGAAGAAAAGACGCAGTGACATCACAATTTCTTTTGAGTGACGC
This sequence comes from Lissotriton helveticus, assembly GCF_964261635.1. Taxonomy (NCBI): domain Eukaryota; kingdom Metazoa; phylum Chordata; class Amphibia; order Caudata; family Salamandridae; genus Lissotriton; species Lissotriton helveticus. The sequence goes on from NC_136068.1 coordinate 730,686,977, forward strand.
ATTTTTCGAGGAAGATTGTTACTGACGGTGCCTAAGAGGGGAGGACCAGGAGTGCGTACTTGGCGCATCCTTGCCGGTAGATCAGTCAGGTCCATACATTGAGCGAAAACTTGAGGAAAATTATGTCACCTTTTTGTTGGATACTGGTGCTAGCCGTTCTACTGTGAGAACTGCAGACGTTCCAAACCTACCCCTCTCGGGAGAAGCGATCCAAGTAGTGGGCGTTTCTAATAAACAAATCAGTACCCCTGTTACAGAACCTATGGAAATCAGAACAGGTCATTTTAAAGAGATGCACAAATTCGTAGTGTGCGTCTCCAGTCCAGTAAACCTATTAGGTAGGGACTTGCTATGCAAAATGAATTGCACAATCTTTTGCACCCCAAGTGGTGTTGAACTTCAAACCCCAGACGAAGATGGAGTTTATAAACTAATGTTGGCCAAACAAGAAACTGAAAATAAAAAGATACTAGTGGAAGACCTCCCAAAAGAGTTGTAGCATAGAGTGAATCCTGAAGTGTGGAATTTCACTGGAAAAGATGTAGGATTAATGGCATATGTTGACCTGGTAAAAGTGACAGTAAAAGAAGGTGCAATTTACCCAAACATTCGACAATACAAAATGAGCCCAGAAATAAAAGCAGGTGTTGCAGTAGAAATAAAACTATTAGTTGAGCAAGGCATTTGGCAGGAAATAATGAGCAGTCCATGTAATTCACCCGTAATTGGCATAAAGAAACCGAGCAGGAAATATAGGGTCGTACAAGACCTCAACAAAGTAAACAAAATTTTTGTCCCATGTTGTCCAGTTGTGCCAAATCCTGCAGTGATTACATATCAGATACTGTGAGGAGCCGGATGGTTCACGGTAATAGATCTGTGCCATGCATTTTTCTCCATAACATTACATCCAAATAGCAAATATCTTTTCTCGTTCAAATTTGACGACCATGTCTCTGTTTGAAACTGTGTCCCTCAGGGGTACACAGAAAATCCATCGATTTTTAATAAGATTTTGAAAAAGTGTCTTGAATCTCATGTCTTGCCTGGACAGTCTGTCCTAGTGCAGTACATAGACAACCTATTGGTGGCGTCTAAGACTCGAAATGACTGTGTTGTTGATACCATTGCATTGCTGAATCATATTGCAGAAGGAAGGCATAAAGTGTCACCTGAGAAGTTGCAATTCTGCACCACATTGGTAAAATATCTGGGGCACCAGATAGAAAGAGGTGTCAGACGCGTTACCTCTGAAAGAATTAAAATAATCAGAAACATGAATCTACCTCAGACACAGAAAGAAATCAGGATGTTTCTTGGGGTTGTAGTTTACTGCAGGCAGTGGATTGTGGAATTTGAAGTCCTAGCTAAACCTCTGATACAGATCACAACGAAAAGAGCAAAAGACCCAGCAGAGTGGGATGACGAAAGCATGACTGCCTTCTTGAAGCTGCGAGACTGCCTCTGTTCAGCACAAGCCTTAGGGATGCCTGATTATTCGAAAGAATTTGCATTATTTTGTGATGCACGCAACAATTGTGCATTGTCTGTTCTGACCCAAACTCATGGGTTAATGAGACTTCCTGTGGAATATCTTTCATGCACACTAGATCCAGTGGCATCTGCATTGCCAGGATTTCTGAAAGCAGTAGCTGCAAACTGCATGAATCTCGAACAAAGGGCATCCATCATTATGGGACACCCTGTAACCGTGTATGTTCCACATTCAGTGGTGATTCTGTTAACCAGAACACGTACTCAGTATTTGGCTCCTAGTCGGCTGACTAAGTGTGAGCGAATCCTTCTAGGTGCAGGGAATGTGATCATTGCTAGATGCACTGTTTTGAATCCAGCTACACTGTTACCTGATTCACACTTCGCAGAAGTGAGAGGGGAAGTCGAGCATGATTGTATCGACCTCACAGAATACAGTACAAAGCCCCGACCAGACATAAGAGAAGAGCCATTGTTGACATTTGAATATGAGCTGTTCGTGGATGGCTCATGCATGAGACATGAGGAAGGAGGATTAAGTGCTGATTATGCAATGTGTACTCTGTGGGGTCCAGTGGAAGCATCCTATTTACCTGGAGTCAAGTCTGCACAAGTAACCAAATTAGTTGCATTGACAAGAGTCTGCAAATTTGGGAAAAATTTGAAAGTAACCATATACACTGTGTCAGACCTCTCAAAGTTACTTCTCAAGCTGCACATGCTGTGTGTGCATTAGGGACAAGATCCTGCCTGGTTAGAACAAGAAGAAATAAGCGGAGCCTATACTGGAGAATCCGAAATCATTTGCGGAATCTCAAGATGGCCGCTGAGTTGCCAGACGAGTCACGGTCTAGTTGTCCATTCTCCTCGTGGCTGCATATCCTCAGGTGAAGCGCGTGCTGCCTTTCGAATGCCACTTCACCTGAGGTATTAGGAGAGACGACATCGTTATTTCTGAAGTCCCGTCAGGTTTTTCCCCTTCTTGCCCATTTTTTGTGTCACGTTCCCTTTTTTGTTCCGAATTTAGTTTCGGAGTTCTTCCCCTTGCTCCCTCTTCCCTTCCTCTTAGTTATTTGTCATCCCTTAGTGCCCAATTACCGAGAGAGCCTTGCAGCAGGATTTGCGGTCTGGATACAAGGAGTCGTCGCGTCGTTGAGCTGGCGAAAGAACCTGGAAACAATAGAACACACAGATAAGTCATTCCAGTATTGCTATTTTGAAATAAAATAATGCAAATACAGTATTAATATTTAATTCTACAACCAGGAATTAGAGAACTGCCTATTAAAAGCAAACTTACTTACCTAATGAATTAGAACCTCAGTTGGAGTTAAAGATTCAAGCTCTGTAAGATAAGAAAAGAAGAAAGACAAAGTTATCAGAAGAATATAACAGTTGAGCAAGAAAGTAACCTGAGAATCACAATATCAGGAGATAAATAGTTTCAGTAAAGGTGAGACAAAGTAATAGAAGTAGGAGGAACTCAGGAGATAGAAAATAACCTATATGTGTTTACAGGTGTAACCTTCCTTAGAAGCAGACAAGCAAACTACGAAGATACACCCCAAAGAAGAGTAGCGCGAGCTTGGGGGGTGGAGCTAGCCGGCGACGGAGATGGCCGCCTGAGTCGTTTGGTCCTCCGCCCAAACTAATATCCGCACAATTATCCTGTGTGCGCTGGTGTCCAAGAACATAAAAAAAACCTTGGCGAAGATCTGAGAGGCGCGGTACCGACATCGGTTCGGTCCCGGCCGGTTTGAGTCACGAGAAGCGCCATTATTGGCTCGCAGCGGTGAGCGGTGACCGGAGCGGAGCCGAGGCCCACCAGGGAGCTGCACGGCCGAGCAGCCACACCACGGAGACCCACTGACCTGAGAGCACGTAAGAGAGCTGCTACGGTGGAGATTGCATTCCTGCGGGGCCACCACTGATCGGACGCGGAGCAGTCAAGTGCCGGTGCGAGAAGTGACAGTTTTTGGGAGTGACGCCAGGTCCAGGGTCCTTGCTGCGGCGCCGACCCACTACGTGAGCGCCCGGCTTCAAAGGCTGCGGTAGGCCCGAAATTTCTGCCGGAACCTTGGGCTGCCAGCTCGGGTGGCGATTTCAGCGAGGACTACCTCTGGGACAGAGGACGGACCGGGACACCCCCGGATAGAGTAGTTGCCAGCATACGCCGGGGGGGCAGTCTTTATCAACCCCGAAGCACCCGGATAGCGGCCTACTACCAATTGGAGTGATCCACGGGATGAGCTGCACAGAGGGGGAAGAGAGATCGAGATCTGGACACCCTGGCCACCGCTCCCCCTCTCCCACGTTGCACGGCACTGGAGAGTCTCCGCGACAGCGCCGACTGGGCACACAGGAGCTGAGGGACTGGCGCAAGATAGTGCACCTCCCGTTGTGCCACTTTTGCCACGTGAAAAGAACATCAGCGGTCACAGAGTACATCCTCGCGTGGAGACTGCAAAATAAATCCCTTCTGGGCCCGGATAGAGTGCAGTTGCCGGCCTGCCTGCCAAATTAACATACAGGGGGAGAAGGTCATCTGTGGTCTGGACCCTCCGCTTTGCCGTCCCCTCCCACTCCCTCGTTGGCCTGGAATTCCACTGTGGCGGCGCAAACTGGGCACACAAGGAGTGTGCGATATCGTCTACATACGGAGAACCCCTGCGCCGCCATTTTCTTTGGAGCGTGGTAAGAGTGCCCGGTGACATAGAGAACACATCCGCGCTGCCTGGAGTACCATTGACCCCCTCTGGGCCTAGATCCTACTGCAATAGCGTGCAATAGCGAACGCTACTGGTACACAACCTGTGGATCGCGTACTCCTGGCCTGAAGGTGACTCTACTAACTTGAGATGGGCCGCCCCGATCGGACACAACCTAAGATATCATTTGATACCAACAAAAAAACAAAAAACGTGGACAACCCGCCTCTCGAAGAGGATGCCGGACTGGAAAAAGTGACGGGGGGCGAAGATACAGAGCCAGATATACGCCACATCTTGCTCGCCATGGAAAATAATCTACAGGGCGGCATTGCGTCACTGGGCACAAAGATGGACGCCTTAACATATCGCATGGATCGCATGGCGGAACGGCTGGATAAACATGCCGAACGCCTTGATATGTCGGAGCAAAGAATTGGCGAGGTCGAGGAGGCCCAGACGTCCCTGGACACAGAGCACAAACAACTAGGTAAAGTGATCCAACTGTTGCAGGATAAGGCTGAGGATTTGGAGGCGAGGTCACGAAGATACAACATCCGTATAACTGGTCTGCCGGAAAGCACTCCTACCGGCAACATGGAACTCTTCGTGGAGGCCCTACTAAAGAAATTGCTAGGTGACTCTGCTTTTTCAGGTACGTTCGTGGTGGAGAGAGTGCACCACACGTTAGGCCCGAGACCGAAGCCAGGGGCCCCACCTCGCCCAATAGTAGCAAAACTGTTGAACTACAGAGATTGTGACATCGCTCTTAGGCTGGCAAGAGAGAAGCAGCCCCTGCAGCATGAGGGAAGCACTATCTCCTTGTTTCCCGACTTTACGGCTAGAGTACAGGAGGCATGGCGCCAGTTCGTTCCCATGAAGCGCCAACTGAGAGAGCTCGGGATTGACTACGCAATGCTCTATCCGGCAAAACTGCGGATCAACAGGCAGGGAAGTTCCACCATCTTCACAGACCCAAAGGCACTCCAGAAAGCCATGAAGGGATGGAAGAATGGCTAGCGGAAGATGAACTATCGGAGGAGGCCGCCGGAGGACTTATGGAAGATCAGAACTAACACTGAGACCCGCTTCCACATGCACAAGTTCATTGCTGCGATTGCGGGGTACACTGATTCGTTTCTATGACCCCTGGCGCAGACTTGAAGTTGCAGGCCTTCATCATGGCAGCAGAGTGGCTGTATTGTGGTCAGCTGCAGAACCGTTGGGTAACAGTGAGTTGTTAGGGGTATATGTGAATGGAATATTCATGTTTTTGCTATTTGGGTAAGTGATTATGTCTTATCATTGTGAGCACCATATGCCTTTGGTTGTGGCACACATAGACCAACTGCGACTTTGCGGCAGATGGCTACTTGATAGATGATCATCGGATTGGATATACATCTATATGTTTATGCCATCTACAGTATGCAGAGAAAGGGTAGTGCAGTGCCCTAAGAGAGACATGGCAAATGCGTGACGTTCATCAATGCTGCTGGACATATAATGAACGCTCCAGAGGGCACAGATTATCACCTTATATCATGTTTGTTTTGGTGGGGGGGCAGAGCGAGGCAGAGAGCCTTTTTCTCATTTGTTATTGATAGCTGGTTGGGAGCAGGCTACCTACGCCCCCGAGTGTTGAACACCCCCCTCTGCCTGCCTTCTTATTGAGGGCATTTTATTTTTTGAGTGCAGTTACTGTTATCTGTTCTTGCATTTGAATCAGGGATGTGGGGGGAGGGGGGAAGGGCGGTGGGGTATTTTTTTGGGTGGGCTGGGAGAGGGACTGAGGGAGGGGGGACACGGGACTTCGAATCACGGCCATGTTGGGGTTGGACATGCGTGGGAGGGGGGAGGGCACTGTTGCAGGATTTCTTTTTCTTGATGTTTATGCAATTGATTGAATGCAAATTTGTCAAGGATGTACTCGTGGCTTTAATTGGCGGTGATGTGGATCGGTACATGCGATGCTGTATAGCAAACTGTGATGTGAATGCTGATATACGACCAAACTACAAGAACTATGACCAATCCCGTGAGAGACGTTGATGATGACCCTCTCTGCCCTCCGACTCCCCCCATGACACACAGGCCACAGGACGGTGACACTATCTCTTTGTTGACTTGGAGGCTGAACGACCATAGGAAGGTCCGGAAGGTTCTCCAGTACCTTTCAAGACATGCGATTGACATTGCACTATTACAGGAGACCCACTTGCGGACGGATAGCTCGACACTACGGTACAGAGGGCTCCATAACCTTTCCCATGCTGCTGGCTTCACCTCTAGTGCCAGGGGAGTGCTGACTTGGGTGAACCCGAGGTCCTCTATTGCATTCCAACCGATCGCAACGGACCCCGAAGGGAGGTACATTATTACAAAATGTGTTGGTAAAGGCATGACGCTACGCGTGATAAACACGTATGGCCCCAACTTCGATTGCCCCTCTTTTTATGTCACCTTGGCGCGTACGATCAGAGATCTGGGTGAGGGACACATTCTGTGGGGTGGTGACTTAAACTTGACAAGGAACCCTGCTCTAGACCGGTTGGACGGACCTAGCAGACGCCCTTCTACATCCGCCCGCGTCCTTGATGCGGAAATGACCGGACTGGGACTGCAGGATGTCTGGAGGACTAAATACCCGACGCATGGGGGGTACACACACTACTCGTCACAACACGACATACATACCCGCATCGATTACTGGCTCCTCTCAGGACATCTCCTCTCCATGGTGAGGACATGTAAGACGCTACCACGTACTTATTCGGACCACTCCTCGGTACTGGTTACCCTCAGCGCCCCGGCACGTCGGCCGCCGCCTTTTTCTTGGCAACTACCCCCATATGCACTGCTTGACGACGCTTTCCGCGAGGAGGTGGCTGCCGAAATAGAAGACTTCTTTGACAGGAATGAGGGTTCAGTTGACTCATTTCCTTCGGTGTGGGAGTCATTCAAGGCGTATATCCGCGGTTTCCTCATTTCCAAACACGCTGGAGTCCTCAAATCTATCCGCGATCGACTGTCACTATTAGAGCGCAGACTTAAAGACATCGAAATGCGTTGACACAAGGGTCTTATACATATGTTGGGGACGGGACGTCCATTATCGCCGAGTATGCTATGCAAAATCTGTAATGTAAAACTGTTACATCCTGCTGTGTTGGTTGGAGCCACTGCCAACTTGATTGTGAGGCTTCTTGTATTTCCGTATTTGAAATGCCCAAAAAAAAAAATACAAAAAAAAAAAGAGTAGTGCTAGCTTCAGGAGAAATAGGTAAGAATAGACAGAGTTGCAGAGCAAGAGTAGATACTAGGGAGCGTAGGGATAGAAGTAATATTATTATTTTTCTTGGTGCATTAGGTCTTCAAGGCTTCACCAGTTTCAACAGAAAACAAGAGGGAAGCAGAAGAATAGATCCTGAGCAGTCTCTTCTTGTTTATTATTTTATCCAATTTCCCCCTTCCCCCTCTAAGAGTGTCTTGGGGGGCCAAGTACTAAAGCTGGTCACCGAGTATTCTGGAGGTGGAGTTGGGAATCAAGCACCGTCCAGCTCCTGTGCAAGTTGTGGTAAGAATTCACTTTTAGTCTCTGATACACTGACAGTCAGTATGGTTACAGGGTTGTGCATGACTTTGGCCAACTTTGGATGCAAAGGGAGCTTCTGACTTCCTCAGGTACTACTATTACGAATGGACATTATGTAAAAGACTTACTGGAATCAATTCAATTACCAAAAGAAGTGGCTGTGGTCAAGTGTGCTGCTCACCAATCTGGAAATAACCGAGTGACAGCAGGTAACCGATATGCTGACCAACTAGCCATGCATTGTGCCAAACATAGGATGGCAATAAATAAGAACATTGATGCACATGGAAACAGCTGCCAACTTATGTTGCTTGAAAGAGTGAAAACATGGGAAGAAGTGAGAGATTTGCAAAATGAGGCAGAAATGAAGGAAAAGGAATAGTGGGAGAAAATAGGATGTCGGAGAAGGGCTGAGGATGGTGTTATTGTTTACTTTGATGGGAGACCTGTGTTACCAGATTGTATGCTTGCTCCTATGGCTAGGATGTATCATGGAAGTTCACACATAGGTAGAGACGCAATGATAAGGCAGTTCAGACAGAGTTGGTTCAATGCGAGATTCAGGAATTTAGCAGAGAGTCTTTGCCAGAGGTGTATAACATGCCAAAGAATGAATCCTGGTCAGAAAACTGTAGTGTTGCCAGGAAAGATTGGAAAGGCTGAAGGTCCCTTCATAAGACTCCAGATTGATTTTATTCAACTACCCCCTTGCCGAGGATTGAAGTACGTCCTTGTCATTGTCTGCCTGTTTTCAAAATGGGTAGAAGCTTATCTACTCGCAGGAATGATAGCATCACTGTAGCTAAACTACTACTGAGGGAACTCATACCATGTTTCGGTTTTCCAGTAACAAATTAATCTGACTGAGGGTCTCATTTTAATAATAAAATAATTCATCTGATCTGTGAAGCATTCAAAATTGAGCAAAAGCTGCACTGTGCATATAGCCCAGAGGCTTCTGGAGTGGTAGAACAACTGAATGGCACAATTAAGTCACGATTGGAAAGATGTATGAATCTACCCGATTGGAGTGGCCTGATGCTTTCCGTCTTGTTCTGATGGGACTCAGAAGCATTCCATACAGAAACACAGGCTTGAGTCCCCATGAAATACTAATGGGAAGAGCAATGAGGCAAGCATGGGTACCAGGACACAAGCTGATAAATATATCTGATGATTTAGTGCTCGAGTGCTGCAAAGAACTGGCTGACCAAGTGTGTTCTATCTCTCACCAGGCTGGAGAAGATGCTGTCGCCAGACAAACAACACCAGCAGTTGACCTGAATCCAGGTGACTGGGTAGTGAAAAACGAACATACACGAGAATCTTGCCTATCACCATGGTGGGGAGAGCCACATCAAGTGATATTGGTTACTACCACAGCTGTAAAGTGCAGGGGAATTCCAAACTGAATCCACGCGAGTCACACCAAAAGGGTGACTGAACCAAATGAGGTAGGAGCTGAGATTGTGCAGCTGAGGGGTCTCAAGAAGTTGATCCCGAAGTAGTTGATGAGGAACAACCGAGCACCAGTCAGGATGAATGGATTCCAGTATTCGACATACCTGCAGAATTTGTGAGAACCAGAAGTCAAACCTATCTGGATAGGCAGAGTGATAGTGAGGACGAGTCAGGAATAGAAGAATGTACTTAGGTTTCTGAAATCCAAGTCAAAAGTAATTCTGAGGAGGACCAGATAAGGAAAGATCAGTGTACTCAGACATTTGAAACTCCAGCCAGTACTCCGGAGTCTGAGGAGGGAAAGATAGGTATAGGGCGAAAGCTCAGGCAGAAAACAATCAAGAAATCCAAAGACCTGAGGAGGACCACACAGGTGTAGAAAAGTGTGTTCAGGAAGAAGAAGGTGAACTAAGTCAAAGTCAAATACACCAAACTCCTGAACAAGGCCAGATTAGTATCCAGGCAGAAGAAACTAAAATAAGACCTGGACCAAGTCAGAGAGAGGAATTCAGAAGTTGATAGAGAACAAGTAGTGCCACAGCTGAACAAAAATAAAAGAGCATCTGAAGAGAGTCAAAGCACAGTGCCAGCTAAAAGACTCAGAAAGGGAGATAAGTGGCCTGGTTTAGTCAAAAGTCTGAAATTTCGCCTTAAAACAATAAATGAAGAACCAGAGCAAGTAAATGAAATATCAAGCCAAGCTGGATCGTCCACAGAGCAATCAAGAAGGAAAAGTCCACGTTTGAAGATTGAATAACAAATTCAAGGGACCTGAGTGGACGTATGTCATACTTGAAGATTTCAAAAATCTAGAATTGAGTGATGACGAACTGATTGTTGATCAGACTGACAAAGAAGTGAGACCAACTTGAGAAAAAGAAAACACAGGTTAAAGTCTGTGGAAAAGTTACAAAGAGGGGATAAAATCTCCTTAGTCAGAAATGGCTGATTATAATGTTAATGGGAGACCGAAAAGAAATTGTCTAAAGACATGTTGTAGATTATGCACATTCAGTAAAGTGAAAGTAGTTATAGTATGGTTTGGATTGACATTAGCTATACCTTACCTAATGAGCAAAGAAATGCAGAATAACACTATTATACCTGAGCAAGTAGGTTCACCTAAGACAATAGATATACATACACATGAGAAAGCAGTTAGTCTTAAGCAACCTGGAGTAGATTTAGAAGCACCAGATGAGGAAGGATTACACTATAGTAAAGATAAAAATAGAACTCATTTAAATGTATGTGCTAATCTGTTAGTACATTATGTAGAAGCTATGGAAATCAGTGATTGTTATGTGTGCATAAAGTTGCCCACATCTGTAGCTGAGGGTGTTACGTGCCAATATTTGCCCCTAACATATGGTATTTCATGCAGTGTTCTAGCTAGTTTATTTTATAAAAAAAAGGACCATTATAATATTATCATTCTAATTCAGATGTAATTTTTTCTGATCTTCCTATACTTAGTAACCTGAATCCTGTACATACGAAAAGTGACATAACTCGATATACGGGTGAATATTTTCTAACAATGGGTACAATAGATGTAGCTGAAGCACACAAAAAAAATGTAACATGCAATTTTACATGAGAAAGAGCAAATATGTTTAAACTTAGTTGAGAAAAGGAGAGAGGATTTTCAGATAGAAGCGACTGAGCAGAAACAAAAGAGTCTGTAGAATGTTGAAAGCGCAACATTGTTGCACTTATAAACCTGATAAAAGTGTTGAAATTAAAAGGTATGTAAAGAATATTACCCATTTGAAACAAGAACTCAATACACTGGAGGTTGACAATGCATGGAAGAGACTTACAGATGGTCTCTCCTCTATGGTTAGTTGGTTCACTAATGTAGGAAAAGGTTTTGTAGGTAAAATACTGATGCCAATGGTGGGAGTAGCACTACTGATTTTAGGGATAATCATTTGTTGCACATATACAGTAAATCAAAAAGGGAAGAAAAGAAACTTCAGTGAAATCGAGCTTGAAGAATTAAATGGGGATTTGTACAAGAAGATGAAAAATGGAGAAAAGCCTAAAAGAGTGTTTGAAAAAATAGAAAGGAGTAAATGTTGAGAAGTTGGCATCTGTTTCTGTAATATGTGATGATATAAAATTTCATCAAAGAGGGGATTGATGGAGCAAGGGTCTGCACGTAAAGCAACTTGCTTGGACTCAGCCCTCTCAAAATAAACTGTAATACACTAATAAACATGTTTTGTCTTATTAACAATGCAAAACACGACACTTCTAGTAAGCTGGGGAAGCTTGCATATGTGCTTTTACTAACCGTAACTCGAATAACCTAAAAAGGCTGCCGCAACGCGAGAACTTTTCAGCGCATGCGTTTGTCACACTCACGTGGCATGACGTACTTACTGCTTGGAGGGAAAACTTTGCTTCTGCGCACTAGAACTAAGATGGCTACTCTGTGTGTTAACGTGCTAACGCTTGCACTATTGCTTTTACTAAGTTGAACATTCTGCGTAATCTCTAATGCTGTAGTTAAAATAAAGTAATGGGAATGGAGTAGAGATAAGTGGTATACAGTGCATTCATTTATTTCTTGTTCTAAAACTGTTTCTATTCTACTTTGCATGTATTGTACTTTGGGCCTGACATGTACTTCTGAAATCCATCTATGGAGGAACTGCGCCTGTGCAGAGAAGCTCAAATTCCTGAAGCACTGACATTGAAACCCGGCCAACTCCTGACTTGCTAGAAGATGTTCTTGGGAACCTCACCTCTTGACCCTTGGAGAGGAAGCTGAACCGAATTGTTATATCACATTGTAGTTCTTATTGATACATTCACTGCCGGGTGGAATAAAAGTGCATGGCAAAATAAAATATTGGGCGGGAACATAAATCTGAATATTGAAGAGCATGACCTCATAACTGGTATGGTGTGATTACCTCTCCTCATCTTTTGACCAATCAAATTGAGGGAATACACACATTTGCAACATTGGGGGGTGGTACACTGCCCTGGAAAATGATACAACTAAGGTAGGCTTAACTAGTTATTTTTTCCGACTTGTACAAATAGCTGACCTGTTACTGACCCAACGCACTCAATAGGCGATTGAGAGCAGAGGTACTGGCGGAGCACTCTGTCAGAAGATTCGATAACCCAATCGGGGTTCTAGGAGGGAGTTCGATAACCCAATCGGGGGTCCTGAGGGAGAATATTTGCTAACCCGATCAGGGTCTGACTGTTAGCTGCAGTAAGGGGTTTGACGCTGGTGTTTCACTTTAGCTGTGGGTGCCAGTCCTGACCTGCAGTGGTCCTGTCCTGATCCAATTTGGTCCGTACTTATCCTGATTCTGGTCTGCGCCTGTTCTATCTGGTTGGCACCTGCATTATCGGGGGTCCTGTCCTTTATCCCAGCCCGTGGCCAGGGTTGGTCTTCACACCATTCTAGGTAAATATAGAGGTTGAGTGGATATGTTATTGTGCTGTTTCCCTTTTTTTACCCTTCCTATAATTTTAAATGCTTAAATAACGTTTCATGATACTTTCATATCATTTTGCTTTGATTTTATTCTCTCTAATTGATCAAGCTCTGATTAATGTAGTATGGACTTTGACATTTAAAGAAATTATTTAGATAAAGCGTTTAAATCTTTCCCGAGTCTGTGGTTATTTTAATGAGTGCAAATGATTATATACTGCCTATTATTCTAACTCCCTTGATCCCTTAGGACTCTAGGTACCGGTGACAGATATTGGTAAGTCAAATGGTATAGGTCCTAAAGTAAATATTACTGGTTTAAAGCGTAGGTTTATCTGTTCAAAGTGTGTATGTGTTTAATGGGCCCAGGTGAGCATGGTAAATCCTGAGCAGGTGAACCCGCGCTCTATCACAGTACGCCAAGGTCTTTTAAAGAGCTAGCATTAGCAAGCCTCGCCTGTGGTAATGGAAGAGCAGCAGCCTTTTCCATGGAAAGCAATAGTTTGCGTGTCCTGATTTCTGCCTCCAAACGGTGCAGTTCATATCACAGCACCAATTTGGGGCCTTAGATCGTTTTGATGGCCAGACCTCCGAGGGCCACTTTAAATTCATCCCAAACGATCCTGGCAGCCATAGTGGAGCCCCCATTCTCCACAAAGTACAAGTCTATGTGTTCAGAGACAGTCCTAGGAACATTGCGTGTGCAGGGCACGTCCATAGGCAGGCACCACGTAGGTGTGCAGGACTGCCCCAACCCCAAGACAAAGATAGCTGAAGTGGGTTGTGGTCAGATGAGGTCCGTCCAACATATACAGCATACTGAATAACATGATCATATAATGGTAAAATAGGAGGGGGGAACCAATGACACAAATGAGGGAGTAGGGTGATACAGCAGCAGTGTGTCAGTTAGCAGAGGAGCCCCCATGGCCATTCCATTGCTAATATTAGGGGATGCACAGTCGATCCAATGCAACAATACCAGTACTTACAGCACCTCCAGCAATTGTGGGCCCTCACTCTTTAGGGGCACACGTCAGGGGGCAGAGTGGGCAATTTAACAATTGGCCAGTATGCGCAGCTCAAATCAAATACTCCATCATCATGGGGGTGAGAGATGGTCCCCCTTGCAGCAGAACATTCATCAGGGTTAGGTTATCTCATGCAGCGTGTCCAATAGGTCAGCCCAAGCAAGAGAGGGGGAGGGGATGCGCGGTGTAATTCTGCTACTGCTACCGCTCGGGCCCTCTCTTTGACCACCTGTTCCTTCATGGGGTCTGTCCTCCATTCTCTTTCTTGGGACTTTCGGCACCTCCGCACCTGCCAGCCTTCATGAGCTCCCTCATCTGTGGGCAGCTCGGCAACACTGCAGCCCTCAAGCCAGATCTATGCCTCAGCAGGAGTTCCACAAAAACTTGTGTGACCCTCGTGTATGACCTTTAAAGTGGCAGGGAACTGCAAGGTGTATTTTATATCCAAGTCACAGAGTTGCCACTTCACCTCCAGGAACGAGCCCCTATGTCTCTGCACGTCTGTGGTGCAGTCAGGAAAAATTAAATGTTCACATTGAAGTTGTCTTCCATCCAGGGCCCCTATGCATGTGCCACCTGCATTATATGGTCACTATCCCTGTAGTTAAAGAGGCAGGCAACCACCAGTCTCAGAGGTGAACCCGAGACCATGTGTGCCCACTCCACTGAGAAGAGGGCTAACAGTTCATCCGCTAGCACAGTCTGTGAAAGCCACTCCTCAAGGTAGAGTTCCATGTTGGGGCCCTCAGCCCACTCCAGCAGCTACACTATCCTTACGTTATGTTGGTGGGAGCATCCTTCATGATCTTCAACCCATTTCCATACCTCTGCCTGGAGGGTCTTTATGCGAGAGTCTATTTAAGTGTCTGCAGGAGTAGATTCAGTGTGTGCCACCCCATCCTCCAGTTTCTAGTGGTCTTCTTTCATGAGGTCCATATCGATCCCCAAGACATCAGTTTTCGGCTCAAGGGTGGATTTTGTGTACAAGACTGCTTGTAATATGTCATCAAACTTTCAGGAGTGGTCCAACAAGGTATGCTCCAGCGATGCTTTCAGTGGGCGAAGAAGGCGATTAGGGCGAAAGCGCAGGCCCTTAATTATGGCTTCTTGTCACTGGCCAGATCTATTAACCCCTCTGCTGCGCCGAACGTTCTGCGCTGGTGCGGAACATTCTATTACGCGGGCGGGGCCGGAACGTTCAGCGGACGTGCACAGCACGACCGAGGTAGTGCATGCGACGTCCTCTGAACGTGCGCCGCATTGAAGGGATTAAAGGTCATGATAAAAAGCCGATGGGATCAGTTCTGAAAGCCAAACTGTTGCCAACCCTTGCGTATGGAATGGAGATTATGTTGGGCGATGATGCTCTTTTGTTAGAAAAACCGATGATAATAGCATATAAACAAATTTAAAGGCTCCCCAAGTCGGCTTCTCTGGCGCAAATCCGGTTAGAATTTCTGCTTACAAAACAGACACTTCCTAGGCCGGCGGCATTCGTAAAGCTATGTTATAACTTGCGAGCAGCAGCAGAAAACACTCTGGCAAATCTAGTCTGGACTGAAATTAACTTGCAAAGGGGCAACTGTGCTTCCAAGACATTTTGGAATCCAGCATTACGACACTTGATCTGGGAGACCTTTGGAACTCTAAAATCTCTGGGCAAATCTTTAAGAAGCTCGTAAATAAATCTACAACATTGCAAAGTTGGATGGCAGACAAAGACGTCAAAACGTCGCCACGGGTGGCTGGTGTTGAAATCATATTCCACTTTAAGGGAATCAGCCCTGCTAGCTGCGCCTTACCACCGGAAGATCAAACATTCATTTTTGGCCCTAAGATTGGGAGAAATACCCACATTAGACCTCATGCCAAAATGGAGGATGTCCGGTCAAAGTGAAGACCAGTCTTGCTGTCTATGCCATTAGGGGCCTGAATCTGTGCTTCACATCGTCTGTGTATGTCCCTCTTTGATGGTTCAACGAAGAGTTCTATTAAGACAGGAGTTCCTTGAACAGGGAATTAGGTCCTGCAGGCATGCACTCGTGGAGTCCATGAACCCCATCAACACCATGCTGAATATTAGACTGACTCAGTTATTGATCTGTTTTAAGAAAATGATCAGCTAACAGGATATGTGATGTGTAATCTGAAGGTGGTCCCTGAATGTAATCCCAAATTGTGATAGCTCAGAAACCCTTAACGTTAACCGAGCACGCACAGTAACTGTGACAGACGGGCTGCTAGGGACTGAAACTAGTAGTTCCCTATCCCATTAGACTCAGATAACTACTTTATTTATTTCTGTATTTCTAAAGATGGTAATATTTGTATAATTGTTTTTAATAGTGGGTTTCACAGTCCATCTGGCACCGTATTCATACCTATTTTAGTACCCCTTATAGGCATTTTAATGATATATTTTATTGTACTTAAGAGACATTTTAGTTATGTGTGCAAAAAGTTTGCTTTTTATACATTAGGGTAACAAATGATTCCAGTTTAGTCACTTTTTCTGTAACAGAGATACGTGTTGGTATCCTGACTAAAATTTCCGGGAAGGAAAGTTGAAGAAAGCAAACGGTTTGAAGTGTGAAGAGTCGAGGTTGTACTAGCTGTATGACATATCTGTTTTACATCCATTTTACTTTTTATTCGTTACGTACTTTTTAACTGTGTGATTTTGTTCATGGTTTTAATTGATTAATAAACTAAACTAAACCAAAAAAACAGTGGGCGGGGGCCCCTCCATCCGAGCTCACAGTGTCCAATGTAGATGCAGCAGGCCTGTCATGATTGGGACATACCCTGGCTCCAACCAGAGGGGCAAGCGCTGCTGTCAGAAGAAAAATCATGATACACAGCCCCTCATTGAGTTCTGCAATTCCAATCATGGCAGGGGGCAGAGTACCAGAAGCCCAAGATAGTCCACAACAGTCCTCCATACAGCAAGGTAGGTAGGAAACTGCAGCATGATTGCGAGATATCGTGAGCATCAAAATATGCAGGCCAGGTGTGGGTGCCAACTCATTGACCTCAGTTCAAGGTTGTGCTCGGATGGCCTCTTCGTGTGGCAGGAAGTGGTGGGCGTGGGCCATGCAACAGACTGGAGAGAAGGGGGAGAGTGGCCTCTATCTTCCCCTGCCCCTCAGCGATGGCAATTTCAAGTGATAGGGCTGGTTCAGGCACCACACCCGACACTTCTGGGTAGCTTTGCGAGGGAGAAGACCTACAGGCTGACAAAGCCCGCTAAACAGCAGACGCAGACTTCTCCTTAGTATGGGCTGTCGGAGGTGATATTAGAGGTGGGCGGAGGGGGAGGAAAGGTGCGGTGGGAATACTTTGTTCATACTTCACGGGGCTGGGCCGGGTGGTCAACCCATCTATAATGCTGTGGGTAGGTTCTATGATCTGAGCCATGTTTTTAGGCTGTTCAGGCTTTGTAGTGCAGCCCGTACCCAGTCTCCGATCACCCCCCGGCGCTCTATCCACTGGGACCATACATGAGGGCCCGCTCCAGCATCCGATCTCCCCGCAGAAAGTGGATGAGAATCTCTGAGGAGGCGTGGGCCCCGCCTCCATGCTAGCACGCGCTTCAGGAAGTGCCTGCAGGCCTCAACTTGATCAGGCCAAGATCCTTGCTCCGCAGAGGGTTGTGCCTCCTCGCACTGGTCCTCGAATTCTAAGCAACTGTGAAGCAGGCAGCACCGGGAATCGGGAGCCCCGAAGGATGTTGTGCGATGGACCGGGCTCACGGAACTTATCGCGTCTCACCTGGTCACCACCTTGGCCATGCCCCCAACATTTGTACACTTATATGCAAATACATACTCTCTACGATGATTACATTCCATTAATAGATCAAATTACATCACACATGTTAAAGACTTCAAGTCATGCAGTGAATATAATGTTGTGTAGGAATATATAATTGCATAGTTGGGACATATAAAGGGTGGAACCTAAATTAGGCAGCTCTATCCTCGCATCAGTCTTTGCATGACAGCTATCACTGTGTTTATGTCTTCGAAACTTGCAGCTTTAGTTTCAGGTCATCGATCAACAGTGACCCCTCTGGACAGGTACCTGGGTATTACTCGATTTAAAATATTCTGCAGTATTCAGTAGTCAGCACCATCTAACAAGTTTAACTTCCTTTGAAGAGCTTTAATAAGCGTGAAGTGTCATGTCAGGATATTACATCAGAGAAAATTCAATTGAACTAACTCGATCAACAGTGACCCCTCTGGAACAGGTACTTGGGTATTGTTCTATTTCAATTATTCTGCAGCATTCAGTAGTCAGCTCCATCTAACAAGTTAACTTCCTTTGAAGAGCTTTAATAAGCGTGAAGTGTCATGTCAGGATATTACATCAGTGAAAAATCAACTGAACTAACTGTTCAGTGGAAAGGACAGTGCCTCATTTAAAACTAATCAGTATTATACTGCTAAATAGGGAAAATGAAATGAATAAATGAAAGGACTGTATCGGCTAAAGGGTCATGGGATCTAATAGTTTATTATATTACCATAGGGCCTTACTGGCTTTTCATAATGCCAAGGGGCCTTACCGAAGGCAGCCTTATTGAATACACAAACCTGTAAAAGCTGCGCAGTCACAATCATCGTGGGTGTCTTTGGGAGGAGTATATCTCACGCTGGACTAATGCTATTAACAAAGTTGGTGTTTTGTTTTGCCACTGTTAGGTGAAATGGCTATGATCATTTGTTTTTAGGAGGGTATGCAGCAGTTGGGCTTGTGTGCCTTGTTTGAAAGAAGGAAAGATTAGTTTGACCCGAAATATGAAGTAAACATGCTGAGTGATGTTTGTGCAATATGTGATATGCCTTAACAGTATGCATCTTATGTTTCACCAATCTGAGGCACTGTATAACACAAACCACTCTTTCGATAGTATAATTTAACAGATTCTTCTTTCTGAGGAGCACCTATACAGGCCCCTTTTACAAGCCACATTCCATTACTACCAAATCTGAATTTCATAAGGAGTAAACGTACTGTCACACACTGTCAGTCACCCATAGAGCTACTCACACACCTACTCACTCACCTAGTCAATCATACAGCCACTTACTCACCTATACAGTTATACAAACACACACTCACTTATTCATACAGGTACTAACACATGTGAGGCCATAAGCACTGCATTGCAGGGGCGCGAGTTATATGTAGCTCAGATGAATTTTGCATGAGTGAAATTTCAGCCTAACTATTATGTCCCTGAACTTTGCTTTTTTCAGCGAATTTTGAAGTTTTTTAAAAAATTCTCATTCCTGACTATAGTATCTCTGTAACCTTTGATTTTTTCATTGAATTTCTATGGTTTTTAAAACAGTAGTCATGTTTGCAGAGTGGTGGAGAAGGGGGACGAGCTTTCAGGAATTCCACAGTGTAGGACTTACAGGAGGTACCGGAAGGGCTTCTTGGCCCCCAAGGTCCCTCAGAAGTAAAGTGAACTGCTTTTTTCCGAGCCACACAGCGGGACTTCACATACCATACTGCCCAGCTGTTGAATCTCGTGCCAAGAGGCGCAGCTGACATTCTCCCGCGCCCGGAGGCACATAAAGGAGCTCGCGGCTACCGCTCCACGGGAACCAACCGCCTTTTGCCGAGCCACACAGGGGGACTCCACATTCCATACTGCCCAGCTGTCTAATCTCGCGCCAGGAGGCGCAGCTGACGTTCTCCCGCGCCCGGAGGCGCATAAGAAGGTCACGGCTCCCGCTCCGCGGGCGCGTGCCGGAAAAGCCCGGGGCAAGGGCGGGCCCGTCTGACCCCTTCAGAACCCGGCAGAGGCCGGGCGGGGCCACAGTATTTAAAATTTTCTTTTTGGACCCTGCTATTCATGCTATTAAGACTGTTAAGACTGGTTTAATTCAGCTTGTTGCTATAATCAAATACTAGCACTTATTGAATGGTCTGATACTATCTATAAATTTGATATACTATATCTAGCTTTTATACACGGGGGAATCAGAATGAGTAAGCAGAAATCATTAACAGGGCAGGGGGTGCTCGGGACGTTAGATGCTTTTCTAACGCGGGCAGAAACAGTCTTGATACATGAAATTTCTCTAACAGAGCGTAAGCTGTCTCTAGATCCTGCAGCAGGATTGCCCCAGCTGCAAAACTCTCCTCTAGAGCAACCAACCAGAGTATTTGT
Organism: Lissotriton helveticus; assembly: GCF_964261635.1. NCBI lineage: Eukaryota > Metazoa > Chordata > Amphibia > Caudata > Salamandridae > Lissotriton > Lissotriton helveticus. Next base: position 730,706,916 of record NC_136068.1, read on the forward strand.
AGAAACCTCCTTGGGGATAGGGTATGTGCATCTCTCTCAATTGCATCTGACGAAACACCATTAGCTCTAGATCCCTTAGCAACTGACCCGCAAGAAAATGCTAGTTTAAAGATAAAACCAAATGTTCAAATGAGGGGCCAAAAACAAAGATTAGTCAAGGGAAAGAGCCAGCACTACCACCCAAAAAAAGGAGGGGTCCGGGTACCATGACCACACACAAACCAGCCCCCTCTAGGAACAAAAGCAAAGGCCAAGGGCTGCAGATGGAGAACAGTGCAGTGTTTCACTTGCAGGACCGCCCGTGCCGATGCCCGACAACTTAGTAGTGGGGGGGTGGGGGTGGGAGTGGGGGGAGTGTAAGCATTAGTCAAGTGGAATTTTGGGCAAAATTGGAGGGTATAGTTTTGGTCATAATGAGACCTGTGATGACTATGATAACCTCCATTGAAGAAAGGTTACTTGGTCTGGAAGGGGCAGTTAAACATTTATTAGCCCCGGTGCAGACTATAACACAAAAGAAAGGCGAGTCTGAAGAGGTAGGCAGTAGAGGTAGTAATCCTGAGAGAGCACTGGATATGACATCACCCCTGAAATTCATGTGCAACAGACGTTATGCCTACAATAAATTTTGTAAAGAGAGGACGGAAAAAATTCCATCTTTACAACAGAGGTATCAGGCTCCCATAGCCCCTAGTCAGCATGACAGGAGAAGGGAGGAGGGCTATACAGATTCGAATAATCAGGCTAAGCAGGCTAGTCAGTTTGGAAACTCTGACACGTCCAATCCTGTGAGACAGAATGGAAATAACTCAGTGAAACAAAATAGGGTGGAAGGCCCCATATCTGAGCCTAGACAACTCCACCTCCCCCCGCAAGCCACTCCTTATACCATAGTTCTGACCAATGTACCAAGACTTCCTCATGGAGAACCTGAGCAATGGTACACTCTGAAAAATAGGGTGTTACATTTTTTAACGCAGGAGACAGGTTATGCAGGTATTCTGTTTTCTGAATTTAAGATGGTACGCCGTATCCCGTGGGTTGGTAGTTCTTTTAAATCATTGCCAGGGGATTGCGTTGTCATATCTTTTAGGTCCCCAAATTTGGTCAGGTACATATTAGACATAACCAGTCATTACCCGGTTAGGAAGTGAGGGATAAGCGTGGTCCCCCTTGGACTTTTCTATCACCCAGCATTGACCCCTTACATACAAACTGTGGAGACCCCTAGAGATATCTTACAACAGAGATATGATATCCCAATATCCAATTTTTATGAGCCCCTCTGTAGTTTAGAGTGGGTTGATTGACTGGAACTACCTGTCGAAATAGCTGGAGAGTGGGGAGAACAGCGTAATTTCAGACCCCGGATTCACATCCGCAGGTTGCGTTACCCCCGCTAGAGGATTTAGAGGGGGACCCATTGATCAAAGGAATAGAGGAATATATAGATGGGAGAAATTGTCAAACGAATTCATCCCCTATTTTAATCCAAAATGAGGATAATAATGATTTAGTGATGTTAACCGCTCGTGTACAAATACTGAAGGAGGCCTGGCCCTGAATAACCCCTTGCCCTGCCAGACTATTGTTGCTAGTTCTGTTGCCACATAGAATATTGCAGGCTTGCGGTTGAAAGTTTTGAATTCTGTATGGGTTGAAATTATAGAGAACATAGAGATCCTATGTCTGCAGGAGACGTGGGCAATAGAACCAATACACATAAATGGTTTCAGAACTTATCATACTCAAGCATTGAAGGCTCTAGTGGGAAGACCAAAAGGTGGCATTGCCACTTATATTTCTAGTAAGATGCCCCTAAGTGATATTCTCTTTCATGAGGGGGACTGTTATTACCATCTTGTTGAATTAAGATTAAATGCAACCAATCGCATAATACTGACTAATTTATATAATAATATTCCCCAAAATGACCTAGGTTTAGTGGTAAAGAACATTATAGATGTCTCCAAAGGTATAGGAACTGTGGAAGGTAAAGATATCATGTACCTGTTGATGGGTGATTTTAATTGTGCCCAATGTAAATGTACTGATGAGAGAATGTGTGGTCTGACTAATGACATGGAAAATAGTACCCATTTAGCTCATTCCAAGACGGGAGATCTTTTCAACAAGCTTATTTTCAGTCTGGATCTCGCATATGCTAATGGATTACTGGCCACTCCTCTTTGCATGCCCATTACATTTAATGGGAGAGGGTTTGCAACAACAAGTTATTTTATGTTGACCTCACAGTCCCATGCGCATCTGGTCCCTGATTTCAATGTGGGTGACATTGCTATAAGTGACAATTTTCCGCTTACTATAAAACGTAATCTATTTATGCACGGGCCCAAAAAGTCTATAAAGCCAACCCTTTTGCTGGGGGATGTAGCTCCGAGCAAAACAAATGGTTATTCAATAAAATGGGATAATGTGGATCCAGGATTGTTGATAAAAAATGTGATAGTGAACTGCCGGTCCGCACTGAATACCTGCTTGAGTGAGGCTGCAACTGATGTGGATATTGTGCACTCATTTAATGATATCACAAAGGAGGTAAACATTTTAATGACAGGACAACATAAGAAAAAATCAACATCTCCCGGTTGGTTTAATGGTAAATGCACTAGGGCCTAGGCTAGTTTTAAGGAAAGAACTGCTTAAACAGCCTAGGTCCCCGTCTAAAATCAGGCAAGCTAGATCAGAATATAGGGGGGCAATAAAGGAAAGAAAACGAACACTGAGGAATGAAGCTTGGGATTCCCTACATAATGCAGCCCAGCAGAAAAATCATGCTGCATTTTGGAAGGTTTTGCGGGCTCCCTGGCTTTCTCCTAGGGAGGGCCCTTCTGTTGAAATAGCAATCCCAGAACAAACATGGATCAACCATTTCTCCACGGTGTATAACAATCAGGAAAACATTGGGGCAACATGATGATACCATGTTAATCAATAGCACCCAGATAGATTTGGAACTCACTCTGGAAGAGGTGAACAGGGCTCTGGCCAGTAGCCAGGGTAGCAAAGCCCCTGGACCTAATGGGATCCCTGTTGACTTGTTCAAATTTAATACTTTACTGTGGGGCCCTATTATAACTCAGGCTATTAATGCTGTATTAGGTCTGTTTTCCCTTCGACGTGGGTGAATTCAATAATAATTCCAATTTATAAAAACGGTGATCGTGAAAATCCATGATGTTATATACCGATTTCTCTCCTGGATTCCATGCTCAAAGTGCCAGGGAGGGTCATTCTGGAATGCCTTCAAGACTGACAGAGGATAGCCAGATAATGTCAGACTTGCAGTATGGTTTTTGTGCTGGCCTAGGCACTATTGAACAGTATCTGAACTTGTCAATTTTGATAGGCAAATACACAAGAGCAAAAAAGGAAGTCTCTTCCTGGCTTTCGTGGACCTCACCGCAGCTTTTGATTCAGTTAGAGATCATAGGCTGTGGGAGGTCTTTGAGACAGTAGTGGTTGACCCTCAACACATTATCTTATTAAGGCGTTTGTGCACTGGAGCCTCGGCAAGCGTCCGGTATGGCTTGAATGGTGAATGTACACAAGCTTTTCCAATTAAGAGAGGGGTCAGACAAGGCTGTGTTCTGGCCCCTTTTCTTTTAATCTTTATATAAATGAATTAGAAAAAGCGTCACTTTTCCAGGGCAACGATTTTCCCCAAGTAGGGGGTCAGTTCATCCCTGCACTCCTCTACGCGGACGATGCCGTGCTATTGGCACGTACCCAAAACGGCCTCCAGAGAGCTTTGGACAGGTTTACTGTATTTATGAGTGACCTAGGATTTAAAACTAATATTGCGAAAACATATGTCATGAGATGCAGGCAGGGCACCCAGAATACTCGAGAAATATTTATAGATGGTAAAAAATATTAACAGCAAAAAACTTTTCCTATCTAGGTGTACTTTTTAACCAATGTGATTCCTGGGTTGCCTCTCTTCCTGCTAAAAAATTGGCACTTTCTAGATCTACCTCAGTACTTATAACATTTGCAGAAAAACTTGGGAAGAAACCACCTTCAGAACTCCTTCAACTTTATCAAGCAAAGAGCATTATGACGGCAATATATGGGGCTGGGGTGTGGGGTTTTACAGACGCCACTCCAATACAAACAATGGAAAATACCTTTTTAAGGCAAATTTTATCTGTACCCCAGGGCACCTCCTCATTTATTTGTCATGAAATATTGGGCATACACTATATAGCGGATCTAGTAAAAGTAGAACCAATACTTTTGTGGCATAGAGTTTGGTGCAAAGGCCAGACAAAGCTAAATAGAGAAATTTTAAAAGATATCCTGAGGTTGGAGGGGGCCTTGCGGATACCCTGAATCAAATGTATCCATGATTGTATGAATGATCTGGGTCACCCAGAGTATTTTTTAAATCCTATTTCTATGTTGGAGATTCCCAGAAGGACCTTAAAAACAGTTTGTCTCCAACTATTGGAATCAGCTAGAATGACTGGGGAAACCTCAAATAAGGTCACTGTGAGGCAGCACCAGTTGATACGTACAACTCTGGGGATGGAGCCTTACTTATTATTTGCACCTTGCACTTTTGATAGATTTCTCCTGACTAGGTTCAGGCTGGGAAATGTCCATAGATAAATGTCATGGCCAAAAATGAATGACTGGTCGCGCAAGCTGATTTTGTGTCCTTGCGACAATATTTCAGTCCAGTCAACCATGCATCTAGTCTTGTTTTGTAAGCTCTATATAGAGCAAAGGAAAGTATGGATTATTCCATTTTTAAAGAATTCAGGACTTTGGCAGTGTCGCCAGGCCATGTTTTTACTCCAGCTGCTGGAAAACGAGCATGTAGCAAGGAGAATAACACCGTTTTTAAAAAAGGTCCTTCAAATTAGGAAATGTATTAGCATGGAACCATAATTATGTTATTAGGCTATGATGGAAAATGTGTGTATAATGTTGTAAATAATAAGAAATGAAATTTTGCTCTTCTTATTATTGTTTTTTAATCTGCTTTTATGTCTGTATTGAAACACAGCCAAATAAAGCTTTCCTTGAACTTGAATGTCCCTGTAACCTTTGCTTTTTAAGCAAATTTTGAAGGTTTTTTAAAATAGTAGTCATGTTTGCAGAGTGGTGGGTAAGTGGGACCAGCTTTCAGGAATTCCACAGTGTAGGGCTTACAGGAAGTACCGGGAGGGCTTCTAGGCCCCCAAAGTCCCTCAGAAGTAAAGTGAACTTCATCTCCTAACCAGTGGTGTGCCAGGGGCCTCGCTTGCAGAGAGTTGGAGAAAGGGCGCATGGCTTCCTAAGGCCTCTTTGCAATGCCACTGTATGGGAAATACTAGAGTTAACAGGAGGGGTTAATAGCCCCCAAGGATGTCCTTGGGACCCAACCACCCTTCCTGTTACCTCCAGTAATTCCCACACATCAGGATTGCTGAGAAGTTGTCAGAGGCCATGCCCCCTTTCTTCACCACTCTGCAAACGCCCCTTCCGGCAGATTACTAGTTGCGGGATGAATTCCCCTTGGCTCCAGAGGGTCCTCATTACTAACAAGTATTCCTGTTACCTCCAGGAAGTCCCACACAGTGGGTTTGCTGAGAGGTTTTCAGTGGCCATGCTCCCTTTCTCCACCACTCTTCAAATCCACCTCCTGGCACACTAATAGTGGGGGATAAAGTCCCCTTGTCTCTTCAGGGTGCTTGGTGGCCAACTTGCCTTCCTGTTACCTCCAGTAAGACCCACACAGCTAGATTGCTGAGAGGTTATCAGAGGCAACGCCCCCTTTCTCCACCACTCTGCAAACACAGCTCCTGGCGCTCAACTGCTTCTGGGAGGAAATCCACTTTAGTCCTGAGGCCCTCAACAGGCAAGGGGATCTCATCACCCCACCAGCAGTGCACTGAGAGGCACATTTGCAGGGTGGTGGGAAAAGGGGGCATGGCCTCCGACCACCTCTCAGCAATCCCACTGTGTAGGGCTTACTCAAGGTAACAGGAGGTCTTCTTGGCGCCTAAGGATCCTCAGCAGCCAAGGGGACTTTATCCCCCAACCAGGGGCATGCCAGAAGGAGTGTTTGCAGAGTATTGGAGAAATGGGGAGGGTCTCTGGTGAGTTCCCAGGTTTTCTTTTTTCTTTTTAGGAAGGAGAGCTGCATGCCCCCCCTTCCCTGGACCATTTTGTGCCCCGGGGGACCCCATCTGCTGAGCCCTGACCTTTTCTAAGTTTTTTGATAAAATAAAACTGAAGGGAGGCTGTGTGGCCCAACTCCCAGGCCGATTTTGGCCCCGGGGACCCCTTCCCCCAGGGCCCAGCCATTTATTTTTAGATATAAAGGAAGGGGGTCCGTATGGACCTCCTTCTCTGGGCCATTTTTGGCCCAAGAAACCCCATCCCCCGGGGCCTGCCTGTTTTCTAAAATAATTATTTTTATAAAAAAGGGAGAGTAAGTCTGTCCAACAGTTGGGGCTTATGGGAAATAGCATTACAAATGCACCCTTATTTTGCAACCCGTATTCTTGGTCCCCACTGCAGAAATCACCCCCAAACCTTCCATGACAACCAGAATCTACCTTGACACTCCTGACGACGCCAAAGTTATACGCAAGTCCAAAAATAAATTTTGTATTGAAACTAGGTTATTACTATAACTACCTACTGGCGACTGCTAGTAGGTAAGACTTATATATATATATATATATATATATATACATATAAGGATTGATGTGCCATGGCTGACAATGAAAAGCGCTGCTGCGCAAGCCATAGAGGGACACTATGCCTTTAATATTGGAGTGGGTTGGATGTTTGTCCCAGAGGGAGTGTATTTCTACATCCACACAACGAGCACCAGCTGAACCGTGCTAACCTTCCGGCACTGAAGAAAGCTTACTGCTGAAACGTGTGTGCCGAGGCACGTAAGGAGACTGCAATTGCTTGCGCTGTGTACATCATGTACGGACATTAAATATGCAGAGTGGATTCCGAGCTTTGTCAGAGTTTATTTTACTGAACGGGTGTATAAATATTGTAATCTGTCAGCAGACTTGACACTGACAGCTGCTTTGTCATGAAAACATTTGAAATAAAACTTTGAAGAATTACTTTGAAATGAATACTTACAAATTGTTGTATGAACTTTTCCACCCATGTAAATTCGTAACCATTGAGGTCAGTGATGTTTCTGAAATGGGGTGGAGAAATACCTTATGGTACCAAAATATTGGCCTAAATATCAACTGGCAAAACTATTGCATCATATGAATTACAAAAATATCACCCACATTGAGTTAATATTAGAACATCTAAATTAGTTGAGAATTATTTTAGGGAGCAGTATTTAGAGCATGATTCTTCAATGACATGATAGCTTTGTTATTGAATTCATGACATATCTAGGAAGGTGGAGTATTATATGGTGATGCTGGTAAGTCTTTGCCATGTAATACTCTAACAATGTCGCAGAGTTGGTCCTTGGATTCACTGTAATAAATCCTTAGCTCAGTCCTGTGGCAATGAGCAGGTAAGCTTTACTATAGGAATATGTGTTGAACATTTCAGAGTACCAACATGAAAGATAAATAATTGGTATGACTCAAAAGAAATGCAACACCAATTTATAAAAATAAAGCAGATTTGTATCTAAATTTAGACACCAAAATGAAGTAAATTAGATAAGTACAACCGGAGTTATGGATTTTAGGAGCATTCAAAAATCACTGCAAACCTTTAGCGTTGGGGTCAATGGTAAAAAGCACCAGTGAGAATTGGTCTCTTACAGGTCGAGTTTTGTGGAACCCAAGGAGGGTAAATGTCATGCGGGTCCCAAATGAAATGAAATTAAATGAAAATGGCACTTATAAAGCGCATGGCTACCCGAAGGCCTCCCAGCGCTAGGAAACAAACGTACCCAGTGAGCGGCTTTAGATGGTTGGGAACAAGAACGTTTTTAGCTGTCTGCGGAAGGACAGATGGTCCTCCTCTAGATTAATCTGATTTGGAAGAGTGTTCCATCTCTTGGAGGCAAAGTAGGAAATTTGTCGGCCCCCACTCCTTGAACTATATATTCTAGGGACTATTGCCATCCGTTTATTTCCTGAGTGCAGAGCTCTACTGGGATAATACTGGGAAATGATGGACTGCAGAATGGGCGGACCCTTAGAAGAAATAATCTTATGGGTAATGCAAAGGGATTAAAACTGAATCCTCTCCGTAATTGGAAGCCAATGTAGAAATGCTATAGAGGCTCGAGCAGATTCTCTGTGGGGGTATTTAGAAGCAATCGAGCTGCACAATTCTGCACCGTCTGAAGTTGCTTTATCATGGATTGCGTGGAGCCCAAATAAAGGGCATTTGCATAGTCCAAGCGAGAGAGGATTAGGGCTTGGACCAGCAGTTTCTTTGCATTAAACAGCACCAAGGGGAGGACTTTCCTTACCGTCTTAAGTAGTCCATAGCATCACCCTGCTACATTCTGGGATTGCTTCTCTAAGTAATGTAATGTAATGTGCACTTGTATAGCGCAGCTGTCACCCAAAGGGAATCCTGGCGCTTAGAGATTACCAACCAGCAGGGACAGAGCAGAACTGTCCAAGATCACTTATCTGGGGAATAGTCTAGTTTTCAGTTCCTTCCTAAACCGAGACAGGGCGTTCAGTTGCCTAAGTTCCAAGGGTAGTGCATTCCACAGCTTGGCTGCTGTAAAGCTGAAAGTTCTTCCACCCATTCAAACCTTTTTTGCCTGGGGGACATAGAACAGGTTCGCAGAGGAAGAGCGCAGGGATTTTGGCGGGGGCATACCATACAAATTTCCTTTGTAGGATTTTAGGCCCAGTTTTGTGTACAGCCCTGTGGACAATACAGAGTGCCTTAAAGTGTACTCTCTGTACAACAGGCAGCCAGTGGATCTTTTAAGGCCAAAGAGGCCGAGGCTCCACGTGGCCGGGTCAATGCCAATTTAGCCGCCATAGTCTGTATTCTTTGTAATTTCTTTAACAAGGAGCCTGGAGCACCCAGAAGGAGTGCATTACAATAATCTATTCTGCTCAAGACAATACTCCGTACCACTAGAGGTCTAGCAGAAGTGGGTGGAAACGGGAGGATCTTCCGGAGGGCTCTGAGCAGATAGAGACAAGTGCTCACTGTTTTGTTCACCTGCGAGTCTAGTTGTAGATTGCTGTCCAGCATCACTCCCAGGTTATGTACTGTATTGGCAGGTACACAAGGGTTATTGGACAGATCTGGCCAGAGGTCTGCTGGTAGAGTGCGTTGAATTTTGTCTGACGTACAGCACAATACTTCAGTTTTTTATCCATTAAATTGTAGGGAGTTTTCCTTTAGCCAAGCTGCTGTTCTATGCAGGCAGTCATGACATTTTTCTAAAGAGACTGCATTATCGACATCTACAGCAAAGACAAGCTGTGTGTCATCTGCGTAATTGATGACATCAATGCCGAAAGATTTTATTAAGCCGATGAGTGGGCGAAGATAGACGTTAAACAAGATTGGGCTTATGGCCGAGCACTGGGGAACACCTTGTTTAACATCCCTAAACTGAGAGGTAAACAGCGATAGCGTCACTGCCTGCTGTCTGTTGGTAAGATAGGAATGCAGCCAATCTCTTCCCCCCCCTCCTACAAGAGATTGGCTGCATTCCTACCAATTTCCCCAGCCTCTCAATCAGGATCTGGTGGTTGACTGTATCGAACGCGGCTGACATGTCAAGCAGCACAAGATAGGCTGTTTGACCACTGTCAGCCTGCATTCTTAGGTCATCCAAAACTGCAACTAAGGCAGTTTCGGTTCCATGTGCAGGGCGAAACCCAAATTGGGCCTCGTCCAGAAATTCATTATCCTCGATGTGTCTTGAGAGAGATTTTGTCACTACCCTTTCCAGAATCTTAATTGGATAGGGCAGCAAAGAAATTGGTCTATAGTTAGCACTGGGGATCCAGAGACGCCTTTATTAGCAGTGGAGAAACAATTGTTTTTTTCCAACAGTCCGGAACTACAGCATTGCTTACGGATTGGCAGCAGATATGATAAAGGTGCGGAAAAAGTTCGCTGCCAGAAAATTTCCAAGATTTATGGGGGAGTGGGTCCAGAGGAGAACCTGAGGAGATACCAACAGCAACTGCATTAAATTTCTCTAATGAGGGAACCTGGAAATGGTCCAGGACTGTTGCATGTTCTCTCTCATTTATATCCCAATTTATTAGCATGTCATCTCCAGTACCCTGGTGCCTAACGTCATTTCCCGACGATTTGAGACCATTTACAATTTTACAGATTTTCTCCTCAAAGAAAAGTGCCAAACCATCACATAATTCCTGTGATGCTGGAATGTTAGGCTTAACACAATCTGGATTAGCCAGACCTTTCACTAGGCCAAAGAGGGTTTGAGTCTTATTAGTTGACTGTAAAATAGTCTCCTCAAGGTATTTGGCCTTAGCTTTCCCTATGAGCTCCTTGTAGGTGTAGAGCAAATGTTTTAAAACTGCTTTATCTGATTCCAGATAGTTCCTCCTCCACCTCCGTTCTGCTTGTTTACAACTAGTTTTCAACGACCTAAGTTCTTCGTTGTACCAGGGAGCGGAGTTTTTTTTACGGCTTTTAACTTTCCTTAAAGGTGCTAACTGGTCCAGAGAGCTAGTTATTCACTTCCACCGAATCGTGCAAGATATAACTGCCATCCACCAGTCGGGGGAGGTCAGTTAATGTATTTATTTTGGACCAAGCCCTCCTGGTATGAGTAGATGACCTGCCACCATCATATTGTTGAAGATTATCAACTTTTAAGGTGAAAGAGATTAAAAAATGGTCTTTCCAGCATTGAGGAAGTATTTCCTTTAACGACTAGATTATTGTCGTCAGCGAAGATAAGGTCAAGCACATGACCCCTCTGGTGAGTGGGTTGTAATACCAGCTGTTGTAAGTTTACATTCTGACTAGCCTGGCAGAGTTCCTTAACAGCTGTATCTAAGCTACCATTCTCCCATAGGTTAAAATCTCCAAGAACTAATAACTTAGAATGAGAGTTTGATAAGTTATATATAATATCAATTAATTCTTGGTAGACATGGGCAGCACTCCCTGGTTGTCTATAACACAGTAGGCCTGTATACAAGACACCACTAGTGCCTATGAGTGAAAACCCTAGTGACTCAATTCCAGGAACATCCACTGTGCTAAGGGGGGTAATATTCCATATATCTTTATCGAATATAACCCACTTCTCCCCCTCTTCCGTCCCGCCTAGGCTTATGATACATTTTGTAGCCTAGAGGACAGGTTAAGCCTAACTCCACCTCACTGTCTATTCATGTCCAAGATTCAGTGAGAAACATGACATCAAGATCATAATCGTTCAGTAAGTGGAGATCTCCACATGATGTTTATTCAACGATCTGACGTTAATCAGTCCACAGTTAAGACTACCAAGCGGTGCTTTCTTAAAAGAATGCTTACCCGACCCAGTGCCATTTGCATTACCCGGGGTCCCAACTCTCCGGAAATCGAGCCGAACAAGCTCTTCTCTGGAATAGACCAAACAGGGATCAACTAGAGCAGCGTTTCCTACGCTGAGCACGTCCGAGGCGCGGACGGGCGCGGACGGGCTTGCCTTTGGCGCGTCATCGGCGCGCCCGCTGCGCGCGCACGCTATGTGCTTGCATAACCTCCGTTCTATAGGGAGAGTGCAGATTTAGCAACTAAAATGCTACCCAACATGGCGTCGCCCCGGTGACTTGCTCTGACAGACGAGTACACCAGCACATCAAGGGAGCGTGAAATGCGAGGGACTGTGTAGCAGCAATACAGGTAAAAAGTGCAAAGATAGCAGAATTCGTTTTTAAAAAAGGAGCATATTTAAAATGAGTACAATAAACACACACAATGTCCCCTGAAAGTTTTGCAGCCTAAGATGCCCAACACACTAAAAATGAATGATCAAACTAGATGCGCTGCGATAATTAGGTATCAACTAAAAATTGTGACGCGCTGCGGTAATTAGGTATCAACCGCGCGCTTGCATCCACTCCGTTATATAGGGAGAGTGCAGATTTAGCAACTAGAACGCTACCCAAGATGGTGTCGCCCCGGTGACTCGCTCTGACATACGAGTACACCAGCACATCAAGGGAGCGTGGAATGCGAGTGACTGTGTAGCAGAAATACAGGTAAAAAGTGCAAGGATAGCAGAATTTGTTTTAAAAAAAGGAGCGTATTTAAAATGAGTACAATAAACACACACAATGACCCCTGAAATCTTTGCAGCCTAAGGTGCCCAACACACTAAAAATGATCAAACTAGCCGCGCTGCGGTAATTAGGTATCCTATGTCTAGTTTATGATCGAGCCAGACTCCCAGGCTTTTTATTTGTCCTTTGGGAGGGGGTGTGCTGCCCAGGCATTTAGGCCATAAAGATGTAGGACCTTATGGGGAAGGTCTTCCCAGAAACATCAGGTCCATTTTTGCCCCATTTAGTTGTAAATAAGAGCCCTCCATCCATACCAATACTTTTTACAAACAATTGGGCAAATTGTTTTCCCTATTCCCAAGTTCATTAAGGGAAACAATCAATTGAGTATTGTTTGCATATATAATAATCTGTGTGCCAAAGGGTTTAACAATTTTGGCCAGGGGCCTCATATAATTGTTAAAGAGGGTGGGGCTCAGGGACAAGCCCTGCGGAACACCACAACTCAATGGCATACACTTAAAATTGTAATTGTCCTTGAAGACCTGAAATGAGCGGACGTCTAAAACAGACTCCAGCCACGTTAGTGCAATTCCGGATACCCCTGCTTCTCTAATCCTAGAGATCAGCAGTTGATGGTTGACGGTATCGAAAGCCGCGCTCAGATCTAAGAGGACAATTGCCGCCGAGCCTCCGGAGTCCAAGATTTTCCTAGCTTCCTCAATGACTACAATCGGAGCTGTCTCTGTGCCCTGATGGGGGTCTAAATCCAGTTTGCATTGGGTGAAGGCAGTCATTCTCCTCCAAAAAGGTGGACAAAATGGAGTTAACATGCTTTTCGGAAATTTTTGTGAACCCTGGAAGCAGTGAGATAGGACGATAATTAGCAAACACCTCCGGATCAGCTCCTGCTTTCTTAAGCAATGCTCTCACCATGGCTCATTTCCATAGGGAGGGGACAGTCCCAGAACCCAAAGATAGATTGATATGTTCTAGGATAGTGGGGGCAACTGTATCAATTACTTGGTTCAGAATGATAGGAGGGGCCATGTCCCTCAGGGAACCTGATTTTAATTTATCTAGATAGGTTTTTAGAAATGTTATGTCCAGAGGAGGGAAGACCTCCAAACCGGTCACAGGCGAGTTTGACTTATTTTCTGAGGCAAGGTTGTTTGAAGAGGTGATAACTGATAGAAATGCCAAATAGATAGATTGAATTTTTTTTAAAAAGAACTCTGCTATATCATTGCAGCGTCCTAAAGTATCGACAGCGGGTGAGGCTGAAGGCGGTGGGATAGTTAGGGATTTAACAATCTTAAAAATTTCCCATGGAGCGTTGGATGCTGAGGAGATCCTAGTCGCATAATACAGGGATTGTGCTTTGTCGACTTATAGATTTTTATGGCTTCCCTATAGATGCACTTCCTCTCGTCTGAGAAATCTTTCCTCCACTGTCTCTCTGATTGTTTGCATTTTAATTTCAATTTTCTCAGCTCGGGGGTGTACCATGCAGTACTCTTAGGGCCCTTTTTTATGGTTATCCACTTCTTCGGGGCCACCAAGTCCAAGGAGGCTTCGATCCAGTCATTGAATTCATGGTCAGCCGATTCTGGGTCAGGTTCTAACACTGGGCTAGTATTGTTGAGGGTAGATGCCCATGCCTCAATAGTAAGCCTGGACCAATTACGGCTAAGCTTCTTTACGGATCCAGAAGTCGGTCACTAGTCGGGGGTACCAAGAAAAAAATATCAAGTAGTGGTCACTCCATGGTAGTGGTGTGGGGTTATCCACTATTAAATTGATATTGGTGAAAATGGGGTGAAGTAGATGTCCTTTTAAAAGAGTTGGACAATTTACCTTCAAATTAAGGGAAAGAGCACCTAAGTTGTCGACCAGGTTCTCCGCATTGGGTGAGGAAGTGTCATCAAAATGGATATTCAAGTCCCCCGATACCGAAAAGTTGGGCAAGGAGCTTACTGAATTAGCTATTATTTCTGGTAGATCAGTGTTAAAATGGCCTGTAGGTCCTGGGGGTCGATAAATTAATACCCTGGAGAAGGTGCAAGTGTAGTGTAGCTCCTATATTCCCAATAGGCTCTGCGCATTGGAAAATAACTTTTTCACTCAGTCAATCGTGCATGCTTCGTTTCTACAGAGTTTGCACAGAAATAGAGAGACAGACGTTTCAATAAAAAGGGTTTATTGAACAGTCTTCTTTCTCATGCAAGAGAGGTGAACTGCTACAATCGTTAGATAGAATGCTAAGTATAATGCGTACAGCGTAAACAGTAATATAAAATAATACTGTAATAGCATTGTCTGTTGCTATGTCATATAAAAATACATACATAATAACACAGGCTAAAATACTCAACTGGTGCTTCTAAAATACGCCTACCCCTGTGTACCTAACCTAAGTCTAGTATGAGGGAAGAAGTAGGTGTTTGTCTTTTAGCAAAGGTTTAGTTTTGCCAAGAATTGCCAAAGGTTTCTCTAGGTTCTAATCAGCTCCATACTTTAGAATGAGAGAGGTTGGTATCTCTGTCTCGGGACTCGATTTCCCAACACCCCGCAAGGGGAGTCAGAAGCACTGGAGTTGGATTTCTCGGCAGGAGGACGGCAGCTTCTTGGTCAGTGTGTCAGCTGGAGAGTTGGCTTCCTTCGGCACTTGCTGTAGCGAGCTGCGTCGTGCAAGTAGGTAGTCGAACTGCACCGAACCACACCGTGCTTTGCCATAGCAAGTGAAGGTATATTTATACCTTGAAGGTGTTTAGGAATGCCTGCTTTGACGTAAAGTCGGGCATATGAACGTCATAAATGAACCCCTAAGGAATAGATGTTCATGTATAATAATGAGTTCTTGGAGAAATCAATATTCAAACAAGGGGAAGTCCCTTACGGCTTAAGAGTCTGGTTTTCCAAGAAATTGTTATGACTTAGATGAACGGATGGAAGTAGCCATGCCTGTATTTGGGTAGCATGGACTATGCTTAAATAAGGACTGGATATCTATGCCTAAGGGCAATGTGAAATATACCTATATAAGGACATGTATCGGGAAATGCATATGGAATCTAAAATCGAACACAACACCCACTCCACTTTCTTAAGTACGACATTACTAAGTTCTAAACACGTTAAACATATCTAAGCATGAAGTGTTAAAAACCCACCCAAAAATACATAAATAATGCATGTAGAATTGGTTGTACAAATAAAAGATGCATTGGTGTTGTACGCATTTAAAGCAATGTTTTATTTGAAGCATAGTTGTTTGACATTTGAATGCTTACTGAATGAATCATGAAAATCTACATTTATGAAATGGCTCAAAAATACGGAAGAAAAATGTGCCAAAATTATTTCATGTCAGATTACATAACACTGTTTGTATGTAGCCAAGGTCATATGTTGTCTCTGGAATTACTCAAAAAAATCTTGTTCTCTATGAATAGTTCTACTATGAGCTGATTACTTGTGCCAAAAAATGAAAAATACAAATTTGGAAAAAATAATTAATCATTGGAAAAAGAGTTCAAAAGATAGTACAGTGTTTTGAAAAATAAAGGTCAAATTCAAAACTCTCTCAGAACACTGTGTGCCAAAATCAAAAGTCAGTGTTAGGGCTTGGGGAAAACATGAAATCTACTATGTCTGTTAACAAAAAGTCATCTACCACTGTAGGCGAAAGTTGGATTACCTCGTTTAGAAGATTAACCGCACATAGAGGTGAAGCATCGCCGTCAGCATTGGTAGCATTAGCAATGTTCGTACTGGATGGTACCTGCGCGCCTGTTTCCTCTCGTACCTCAGCAGTTGCAATTTGCAACAGGTAAGATGAAATCTTGCCAAATTGGTCTGAATGACAGAAACCAAGTGGTATTTAATTCTCGTAGATGAGGTAGTCCCAAAATGTGGACAATGCGCTCACGACACTTTATCGCCAGTAGAGTTGTCTCCATGGAGAACTGGGTGTCGCTGGTGAATTGGCTTGCCATATTGTAGCATAGGAGCAAAAATAGTATCCCTGCAACGAGTCCCACAAGGAGGGGCAGTCTGCCAAACACTGAGTGCACGAAGTTCGGAAATATTCTTAGGACTGCTTGAAAAGGTGCTAACAGTCCAGAAAATACGGTCTTAAATACATGCACAATACTGCTCGTATGTTTAAGATACAACTTACATTTCTAAGAAATGTTTAGTGCAGTTTGTAGGTAAGCATGTATCTCTGCAGAAGTCCTTGTGATTTGCAGATCATAGGTCTCTTTGTCCGAGGTCAGTGGCACAGTTTTTTGCAAAAGAATGGCTTTCATTCTGCTTAGAGTATCAATTCGTATAGAAGAGATGTTCAGTGAAGGCCATAAAGGCGACTCCCTGTCTGTCTTAGTTTTGGGAAATAATACTTGCATACAGCAATTGACCCTGGCTGACACAGTTACTAGATATGGTAAACCTGGCAACATTCCACAGCAGCTGTGATCGTTCAAAATGAGGTAACTTCCATTTGAAAGTTGTCCAAAAATTGGATCAATCACCGCAGTTGGTGAACCTTGCAGGCGGCAGGATAAATTGTTAGAGGAACCATCACAGGCCTTGTGTAAGTTTATACCCTGACAAAGGAGAGAACCGCTTAGTGCGTTTTCACAGTTTATCCCGCTAATAAACACTTCAAGTCCCCCACTCCAACAACTGTGTGTGTATGGTAATTCCCAGGATGACTTGATGTATTCTTTACCCAACCTGCTGGTATGTGTTTTAGGCAATACTGAATATGGAAAATTGTAACAGGCAGAGTGATTGTTCCATGTATTATCCATTCAGTAGCTGGATTCTCTGCTACCGTAAATGGCAATCTTTCCAGTTTTTCAATGCTCAGCACCGTATAGTCTGCTCCCCTTTGTGCCAATTTGATCTGTTTATCAGTGAGATTGAATTCTGAAAACAGTGACGCAGTATTGATGATACGCCAAGGCACATAGCCTAAACGAAGGTTCTGCAACGTCCAGCCCAGTAGCATGATAGAACGTAGTTGCGACTGACCATGTTACAGCATGACCAAGTCCTGTTCCAAAATGTCGATGGCAGAAGACACTATGCTGTCCAATGAATATATCCTGGACGACAGAGTCGTTAACCCATTGTCAACAACAGAGAGAGTTTTCTCTAAATTAATAAGATCAATTTCTCGTATTCTTTCTGCAGTCTCTGCTTGCGTAATCTTCCATGCTTCATTATAAGCAGTAAAAATACCGGCACATATAAAACGTTTTTGACGCGGTTTTCTTGGTCCTAGCAAGAATGCCCTAAGATCAGCACCATCTTTAGGTAAAGGTAAGTGTTGCTTTACATCCTAAAGTGTAGATCTATGTAGCCAATAAAGGCACAGCTTCCCTACACTGTATGTTGTTACTATTCCAGGATGCTGTCTTTGAACATATCTTGGGTCTTGCCTATTGAATGTGAAACCCTGTGTTTTGTTCAGGAATCTAGTCTGTTGGACAGTGTCATTCAAAAACATAATTTGCTCAGGGATGATACATGATCTAAACATAGCTTCTATCCAGTGCTTAATTTGTGCCGGTGCTTTCTGGTGCTTAGCACCGGCACTTAATTGACAGGGCCGGGTCTACGCATCTCGCACATGCGTCACACATTGATGTTTTTAAAATTTACTGTACATCTGTACTCGGTGCGTGCACAGACTCAGCATGTTCAATGTGAGTCAGTCACTGCAGCTAACAGTGACTGTTGCAGCTATGAGTGTGAGACGACTTACACTTCTCATAATTAGCTGCCCTGCCCTGAGGCTGCCTGCCGTGCCGTCCAAGGTAATAAATTATGCTGTGATAATGGCGGCCGCAGCCCTTGGTTTACTTCACACACAGTGAGTGAGTGGGGCTGATCATGCAGTTGACTGTGCGTGCGCAGTTTCATTGTTGCCACTTGCCGGTGGGCGGGCACGGCCACGGGACACTGTGTACACACACGGGCCGGCAGTACTGCATACAGATAGACACACAGACACTGATTTATTGGGACACCAGGGGCGGGATGGATTTGGGCTCCGATTCTGATGGTATCTCACTCAGTCATCCCGTACTGCTGTCCTCATCTACTTCACTGAACTCCCCCTCCTCCTCCCACACCCTGGTCTTAGCACCTTCGAACCCAACTGGTCATTCACGAATTAATTTCTCATAATCAAGAGCCCAGACGCCTCCCCTCTGCGCTACTGCCCCGGATGTAACTATCACTTGCTCCTGATCTTGTTACACGTCTAGCAGCCCCCACGCCTGGGATCTGCTGCATCTTTTGTAATCCGCTACACCAACATTTTACTCACTCTGCCCCGGCCCTTCCAGCTGTCAGTGGGCAGGGCCTGTCGTTGGGGAAGCCTGGTGTACCACAAGCAGACCCACCTCCCATGAGTAAACCGTGCTTCAGAAGTAAAAGTTTGAGCTGCAGTCGGACCAAGTATGTGTTACCAAAGTGGGTGGCTGTTTGCCAACCTAGATGCCAAATGTTTGCGTGCGCCATCACCCGTGAAACTCTTTCCGTCCTGGATGATGGACGGTGAATTCCGCCCCCTCTCCCTCTCCCGCCCCCTACCCCCCACCCGTGGTTCACAGCGCCACAGAGGTGCCACTGCATGAACACATGGAAAACTCGCTGACTCATCAGCTCCTGGTTTCTGGCAGTGAGTTTTCCCAAGCATCTCCCCCGATGCCAGCTTCTCAGCCTGCTCCTGCCCTTCATTATTGCCAATTAAAGCATCTACAGTAGGTAATTAGTGGCACCCGCTGGGGGGAGCGCTTCCTGCCACAGGACAACATTATGTGTGCAGACCCGAGGATGGGGGCTTCTGAGGTCTGAATACATTACCTGGTGCAGGGCCGAGCAGAGGGCCACAGAGTTGCAAATCACCTTGTCTGTGGTTTAGAGGAGTCTTAGAACTGATACCCTGATGGGTTGGGCACTTCTGCAAGACATGCCCTCAGGGGCCATTTGAGGAAAGCTGCTGGGGTTAATTCTAAGCGTCATATGCATATAAATGAATAGCTGCAAGCACAATACAGTGCGCCACACTCAGACATTGATGTTTTTAAAATTTACCATACGTCTGTACTCGGTGCGTGCACAGACTCAGCATGTTCAATGGGAGTCAGTCACTGCAGCTAACAGTGACTGTTGCAGACGACTTACACTTCTCATAATTAGCTGCCCTGCCCTGAGGCTGCCTGCCGTGCCGTCCAAGGTAATAAATTATGCTGTGATAATGGCGGCCGCAGTCCTTGGTTTACTTCACACACAGTGAGTGAGTGGGGCTGATCATGCAGTTGACTGTGCGTGCGCAGTTGCATTGTTGCCACTTGCCGGTGGGCGTGCGCGGCCACGGGACACTGTGTACACACCCGGGTCGGCAGTACTGCATACTGACAGACACACAATGATTTATTGGGGCGCCAGGGGCGGGCTGGATTTGGGTTCTGATGGGGGGTAGGGGCTGTACACACAGAGCGCGGCAGCGTGCGCAGATTTTTTTCACATGGCCACGCCCCAGCATAACCGCCCCAGCTCACTGCTAACCAGGACATCATCCGTTGTTCAAATCATCTCTGGGCCGGCGCTGCCCGACCCCCGACAGACTACGAGGTTGAGCCTGAGGGCAGGGCCCACCACCAGTAACTGTAAGTATTAACAAGTAGCCTTGCTATGCTCATTTGTTTTTGTTGAGCGTGGTGTTGTGATGATTACTGTAGTAGCGCCACAATCTGAAGATTGGATCATGCCCAGGGCCTAGCTGTACACATTCTATCCCGATAGGGCTGCTGGGGTTAAGTTAAAGACCCTTCCGGGCCCCTGTCCTTGAAGTATCCTCCCCTAAACAATTTACCTCTTAAGACTTGAGTTGTTAAAAGCCTTGAAAAACAGGATGTTAATTAAACGTGTTGCCTTCTTTTTTACGTTGAGTTGCATATCTATTGAATGAGCCCATACTCTTAAAGGCTCTTTAGGCGTGACATGGTTTGTGCTTGTAATCGTGCCTTAATATGTATTAAAGTGATGTGCAAAGCCAACTGACAGGGGTAGGTATGCCTCGCAATAATGTTCTGCATTCATTTAATTCGAAGCACTCGATACAGCGTGGCGTAGAGGCTTCCCGCCTCCTAGTCCTGGTCAGGGGGCTAATGAAGACTTCGCGCCATATGAGCATTCAATTAAACAGGCTCTTCATGCCACTGGCTTTCCTGAGTCACCTGTGCAGATTTATTTTTCCAACTAAGTCTTTTTATTTTTATTTATGGCGGAGGCTGGCAGTGCTGCAGTTTGTATGTGACTACTATGGAAATACCTGGGAATTAATAAAGGTTACAAAATGCTCTAAGTTCAAGCTTAATGTACGCTCAACCATACTCGTCCCCTTTCTGCTGCTAAAAGACTTTTAATCACCAGAAAAGCCCCTCAGAGTTTCTTCCCTTTCCACCAGCCGCTAAACAACCTGAATCTGGCACACATCCCTAGCGTGGCCTTCAGAAGTTAAAAAGAGCCTCTTTAATGGACACAAATATTGTTTCGTGGATGTAATTTACTATTTACTTCACTGTTAGGCTAACCAGACCAAGAAACACTGTCTACATTTTACATGTGGCCGGAAGAAAAGAGATTTTAATGTTTCCATGTATTAAAATTAAAACGTTGGTACAAAGAGCACTTCATTTGCACAAAAAAATGTATACTTTTGAGCAGACAAGGCTGACTTGCAGTGGGTTAGTAGAGAACGCTGTTTGTTGAAGGCAGCATCTTAATTTATAATTCTTAGCTACCAATATATAATGGATTATTGAAAATGTCAGTAAATCTCAATGCATTTAATATGCAATCTCACTCTAGAGAATGTAACAACGAGACAGAGAGGACAATAGAATTATGCCCCAACTGCATCAAAAGTATACATTTTGCTCAGGTTCATTCTAGGCCTGGCAACGTGTTCCTCTATAAATTCCCTAACACGATGGCAATAATTTCTCAATATTTTTGTTTATTTTACATTTTCCTATAGCGCTGCGTTTTATAGAGCCATTGAACTTTCTACCACACAATTTCATTGTAATCTGTTACTTTAATAAAAACTCTGGCACTGGCCACTATGTAGCGTCAATATAAACGAGGGTTCTTATTTATATGGCTTGTGACTGAAAAGGGCTAGAAAGCACAGAAACAGAGACCTAATTAAGGCAGGTGTGTCAAACTTTAAACCTTGGACTTTCAATGGTTCCGATCAAGATACAAATAGGAAGCAAGTGCCTTTGAGAGATTTTACTGTTTGTTAATAGAAATTGCCCCCGAAGTGCCACTGAGATTTAATTTTTTTCCCATTGTTGGACTTTTTCATGTCTTCTGGAACATAATTTTCTGCCTCTGCCATTGGTAAGAGAGAGGATAGCTCTCTCTCTCCTAACAATACTTTGTTCCAGCACCACTGGCTTGGGCTCCTTTGTGTGACATTTCCATGCTTCCTGGTCTGAGTACTTGTGTGTGACATTTCCATGCTTTCTTATAGCAGTGCCAGTTCAGGATTTGGGTGGAACCAACAGAGTAAGTGGGTGGAGGCAGTGGAGGAAGTGGGTGGAGGCAGTGGAGGAAGTGGGCGTGGCCTCCAACATACATTTGAGCACCTGCACCTCATATTTGACAAATTAAGCACTGCTTCTATCCCCTGCACCTGCCAATCTTTTGTGCCCCAGACAGTTTTCGTCTCAATGTTGTCTTTCCAAAAGTCGAAACCTAGTTTAGACAGTTGAGCGTAAAAGGCTGCAGAATAAATCTGTTTGGTATTTGTTAACATACTTTTCATGCCTGTTTTGTTCACATTTTTAAAATAAAATGATTCAGCATTGGATGCATTGAACCCTGAAAAGTACGGAAATTTCTTTGCAAATGTTTTCGAGCTACCCTTTGGTGGCATTAGATAATGTTTCCATTGGTTATACATTAATACATTTCAAGGATTTGCAGATTTGTGCAAGAAATGATAACCATAATGATTATAACAAATACATTTGTTCATAGTCTGATGAACCTTCTAAATATTCATGATTTGTAAATACTGCAGACATTTCTAGGTCTGACATCATATTTTTAACAGTCTCGAAGTCCCAATCATCAGAAAAGGTGATAAATGAAACAAAGTCACTTAATGAAATCTTGAATAAGTGTGGAATCTTCAGCCGCTCCGACGGGCCAAAAATGTCATATTCTGTTTTGTCCCCAGCTACACCCCGAGGTATAGAAACCAGCCGTTTTATATACATGTTCACTGATGACAAGTCTCTTTGTTAACAATGGGATGATTTGTGTGGTTTGAGGAGTAAGTTGACGTTCTTACTTGCTGTGTCCATTTTGACATATCTTCCATTTATCAGCATACCCAGAGTTATTACCAGAGTCAACCAAAGTAGAAGAAAAAATAATCCCAACTCAATCCAAAATGCAACCCATGGTGAAATCAGATAAGTCTTTTCCAGGTGATCAAAAAGGTCTGTTGCTTGTTCTTTCAAAGTTTTTTTCGCTGGCATTGTTTCAGGTTCGCTGGGATCCTCAGAAAACGTATCAACGTTAATGAAATAGCCAGAGGCAGTTCTGTCAATTGTTGGGATTGCGTCAGGATTCGTTGAAATTGATGGAACCACAGGATCACTTGTTACGTTTGTGTACACAGATGCTACTTCATTGTATAGAGGTGTTTCTTGACAAACTGTTATTTGGGTCTCAAGAGGTACGCGTTCCATAGCTTTGTTGCATAGTCCTTCTTTTCGCACTGCAGATTCTCAAAGGTGATGAGTTTCTCAGTTTGAACCTCTTGGATATTAGCTAGAGCAGGGCGTCTGCTACTTGGTCAGAGTCCACTTGGCCTACTGCTTATTATCGCCCACATAGGGGGGTTTAATCACGTCGATGGACACAAACCTGTTCTCCTTTTTACCAGCAAGGGTCGGCAGCAATACTGTTCTTGATCCGTGGATTGCTAGGACAGGTACTGGTTGTCTGTAAGAAGGCCCAAATTACTTCTTGTCCGCAATCTTTTCTCTGACTAGATCCCCAAGCTTTGGGATCCAGACAGGCCTTGCTGGGACGGTCAGTTTTTCCCAAGTGGTGGTTGGCTTCAGGATCACGTTGCTTTGTTTCGTTCTTATTTTTTGAAGTCCTATAAAACAGCCAAACGATCGTTGATATCAAAATCTTTTTGGTCCACCACTGATGTCTGACAATCAAGGTCCGCGACTAGCATTCTTGTCCCAAACAAGACCTCATATGGAGTGATACCCCATAGAGAACTTCTTGGCAAGTTGTTAAGACAACGTTGGACACTTATTATATGTTTGACCCACCCGTCACCCGAACCTAATGCCCTAGCTGTTATTGATTGCATTATGTCCCGTTTTTTTCTCTCCACAACCGAATTTCCCTCAGGATGGAATGGACTAGAGTACTGCAATGCATGCCCAAATTGGCCATGGCCTCTTTGTAAGCTCGAGAGCTAAACGTAGGACCCTGGTCAGAGTGTAGCGTGCCAACTGCGTATGTGCCGATAAAGACTCGCAAATCTTTTATAACAGTTCGAGCATCAGCCGAGCGCTGAGGCCACATCCAAATGAACCTTGTCTTAATATTTGTGGGATTGCATTTGTCCACAGGGACGTCCGCGTGTAGATAGTGTGATGCTGTCTAACAGTGGTGTCTGTACTGGGCTGGCTACGCTGTAGTCAGGTATCTGGCGGCGTTCTGCGCTTCGATCTCTATTGCAGTCTATGCAGTCAATGACAAACATATGAATGTGAGCATTCATTCCAGGCCACCAGTACATCTCTTTTACAGTTAATATCATTTTAGAGATTCCTTGATGTATCAGACCCTCTCCCAAATGTGCTTTGTATATCAAAGCTTCTCTACGTTTCCTGTTTGGAATTACGCTATACCCCACTCCAGGGATTCAAGCAAAAGGAACGCTGTTTGCATCAATTATATATGAGTTTTGCAGTGGAAACTTATTAGGTAACACTGCCCGCTGCCTTTGCATGTAGCACTGACAGCCAGCATTATTTCACTGTCTATTTTCGTTTTTGAACAAGTGATTGCAGCTACGGAGGCCGTTTGCACAGCTGCTTCATCAGCCAATTAATTCCCTTCAACGTGAACGCCATCACGTTGATGACTCAGCGTGTGTATCATGTGGGTGTTTCCTGGTCCTTCTCGTAACTGAACTACTTGTTCCCAAAGCATTTTATGCTTGACTGCACCACCTTTTGCATTATTGAAACCATTTTGAAGCCAGTTTTGCAAGTATCCATTGAAAGATTGAACATAATAATATGAATCGCACACTATCAGTGTAGGGAATTTGCGGTCCGTATTCTCAAGTGCCATCTTGAATGCTTGTAGTTCAGCTCGCTGGGCTGTACAATCTCATAAGGATTGAGTTTTAGTGACCATTGGTCTAAATTAGCCATTGCGCAAACGACCTTTAACGATTGAGCACGCCACACTACATGCTTGTTTACCCCCCATAGCAGATTGAGCTGATCCGCCAATATAAATTATAAATTAATACTGGTCAAGAGGGATAATTTCTGTAGGCAGAGGACATTCTTGTTCGTATTGTAGAAATGCTTGTGTTTTTAAATAAGGATCAAAAACGGATTCAACATCTGTTGCAGTAAGAGAATTAACCCATTGTATCCATCTTGGATGTAAAGGTTTTGGATAAGGAATGCTCGCTTTTATCACTGCTTCTAAGGCAGGTACAGGTGTCACGACCATAATGCGATTTCCCTGTGTGAGGGCTCTCTCTTTTGCTACAGCAGTTTGAACAGCTGTCAGATTTTTTTCTGGAGAAGTAACTTCATTTCTGCTTGTGTATAAAAGTGTGATTTGTAAGCTATTGGTATTTTTTTCACCTTCATTAAAAGTTAAGAACGTGAATCCGCATTGTCCTGGAATGATCCGGATCACTAAGTTGCGTGCGTTTATGCGTGTTTGCAAATGCTTAGCTGCCAACATGTCGGTTTAGAGTGAACGCAACATTTCTGTGTATTTTTGTGTCCAATTTACTGTTTTAAAATCAGATTTGAATAATTCGTAGAGAGGTTTAACCCTTTCTGCGTAATTTAGAATGTAAGTTCTTCAGAAATTCAGGAAACCTAGAATCAACTGTAAGTTTTTCAGTGTTTTTGGTGGTTGGAGCAGCGCACACTTTACTAAAAAGTTGGCTGCCAGGCTTTTGCCTTTACTTGATAATTCATATCCTAGGAAAAGGACGTTGAGGTGGGCAATTCTTGATTTCTTAAAATTGAAGTTGTACCCCTCGGAGGCGAATCCAAGTATAATGGTGTGCACCCTGTTCAAGTGCCTATCCAAGTCATCGTCTGTCAGATAGATGTCATCGACATATGACAATGCCTCGTCATCATAAGTTTGTAGCAACTCTGTTACCCTTGCTTAGAATAACCGAGGTCTATTCTTGAATCCCTGAGGGAGACAACAGAAGTGACGCTGTGTCCCCATTATTGAGAAAGCGATCAAATACCTACTTTCTGGTGCAATGTTTTGACAGAAGAAACCGTTAGAAATATCTAATGTGGTTTTATATTTTTTACGCACAATGTTATTCATTAATGCTGTACTGTGTGCATTTTGCACTGCAAATGTTTTGCAACAAGAGTCTAGATGGCTGTAATCCAATACTAAACGATATGTATTGTCTGGTTTGGAGACAGGAAACAAAGGATTGTTCATTGGTGAGGTGCATGTTTCAATCGCCCCCTGGTCTTCAAGTTGATCTAAGATCTCCCTGTCCTGTTTTTTTAGCTTCTTGCTTAACTGGGTACTGTCTTTGTGCAGTTGGTTGATTTTATGGTGAGGAGAATCCTCATCCCATCCTACATTATTTTTGTATAATGCAGGAATTTGAGCAACTGCCCATTTCCTGGCATAAGTATATTTTAAATGAATTGGAAAATGATTAGAGAAGGCTGGCATAATGATGTCTTCGCCATGTGGGCACATTATGGTGGCCAGTCTTGTTCAGCTAGAAGAATGTCATAACCCTTAGAAAGTCGCTCCCAAAAGAGTGCTCTCACTTTTCTTGGTATGTCTCCCTCTATCTGGAATGTTATTTCATATAACTTATGTGGAGAACTAACCCTGGTATCTGCAGTTTCAACTTGAATGAAAGAGTGCTCTCACTTTTCTTGGTATGTCTCCCTCCATCCGGAATGTTATTTCATATAACTTATGTGGAGAACTAACCCTGGTATCTGCAGTTTCAACTTGAATGAATTCATTCAAGTCCACTGTCTCCGGAAGATCCTTCAAATTCTGGCAAGCTATTGTGACTTCTGCTGCATTGTCCAACATTGTCTGAGCCCATTCTCCGTCCTTGAGTTGTGTCCTCAAGATCCTCGGCATGTCTGGCTTTTAGACCTGCTACCTTCTTTTTGGTGAATTGAGCTTTTTTTGCTTTTCTGAACGTGTTGATCGTCTTTGGACTTCACGCGTTCTTCCTTGTTTTCTGACTGTCCTCTTGTTTCGGATTTCTGTGACGAAGTCTGAAAGATACGAGAGGAACGTGTATCATTATCTTGATATCTATCAGGTTTTCTCAAATTATCCCTATTCCTGAGGTTATACCTCCTTTCAGAGGGCTCCTTTTGAGGATATCTACCTCTGGAATGAGAACGCTTCTCTTTAGAAGTTTGTTTGCTATTTTCCCACTTCTTTTTAAAAGGAGTAGGAGTGTTTTTAGTAAAGACCTTTTCAGGACTTTCAGACAGTTGGGATTTCACCGTTTCCCACCCAAATTGTCTCTGCCTAATTCTTCATAGGATTTTTCAATTATTCTGGTGAATTCTTGAGGCTGCTCAGTTACATCAAATTCCCTTAATTGTTGGTGGATTGCCACTGATGCTGCTTCACCTTTAATATTAGCTAATATTATTGTTGAGACCTGCTTGAAATCTTTCAGTAGTTTCATACCCAAATTTAAAGCAGGCTCTGCCCCATATTCGTTTTGAATCTGTTTCAGGACGTCTGGTATTACCACCATAGATGGAACACCATGTGTAGATTGCAGCAAAGACTGTACCCCAAGTGGTGCAGTCCTCCAGATCTGGTGTGATCCCCATTGGTAGACTGATTGTTAAAATTCAGTGTTTTTCATGAGGGCTAGTATTAGGAAATACTGCTTCGATTTAAGTAATTTTTTGAGCTATCCAAAATGGAATTTGTTCACACTTTGCAGGTAATTTACCTATGACTGAATGTAAAGCCTGAGGTTTAATTTTTAGTGTATTCCCCTGGTGAGAGGTATGTTGTGGAATAACTACTGCAGGTTGGAATGTGAGAGTCTGCATCAAATATTGAACCAATTGTCTATAGATTTCTATTAACTCTTTGAGTTGAGTTAGTAACTCGCCCTCAATGTCAGGATATGGTGTATAATCGGCTAAAATCGGCCATGTTGCTCCTGGTCTACCTAGTGGACCGAGCCTGGTAATGTGATTTAAAAGTTTTAGGGCACCTTTAAACCAGAGCTCATCCTTCTGGTATGTTAGTGGAATTTCAATTTCTCGAAAGGAATGTAATCCTCTGGTGGATCATCTTCTTTGTAGAAGTGAAACATGTGTGTTACTGGATTTGCTTCTGGGAAGATTATCCATGAATAGAATACCTCTGTCTGATGATATTCATGTGCCTCTATCACAAAATCTGTCCTACCACCTCTTGATGTTAGGTCATGTTTTATAAGTTTTATAGTGATGGCTTTCCTTAAATTTAGAGGAATAGCTATAGCATCCTCATTGGTTCCTTGGAAACCTGTTAGGTTGAAAGCTGCTGGATCAGCCGCAGCTCCCCCGGACTCGGTGTTGTTGCCCTTATTCGACATTGTTTAATGAAATTTGTAGAGCAAGTTTCAAGGAAACAAAGATATGGTGCACAATATTTTGGAACATTGTATCCTTCAACATTAAACAAAACAAAAAGCTAATACATAGGAGTTTTCGCCCTACTCAGCTATGGCAGATATTATCCCTTTACCCACTCCAGACGTCTATTGGAGAATTACGGAAAAAGGGGTCCTCGAGAAAAGCACGACTGAGTTACTTTAGTATCTAGCGTTAAATCAGTGCCTTGCCAAACCGTTGGGCGCCATGTAGTGTAGTACCTATATTCCCAATAGGCTCTGTGCATTCGAACAATATACACTATAGATTTGACATAGGACTGAGGTCAGTATGTCTCTATTGAGTATACTAAACCTAATTGTGTGTACCAACTAACTCAGCGGTCACTGGAACTTTCTCGAGTAAACAAGAAGGGATTAGTTTCTGACAACCGCATAAACATGACAACTTTGTTTCCCCTAGAATTGAAACATATCTTCAGAGTCGTGGAAAAAATAGATAACTATTTCACTCAGTCAATCGTGCATGCTTCGTTTCTACAGAGTTTGCACAGAAATAGAGAGACGGGCATTTCAATAAAAGGGTTTATTGAATAGTCTTCTTTCTCATGCAACAGAGGTGAACTGCTACAATCGTTAGACAGAATGCGAAGTATAATGCGTACAGCATAAATAGTAATATAAAATAAAACTGTAATAGCATTGTCTGTTGCTATGTCATATAAAAATACACACATAAATAACACAGGCTAAAATACTCAACTGGTGCTTCTAAAATACGCCTACCCCAGTGTACCTAACCTAAGTCTAGTACGAGGGAAGAAGTAGGAGTTTGCCTTTTAGCATAGCTTTAGTTTTGCCAAGAATTGCCAAAGGTTTCTCTGGGTTCTAATCAGCACCATACCTTAGAATGAGAGAGGTTGGTATCTCTGTATCGGGACTCGATTTCCCAACACCCCGCAAGGGGAGTCAGAAGCACTGGAGCTGGATGTCTCAGCAGGAGGATGACAGCTTCTTGGTCAGTGCGTCAGCTGGAGAGTTGGCTTCCTTCGGCACTTGCTGTAGCGAGCTGCGTCATGCAAGCAGGTAGTCGAACTGCACCGAACCACACCGTGCTTTGCCATAGCAAGTGAAGGTATATTTATACCTTGAAGGTGTTTAGGAATGACAGCTTTGACGTAAAGTCGGGCATATGAACGTCATGAATGAACCCCTAAGGAATAGATGTTCATGCAAAATTAATGAGTTCTTAGAGAAATCAATATTCAAACAAGGGGAAATCCCTAACGGCTTAAGAGTCTGGTTTTCCAAGAAATCGTTATGACGTAGATGAACGGATGGAAGTAGCCATGCCTGTATTTTGGTAGCACGGACTATGCCTAAATAAGGACTGGATATCTATGCCTATATAAGAGCAATGTGAAATATACCTATATAAGGGCATGTATCGGGAAATGCATACGGAATCTAAAATCGAACACAACACAAGTATGTGAACAGCAGATGGTGAACGAAATACATTCACAATCAGAGACCAAACCCTCTTTGATCCGACAGCTGAAGGTATCCCTATGGATAATGGCCAAGCCCCCTGCTCTACTTAATAGCCGATCTTGTCTTTGGATAACGTAGCCTGGTGAAAGGGCCTGAACCACTGCCGGGTCTGACGAACTGGTGAGCCAAGTTTCTGTAAAAAGCATTGCATCCGGGTTTTTTACCTCCAGAATTAGCCGGATTTCAATGGCGTGTTTGGTAAGCGAGCGGCAATTCAACAAGCATATTTTATAATCTGAATTATGAGGGGAAGTCTTACCTACTCAAAGTTGGGGGTCGAGTACTAGGGAGCAGTGTGGACATTTATTTTTACCAAAGGGAGGTCCAAGGGTATGATGGCACACCTGCACCTCCATTCCTTTAAGATTGATCAGATCTGAGGCCATGTAAGATCAGGGTGTCCTCCTTGGGGAGTGAGGGGTCCTAGCCCCTGAACCCATTTGGGAGCGGACGGGTGCAGACGGGCTTGCCTTAGGTGTGCCTTTGGCGCAACAGCGGTGCGTCCGCTGCGCGGTCGCTCATCCGCCCCTTTTCACTCAAGGGCGAGTGTGAGGAACGCAGCAGCTAGATCGCTGACCTATCACTCCCAAGATGTCTGCCCTCCCAGAGCATAAAACACAACTCCTTTCCCACACGCAATTCAGGTAAAAAACAAAGTCAGCAGTTTAAAAATTTAAAAATAGAATGTGCAAAATTCTCAATGTAACTCTTTTTAAATCAAAGCGTTCTGTGCTCCACAGCCGAGAATCGGACTGCACGCGTCACCTGTAAGCCCAAGCTACAACAGTCAGTACAAGTTTGCCTGGCTCGAGATGCCCGGGTGCAGAGTTGTCCTTGCTGTCCATGGTGCTGAAACAGGAGCCAATGAAGAGGTGGTTTTAAAGCTTACACAGTGCTGGTGGGGAACCTTGTGCAAAAGATAAACAACGAAGCCACTGCTGATATTGGAGGAAGGTTTTGCAGGGTTCCCTTGAGGTGCAGCATCGAGGCAAGGTGGTGGTGCTTGTCTAGTGACTAACAAGCCTTGGCAGCTGCAAGCTCAGCAGAAAGTTATTTCGATGTACAGAGGTCCTGGGGGGAAATGGTAGCCACCTGAAACAGGACACCATTTCCCACAATGCACTGAACAACAAACCTTTGTGTGATTCCTTGGAGGACCCGATCATCGATGGCCAGCCATTCTTTGGTTCCAGTACAGTGTTCTTACCTGTGGTGTGCGGGGGACTAGTGCCATCAGACCAGGGGAGTTTGGAGTTGCCTTTGGTTATCAAAGAGATCCCTCTGTCTGTGGGGACCAAACATTGGCACAGGTGCAGAGAATGACACTTTGTTTTGTGCAGATTCTGTTGTCGCTGACACGGGCCTCTTCTTTGTCGTTTGTTGCAAGTCAGATAAGAACTGAGGTTCTGTAGGTCTTAAATCCTAGATTTTGGGTTGTTAGGGGTGAGTGCAAGTGGCCAATGGGCTACTAGCCCCAGTGGCTAATCCACCCATGTGGTCACCACATTCAGTAATGTGTGTCACCTTTTCTACCTAGAACCCTCTATTATGCCACTTTTAAAAATGACAGAAATCTTCTGTAGCTGTACAGACCAGCTAGCCCACTGAAGAGGTGTGGCTAGCCTTCCCGGGGGGGTACAATTCCTGAATAACTAATTTCCCCAACTGCTGGGGTGGAAATGTGCCTGGGGGCAGGGGAAGGTCGCTTCTTCCTTTGGGAGGCAGCCTGGTTGCATATCACAGGCAGTGTAAGCTTTGAAGCTCACCGCCTTGGTGTGCCACTTCACTAGCCATCCTGTCAGGGAGGGAGGTGTAACCTCCTTCCCATCCAGGACATTGTTTCTGACTCCTGGGAGAGTTCATACCTCCTGGCAGGGGAGCAGGTTCCTGTCTTGGCAACAGCAGCTGTGGACTCGCATCTAGAGTACAGCTAAGGCTGGGGCAACCAGATGGGCAACCTCTAAGGTAGATATCACCCGGATGCATGTCACATCGTCCTCAACACGAGATTTGTGTCAGGTGTGTTAAGGCACTTTGTTTGATACCAAATATTACATATTTTGGTGAGACCATAATGAAGATGAGTACATCGAGTTTGCCCTGGTGCCAGCCGATGTTATCCTATGGACTGCCTATCACTTATAAGAGCCTTTAATGGTAAACACCATTAAGGGGCATATATAATCTTTCACCGATATGTGTTCACCTTTAATATAATGCGCCCTGCCTCCTGGACTCAGGAGTCCTTCCTTAAGTGTGACTGGCATATATTAAAAGTAGTGCATTGACTATGCCTCACAGGGTGAGTGCAAAGTTGAGCTTCAGCAGTTTGCACTGCTCCTGAAGTCTGCAATGGCAGGCCTGCTGTCAGTAGTTTAGTTGGGTCACTCAGGGTGGCACAAACAGTGCTTCAGCCCCTGGTGAACCTTTAACACCCATGCCCTGGGAACCACTGTCACCATATACTAGGGATTTAGAAGAGCGTTAAAGTCCTTGCTAATTGGGGTTACCAATTAACACATATCAGTTTTAGTGAGACAGCACTGGCATCGGGGCCTGGGCAGCAGGCTCTTTTGCACTTTCTGAGCCATAACCATCCGTATTGGAGCAAAAACTGGGGAAGTGACCATACAAAAAAAGGCATTTTTCTCCAACATACAAACATTAAGTAAACCTATGAATTATTTTAACCTAAGTCGTGACTCATTGTTAGTCGCAAGTGCTACACAATCACTGCTGAATGCAAAATGTTAGTTAAAGAAGTTTATTCCTAGATAAAAGCAAAACAATTCTAGTTTTTACAAGCGCTGCATACACTTGATTGGTCTTTATATGCTCTTTATTGTCTATGCCAAGTGCTATTTGTTATGCTTTAATCTATGGTCAGCTTAACACAGGGGGAAGAAATGCATGAAAATGTAATTTTCCTTCACTATGAGTAGGTCTTCTGTCATGACATTAGAGGCAATGTTCAGGAGAGGACTTTTTGCTGTGTAGCAACAACTACAATCGTAAGTGATATTACACTTTGATAGTATGTTTTTGCTTTTCTGCTCTCCTTTGCTCCTGCCTTCCTGTATCATCACCTTATATACCTTCCTTCTCTTTATATCTGTATTTTCTTTCTCTTTCTTCACACGCAGAACATATTTCTCCGCTTGATATCTATGATACGTAATTCTCTTTATTCTTGAATTTATATTTTATTGGATTTTTACTTGTTTATTTTTGATATTATGAACTGTGACCTATTGGTTGTTTTCTTCTTTTACGATGAAGGTTGGCTCTGCCAAAGGTTCACCTCAATATATGTATGTATACAAATTTTAAATACATCATTTTAATCCTACAAAATAGAGGGGAGGTGGCAGCTGGTTTTCAATGGAAAGGGATAACCCTGACGGCAATGGCTGCATCTGTGCAGCAGTGTTGATAGGAGCGGAAAATATACTGATTGTGTGGGAAACCACATAAACTGTTTATTCAAGTAATTCCTAAATACTTTGATTTCTGGGCAGGTCATTTTCTAGTGAAACACCAATAACTTTTCTTCCAAACTATTTGATCATAGTATTTCATGTGTACTTGGTATGACAGCTAACTGTAAAATAATGTATTTATTTTCGATTTGAAAGAGCTGATTAATATTGTTTTTATACGTGTTTTGTTCAGGCATGGATGTTTCGCAGTAGGGTAGTCGATTCAAATATATTGAACAAGAAGTTGTAAATATATCTTAGAGTAATGACTGGGGAAATGCACAGCCATTGATTTTCTTATTTAGGATACCTGTCAGACTTAATGTGGGGGGGGGCACGTGACAGGCAGGGGCTACTTGATACCAATCGTGGTGGTTAAGATCGGTTGTGTCTGGTGTCCTGGGATACATCCTACTACAGCTCCCGAAACTCAGCCAAGTAAAACGTTTTCCACCCTCAACTCTCAGGGTAGTGAGGGTAAGAAGCTACGGGCCTCATTTATGAGGCCTTGCGTGAGTTTTGCGCTTCCGATGCGTCACTTTTTGTGACGCATCGGCGGCGTAAAACATGCCTCCTGATCCGCACTATTTACAAAGTGACGCATCTAAGCAGATGCGTCACTTTGTAAACCCTTGCGCTACATTATACCTGCGTCAGGTATAATGTATGCAGAGGGGGCGTTCACCCGCAAAAAGCCTCATAATAGTGACGCAGTGAAATCTATGAGATTTCACTGCGTCACTTTTAGGATGCTGTTGCATCAAAATCTTGCGCCTGCCTCACAGCAGGCGTAAGACTGACGCAACCCCTTTCACTTGGGGCTTTCCCCATGTGAAAGGACGCATTGCTGGAGTTGCGTCACTTTTGTTACACACTCCAGCAATGCGTCACTTTTGCGCCTACAGATACGTCAGAAATACTGACGTATCTGTAACTCCTTGCGACATGATGCGTCATATTATAAATATGACGCATCAATCATGTCGCAGGGAGAGCGCAGTGAAAAGTGACGCATCGCTGTTTTCACGCAGCGATGCGTCACTTTTCATAAATGAGGCCCTACATGCTTTTCAGGCAGGTAGGGTGGAGGTCAAGAGCTCAGAACTCAACAGTCAGCCACTAGAAACCATAACGTAATGTACGTTTGAAGGCTTATCTTTTATGGAAAAAGAAAGGACCTTAACCTCACAGCAGAACTAAACCCAACACAATCCAATAGTTAAGTTATATAGGGTTGTCAAGCGTTGCATTTTACTAGTGAAGTGCTACATACTCTCCTTTCTGGGAACCCGTTCACCTTCCCGGTATGGTTGACATACTGCTATGACTGTCACCAATAGACTGTGCTTAGGTAACAATTAGGCTCGGTTGCAGGTGTCTTAAATGGTGTCACTGGTTCAGGAGTATCTCAGATCACTGTCTTTTCATTGCTTTTAGTGAATAGCATCACGTGGGCATGACAGACTCGCCCGTGCACCTCGGTCTCTCATCCCCAAGTGTAGTCTGTTGTTCACCTGTTGGTCATGTGTGGCAGTCCAGGGTGATGAGCAAATGTGGTTTGCACACTCACCCTCAAGTCAATTTCTCATCCTTGCATGGAATGCAGCAGCAGCCTTGCTCAGGATAAGGTTCTTGTGACTCTGTAAGGGAGATCTGTGCATCAGTGATAGTCTTCAGCAGTGGCGGCCACAGACAGGCTCTCTGCAGTGCACTTGTCGACTCCAAGCTGGATCTCCATTGTAATATCTTTGTGGCAGTTGTAGTCTTTGGGCCGATCAGGGCTCTCCTCTTTGGTGGTGACGTGGCCTTCCTTTCCTCATCAGCGGAGGCAGCAACAGTCTTTTGAGCCCATGGCAGGCTGTCAGGTGGCATGGAAATACGCGTTCCTGTGCAGTCTTGACTCAGCTCCCATGAACTGTCGAGAGACAAGTGGAACTCCCTTACTCCACAGGTCAACTCTGACTCAGTCTCCTGGGTTGTCAGCTTTCTCTGGGTGTACCTCACACCAGGAACATGCTTTCCTTCTTTTCCTGGACACATTCCAGGCACACTCCTCCCCTATCTCGTCAGCCAGGCAGACCTCTAGATTCTTTAGGCAGAAACTCAGCTCCTCTAGCACAAGGTGTTGACTTAAGGTGTTATCACCTCACCGCTAGGAAACTAACTGTCAGGGAAACGCCAGCCCTGGCTCTCAAGAATAACCTGGGACTGGAACATGGTGGGGTGCTTTAAATCCCATTTGTGTACATTGTTCCCAGATAGGGTATGTGGATCCATTATCTAAGGCTTCAGGACCGAGTTAGACTGGTTCTATTTTAAATGTAAGTTCCAGGCTGCAAACCGATGACTTGCACATCAGTCAGCAATTGGGCTGGCTCCAAACAGGAGTACCCAAAACATGGGCACAATGAAGTATGAATTCTCGGCCTCATTATCCTTCCTGATGTAAACTAAGACAGACAAAACATCGGGGTTTGCCTTAAAAGTGCCTCTCCTTGAACAACATAAACTTCAGTCCCACCTCTCACGCTACCATCTCCCAAATGGTAATGCTCAGGAAGAAATAATCAGTCATCCTTTACTAAGTAGGACCTCATAGAATTTCTTACGGTATGCCTTTATCCCTTCTCTTCACTTCACAGTCTGGGTCTCAATCCTCCAGGCCCTGGAGGATTGGGACCCAGACTGTGCAGGGGAATAGGGCAGTGCAGGGGAATAGGGGAAATACTCTTTCACTTCCACATCCTGTGCCTTGTGCCATGCTAAACTAGAGGCATTAAAAATCGATCTCACTTCCCAAAGTAATAAGACTCACATAACACACAATACCTGCCACCGGACCTGTGACACAGTTTCAGTGCATATTCACCCATTTGTCAAGCACATCGGAAGTCAGCACCAGGTTCTAAGTTTCACATGACAGGGGTCCTTTACATGAAAGGGGTCAGTAGACTCTCACCGGTACAGGAAAAGGTCCAGTTCTATTACAGATTCAAAAACACAGTACACTTCTACCACTACCACCTTATGTGATACAGCTAGGGCATGGATGGTTCTCATCTGCTTGCTATGAGGAAATGTTTGGTGCGTTCCTCCAGGTCACAGAAGAAGTCCAGAGCTTATAAAGAAGAGGGCTGCAGACACTAGATAAACATCACATGAGGACCAAAATAAAAGTCAGGATATGAATTGTATCATGCATTGAGATCTCAGGCTTCTGGAAAGAAGGCAAGTGTGTCATAAAGATCACACTACATATTGTTTATGATATTTGTATAACATGAAACTAGTCAAACTAGTCAAAAATCAACAGAGCACTATTCGGTAGGGGCTGCTGTGAAATTAAAGGGGGGCAGAGCAGGGAGAAAAATAATAAAATAATGTAGCACTTACCTGGTGGACGCCACTTTTGTGCTCTTCTGTTTACTCTGCTTCTCTCGACTCCTGGCACTCCAAGCACAGGCTCTTAGACTCCCTACACCAATCTGGATGCTGCTCTCATTCTGGTAATATCCAGGATGAGAGAAGAACCAGGATTGGACTGAGCGGTCTGGTTTGAGGCTCATGGCCTGATTAGGATGTTGATGGGGACACCGCCAGCCCATGGCAGTGGGGGTTGGGGCATTTCGACCTCCGTATTACGATATCACTACTGGGCAGGCCGTGTGCCTGCAGCGCAGTCCAGGCGGTGGAATGCTGCTGCTCTAGTTAATGCAGGCCATGCTAAGAATGCTCTGGGCAGTAAGGCGCACTGTTTCCGTGCAGCATGATTTGAAGGAGAAACAGTGAGTTCCAGCGTGCAAAAGTCATGGGGGCACAGAGTAGCACCAGGAACATGTCTCCAGGGCACACTCGCCCTGGAGACATGTGTGCACCCCAAAACCTATTTTTCTATGACCTTTTTATGGCGGTGTGCCTGCCATGAAAAGGTCAGTGGAGAGGCAGGTTGTAAACCTGACCACAGTGCCGATGCAGCCACCTCCACCATTGACTGCTACTTTACCCACCGCCGCTGCCGTGGGAGCTCAGATCATGGGGGTCGCAATGGACTGGAGTTGGTCAGATGGCGGTCTTACAACCTGCATTGTAATCAGGCGGTCGAACCGCCAGGTATGCGGGCCATTAGACTGCCAAAAAGTATCAGAGGTCCCAGGACGACCAAAGTCTAAATTACACCTGTAGTAAGGCCCTGGAAGCCTGTGTCTGTTCGCCACCCGGATGTGCAGCACAGTTCGGGTGGAGAGATCTAAGTGCACATGTCGGTTTGGCTGTCTTAAAATGGCTGGCAAAACCGACATGTGCACTTGCAGCTGTGCCCATCATTACTCACCTGCTGATGCTGTCCATCAAGATGGCCCGCCCCACCCCACCCTAAACTTGGCTCAGGGAGCAAAACAAAATGGAATTAAGCTGTTTTATTATCAGTTATATTTTCCATGTTTTCACTGCTGAGAGAGCAGTGGGGCGACACTCCTCTGCCTTAATGGAGTAGCCTCCGCTGACACTATACAGGCTCGATGGTAAACATACAGACAATAGGTAATTGGAAGGGAAGCTTTAAAGATGTGTGTTTCCAATGCTTATCTAAATTGGAATAGGGTTAGAGCAGCCCAGATGAATACAAATGCTATATGCATAAAATGAAAAGACCTGTTGCGGTATATTTTTTCTTTATTGCACTTCTTCGTCTCCAGTCTGATGGTGTGCTGGGTGTGGGTGTAGTGAGAGCAGAGGCTCTCAGTATGCAGAAGCAGATGGTGAGCGTGTTAGATAGATGCATGGTGTGGGTTGTGATCATAATCACCTAGTAGATGATGCAGCTGATTTTGAAGGTGGTGTGGGCTGGCAAAGCAGGCCAGTTGAGTTCCATCCGGGAAGGAATGATATGCTCATATTTCTTCTCACCCTTGGTCGGGTGTGCTGTAGCATGTAGGATGCCGTCAGGTGGGGCTAATATGAAGTCTGGTAGGCTGTGAATCAGGTAATTCCTATTATGCATTTGTGAGCATGGAGGGGCTTCAACAGTAGTTCTGAAGTTGCTTTCTTAGAGTTATGAGTTCACTTTCTTCAGTAGAGATAGCTGGTACCATGACATCATTGTTTCATGGCAGTGTTGCTTGAAGGTGAGGTTGGTGCCCAAGGTGAATACATTGGTATTGGGTGAAATTTGGGTTACGGATGTGTCCAGATTAATTTTGTTGACACTACATGGCACAAGTACACATGGTGCTATATTAGATTAGATAGCTAGGACACTACTTACAAAAAGGGAAAGACAAAGCAGGGGTTGTGTTAGTGTAAAACAAGGTTATGTATCTCAGTAAAAAAGCGCAGTCAATTCTTCCATCGGCAAATCACTGTGTACTTTCACTTTCACTTTGCATGGTTCACTTCTGGGTTTCCTTCCGGCTCAACTGCTCTAGAGCAGTACAAAACACAATGGTTGAGAGACACAAATTGCCTGAGAAGTTTTTTTTGTGGAATTGACTTCTCGCTCTCATACCATTTCACTCCTGGCTTTCAGTCCTGAACTTTGAAGTTCCTTGCAGCACTGGCGCATTATTACTTTGCCGGTTTGTTCATTTTCTTACTTTTGCCACCTCCCTTCTCCCAATGGGTGACTACTCCCATTCCTTCAGCTTCCCTGGACTTTGGGTAATTAATTTGGCCCCAGGTATTTCCCTGGATTCCTCACAGCATGAATTTGGAGGATGTGGGTAAGCAGTATACCAGCTCTACTGCCTTGTGGATTGTTTTATGCGGTTGTACGCTGACATTTTCCATCCATACAGATCTGAGGAATGAGGGCAGCTGCACTTGTTCAATGATGTAATCCTATGATACTCCCAGAATCTGTTAGCTCAAAGATCAAGCATCCTATCTTTATCTCTCTCTCTCTCTTCCCTTCGCTATTTCCGCCTAAGCTCTTTACCGATGCTCTATTAATGGAGAGGTCATATCTTTCTTAGTTCCATCTACAAGTTGCCCATCCATTCCAGAAATTTTCCTTGCTTTCTATGACTTCTTGTAACAGGTTTATAATAGGATAAACAAGACTACAAATCCCAATGTGCATTGGAAAAACCTGTGCATGACGTCCTACTTAAACTTTCCTGCTGTACAGGGTGGGTGTAAGAAAATGAAAGATTACGAGCATTTGAGGGGGAGGAAAAAAGTTAGAAGCATGTCTAGCTTAAGTGTCAAGGAGGACCTAGGTTCTTCTCTCTATAAGCTCCCAGAACTAGAACAAGTGGGACTTCAGCATCTGTGGTAAACATGGCAATATGACTCAGTCCAATATCTGGGGGTTTAGGTTTACCATTCAGATGATGACCTGGTGAAGGTAATCTAGGGGTGGTGATGACTGGGGTGTGTTGCTTCTTGCCCTTCTAGAAATCTTTACCCTTCTTCCGAATGGGAAGCGTTGCGAAAGCGCTAATATCACCCCAGATGCTCTACCACTTCTCTGCCCTTCTGATCCCTTTCCCCCAACGCTTCTTTCAGGAGCTCAACACTGTCCTTTCTACCTTGATATTGGTTAAACACCGAAAAAGAGTGGGTCTAAACAAGTCACTGGAGAGGGTGGGCCCACATTATGAGCGGTATTGTGTGGCAGCACAGCTCCAGTGACCCGTGCGTTAGCCAAATGTTGATGCTGTATATATGTTCACCAAAGGTGCTGTCCCACACCATATGCACCTTCCTTACCACTGTGGGTATTCCTGACATTCTGTAAAGTGGAGGGCTGTCATACGACAAGACCATGGACAGAGGTTGCCATTCTTAAGACAGGTACATGTATGAACATAAAACTCTGCTGACTATGATCTAAACAATAGTCATTTCTTACCCATAAGGCCCGGATGACTGCGATAGGGGCCATATGGGGCCCAGACCACACAGAGCCCACCATATTTTTAATGTTGCAATTGCTAATGGTGCATGGCCCTACAAGGAGATGCTAGAATACCATAGCCTGACCCTACACACCATGAGAGATAAATGAGCCCCATCGCTCGGGCAGAAGCTTACGGAGTGATAAGTGTCCCTTGCTCTGGGGCAGGTCTGGAAGGTCTCTACCAACCCACGACTGAAATACTCACAGTTCAACTACTTACATCAAACATATTTCATCCCCACGTGGTTACATGACTTCTTTCCGAGAAGAGACCCGAAATCCCCATGGTGCATATCCCAGAGGCATATTTTTACCATATGGTGTGAGCCTGCCTGAGGAGTGAAAGTTATTGGGTGCAAGCAGTGATGAGACTGATGGACATATGGATCGGTCCCTACAGGTAGACCCCCTACACTGATTACTGGGGCTGACTTCCTGTACAGGTATGAACAAATACATCACAAAGGTTTTGGACTTGGCGGTCATCCTGTTGACGTGCCGCATAGCGATGTGCTTTGAAGTCTGCTGGGGCTCCTGCAATGTCCCTGTGATTTAGGGATCTTCTTCAATGGGTAACCAAGACAATTGCTTG
This sequence comes from Lissotriton helveticus, assembly GCF_964261635.1. Taxonomy (NCBI): domain Eukaryota; kingdom Metazoa; phylum Chordata; class Amphibia; order Caudata; family Salamandridae; genus Lissotriton; species Lissotriton helveticus. The sequence goes on from NC_136068.1 coordinate 730,747,597, forward strand.
GCCCTCACTCCAGCTAGAGTGGTGCCACAATCGGATGGTTGGGACGTATATTTGGACAAACTGTTGGCAAAAATGGATGACCGACCACCCTGAGGTCTGGCAGATATTTGTTGATGCCCCACTTATGTAGCCATTGGGAGTGGAGGGAGATAAACTCCTTTTAATGGTAGGTGATACACCTGCATGAGCCTCTACAACCCCGCGCCACCCAACCTCCCCCATGCATTGCCTACAATTGTACCTACCTCAGAGAGCACCACGGGGTGGACAAGGTCCCCCTCTCCCCCATTAGATTCTGAAATAATATAAGGCACACAACTCCAACTCCGCCCCCATCCCCCCCACCCCCACACCCACAGGGCACCAATAGACACGAATGGCTGTGCCTCACTTGGGCGCAGTGAATTGTTGTATAGTTACTATGTGAAGCTGTAGTAGTTCTTATGCGTAGGAGGCATACGTGACCCTCACCCGACTACCTGTAGAGCATACAGGCCCTAGACACTGGAACAAGTGATTGAGCATATAAGGGGGCCTCAGATTCACGGAGGCCTTCGGTACAGAAACTGTTATTGTTGCCTGATGACCCTAATCACATTACTGTATGTATAAGTTTACATGTTGTAAAGTTTAATAAAGAACTAATGAGAATTTTAAAAGGAGGACCTGTATGTATAAGTTTACATGTTGTAAAGTTTAATAAAGAACTAATGAGAATTTAAAAAAAAAGGAGGACCTAGGTTCGAGCCAGACCAGGGCAGGCATCTTACTCAAGCAGGCTCGAACTTTCTTTGTCTCCATCCACATTACGCACATGTAGAAAATGCCCGCATGAGGAGCGCTTTTGTGAATGACGGAGCATACACGACTCAAGTACACATTATAACTTCCAACTGGTACACGTCTGACTTACTCCTACATAAAAGCTGTATTCATTGGTGCAGAGTGTGGTGGGGTTTCTTGTGGTGGAGTTACCATAACAACAATGCCCCTGTCATGCAGTGGGCAGCAGTATGCAGTTTGCCACTGAGGCCGTCCTAGCACCATGCCGGTGACGTCTACCTCAAGGGAAGGCGCAGGGCGAATAGTCCCTTCTTTGGTGTGGAGCACCTTGCCTTTTTGTATCCCGAACTGCTGTGCATTGGCACGTAATAATATTTAAACTGTTATTAACAGCATGACGGCGCGGTGGAATCGCGTTACAGCTCCTTTCACTCACTACCGAATGCACAGATAGAGGTCAGAAAAAAGAAAGTCAATATCTCATTTCAACTGTCAAATAAAGTGTCTGCGAAATTATCCGCTTTCCGAAAGGGCGGGAGGCTATAATTAGCCTGTTGGAAGGAAGAAAAGGAGTTGCATTAAAAGGTCAAAGACGGTGTTTTTGCTCACACCGTACCCTCTCATTAAACGCAGGGCAAAAGCTGTTTGCATCGCGCTGTCTCTGCACGAGCCTCTCCCTCCCACCAGGGAAAAGGCTTAATATTGCAAGGAACTGCTTCCTCCTGTAAATCATTCGACGACACAAACGCCTCAGCAGATTCAATACAGGGAAGTGAGTTTTCTTCATACCCTGAATTCGGCAGCATCTCTACTGTAGGGGAAGACATGGCTTGGCCGTCGGGCTGGACAGTTCCCATGAGGTACAGGGTCAGACTGATTTGCATATGGCCATGTCTGAACTGGGGTGGTCGAGTGAGTTAAAGAATGATGATGGATTAAACGCAGATCAGTTGACTGGAGGTGAGTGTTTGATTTGCTCAAATGCTCCGTCCATTATCCCCTTTAGTATCGCTTTGTTCGCCCTAAGTTGGGTATGTCCAGACGTGGGTCCCTTGCTCACTTTACCACTGGATTCAAGATAGCCTGGCCTATGAGGGTTATGAACCCGAAATCGGTCCCAGGATGCTTGTTTCCGGTCCAGGGATTACATGGCTTGGCAGTTGGACTGTTAACATGAGGCACAGGGTAAGACTGATTTGCATATGGCCATGCCTGAACTGGGGTGGTGGGGCGAGCTAAAGAATGACAATGGTCGAACCCACCCATATCATTTGACTGGGGGTGAGTGTTTGATTTGCTCACAGGGGTACATTCCAATATTCCAATATTATTATATATAAATATAGGATGGCTTTGAGTCAACCACTTCATACATGTCTGTTCAGCTTTCATTGACATTTTGCGTTCCCTACCACAGCATGCACTATGGAGCAAGGGTTGACCCATTTCACCTCTTGGCTACCTTGCATGGTCACACACATCTAAGGGTGGATGAAATACAACTAAAAGAAAGCTACCCTCTAGGGAATCCCTATTTGAGAGATAAGCAGCGGCGGCTCCTCTACTGTGGAGGAGGAACGTCGCCCCCGCAAAAACGTCAGGAAATGAGAAAAAAAAGACACTCGTTTTACTTCTACTTTGCAGCTGAGTCTTGGGGTTGGGGCCTGGGGGGTGTGGGGTATGTGACAGCACTGAGGGGAGTGTTAGTTCAATTCAAAAGTGCTTTATTCGAGTATTACTCATAAAAGCAGACATACAAACACATAATAAAATGCAATTAAATTACAAAGATCGAATATGACATAAGCACATTGAACATAAAAGAAAAATACAATTACATTTCAGCATACTTCATACAATCACAGGTGCAAAGTTCATTTGATAAAAATCAGGTTAAAAAACAATCCAGTATCACTATTAAAAGTCAGTAAAATTTATAAAATTATTCATCCGAGAAGACACCTCACGTGGGACGGAACAGAGAATAGATAATCTAGCAGTCTCTGTTCAACTAAGCAGAGAGTAGTTACCCTACTAGCATTCTCTGCCTAATTACCCACGCCCACCCCAAGTACTTTGCAGTCGCTATTATAATCCAGGTTAGGGTGGTAGATTTTACAATACGCAAGGCTACCATACTACTTTTAGTACCCAGATTTCTACACATAGGAGCCAACCAAACACGTCTAGGAGCGGAATATACATGACAGGAGAACAAGAAATGACCTAGCGTTTCCTTTTCTTCCCCACATACTGGGCAAGTAGCTGGACCTCCATCTCTCCACTCTGATGTTAAGTTGCGTAGAGGTAGAGAACCAGCCCTCATGTGGAAAAACAGTTTCCTGTCCATGGGTTTTGTTATACAATCCCAGTACATTTCATACGTAGGAAACAGCTTAACTTCAAGGAAAGCAGTAGTCATAGACCCATTGTTAGTACTAAGCAAACTCCTGTTTTCAACCCGTTCCCAGAAAAGATTTTTTTATGAATAACTTAGATGGGAAGGATGACCCGGCTGGATCGGACCACAGTTCATTTAGTCCTAGTTCACATAATGCTAATTTTAGTGATTTAAACCATCTAATTTTGTTAAATCGGTCCGCTTTGATAACATCAGCAAACCCTTCTGCATAATGTGACAACTCAGGGGTGGTCCAGATTCTACGGCAATATAATATCGGACGAAGTTTACACATTGCCGAGATTTCTTTCCTGCCAAGGTCATATCTAAGAGGCAAAAGGGGACTGCTCTGTGGGGTGCCTGTCAGTTTACGAAGGAAGTTATTCTCCGATGTCTGTAACTCCTGGAGGTTTTCTTGCCCCCACAACTCAGCCCCATACAATGCAGACCCTATTGCCTTAGCCTCGTATATGATCAAGGGAGGTTTGATCGGTTTGGTCAATGATTTACTGTGCTCCTTAATGATGGTACCAGCCAATTGCTTATGACTTAATACTGCAATCTTTAAATGTTGGTTCCATCTATTGTCATTAGAAATGTGAATCCCCAGGTAAGTAAAAGAATTTACTACTTCAAGGTAACGCCCACTCATGGATATTTTAGATTTAAAATTTCTATAAGGATTAAAAACCATGAGTTTTGTTTTAGCAGCGTTTACCTCCAAACCGTGGTCACTGCAAAACTTGTCAAGAATTACCAGTGCCTTTTGCAGACCGCTAAGGGAGCATCCACAGCCTGAGATTGCATGCGGGAAACAATGCCGTTAATAAAAAGGGTAAACAATGTTGGTGCCATTGAACAACCCTGTCGAACCCCACGCTCAACAGGAAAGTCGACAGTGTCATTTCCATAGCCACCCCATTGGATTTTAGCGTAAGTACCCTCATGGAGTCTCATGATCAAGGTCAACAGGGTCATTGGGACCCCCAGAGCTGCCAGCACCTCCCACAATTTTGCCCTTGGCACCAGGTCGAATGCAGCCCGTAGGTCAACAAATGCTGCGTAAAGACTACCTCCACCCAGTACCACAGTCCTCCACTGGATCAATTGAAAACGGAAGACCTGGTCCACAGTGCTGGTTGCTCTGCGAAACCCAGCCTGAAAAGGAGATAGAACATTCTGGTCCTCTGCCCAATCGAGCAAATTGTTAATAATTACACACCCTACAACCTTTTGAACAGTGTCAATTAAGCTGATAGGGCGGTAATTACAAGGTTGGGCACGATCTCACTTTTTATATACCGGAATAATGACAGCACCCCGCCAGGATACCGGGATTTCAGCACCCCTGGCAATGTGATTTAGTAATAAGCAGATGTATTTGCTCCACCTATCGGTGTCATTTAAGAAAACATCCGCAGGGACTCCGTCAATGCCCGGTGCTCGGCCACTGTGAACGGATTTCAGGGCAAACAGTACTTCACTCTGAGCAAAGATGTCATCATCTGCGAACAGGTAAGTAGGGCAGGAACTGTTACCGAATTGGTCCCTGGAAGAGTACTGTTCACTAAAAAATTTGACCCATGCATCATGAGAGACATTGTTATTGGGAGCTTCTGGAGACCTTTCGTGACCCCATTTGACAATGTGCCAAAATAGTCTAGAATGTTTGCGATCACTTGCACACTTCAACTTCTGCCAGTGGGCTTCGTCCCATTCTCTTTTTGCCCTAGCAATACAATTTTTATAGTGCTTCCTAGCAGGTCGAATCTCACCCAGGTTGTTGCTCTTAATGGCAACTCCTAGGTTGGATCTTGCCGCCCTACAGTCATGGTTATACCACTTTGCAGCTTTATATGGACAGACCCTCTTGTTATGTACAGGTTTTAGGAAGTAACTTTTAACTTCATTAAAGAGAGTCGTATGTGCTTTAGTTATGTCTTCATATCCCTGTGAGGTCCCAGCTACGCTCTCCATGGCCGCAATGGCCTTGTCTGTCGCTGCTCCTATTTTTTCGAGGACCTGCTGGTCTGTCCTGACACCTGACCACCTTAACCTGCGCATATCGTTAGTTGGAACAATCGTCGGGAGCAAAAGTTGGTCACAAGGGGTCGGTGCTATTACTTTAAACGACCACCAATTGTGAGAGACACATAGAGGGTCATGGTCGCTTTCTGGCCTTGCTGTTACCACCATGTCCCTAACAGATGACCATATAGATATGCTACAGATGACATAATCAATGCGACTTTTGTTTCGCCCGTTGTTAAAAGTCATGGCAGGGACTTGATCTGATTTGGTTCGACCATTCAAGGCTCGTAGCCCGTACTCCAGGCACATTGCATTTAAGCCTAGTATGTCAGCCGTCCAGCGAGTTATCGGAGGAGTGTCTAATGTGGGGATATCCCATAGCTTATCTTCCTCTACCCCGAGAGGGGAATCACCAGTGATGAGAGGTTCAAAAGTGCGATTTAAATCGCCTGCAATTAGTATGTTTTTCCCTGCAGAGTGTATCTCTAGGAGATTAAAGAGGCTCAAGAGAACCTCAGATTTACCTTTGTTTCCACCTCTAGCATAGATGTTATAAATATCTATGGAGATGGGTAAATCACTAGTGAGTCTGATGAGCTGGATATCTTTTTGGTCAAGCTCCACACATTTTACAACAGTTTTTAAAGACTGCCTGATCCATATGGTAAGACCCCCCATCGGACGCCCTTTAGGGCCCTTAGAAGCAGGAACATAAAAATGTATGTACCCCAAAGCAAAAACAGGGTCACACGCCCAAGTCTCTTGGAAGATGCAAAGATCGTACTTGTTAATAAATCCAAACCAGTCAGCACAATCCAACTTGGAACATAGTCCAGCCACATTCCAAGACAAAAGATTCCCCGTGTTAGTTATCATGACAGAACTAGGGCTTGTAATAGTCTCATGCGTCATCTTTCCACCAGTATCATTACAATTAATATTTTCATTGGATGGGCCTGCTGGATCCTCAAAGGGGGACCCCTTAGTTCGATCTTTAGTTAAGTAGCTGGCCTCTCCAATAATGCTTTCATCACAGACAATTAGTGGCATAGAGTTGCAAATAGGTGGTTGTCAGTCACAAGCATTCAAGTTTGATAATGCAGAGAAACGATTTTCCAACCCCAAGCCCCAGTCCACCGAGGCAACATCCTTCCTCCCCCTCTTAGTCACAATGTTCCATTTGGTTCTCAGAATACTTGAATTCGGACCACTTCCCTTCCTTGGGTAGAAGAAGTCCAGAGTCAGTGGAACTATTGAAGTTGATCTCCGCTGTGGTGGTAAAATGTTGGGCAAGATATTAGGCAAGACCCCAGGGTCAGAAAAGTGAAGGACAACACACTCCCCCTTAAACTTTTTGACCCTGTCCCCAATCCACTGAACCCTTCTCGCATTTACGAGCTCTTCCGAGAGTTGCTGCTTTCCCCATGGAGAAATTACCATGTTGTTGGTCAGCCATGATAAAGATTTATTTATTAAGGAAGATGTTGTTTCGTGTTCTCCTTGGGCCAAGGGAGGGACGTTAGCAAGGACAAGAACCAATGGGGAAGCTTCAACTACAAGCTCAAAAGTCCCTTTCTCAGTGATTGGGTCAACAACAACGGGAACTGGAATCGAAACATTAGGAGCATCACCAGGGAAGTTAATCTTGGGTGCCATTGGAGGATTTGATGCAGGGGTAGGGATAAATCCACTATTAACTACAGTGGCTGGTTTGCTCAGAGTAGACTCGATCCTAGAAAAGACAATTTCCGGGAGTTTACCTACTTCGCCCAGGGTTTTTTCTAATAAACCTTCTAATCGGTTAACCTCGGAGGTTAACTTATCTATTTTACTGACCAGAGGTTTAACTACACCTTTGATTTTTGTTTCCATCAATGACAGTAGTTTGTTAAATTGGGCATTTGAAAGTGTAACATAAGCCTCACTAGTCAGATCAGCCTCCTCTTCCTCTGAAAATTTCCTCGGAAGGTTTGCTACTTTATTCTTGGCTGACCTTAAGCCCTCCAGTTTTGTCGTAGCCTTTTGGTTTTCCCCATTAATCCTCGGGACTAAAATGGGTGCTGCAGGGGAGATTGGGGACTCATTACTAGTGGATATCTCTATCAAAGCTTCATTAACACTAATGTCTTCAATACCAGCGACAATACCACTAGGCTGGATGATGATAGTATCAGGAAGAGAATCAAGTATTTCACCATTTGAACTACTATTTGTCTGAAATGCAAAAGGATCATCTGACTCAATATCAATGAGGGGAGATTGGGTAGGTGAATCTATTCCCAAAGAAGATCTCCTATCACTATTGATTCTTTCTACAACATGTACAAGATAGTTGTCAATAGTGTTATTAGGAGTAGCTTGCTTTTTCGGAGGCATATTTCTCTAAGCACAACAGTTACAATTGGATGCACAAAATAATGATAACCAAAGTGAGCTACAAACTGCAACTAAGTATATATCACATAAAACAAAGAAACCGGGCCCAACCCAACCTTGGCCAACCTCGGACGGCCTCAGACGGCCCGCCCTTTGTCCGGGATTCGTCCGGCGCGTCCCGCGCGCGTCCCGCGATGCCGGAGGAGTGTCGAGATTTTAAAGGCCTCCTGGCGCCTTGTGGGCATGCGCAGAATAGAGGCTCCTGGGAGATGTAGTCTCCGTTCCCCCTCTCGGCGGCCGCGCCTGATCCCAAATGGCGGCGGCAGCGGGGGAAACGGCAGCGGGAGTCACAAGCAGCAGTCAGGGCACAAGACAAGGTGAGCACACACCAAAACGCCAAGGTCTGTAGTAGATTATGGCAACCCGCTCAGCCGGAGGAGTGTCGAGATTTTAAAGGCCTCCTGGCGCCTTGTGGGCATGCGCAGAATAGAGGCTCCTGGGAGATGTAGTCTCCGTTCCCCCTCTCGGCGGCCGCGCCTGATCCCAAATGGCGGCGGCAGCGGGGGAAACGGCAGCGGGAGTCACAAGCAGCAGTCAGGGCACAAGACAAGGTGAGCACACACCAAAACGCCAAGGTCTGTAGTAGATTATGGCAACCCGCTCAGCCGGAGGAGTGTCGAGATTTTAAAGGCCTCCTGGCGCCTTGTGGGCATGCGCAGAATAGAGGCTCCTGGGAGATGTAGTCTCCGTTCCCCCTCTCGGCGGCCGCGCCTGATCCCAAATGGCGGCGGCAGCGGGGGAAACGGCAGCGGGAGTCACAAGCAGCAGTCAGGGCAGAAGACAAGGTGAGCACACACCAAAACACCAAGGTCTGTAGTAGATTATGGCAACCCGCTCAGCCGGAGGAGTGTCGAGATTTTAAAGGCCTCCTGGCGCCTTGTGGGCATGCGCAGAATAGAGGCTCCTGGGAGATGTAGTCTCCGTTCCCCCTCTCGGCGGCCGCGCCTGATCCCAAATGGCGGCGGCAGCGGGGGAAACGGCAGCGGGAGTCACAAGCAGCAGTCAGGGCACAAGACAAGGTGAGCACACACCAAAACGCCAAGGTCTGTAGTAGATTATGGCAACCCGCTCAGCCGGAGGAGTGTCGAGATTTTAAAGGCCTCCTGGCGCCTTGTGGGCATGCGCAGAATAGAGGCTCCTGGAAGATGTAGTCTCCGTTCCCCCTCTCGGCGGCCGCGCCTGATCCCAAATGGCGGCGGCAGCGGGGGAAACGGCAGCGGGAGTCACAAGCAGCAGTCAGGGCACAAGACAAGGTGAGCACACACCAAAACGCCAAGGTCTGTAGTAGATTATGGCAACCCGCTCAGCCGGAGGAGTGTCGAGATTTTAAAGGCCTCCTGGCGCCTTGTGGGCATGCGCAGAATAGAGGCTCCTGGGAGATGTAGTCTCCGTTCCCCCTCTCGGCGGCCGCGCCTGATCCCAAATGGCGGCGGCAGCGGGGGAAACGGCAGCGGGAGTCACAAGCAGCAGTCAGGGCACAAGACAAGGTGCGCACACACCAAAACGCCAAGGTCTGTAGTAGATTATGGAGTGTTAGTGCACTACCTTCACTGTGCATGATATTTTGGCCGCAGTGAACCTCTCTCCAATCCCAGCTGCACAGTTGGGATTGGAGAGAGCAGGCACAGGCTCCCAGTCTGTCCTGGAGCGCTGATCAAGGGCGCTCAGGCCAATCCACAAGCAGCTTCAGGATTGGCCACAGGAAATTATGGGAACCTGTGACTGCAGCAGAGGAGAGCGATGCAAGACGTGGCCAGCTGAAGGTAAGGTTTTTAAAAAAAATGATTATATTTTATTTTGACCCCCTCCCTTCACGACCCCTATGTCCCCCCTCATCCCCTCTCCCGCCCTGCCACTCGTCCCAAACATGGGCCTCTACTGGAGATAAAAATGCCCTCACTCACCATTCGTGGCATGGTTCATCATTGGGATGCTACTACACACTCTATGTTGTATAAATCCCAAATATAGTATTGTAAGAAGTGTAACACAGGCTACATTCCTTTGTGTGTGACCTGGAATGTCTACCTTCTAAAAATTGACATATGGTTTGTCATGGTTTTCTGTTTTATAGCGAAAAACTAATTTCTTCAAAATACCCACATAAAAAGTACGGTATTTGTGTGGTGTAATATTCAACACTTTGCTCTTTCACTGACTAGACTGACAGCATTACTTTGACAGTGAGTTGGAAATAGGGATCACATAGTCCTGATTAAGGCCATCGACCCTTGGTGGTGCATGCTGTTTATCCAAAACATGTAGACAATATCAATTTGAGAAATGGTAAGGTGATAAAGCCCAGAGACTTTCTACCAACTTTTTAAATACTGTCTCGGGAACCCACAATTCAAGGATCAGAATCAACAGGATATACCTAAAGCAGTTTTCACCATATATCACTACAAACTATTGGATCCACAAAACAATTTTGTAATGATTTTGCTCCATCCCTGTTGATTGCAACACAGATGTAGTGGCAGACCAATGATGAAGCATGCCACAAATAGTGGGTGAGGGCATTCTAATCCCACAATTAGGATTCCTTAGAGGTTAACTTGCTATTAGTTCCCTTTGATCAACCATTAGATGCATGTGGTATTGAATATTGGGAGGATGGTTGATGAATGGTTACCTCTTGCCTCCTTTTGTGTTAATTAATCTATTTTGCATTGTGACTGATGGTGTCTAGTAATCGCATGCACACTTCCATATAAAAAGAAGTGCATATCAGTGCCAGAACTGGTGGGTCAATAATGTACTTTGTTGACGAATTTTTTCCTTTCTATTCTTTATCCTTTTTTCATTTTTCGTCATTCTGAGTATTTTGAACTATGTGTTTAGGTTACATTATTTCAACACTAATAGTTCATTTTCTTTATGACAATTTTTTTTATTTTATTTTATTTGCTTATAGAGCGCCTGACTAGACCCCCGAAGGGGTATCTCCGCGCTATAACTGCAGGTGGAGGTAAGAGTAATAGTATAATCAGAAATGAAGTAGCGTTAATGGCTGGGAAACAGATAGGTTTTTAGATTTTTTCTGAACATTAAGTGGTTAGTGATTGACCTTAGTTCAAGCGGTAGTGAGTTCCATAATATGGGTCCAGTGTGGGCCAGGGCACGGCCACCTTGTCTGGTTTTCTTGATTCTGGGTGTTTTAAGAAGTTGCTGGTTACTGGAACGCAAAGAGCGTCCTGGAATGTAAGGCTGAAAGATGTCCGTGAAATACTTAGGGCCTATCCCAATTAGGCTCTTGTGTATAGTACAAAGAGTCTTGAACTGAACTCGTTTCTTCACTGGGAGCCAGTGAAGCTGAGACAGTAGGGGGCAAGAAGGCGTTCTGGGAGGAGCATTCACGACAATCCTTGCGGCAGTGTTTTGAATGACCTGCAATTTCTTGAGTTGCTCCTCGTTGGCTCCTTGGAGCAATCCATTGCAGTAGTCAACCCTACTAATAACCAGCGCCTGCACCAGGGTTTTTCTGTGGTGATCAGGAAGATAGGGAAAGACACGTCTTAGCATCCCTATAGCCCGAAAACAGGTGCCAGCTACTTGATTAACGTGGTCCTTGAAGGTAAGTTGTTGGTCAAATAATACTCCCAAGTTTCTGATCTTACTCTTGGGGGTAGGGACGGGGCCCAGTTCTTGGGGCCACCAGTCTGATGACCAGTGTGTCATCGCCTGACCGAACAACATCACTTCGGTTTTCCCGACGTTACACTGCAGACAGTTTGATGACATCCAGTCTGCAATGGCTCTCATGCCATCTGCAAATGATCTTTTAACTGCAGGCGTAAGATTTTTAAAGGGAAAAAGGAGTTGGGTGTCGTCAGCGTACGACACAGGGGTGAACCCGAAAGATCTCGCTAGGTTGGCAAGGGGGGCCACATATATGTTGAAAAGTGTGGGGCTCAGACATGAGCCCTGTGGCACCCCCTTATTGAGCTCCCTGTAGGTGGATGTGTGGGCGCCCAGCCTAACCTCTTGAGACCGCCCGGACAGAAAGCTCTCCAACCATGTCAAAGCCCCTCCCCCTATTTCCACCTCCTTTAGGCGATGGAGAAGCACCTTGTGTGACACCGTATCGAAAGCGGCGGAAAGATCCAACAGCACCAGAATCATAGAGCAGCCCTCATCCAGTGCCATTTTGATGTTGTTGGTCACTGTTTGAAGTGCTGATTCTGTGCTGTGGTTCGGCCTGAACCCCGATTGAGAGTGGTCCAGGCCTTCCGTCGCTTCCAGATGTTGGGAAAGATAGGTATTCACGTGCTTCTCCGTGATCTTGCCCAGGTAGGGTAGGAGAGAGGTGGGACGAAGGTTGGATAGGTCTGTCCAGGGGGATGATGCCTTTTTTCTTATCGGGTTCACCACTGCCTTTTTCCAATCTGCCGGGACCTGGCCTGTCCTAAGGGAGATGTTGACCATTTCAAGTATGTGGGGACCTAAAAGAGGAATCAGAGGTCCTACCATTTTAGCTGGGACAAGGTCATTGGGAGATCCCGTTTTAATATGGTTACAGAGAGTAAGAAGCTCTGTATACGTAACGGGAGGGAAGGACGTCAGAGAGGGTTTATTGTCTATAGTGGTAGTCGTAGTAGGACATTGATTAGTGTTATTTTTATTGATATTGTTGGCAGCTACTATTTTTTCATATATAATGTTGATTTTATTCTCAAAAAACAATGAGACTTTGTCACACAGGTCCTGCGAAAAGTCGTCTGAGCTTTCACAGGCCGTGGGCTTAATAAAGTTTTGGAGAATATTAAAAAGCTCCTTAGGGCTATTACCTGCCTCTGCTATTTGCTGTGTTAATTGTTGTTTTCTTGCCAGCTTTATATTTTTATAGTATTCTGATTGAGCTTTTATAAAGATCAAACGGTAGTCTACATTTTTAGTTTTTCTCCAAACTTTCTCCATATGTCTACACTTTTGTTTTTCTGCCCTCAGTAACTTTGTATACCATTTTTCTTGTTTTGACACTGGATGTTGTTTGTGTTTTTTTAAGGGAGCTATAATTTCAATTGCTTTTTTTATGGATTCATTCAGCTTAGCTAGGGCTAGATCCGCTGTATCGGATTCTAAAAAGTTTGGATCTGTCCATGCTTCTTGAGCTGTGTTAGCATTGACTTTATGCCATTGACGTCTCCAGGAGGGGGGGGGGAGGAGCGTTCTTAATAGGTCTCACAGGAGTTAGTAGCATAAATTCCAGTAGAGAGTGATCGGTCCATGATATACTTGCGGCCAGGGAACAGTTTATTTTGGCAGAATTGGAGAAGATAAGATCAAGCATGTGTCCTCCTATGTGAGTAGGTCCTTGATTTTTTAATTCCAAGCCCAGATTCGATAGATCTGTAAGTAGAGCCGTGGATTCTGTTAGCATTGGCTGATCTACGTGTATGTTAAAATCACCTAGAAGTAGGAAGTCTTCTTTGGATTTTATATGTGGGGCTAAAATTTCCTGAAGGGTGAGTGCAAAATTAGGATCTGCTCCCGGGGGACGGTAAACCAGAGCACCCTTCCAGGTGAAGTGATTAGTTAGGTGAATTTTAAAAAGCAAAATTTCTAATTGTGAGTTAGAGTGTTGTTCAATGATTGTACATTGTATATTATCCTTATATATAATTGCCACACCACCTCCAATTTTGATATCTCTGTCTAGATGTTTGATTTTGTACCCAGAGGGAATCCCCATTGCAATGGCTGTAACTGTATGGGGTTTCAGCCAGGTTTCCACAAGGAAACATACATCTGGTTGGATAGAATGTATTAGGTCCCAAACCTGATGTTGATGTTTAGGTAGGGAACGTACGTTCAGGAGAAAGCTTTTCAAACCTTTGACAGAAGCATTGGAATCTGGGGGGGGCAAGTTGTTGTTCAGTAGGTGTCGACACAGAGGACAAGAGTAGACCTCCTCAATGCGATGCCAGGGAATGACTGTGCTACAGCATGTAGGTGGTCTAAGACTACGTAAAGTGTGGGCTGAGTAATAAAGAGGTTGGGAATCCTTACCAATAACTGTTTGGGGGAAAAGACCAGTGTCCATCGCCCCTCGCCCCGTCCTGTCGCGGACGGGCGCAGACGGGCTTTTCTTCGGCGCTTCTTAGGCGCGCTCGAAGGCGCCCCCTGCGCGCAACCGCTGCGCGCTTGTGGGAAGGGCGTGGCTAAATAGCCCGGAGTGAGGTAGCCACTAGAGCGCTAACCTCAGCTCCGGCTAACCGGAAGTGCAGCCTGGCTCTTGCCTGTCCGCCCTCCGCACAACGGCACTACTTGCCGAGTCGGACCGGGGCGGGCAGACTGTAATATTGAGCCCAGGCAAGCGATGAGAGTGGGAGAGAAAGCTAGATTTAAATGAGAGACCTGAGTAGTCTGTCAGGTAAGATAATATGAATCATATGGTCTTGTGATGTGCATAAAAACTGGAAAGTATTTCTAAACCAGTTCTAAGTACACCAGACTTCTAAAAAAGCACCACCCTATTTTACTAAGATGATATGCTATGGTTATTTTATTTGAATATACTTTTTATTGTAAACATTTTGCAGCATATGCGTTTAATATTTTTTAAGCAAACTTTGTCCACCGCCCCCACCAAGGGAGGTGCCCTTTGACTTTTCGGGACGAGTGGAGTGGACAATACTTCCTTGATTTCAATGCTTAGTGTACTGATCACATCAGTGCAATTGGTATTCTCATTCTTATTATTTCTATTATTTCGCCTTGTTGGAGCTTCAAACACTTTGGATGGTATTTTAATCTCCCTCTGATAGTTTTGGTTACTTAATACTTCCAGAGATATGCAGTATTCTCACAAGGAGCTGCTTTAAAGTACAAGGGGCTAATATTTGTTTTGGGTTTTGACGCTGGATTCATAATAATGCTTATATCTATCTGTGCGGTCCTCAACTTTTGGAGAAGGGGTTAGTGAGAAGAACAGTTTTTTTGCACATGTTGAATTAATTGTGTGTTTTTGGTGCCCACTGGAAAAGCATTAAAACAACACGCTGAGCCTTTGTTATAGAGCTTTAAAGAATGCAGGTCATTCATTTTAACTATCACAATTGCCAATTTTTATGTCGAGCCTGGGAAGTGCATGCGCTGCTCTGCGAGGCATGCTGTAATCTAGACTGTGGTTTGAAGCACCTCCCATCTTTTCCATTCATTCCTGTCTATGCCCTTCATAAATGCCTGCTTTTGTTTGGTCAGCATGCTTAATTAGTCCCACCTTTTGGTTTTTCTAACCCTCCCAGCAGACAGCCCCTGCTACATATTGTCTTAATTTTTTTTTAACTTTACGTTCCTTACGTTCACAAATTTTTTAGGGGGGGGTCTGCCTCAAGCTTGTGTATCACACAGCACCTGCTTCACAGACGCCACACTTCCTTTACATTGACATTGAGCACTTTCAGGATGGCACACCGCGATGCTGCACTTTATCTTTAAGTATGTTTAATGTATTTGTTTAGTTATTGAAATTATTTACTTTTCAATATATTAAATATATATAAAAAGAGTAGACCGAGATGTTTCCCAGTGTTTGGAAGTTGTGCTGATTGTCAGCCAGGACTCGGCTGTGTATTTCATGCTCTCATTGTTCATCTGTGTGCTGTGTATTTAGTCAGTGGTCGAAGTGTGGGAAAAAAGGTAGGGGAACTGTGGGCAGAAAATCCGAGGACAGTGTGTGGAATCAGAGGTGTAGCGGGTATGTGTAAAACATCCCAATTTTTAGTATTTATTTGGCATTTCACTAACCATTTGCCGTTCATTGTGTTATTTAATTCAACCAATGGAAACACATGATATATTACACCAACAGGATAATGGGCGCGGAATCACAGTCGAGGGAAATCTTCTCCACTGTTCACGAGCTTGCCTCATCTTCTAGAGCCACGGCTGCTATTCCCCCGTCCCAACCCCTCTGTGACTCACTCAATGAGTTTTTTATAGACAAGGTTGTCAAAATTAAACAAAACATTCCCCCGCCCTCCTCCACCTTTGTTGACCCTCCCTCTCTTCCCACTACCGTTAAGCTGACTAACATCCCATTGCTAACTACGGAAACTCTTTCCCCTCTATTACACCGGGTCAAATCCGGCTCCCCTCTAGACTTTGCCCCTGCCAGTATTCTTAAGGAAGTTTACTTGGCCTGTCCTACCCCCCCTCTAACCCTTCTTAATGCCTCACTCACCCGTGGTCACGTCCCCACCCCGCACAAATCCGCAGTTATCATCCCAATTCTAAAAAAACTGGATGCCGATCCCTCTCTTCCCTCTAACTATCGCCCCATCTCACTCCTTCCCTACCTTGCAAAAGTGCTCGAAACTCATATAAGCACTACACTTAGCGCTCATATTGAGGCAAATCATTGCCTCTCCCCCTGTCAAGCTGGTTTTCGTCCCCTGCATTCTACAGAAAAAGTGGTCGTCTCAGTCATGGACAAGCTGCGTGAAGGTATCGACATCAACCTTCCGCAAGCCTTGATTTTGTTAGATCTATCCGCCGCCTTCGACACGGTGGACCACACCATCCTCCTTAACCGTGTCTGGGCGGCGGGCATAGAAGGCTTAGCCTTCTCCTGGCTGGAGTCTTTCCTTGCTGGGAGGACCCAGGCAGTCCGGTTGGCTGACTTTAAGGCGGCCTCTCGAAAAGTAGAATGCGGGGTTCCCCAGGGTTCATCACTTTCCCCTCTTCTGTTCAACCTCTACATTTCTCCCCTCATTTTTATGTTGCAGCAACTGGAGGTCACCGTGTTTAATTACGCGGATGACCTCCAGTTAATCTTCAACCTGTCCCACTCACCTTCATCCGCCCTGAACGTCCAAACCATCATGATCCTTATCCAAGATTGGATGAACTGCAGCCACCTCAAACTCAACCCGGACAAGACCGAATTGGTCCTGACCGGAGGTGGCTGCAGTCCGTGGTCCCCTTCCTTTTGGCCCCCATCTCTTGGTACTCCCCCACTTCCCGTGGCCAAAGTAAAAACCCTGGGAATCTTTCTTAACCCCCAACTCACTGTTCATTCACAAGTCAACTCGGTGGTCTCTTCTTGTTTTTTTTCACTTAGGGTAATTAGGAAGGTTTCTCGCTTTTTCACTCCCTCAGCTCTTAAAATCATTATGTTAGCCATGGTACTATCCCGTATAGACTATGGAAACATAGTCTATAACGGAGCTCCTGCATATCTGACTCACCGTCTACAACTAGTGCAGAACCAGGCGGCCCGCCTGATCCATGGCCTACCCAGATACCATCGAGCCACACCACTACTCAAAACACTGCACTGGCTTCCAGTCCGAGAACGTGCCCTGTTCAAACTTGGTTGTCTCGTATACCAAGCTAGATCGGGCACCGCTCCTCAATTTATCTGCTCTCTAATCAAGCCATATTGTCCAGGCAGAGAACTTCGCTCAGCCCACTTGGCCCTTCTTACCATCCCCCGCTTTAAAAAGCAAAGGGCTGGCGGAGCGAGGTTCGCTGTCCTGGCTCCAACCTTCTGGAACTCTCTCCCTGTCACTCTACGTACCTCACCCTCCTACCCTCTGTTCCGAAAAGAGCTTAAAACTCTTTTGTTTACACAAGCTTATCTGACTTAACTTCTCATCTGCTGTCTGTCCACTGATCATCACTAGCGCCATGAAACCGCTGGGTATGCGAGCGCTGAATAAATATTTTTAAATTCAAATTCAAATGATTATTTAAGGTTAAATATGAGTTATTGACTGAAGGTGACCTTCAGTATGGATTGTGGTGGATAGGCCTTCAAGGTTAGCCCATGCTTGCCACCGCTAGGGTCCACCTGCTGGTGCTAAGACACCATTCTTCTAAGGTCCTACGGTACCTTCTAAGGTCTAGCATGGGAATGTGCTCCCTCAGGAGAGTGGTCTGGGGGAATGGTCATAAAGGCTGAACCCGGTTCCCCAGTTCCAAATTTGGCAGATCTGACCAAACTGCCACATCCTCTCCCCACTGAACACCATACTGGCCCACTGAGAGAAACTCGCACTGCCCTCAACTACAACCCAATTGTGCTCCGCTATAAACACCTGGATGAGACTCAATCCAAATGACGCACTAGACAAGAGCAATATGCTGCCTAAAAACAAAAATAACTACATCCTGGAAAAAGCAAACACTCATTGCGAAGGGTAGAATAAGTAAAGCATGTGAAATGTAAGCAGGAACAACATGGTGACCTTAACACTTTTACACTCACTATTCAGAAATCAGTGCAGTGCTTTTGCCTGAAAAGTTAAGGACATGACTACAAGGAAAGAAAGGGACCTATTTCAATGTCCATTGCTTATATCCTTACAAAACATAAGCAGTACGGTATAAAAAGGCTACCTCCGTCCAATCCACCCATGAGTCATGCATTGCAGTACCTCCAGGATTGGTGCACTTCCCCTTAGGGGAAAACAATTCTGTTCAAAGAAAAGACAAGAAAACGAAAGTAGCGCTTCACTGGTAAACTCCGTAAAGAGAAGCTAATGAGTTTGGGTGTGAATAAAATCAATCTGGCGACTTTGCAACCATTCTGTCTTGCTTTATTTAGTTTTTTTCATATGTTGAACCTTTTATTCCCATAGCTGAAATTTGGAAGAGAAAAATGTCACAAAAAGACAACATTTCAAGCAAAAGTGTTTTTCTTATAAGGATCTATCTCTAGGGGAATAAATAAACGAAAGGAGGAAAAAGAGGGTGAGAACTGTTTCTCGAAGTCACGATTTTCAGTAAGTGAGGCGGAGCAAGACAGAAAGAGACGGAACAAGGGGAAGAATGAGAGAGGGAGGACAGCTGCCAGCGGCAGAGTAGAAGTGGGCACTGTCCTTGTCTTCTCTGGGTAAGAAGGAAGTCCTCTCCCCACTGAACACCATACTGGCCCACTGAGAGAAACTCACACTGCCCTCAACTACAACCCAATTGTGCTCCGCTATAAACACCTGGATGAGACTCAATCCAAATGACGCACTAGACAAGAGCAATATGCTGCCTAAAAACAAAAATAGCTACATCCTGGAAAAAGCAAACACTCATTGCGAAGGGTAGAATAAGTAAAGCATGTGAAATGTAAGCAGGAACAACATGGTTGCCTTAACGCTTTTACACTCACTATTCAGAAATCAGTGCAGTGCTTTTGCCTGAAAAGTTAAGGACATGACTACAAGGATAGGAAGGGACCTATTTCAATGTCCATTGCTTATATCCTTACAAAACATAAGCAGTATGGTATTATAAGGCTACCTCCGTCCAATCCACCCATCAATCATGCATTGCAGTACCTCCAGGATTGGTGCACTTCCCCTTAGGGGAAAACAATTCTGTTCAAAGAAAAGACAAGAAAACAAAAGTAGCGCTTCACTGGTAAACTCCGTAAAGAGAAGCTAATGAGTGTGGGTGTGAATAAAATCAATCTGGCCACTTTGAAACCATTCTGTCTTGCTTTATTTAGTATTTTTTTCATATGTTGAACCTTTTATTCCCATAGCTGCAATTTGGAAGAGAAAAATGTCACAAAAAGACAACATTTCAAGCAAAAGTGTTTTTCTTATAAGGATCTATCTCTAGGGGAATAAATAAACGAAAGGAGGAAAAAGAGGGTGAGAACTGTTTCTCGAAGTCACGATTTTCAGTAAGTGAGGCGGAGCAAGACAGAAAGAGACGGAACAAGGGGAAGAAAGAGAGAGGGAAGACAGCTGCCAGCGGCAGAGCAGAAGTGGGCACTGTCCTAGTCTTCTCTGGGTAAGAAGGAAGTCCTGTTTGCTTCTCTGGCCACCCTCCCTTGCCCGAACGGCCAGGAACGCCAAGACTTATCTGTAGGCCTTGGCTATTTTTGCCATCCAAGTGCGCATGTTTAAAATAAAAAAGCAAGGGAGTGGAATCTATTCAATTAAAGAAGTAGGCACCCTACCGATCCCGCTCACTTTGACCACTGTATTTAGAGCTCTCTGAACGTTGTTTCAAGCTTTAAGGTCTGCTCTCTGTGGGATACTTGCTCTATGGAATCAATTACATCTTCTATGTTTGGTGCTCTATGCAGACAGAACTCAGCTGGGAGTTTCGTTTCCTGTGCACCCAGTATGGTCAGGGACTACCGACCACCCCCCTCCCTGTCTTGTGCACCACCACAGTTAAACAATTAAAGCAATTGGACACGAGAGGAGTTTTTTTTGGAAGGCGGGGGTCTCGCGACCCCCCGGCCGTATTTATTAAAGCATGAAAACAAATTAAAATTTGAAATAAACAATATTTACACAAGCATTTTATGCATAAAAATGTGACATTAGATTACAATCAATGTAGACAGGTATCAAATGGCTAACCTTAACAAATGTCTAACACAGCGTGTTTCCTAACCAAATCTGACATCATACTTATGACTTTTTCTGCATATCCTAGTTTTGGGCCTATGGCAAGGTCGGTACCCAGAGTCAAATCCTTATTAACCAGCTACGCCCTCATGTATGAGTACACATGTGCAGAGGGCCCATTTACCGAAAGGGTACTTCCCCCCTCCCGGTTACCCCCGTACGCTCCATGAACTCCATTAACTAAAAGGGGGGCCCTTGCACTCTGTGCCGTTTAATGACGTCATAGTGCACGTGCGGGGTAGCTAATCACCCCAAAAAAAGCGTGACTCCCCCCTGCCTCGCACCTATCCAACCAAGCGGATGCACCGCCCCTGGAGTTCTAGGAGAGACCACTTGCGCATCCCCCTGGGCAACCCCATTCAAGAATGGTGACGCCACCTAAGGACCTTAAATTGACTGCTCACCGATCATGACCTTACCGCCACAGGCCAGCATAGTTGACCGACTATCTGGCCCCCCCATCCTCCTCTTCCGAAAGGTCATGCCTACTTAGAACCCTCCCAGCCATGCCAAAATGTTCTCCAGAAAAAGTTTGTTACCTGCCCTAGTCAGGTGGACCCCGTCTTGCAAGAAGAACTGTTCCCCCCAGATACACCCATGTGGTATATTCTGTAGTTGAGGTGACCGAAATAATTTCTCTATCTTGTTGTTGGTCCTCTTTACCGAGTGATTCAACCAGAGGCGCGGGGCAAGCCTGGGGAGTGCGGGAACAAGAGGGCACCTCCCGCGCTACCCCGGCCTTTTAACCCCTCTGGGGGCAGACCAGTTACAACTGGTCCACCCCCCTGGCTCCCCCCTTTGACCCGGAGGCAATTAGATTGCTTCCGGGTCAACGCAGGAGCCAGCATCAATCGGCGGTGGGACGCGCCCGCCGCATCATCAAGACGCAGCGGAGGGGCACGCCCCACCACCGAGTGTGCAGGGGAAGGAGGGGGCCGGTGCTCCGCCATACGTGTGGGGGGGCTGTGTGGCCCCCCTTTCCTTTCTTGGTGATATTTCATGCTCTCTGATAACAAATCCCTGTTTGGCAGGGATCTTTGTTACTCTTTGTGGTTTATGTGTGGTATATTTGGATCACTTAGCACTTCTAGGTGTGGTCGGTGCTGTATATTACCTGTTCGATTGGATCTTATGTTAGGTGCTCCCCCACCCCAAATTTCTGTTGTGTTGTTTAAAATCTCACATGAGATTTGCTGCGCCTGAGAATCTGGAGTGTGGTTGGCATTCTCTGTGGCCACGGGTCTGTTGTGTGTTTGATGTGCTCTGCGGCCTTCTCTCTTACTTGTATTTACTGGAGAACATTCTGAGGTGTGTTTACCTCTTATTGTCGCTACTCTGCTGAAGTTTGCTTGCTTTTTACCATGGAAACCAATTGCCATGCTCTCAGATCTGTTTCAAAAGCCGACATCTACTCTACATGGAAGAGAAAATGGGCCTAGCTGTAAATGTCTGTATCACTACTCACACTTGCAAATGTGTGTTTTATTTTTTGCCGTGCAAGCATGGCATTGTTTGCCCTAAATCACCAACTATGAAACCTCACTTAGAGACTGGAACCGAGTTGGCAGCCTCACATATTATTTGATGTGCATATCACGCTACATTTGCTGTAACGTTTGTGGCTCTGGCACTTACTCAAAAATAATTTGTCTTAAACTAAGTAGCAACCAGTTCCATGTATAGGCACAAAACATCAATTGTGTGTTTCATGTCTCTTTTCAATTCTGGAATCCAACAATGCACACATCTTCAATAAAACAACACAAAACAAGTGGACCAAAATCACCATTTGAATAGACATCAACAATAAAACATAGGAAAACAAAAATCATTTTAGACAAAAACAACATTGAATAATGAATTCAACATATGAAAGAGTGAGAAAGACAACACTCTATGATAAAATAGTCCATGAAATGGAGAACATCTTCAAAAGATAAAAATACAAAGTTGGTCATAGACGTTTGTGGTTCACGAAGGTATTTCAGTACCGACGCGAGTTTCGGTATTGGACCCCAATGTGGGTCTCACCATCCTCAGGGTGAATGTACAGAAGGCAATGGCCGTGGGACATGCCTAGGATAAACAGACAAAGATTTGGCACAATATATATACACACAATAGATGGATCAGAGGGCCATTAATGGGCTTTTAATAATAAGTGATCCAGAGGTAAAGTCAGGACACTCAGCTTCAAAAAAGGTTGTAGGGATAAGGCACCCGGGGGCTAGTGCACACTGAAAATAAATAAAGACTAAAATGAAGAGATCAGAAGATAACAGCTGCATCACCTCATATCACAGAAGGGTGAAGAACAGAATGTCCCAAGAAAGTTTTCCCGGATTTCAATGGAAACATCAATGAAGTACAAAACCGTGCTGATAGTCCATGCCACTTAAAAGAAATGTGAATGGTTAAAAACGATAGAGTGAAGACAGAACATAGTCAGTAAAAACAAATATGGCAGGACAGGTGAATTGTGATACCTGGCTCAGAGCTGAGCGAGCCAACAACAACAAGCAAAGTCCTAATGCAGACACAGTGGAAACTCAGGCTGGCCTGGGACCTAATAATGACAAAATAGCACAGAATAGAAAATGAAGGTGAAAGTAAAACTATTAAGGGATATAGATTTAATCAACAAAACAGAGATAACTTCTTACTGCAAACTGGAGGCAGCACTCAAACAGGTCAGAGTCGGACAGAAATGGGAGTCCTAGGCAGCGAGACTGAGGCACAGAGGCTAGCATGCTAGGATATCAGAAAGACAATCTCTTGATGGCAGCTCAATTGATTATTAGAAAAAGCTTGTCAATGGGACAAAAAGTGAACACTAGGTCAAGTATACGCTCCAGCACCTGGGTAGGAAAACAAACAAGGAGCATAAAAAGACAGAATACAACGTGCAGGGAGAAGGTTACATGGCATAAATCCCAGGGGGCTCAGAGGGCTCACCTGTCTGAATGCAGCTCACTGGGCAGAGACGCCGGTCCCACTCCGGATCAGTTGGGCCGTAATGGTGGAAGAGGCATGTATAAATACAGCCAATCTGAGACAATTAGGGTTGGACACGGGGGCGTGGTAATGTCTGCTCCAACATTATGCAAGTGCAGATATTCAAGGGCTCCTCTGAAAAGAGTGTGCCCAGTCTGCCTGTTAGGGAATGAGGCGAAAATACGGGTGCTCCATGGATGGTGCATGCCAATACAGTAATTGGAAGACAGCAAATGAAACAAGCAGCATGTGCTGCACGCCCTTCACGCACACCGGCTTCTTGCACATGCGCCGCTGCCATGTTTATGTCAGGCAGAGACATGCAAGACAAAGAAAAAGTCTGAAAAGTGCGGACGAAAACTGTTGTTGGTGACCGCTGCTTCCGGACTACACGGAAGTCAGTTGGACATTAACAACCAGTCAAAACAAAGGTAACAAAAGCAATACCAACATTCAGCACATGGCAAGCGGCAGGCGAAACTACCGGCTGCTTTCCAACATATAGAGATTACTTTATGTCTCACTGAGACAGCGCATGCGCTGCCTAGGTGAGATCTAAAAAAGAATAGCTCCCCTTCAATCATTTTCCAGCTTTCCTTTTCCCATGTTATGCACTCTCCTCCTTATTAGCTTTCCCTACTCTCTGTTCTCACCCTTCTCTCGCCTTCCTCCCAACCTTCCCATCATGCCACATAATTCCAGTCAGCATAATTTTCACTCAACGTCACACAGTTCCATGCTATGCAATTCCACTCCACACATTACCATTCCACACCACATAATTCAGCAACACACCACAGAATTCAACTCAACAACACAATTACCCAACACACCACATACATTCAATACACATCACAGAATACCACATCATGCCACAAAATTCAGCAACATACCACAGTATGAAACTCCACAACATACCACTACACAGCACAAAATACCACTCCACATAATTAAACTCCATAACACACAATCCCACTCCACATAATTCCAGTGCACTCAAAACCACATAATGACTACCCACAGAATTCCACTGCACACCATGCCACATAAGTCATTTACACACATCCACTCCACACCACACAATTCCACACCACACAATTCCACAACTAACAATTCCAACCCAACCCACATAATTCCACTCCAAATCACAAACATCTACTCCACTCCACTCCACAACACATTGGTAAAAAACAGTGTCATTTATAACGCCAATAGCTCTTACTCTCACAAAAATCCTTTTGGTGTCGCTATAGTGAAAACATTTTTAATAGGGTCGTTCAGTTGAACATAATGTCATCATATTTTTAGCTTCCAGTAGTCAGATGCGCGCTCCTGCCCGGAGATGAAAGTGGCTTACAAATGTGAACATTCCTCAGCCATCTGCTTCACAGGAGACTATGCGGGCTCTCCTGGGCCACCTCCAGGAGATACTTGAAGATGTCGTACACAATGGTCCTTCTGAATTAAAGGCCACATAGCTTCTCTAACATCAGGGAAAGGAGAACCCTAGCAGTTTCATAAGAAGAAGTCAATAGCCTGATCTCTGTTGGCAATACACAGCCGTAGAGTAAAAGGCTTTTTGTGCAGCCAGTTGGCCTCCTATTGTATTCTCTTAAAGCAAATAAAAATGAAAATCCTATTTTTTTATTGTAAAGTTTTTGCTACAGCGCTCTAGAGCTTGGATGAGTGATAGTGCGTTTCAAAATAAAGAGTAATAACAAGATTAGAACTTGTTCCAGTTTGGAGTGGCTGACGAATCAGACACACTTCCATGCCACACACCCTTTCAATGACATATGGCTTCAGCCTGGGAGCCATGCACTTACGTCATTTGTATTTGTTTACATACAACAGAAGACTTGATGCTTGTGCAATTTAAGCTTCCAGCTTCTTCTCGCACTCATAAGTTATATTGTGTAATACACCCAGGGACAGGCTGGCTTTCACGTACATCCATGCTACCTTCCTGTACCTCCTCGCTCTGTGCACTGGTCCACCTCTCTCCTCTTCCCTGGGTGCCCCTTCCATGCATTCCTTTCACTCTCTCGTACTCTCTCTCTTGCTCTCTCATACACTCTTCCCACCTCTCTCATATTGGTTCACTTCAGATTTTCGAGTATAGTTTATTCCCTGTACCTATTCAAGATTTATGTCCCTCAAACCCATGCTCTCCTCCTCTTCTTGGGGTGTTCTCTTCGTACAAAGGCACACCCTCTTTATGCGTCTGTGCCCTGCTCTCCCCTTCTTTCTCTCTTTCTCACCCACTGTTTCGGCTCCTCTGTCTGGAGTTCATTCACCAATCGGTGCACAAACTACCTATCCCTCTCTATCTTCCTTTCTATCTATTCTAAGCAGTGCTCACCACTATCTACTCACCTTGCCATGTAATTCCGTTACACAAATGCACTACACACCACACAATTCCACAACTAACAATTCCACTATAAACAATTTCAATTCAACCCACATAATTCCACTCCAAACCATATGCATCCACACCACTACAAACCAAAACACATAGATAAAAGACATTGTCATTTACATCACCAATGGCTCTAACTCTCACCAATGCTCCAGACTCCATTGCAAAAGCTTGTTCAGTTTGCAATTTGTCAATGTTGCTTTTTAGGGAGAACCTTCCTTCATTTCCAGTGGTTTTTGAAACCTTATGTATGGTAAAATTCCTAGTGTCACTAAACCAGTTTGCAGTTAAACAGTTTGCTACCACTGGGCCAATTGCAAAATTGCTAGGACATTTTGTAGAAGCCTAAGCTTATATATTTCCAGCTTGATGCCTTTGCTGTGACATTGATTTCCTTCGGAAATCCTTCATGAATTATTCCTTTCTAATGTTGTCTAGAAAGAAATTCTCAGTGTGTTTATTAAATGTAATTTTCATTTGTTTAATTTAATCTTTCTAGAGGTCATTTTTCTTTTCTTAAATCTGATATTTGTGATTTCTTTTGCTCTTATTTTGTTCCTCGTTGGCATGAACTTTGTCATTCCTCAATTTCTCATTCATTAATTTTCCATACTGTTTCTTTCTTTTGTCGCGAAGTTGTCTTTGGTGAAAGCAAATTGATGAACATTTTGCTGATATGTGGAATTTAAAGAATGGCTTCACTGCCCCTCCCCTTGCTTCCATTAATGTAAATATCTTTTGACTTAGGTACTCCACAAAGTCCAGTTATTTTGCAGTCTTTGTACACTCCCTTATCATAGCTCTGTCCTATTCAAAATTCGTGAGGCTTGAATTTCCAAGTGGGTGCTGGTCAGAAGTTCCAGTGTTTCAAAAAGGGGGGCACTCACTTCTTCACCATTTTTCAGAGGGAATTTGTGATTATTATCTATTATTCTGTTGATAATATCTCTGTTATGAATGCAGCTGTAGTAGTGTCAGTATTTACTAAACCTGTCTGCTCATCTGGTATATCTAGAGCTGCTGAGAAATCTAGGAACAGGACATATGCCACTAATAGAAGATTAAGTATTCTTGAAATTTCATGGACCTCAGATTCCACTATGAAATGTTGTACTGGTTGTGGCTGAAACTTTACTTTCTGGTTTGAAGTGAACATGGATACATCAGGCTCTAGAGATATCAGCTCATCCACCCCAGTACACCCTGCTCTGGTCAGACATTGGTTTTGTCTGTGAACTTGTCATTGGCTGTAACAATATCTTTAACCTTTACCTTTTTTGACCTTCTCTTGGGCCATATCTCCTCTTGTGGATGATTTGATTGCTGGTCAGTGATTTGCTTTATGAACTGTTTCCTGGTTATTCAGCTATTGAACTTTATTTTATATAATGGGGTAGCCCAGTTTTCTTTGTTAGATAAGTAGGACATTTAGACTGCCCCAACTGGTGTTTTATTAGTTATATTGTTTTATTGCTTATTGCAAATATTCAGCTTTCTTTAATTTCTCCTGAAGTGAAGGATATGGTATTGCAGTAGATGATGGGTGTGCCTTGCTTTCCATCTTAGGTTGTGCTATCCAACAAAATGGTGTTGTCGTTTTGTGCAAGTAAATCACTTGCACCCCCCGCGGCCTCTCCATCCAATTGAACAATGCCGGCTCTTCCATAATTTCTTGTTTTGTTTTGTTGTTTAACTTTACATTACTTTGCGGAGGTAGTCTTAATCATTGACTTATCATGGAAGAGGCCCAAGAAACTTCCTTCTTATAAACTGTCTTTTGATATGAATTTAGGAACAGAAGGGGATATATGGACGTCGATATGATATGATTCCCTGAAGAGTGTCCTTAATTGCTGCCTTCCTTCTTAGTACACCTTTGGAAAATTTGCAGGAAAGCACTGAGCTGCTCAATGCGGAGTAGAGAGAGGGAGGATGGGATAAGGGACAAAGGTATCAACCAGTCTTTCCCAGCCTTTCCCAGGCCGCGGCAGAGAGTTACTGGCCACCTGCTGAATAGAACCTCCAGCCTCACCCTCCAACCGCAGACTTCAACTCAGTGGCCTCCAGCCACCAAACTCCTAAAGAAGTCCTCAACCAGTTCTAGTTCCAGGGTCTCTATTATGTGGTTCTCACATATATGACGTGTTTAGGCTGTCTTGTTTTCAGTGGTTTTTTTATGGATTTAAGTGGTGTTATCACAGTGTTTTTCAAACCTTTTGAAACAAAAACTTGTTGGTGTTTATTCAGCTATCTAAACCCCCAAATAAACAAAACTCTGTTTCCCCAGTGTTCCCCAAACATGTTTTTGTCAGTGATTGTTATAAAGCACATATTTAATTTAAAAGACAAGTAGTGCAAGTTACGTACTGTCTTCCAATTGGAAACATGTTCAGTGGAGTTATGGTTGTCTATCTTATGCATAGAAAGTCTGTCTTTGCACTCTCACTCACATTGCAATACCCTTTTTCACATTTCACTACCTCTCACATCACTCTGTCAGGTCTCTGTCTACTTTACAGGTCCTACACTCAGCAGCCCGTTTCATCCATGGGGCTAAAAGAAGCGACCACATCACACCGCTGCTATCGGCCCTGCGCTGGCTTCCCATCGAGGCTAGAGCTATCTACAAGACTGCCTGTATCACCCACAAAAAGTCCACATTTGTAAAGCGCACAATCACCCGTAAGGGTCTCTAGGCGCTGGGGGCCGTCGGGAAGATTAAGCGAGCTATTGCCCAGAGTCACATGGTGCTGGGCTAACCTGCCGCCGGAGCCGGGGATCGAACCGTGGTCCCCAGATTCCAGCGTCAGTCGCCCTGGCCGCGGCGCCACACCTCTTCCTAGCATTGCACTCCTCCTCTCCTCACTACCTGTCGATTAAACTGAAACTCTCTGGAGGCTCTAGACCATCTCGGAATGCGGAAAATCTTCTGCTTGAACCCCCCACTTTCAAGAAGGAAAGATCGATGGCCCAATCCTTTTCAGGCAACGCAGTGAGAATCTGGAATTCCCTCCCGCCTCAGCTCCGGACTACCTCCTCTTCTCAGGCCTTCAAACGGGACCTTAAAGTTCTCCTCCTACAAAGACACCTCCAAGTCTAACTCACACCCTTGCCTTCGTTTGAAGGAAGACCTCCCATTACTGGAAAGTCCTTTGGCCAGGATTATGGTCTTCCTCCCCAGTGTGTTCTGGTAGTTTAAATGTTTAGTAATATCCCAATACCTGTGTATGGTACCCTTTTGGAACTTGCACACGTCACTTTTGTTTTGTAACACACTGTTTGCTACCTCACACATTTGTTTGTTTTAGATTCTTGCACAAGTGCCTCCATTGCCTACGTAACGTTTGTTCTTGTGATGGAGTGTCTGCCTTTTATTGCAGTATTATACTTCTACTTGTATTTTGTACATCTTTGTAACCTGCACCCTTTTCACTTTTTTCTCCTGTAATGCACTGATTGCTGCCTTGTGTATTTTGGTTGCTCACTAGTGTCACTTTTGATCCATGTAACTTATTGTTTGCATTTGTATTTTGTTCCTGTATATCTTATTGATCCTTCTGTGAAGCGCTTTGACACCTTCGGGTAAAGTCCGCGCTATATAAAAGTGCATAAATAAATAAATAAATTAAAAAGTTAAGAATCCTATATGGACTATGGATGGATTAAAAAAGTAAGAATCCTCATTTCAAATGTTTTAATAATAAAATTCCTGCACACAGTTGGGGGCATTCACCTGTTTCTTACTGAATACAATGAGTGGTCAACCTTGTCATCATCAAAGTACCTTGTAAAACCTAAATAACATGTTTTGAATTACATCAGATTAATTTGTAGTCTTGCATTCAAAATAACCTAAAACATGATGCTTTCAGTATAATCACCACTGCTTTTCTGAACTCTTTGCCTGGCTACATTACGGTGTTGCTGCTGTTGTGTGGATAGTCATATCTGCAAAGTATACTCATGGCAAACATCTTACCTTGAGTCATCCCTGACATTTTAACAGATATCACATTGTATGCTGGGTCTTGAAATGCTGCTGTTAACATTGAAACTATGGGCTCAATAAAATGCTGTTGGGTAAAAGGCCAGAACCAGCTAAAGGTATCACTCATAACAATGGGACACCTTGCAGCTATGCATTTTATGCATAGCTGCAAGGTAAGTGGAAAATCTTGTGTCATGTTTTCACAACTATCCCATGTGCATGGTAACAGCACTCTTTTAATCGGTACTTGCCATTACACCTTGCATTGAATCTTTAAAGCCTGGGGTGTTTGGTAGGTGTCTTATTACCAATATGGCTTGTTAGAAAAGGAGGTTGATGTATCAAAGGGCTTTACACAATTAGATGCCTGTGGGTAATCATGATAGTACATATTGACCAAGATTATTATGAGCCAGCCATTTCACCAATCAATGAAATAATAAAACACTGCTAAAAGCTCAATTATGACTTTAATATTCACAGATAGTTTCTCTACAATGTATAAAATAATTTGCTCACAACTAAAAACATGCTTCTAACTTTTGCACCTTTAACCAAGAACATAAAACTGGAGGAAACAAAAGGAAGAAGAAACCATATTTTTGTGACATCCCTAAACAAGAAAACTCAATTCGAAATTAATTTTAGACCAATCTTTCTTGTTGCTACTTTGTATAAGAACGATACATTGTGTTGGCCCCTTCAGAAAGAAATAAAAGTACCTCATTCTCTCTCACTTTACTTTCTTTGAATGGCATTTTAATTTGTGATTGTACAGGTGTTTCTCAGTGTTTATGCGATTACACTGATGAGGGCTGATTCCCTTTTGGTGGGCTTCTATCAGCTATTATTTTTTAAAGCAGAAACAGGATAGTCTAGATAGGTTTTAGCACCCAATTCGACACAATTATGGACAAAGGTGTAAAGCAGATGTACTATGAGCATTGCCAAGGCCTAACCCCCACATTTGTCCACTCTTACCCAACTACACAGACAGGAAGGGCTCCTATGTTCCTCTATGAATCAAGCTGACTAGTTTGCAATTATTGCAGTTGCTGCAGTTATTGGATGTTATCACTGATCATGATGGGGTTGCAGTGAAATTGAGAGATGCAATTTGGACCTCAAAGGCTGTGCCCATAAGAGACTATTGCCCCTTCCTGGTGGAAAAAGTAGGTTTCCCAGGTGATTCATATTGTACCCCAATAAATGGTAGCTGGAGAAGCACAGGGAGAGAACGCTAAGGTAGCAAGCTGCGTCTGGCACTAAATTGATTGCTTCTGCACATGCTCTGGTGTTTCCTGACATGCTGGATGCCCCACATACTGGCAGACAGTGTCAGTGATCCTGTGGCAGATGGTGCTATTTAAAAGTGTGGGGCATAAAAGTTAGGAATGACTTTTATCTAGTGAACAAGCAAAGCGAGCGAGTGAACTTGACTGACAAATATAGGGTTTCTCTGAGAGCTTTCTGTTATTGCATCCAGATATAGAATACAGCAACTGACATACACCTAAAAGCTACCAGGACTGTTGGCTTTGTCAATGATTTTGTTGTAAATAATTAACATTGTAAATGTTAGACCTGGCATCTTTGGCGTGGTTTCCCCTATCTTTTTGCCTCTACCTCCTGTATTTTTGATGCTGTGCTGGATTTCGTTTTTGCTGGTTTAGATGCTTTGGACACTCTGCCACTGCTGACCAGTGCCAGAGTGTAAGTGCTCCCTGTGTAAATTGTTATTCTGATTGAATATACATGTTTGGCATATTTGTATCACCATGAAGTCCCTAGTAAAGTGCACTGGGTGTGCCAGGGCTGGTGATGACAAATGCTACTAGTGGGCCTGCAGCACTGATTGTGCCACCTACATGAGTAGCTCTAAAATGGTGTCTCAGGCCTGCCACTGCAGTGCCTATGGGCAGTTTAGAACTGCCATGTCCTCCTGGTCAGTGTCCCCACTGACCAGGCCTAACCCTTCCCTTTTTGTGCACATCAGTCACCCCTATGGAAGGCCCAAGGTACCCCCCTGGGCAGGGTGCAGTGTATGTAAAAGGTAGAGCATGTACTGGTGCAGGTAACATGTTCTGGTAGTGAATTACAGCCATTTTCGTTTTTCACTATTGTAAGGCTATCTTGCTCCATAGATTAACATGGGGGATGCTGGCTACAGTGGTTAACAGCATTTCTTCCCATAGGAACAAGATAGGACATAAGTATCTAGTATCCCTGAACTCAGAATTTAATAACACATCTTTTAGGAAAGGTTGTTTTTAAATCCTGTGTTTGAGAACAGCACTTTTAGAAAGTTGCTGTTCTCTTGTCTGAACCTTCTGTGTGCCTGGGCCTGTTTGTGTATTGACTGTCTGGTTTGTGAGTGACAGGGGCTGGGGAACTCCCCGGCAGGATGGATGAGTCAGCACTAGGCTGAATGACTTGAGTGGTGGGAGGAGTTAGCACCTGGGCTGAATAGGGCTGTGCCTGCCTTCCACAATGCTGGCTCCACCCCCCTGCTGGGCGGCTGAGGACCCTGCCCCTCACTCTGAAAGGAAAGATGCAGCCACCAAAACAAAGTGCTCAGGATCCACCCAGAACTGGTTCAGACCGGGCACAGGGCCCACATGCACCAAGAGAACAAAGACTTTAGGGGTATAAGTACAGGACCCCTGACAACAGAAAATTAGATCATCCTGGAAATCAAGAAGGAACCTCTGCCAAGGAGAAAGCTGACTCTGAAGAAGGAAGATTGTCCTGCTGTTGCTCTGCTGGACTGACCTGCTGTTGCTTTGCTGCCAAGGAGAGGGGAAGGACTTTGCTGTGAGCTGTGTCCCCTGTCTTGAAAGGAATCTCCAAGGGCCTGAGAAGAGCTGGCTCCCTGTTTTGAAGTCCCAGGAACAAAAGGACTTCACCCCCAGCTTCCCTGAACTCTGCTGAGTGAGTTCTGTCCCTCCTAGAGTGCTTGATCCAGTTGTGGGGCCTCTGGAGGTTGGACCTGTGCTGGGAAGCTTAAGACTAAAGCTTGAGAGACTTTTGAAATTGAAAAGTGTCGCATCGCTCGCTTGCGGAGCGCATCCCCGACAGTGCGAGAAGTTTCCCGCCGCTACGGAGGTCGAGATCGTCGCAGCGCCTGACGCCGCTGCCAGAGACGCCGCATCCTCCGTTTGCGGGACGCACCAGACCGGTGCGGGAGAATCGAACATCGCTGCGAGTATCGTCGCAGAGCCTGTCGTCGCTGGGTGAGAACGCCGCACCGCTTGCTTGCGGACCGCATCACGTCGCTGCGAGTGTCGTCGCAGAATCATCGCATCGAGTAGCTGCGAGAGAAAGGATCGCCGCTGGACCGCGCATCGTCGCCCCGGAGATCGTCGCAGCACCTACGAGATCGTCGCATCGTGCCTTTGCGAGAACAGACTTCCTACGGAACCTACGCACCGGAATCCATACAAGTGGCCTTCCTCCCCATACAGACCGGATTCGTCGCAACACGCCCGCTGCTGCAGCGGGGCTGTCGCATCGCCTCCCCAGGGTCTCAGGAGCAACGCATCGCTTGTTTTCCACCGCACCAGCTTCTGCTTTTGGAACTTTGTTGCAACTAAAGGTACTGTGAGTAAACGTGACGCAACTGTGAACTTTTCACGCAACCGTGGTTCATTTTACCGCAACTTGAAGAATTTTAACGCAACCTTAAGAACTCTTTTTGAAACCATATTTGAACTGTGTATGTTGGATTTTTATCGTTTTGGTCTTGTGTAGTTTTAGAATAAATACCTTTATTTTTCTAAACTGTTGTGGAATCAGTTTGTGGTGTTTTCACTGTGTTACTGTGAGTGTTGGTACAAATACTTTACGCATTGCCTCTGATTAGCCTAGACTGCTCAGGCCAAGCTACCTAGAGGGCGAGCAGGGGTTATCTCAGAGAGTTATCTCCTTGTCCTGACTAGAAGCAAGGGTCCCTATTTGGACAGTGGTACCTACCTCTGCCAACTAGAGACCCCCAGATCTAACATTGGTGGTCAGGCGGTGGGATTTGAACTTGTATTTGTACTTGACCCACAGTAATTGGTGTACATCACTAGTGAGTGCAGACCACTACGCCACCGCATACTACTGGTTTTTGGTTTTGATTTTTCTATTTTTGAGTAACACTTCAACACATCATGTCTGTGCATGGGAAGGCACCCAGTAAAGAGGCAGAAGTAGAGATGGAGTTTGCCATTGGAGATTTGTATTCATACAAAGTTGAGCAACTTAGGAAATTCTGCCTTGAGTTTGAGTGCCCCATAAAAAGCGCCTACAGAAAGGAGGAGCTGCAGAAAATCTTGATGGCCCATTGGGAGGCACAAGAGGGAGAAGATGATGTGGATGTAGAAAATGGTTTTCAAATCAAAGATCTGCCAGTGGGCAGAGTAGGCTCAGGAGCTGGCAGCAACCACTCCGGTAGGGGCCTCACCCCAGAAGAGTTACAAGAAAATCAGAGAGTAAGAGAATACGAATTGGAAGTCATGAAAATGAGAATGCAAATGAAGCAATTTGAAATGGATAAAGAGAGAGAAAAGGCGGCGGAGGAGAGCAAAAGTGCCCGCGCCTTAGAAGAGAAGAAATTGCTTTTGGCTCATGAGTTGAGCATGAGAGAACTGGATCTTAAAGCCAAGGAGGTGGATGCCAGTTCTAATGGTGGCAGCGCGCAGCCAGTGCATGGGGGTAAAGTATATATTCCCAAGGACCTGGTACAGAATTACCATAGGGGTGAGGATATTTATGCCTGGTTCACTTCGTATGAAATTGCATTGAAGATGAATGGTGTGCCTGATCAGCATTGGGGGGCGGGCCTGTGGAAACATTTTGAGGCATCTGGGAGGAGTGCTCTAGAGCCCTTAGAATTAGCAGGTGCCATGACCTACCCCAATATGAAGGAGGCCTTATGTCTCAGGTATGGCCTTACCCCAGAGCAGTACAGACTGCAGTTTAGGAACTCCAAGAAGAAAGAGTCTGAGACTTGGATGGAGTGTGTGAATTTGTACTCGCGTGCACTGGAAGGTTGGATGAAGGGCAGTAAAGTAACTGATTTTAAGGGGTTGTTGCATTTAATCAGTTGGGAGCACTTGAGTAGTCTTTGTGTTCCAGAGCTGCGCCAGCATCTTTTAGACAGCAAGCTGACAGACCCCATTGAGCTTGCTAAGGAGGCGGACCGCTGGACCAGTACCAGGGTCCACAGAGGAATTGTGGGTACCACAGCCAAAGGTGGGCAGGGTCCCCAGCAGAAGAGTGGGGGGGACAAGGGTAACCAAAAGGAGTTCTCAGAAGGGCCCCAAAATAGTTCCCAGGGAAAGGAATCCCAAACCCCCAAACCTAAGCAGCCATGGCCCTCTAAGGGCAGGCGGGACAATAAAGACAACAGGGGCCCACCTACCTGCTATCACTGCAATGAGGTGGGCCACATAGCTCCAAAATGTCCCAAGAAGAAGCAAGCACCCACTGGTGCCCCCACCCCAGCGTTAGCTAGTGTAGCTTTGGGAGGGGATTTGGTTTCTAGTGATTGGGGGGAGTTAGCGGTTATGACCCTTGTCTCTCTAGGAGACCAAGAGATGGTCCAGGAAACCTTACTGCCCTCTAACACTAAGAAATATGGGCAGAAGGTGACCATCAATGGGAGGGAGGTTGAGGCTTTGAGAGACACAGGAGCCAGCGTGACATCCGTGAGGTGTCAGTGGGTGTCTGAAGAGCAAATCATCCCTGGTGTACTCCGCCCTGTAGTGGCAGCTGACAGTTCAGTGCGCCTCTGCAAGCTGGCGAAAGTTCCCTTTGCATGGGGAGGAGTCTCTGGTCTTTTGGAGGTAGTTGTCAGTGATGCCTTGCCTGTAGACTGTCTGTTAGGTAACGACCTGGAGAGTTCTCCATGGAAGGATGTAGAACACAGAACTCACTTGGAGATGTTGGGTCTGCCTGCGTGGATCTGTGTGACCACGCGTGCTATGGCAGCCAGTAAGGGTGATTCAGCAGAACTGGAGCCTGAAACAGTGGCCCAGAGACCTGCCAGGAGAGGAAGAGGCCGAGGGCGCGGGAAACCAGCCCCAGCCGTTCCCACGGTCCAGGAAGGAGCAGAACCTGAGGGGGATGCCCTGGAACCTACAGGGGAACAGGTAGCCGAACTGGGAGAATTGCCTGAGCTGACCCATTGGCAGCAAGAAGGTGGTCCCTCCAGGGAGGAATTCTGCCAGGCGCAGAAAGAATGCCCTTCCCTCGAGGGTCTGCGGCAACAGGCTGTAGACCAGGCAGCAGGTGGAGCAGCCAGAGATCACTTTATCTACTGGGAAGAGGACTTGTTGTATAGTGAGCCTAAGTTTGCTGAGCCCGGTGCAGCCCGTGTGCTGGTGGTACCCGAGCGCTTCAGGAACTTCCTAATGGGTCTGGCTCATGACGTGCCTCTTGCAGGACATCTGGGGCA
Source organism: Lissotriton helveticus (assembly GCF_964261635.1). Classification (NCBI taxonomy): domain Eukaryota; kingdom Metazoa; phylum Chordata; class Amphibia; order Caudata; family Salamandridae; genus Lissotriton; species Lissotriton helveticus. The sequence goes on from NC_136068.1 coordinate 730,783,465, forward strand.
AGACAAGACCCTAAACCGGCTTGTCACCCACTTTCACTGGCCCCAGATGAGAAAGCACGTTGGTTCCTTTTGCAGATCTTGCCAAACCTGTCAAGCCAGTGGCAAGACTGGAATGAAGCTGAAGGCCCCCCTTCAGCCCTTCCCAGTGGTGAGCACCCCTTTCGAGCGGGTGGGCATAGACATCGTAGGGCCCCTGGATCCCAAGACAGCCTTAGGCAACAGGTTCATCCTGGTCTTGGTGGACCATGCCACTCGGTACCCGGAAGCAGTCCCTCTCCGGACAATCACAGCACCCGTGGTGGGCCGTGCATTGATGGGGATCTTTTCCCGTGTGGGGTTCCCCAGAGAGGTGGTCTCCGACCGGGGTACCAACTTCATCTCTAGGTATATGAAGTCTCTGTGGGAGGAGTGTGGGGTAACTTATAAGTTCACCACTCCTTACCACCCGCAAGGAAATGGGTTGGTTGAAAGGTTCAACCGGACCCTGAAAGGTATGATTATGGGCCTAGCGGAGCCCATGAGACGTAAGTGGGACGTCTTGTTACCATGCCTGTTGTTTGCCTACCGGGAGGTGCCTCAGAAGTCCTTAGGGTTCAGTCCCTTCGAACTCCTGTATGGCCACCCTGTTAGAGGACCTCTCTCACTGGTGAAGGAGGGTTGGGAAAAGTCCCGTGGGAAAACCCCCCAGGATGTGTTCAGCTATGTGCTGGCCATCCGCAACCAGACACAACGCTTCAGGAAGCTCGCTCAGGCGAACCTGGAAGCAAGCCAGGAAGAAATGAAGAGATGGTATGACCAGAATACCACTCTGGTCGAATTTCAACCTGGGCAGGAAGTGTGGGTGATGGCACCAGTGGAGCCTTGTGCGCTCCAAGACAAGTGGACTGGGCCATATGAGGTGGTGGAAAGGAAGAGCGAGGTAACCTACCTGGTTGACATGAAGACTCCCAGGCAGCCCCTGAGAGTCTTGCACGTGAACCGCCTCAAACCCCACTTTAAGAGGTCTGAAGTAACCATGCTCCTGGCTACAGATGCAGGAATGGAAGAGGATAGTGATCCTCTCCCTGACCTCCTGGCAGTTAAGGAGCAAGATGGGTCAGTGGATGGTGTGGTCCTCTCGCCCACCCTGACCCCAGAACAGCAGAGTGACTGTCGCCAAGTGTTGGGTCAGTTTTCCTCCCTGTTCTCCCTGACCCCAGGAGTCACCAACTGGTGCGTCCATGATGTGGACACTGGAGATAGTCTGCCTGTGAAACAGAAATTTTACAGGGTAGCTGACAAGGTCAGGGCCAGCATCAAGGAAGAGGTTTCCAAGATGTTGGCGCTAGGGGTGATTGAGCCCTCCAGCAGCCCCTGGGCTAGCCCAGTGGTCTTGGTCCCCAAGAAAGCTGCTACCCCCGGTGGCCCCACAGAACTCCGGTTTTGCGTGGACTACCGTGGGCTCAATGCGGTCACGAAGACTGACGCACACCCCATCCCCAGAGCTGATGAGCTCGTGGATCGGTTAGGAGCTGCCCGCTACCTCAGTACATTTGATTTGACTTCGGGGTACTGGCAGATTGCCTTAACTGATGGGGCCAAAGAGAGGTCTGCATTTTCAACGCCAGAGGGGCACTTCCAGTTCCGTGTCATGCCCTTTGGGTTGAAGAATGCCCCTGCCACATTCCAGAGGCTGGTTAACCAGGTACTGACCGGGCTGGAGGAATTCAGCGCCGCATACCTGGATGACATTGCTGTGTTCAGCTCCACGTGGGAGGAACATCTGCAACACCTCTGCGAAGTGTTGAAGGCTCTGCAAAGGGCAGGCCTCACTATCAAGGCCAGCAAGTGCCAGATAGGGCAGGGATCTGTGGTGTATTTGGGACACCAGGTGGGGAGCGGCCAGGTGGCGCCCCTACAGGCCAAGATTGATACCATTCTGGCTTGGGAGCCCCCCAAGACCCAGACAGAGGTGAGAGCCTTTTTAGGACTCACCGGGTATTACAGGCGTTTTGTCAAGGGCTACGGCACCATTGTCGCCCCTTTGACAGAACTCACTTCCAAGAAGTTGCCCAAAAGAGTTGACTGGACTGACGCCTGCCAAACTGCTTTTGAAACCCTGAAAACTGCTATGTGCACAGCGCCGGTGCTCAAGGCACCTGACTTTTCTCGTGAGTTCATAGTTCAGACAGACGCTTCAGAGCATGGTGTGGGAGCAGTACTCTCACAGATCACTGAGGAGGGAGGAGACCAGCCGGTAGCCTTCATTAGCAGGAGACTACTCCCCAGGGAACAGAGGTGGAGTGCGATTGAGAGAGAAGCATTTGCTGTGGTCTGGGCTCTGAAAAAGTTGAGGCCCTACCTGTTTGGGACTCACTTCCGTGTTCAGACCGACCACAGGCCCCTCAGATGGTTAATGCATATGAGGGGTGAGAACCCAAAGCTGTTGAGGTGGTCCATCTCCCTACAGGGAATGGACTTTACGGTGGAACACCGCCCTGGTACGGAACACGCCAACGCTGATGGTCTGTCCAGGTTTTTCCGCCTTAGTGAAGAGAACTCCCAAGAGGGTGGGTAGTTCTCCCCATTTTCAGCTGGAGGGGACACGTGTTAGACCTGGCATCTTTGGCGTGGTTTCCCCTATCTTTTTGCCTCTACCTCCTGTATTTTTGATGCTGTGCTGGATTTCGTTTTTGCTGGTTTAGATGCTTTGGACACTCTGCCACTGCTGACCAGTGCCAGAGTGTAAGTGCTCCCTGTGTAAATTGTTATTCTGATTGAATATACATGTTTGGCATATTTGTATCACCATGAAGTCCCTAGTAAAGTGCACTGGGTGTGCCAGGGCTGGTGATGACAAATGCTACTAGTGGGCCTGCAGCACTGATTGTGCCACCTACATGAGTAGCTCTAAAATGGTGTCTCAGGCCTGCCACTGCAGTGCCTATGGGCAGTTTAGAACTGCCATGTCCTCCTGGTCAGTGTCCCCACTGACCAGGCCTAACCCTTCCCTTTTTGTGCACATCAGTCACCCCTATGGAAGGCCCAAGGTACCCCCCTGGGCAGGGTGCAGTGTATGTAAAAGGTAGAGCATGTACTGGTGCAGGTAACATGTTCTGGTAGTGAATTACAGCCATTTTCGTTTTTCACTATTGTAAGGCTATCTTGCTCCATAGATTAACATGGGGGATGCTGGCTACAGTGGTTAACAGCATTTCTTCCCATAGGAACAAGATAGGACATAAGTATCTAGTATCCCTGAACTCAGAATTTAATAACACATCTTTTAGGAAAGGTTGTTTTTAAATCCTGTGTTTGAGAACAGCACTTTTAGAAAGTTGCTGTTCTCTTGTCTGAACCTTCTGTGTGCCTGGGCCTGTTTGTGTATTGACTGTCTGGTTTGTGAGTGACAGGGGCTGGGGAACTCCCCGGCAGGATGGATGAGTCAGCACTAGGCTGAATGACTTGAGTGGTGGGAGGAGTTAGCACCTGGGCTGAATAGGGCTGTGCCTGCCTTCCACAATGCTGGCTCCACCCCCCTGCTGGGCGGCTGAGGACCCTGCCCCTCACTCTGAAAGGAAAGATGCAGCCACCAAAACAAAGTGCTCAGGATCCACCCAGAACTGGTTCAGACCGGGCACAGGGCCCACATGCACCAAGAGAACAAAGACTTTAGGGGTATAAGTACAGGACCCCTGACAACAGAAAATTAGATCATCCTGGAAATCAAGAAGGAACCTCTGCCAAGGAGAAAGCTGACTCTGAAGAAGGAAGATTGTCCTGCTGTTGCTCTGCTGGACTGACCTGCTGTTGCTTTGCTGCCAAGGAGAGGGGAAGGACTTTGCTGTGAGCTGTGTCCCCTGTCTTGAAAGGAATCTCCAAGGGCCTGAGAAGAGCTGGCTCCCTGTTTTGAAGTCCCAGGAACAAAAGGACTTCACCCCCAGCTTCCCTGAACTCTGCTGAGTGAGTTCTGTCCCTCCTAGAGTGCTTGATCCAGTTGTGGGGCCTCTGGAGGTTGGACCTGTGCTGGGAAGCTTAAGACTAAAGCTTGAGAGACTTTTGAAATTGAAAAGTGTCGCATCGCTCGCTTGCGGAGCGCATCCCCGACAGTGCGAGAAGTTTCCCGCCGCTACGGAGGTCGAGATCGTCGCAGCGCCTGACGCCGCTGCCAGAGACGCCGCATCCTCCGTTTGCGGGACGCACCAGACCGGTGCGGGAGAATCGAACATCGCTGCGAGTATCGTCGCAGAGCCTGTCGTCGCTGGGTGAGAACGCCGCACCGCTTGCTTGCGGACCGCATCACGTCGCTGCGAGTGTCGTCGCAGAATCATCGCATCGAGTAGCTGCGAGAGAAAGGATCGCCGCTGGACCGCGCATCGTCGCCCCGGAGATCGTCGCAGCACCTACGAGATCGTCGCATCGTGCCTTTGCGAGAACAGACTTCCTACGGAACCTACGCACCGGAATCCATACAAGTGGCCTTCCTCCCCATACAGACCGGATTCGTCGCAACACGCCCGCTGCTGCAGCGGGGCTGTCGCATCGCCTCCCCAGGGTCTCAGGAGCAACGCATCGCTTGTTTTCCACCGCACCAGCTTCTGCTTTTGGAACTTTGTTGCAACTAAAGGTACTGTGAGTAAACGTGACGCAACTGTGAACTTTTCACGCAACCGTGGTTCATTTTACCGCAACTTGAAGAATTTTAACGCAACCTTAAGAACTCTTTTTGAAACCATATTTGAACTGTGTATGTTGGATTTTTATCGTTTTGGTCTTGTGTAGTTTTAGAATAAATACCTTTATTTTTCTAAACTGTTGTGGAATCAGTTTGTGGTGTTTTCACTGTGTTACTGTGAGTGTTGGTACAAATACTTTACGCATTGCCTCTGATTAGCCTAGACTGCTCAGGCCAAGCTACCTAGAGGGCGAGCAGGGGTTATCTCAGAGAGTTATCTCCTTGTCCTGACTAGAAGCAAGGGTCCCTATTTGGACAGTGGTACCTACCTCTGCCAACTAGAGACCCCCAGATCTAACAGTAAATGTTTCAATTCCAAAATTGTGAGCCTGCAAATTAAACATCACTTAGACCTGTAGAAGGTGTATTAGTCTTAAGTTATGTGCACTTTATGTTAAACAGGTATGCCCTTTTCTCTCTCCACATCTCGTCCATCTGCATATCTTACACCTCATCTCTTTCCTTTTCAACACCCTCTTTTCACTCTCTCCATAATGCAATTCCATGCATCTCCTTCACTTCTCCACATCCAAACATACAATGCACTCACTTGCGTGTAAGCACTGCATTTTCTTTTACTTGTAGCGTGTCATTATTTTAAAAACTGTGTACTGCCATCACACACATTTACACAGAATCTCAATTGCAACTGGAATACATGACCATTGCTATATGCACTCTGCAGAGTAGTCAACCGACTGACAGGCATTGTGAGAAATCCAAACTGCTTTCAGCCCAGCAACAGCACCTCCTTTAGGGCAGAAGAGTGTTGCACCCCACTGTGAGCGCAGCAAATGTAAATATAATGGATCCATAACCATTTTATTATACCACCAGTGCTGATACAGCCCGATTATGAGGGTGGGGCCTTTCTTGGTGACTTGCAGCCGGGATGACTCAGCCTTACGTTTGAAGTGCATATGTCGGATTTGCCAGCTGCCTATTGACTGCCAGCCAGACAGGCGCACTTCAGACCTCTCCAACCCGAGCTGTGTTAGACAGCCAGGTGGAGTGCAGACACAGGACTAAAGTCTGGAATGCTGGGTTAGCATGATCCAACCAATCATAGCACTTCTCACATGCTGGTTACTATTATAAACAGCATGAGAGCAGTTCAGGGATTGGTTAGGTTAGTTGACTGTGCTCTGGGGACCCAAGCTCAGAGCCAAAGTCTGAGGTCATGGACTGGAGACAAGATATGGCGAACTGAGGGCGTGCAGTACATAGCTATAGTCATGTATTCCGGGTTGCAATTGACAGAAAAGGATGTTTCTATACAAGAGTAATAGGATGCATGAAAAAGTACACAATCTGGACCTGGAATACATAGATAACACTTTTATGGGATGCAAGACTAAGTAAAACACATGCAATTTAAACAGGAACTAAATCTCTGACCTTAAAATTTGGAATTTCAAATTAAATGTTAAAAGCTTTAACATTTACTTACCTCAATGCAGCGGAATTTTCAACAGTCGCAATGGCTGTGAGGGATGGGTGTGATTTAATATAAAATCAATTTAATGGAATACAATTACTAAGAAAGCATTTCACTAACACTGTTTTATGGATATTTTCAGAATGAATGGCACTTACCATTTCATACAAGACAATTCATAGAATGTATTTTGTTTGAAATTAGCTTTTGTATTCTTAATTTTAAGGTGTGAATACAATGGTTGCAGATCTTACTTTTAGAAACAGGTTTGAAGGAGGTCTGTATTTCAGAGCTTCACTTCAGGGGACATTAGTTCAGATTTATATCTTTTACATCGGCAAACAATTACTACGGATGGTTTTACTTCGCTGACCCCTCACCACCTCTAAACACCATCCATCCCTGGGCGCTCACAATTCCTAAAGACCATCAACCCTGCCCTTCAAAAAGCACCTGCACACCTAAACTCAACCCATCCCTGAATCCTAAAACCCCTCTCAAACCCTAAACTTCACTCATCCCAGAAACCTAACAAACCCTCACCGCACCTAAACTACACCCATCCCTGACCCCAAAAGTATACCCATCGTTGAACACTAAAAGCCCTTTCTACCCCTATACTTCACTCATCCCTGAACCATAAAACACCTCAAAAGCATTAACCTCCACCCATTCCTGAACTGTAAAGACCCCTTTCTATGTCAAAACCCACCCTGTCCCTGAGAGCTTAAAACTCCACCACAACTAAACTCCACCCATCCCTGAACCCTAAAAACCCTAACCACCATTAAACACCGCCCATCCATGACCCCTACAAACCCCTCACCATTCAAAATTCCACTCATCCCTGAATCCTTGGAACCCCTTCATCACCCTAAAATCCACCCAATTCTGAAATCTAAAAACTCTTCACCAACCCTGAACCCTACCCATCACTAAACTGAACCCTAAAAACTCTTCACCAACCCTGACCTCTACCAATCACTAAACCTTAAAATCCCTCACCAACCCTGAACATTCCCCATACATGATCCTAAAACCCCTCAACACCCTTACACCCCACCCATAGTTAACATATCAAAACATCTCACACCTCTAAACTTCACCTATGCCTAAACCCTAAGAACACTCACCACCCTTAAATTTCATCCATTCCTGACACCTTAAAAAAATCACCCTCCCCGCAACACCACCCACTACTGTATTCCAAAAACCCCTTTCTATGCCTGAACTCCACTCAGTCCTTACCTCTAAAAACCCTAGCCACCCCTAAACATTACCCATCCCTGAACCTAAAAAAAACCTCACTAGTTCGATACTCCAGCCAAGTGTAATGTAATTTTGGATTTTACTTAAAATTATCTTTTTTTTTTTTTAAATGTTTTCATTTACTTCTCAATTTATTTGTACTTCCTTAAAATTGTCTTTCCTTAGAATTGATTTTACATGATATGTTTTCCTCCAATTAAGTTTCTCAGCCTAAATTTTTCCATTAATCCACATACATCAGAATGCAAGCCCTTGGTTTTCCATCGGTTGTCTCCAGTCCACAACATCAGACTGTGACTCCAAGCGTGTGGTCCCAGAGCAGAGCCAACTAAACCAACCAATCTAGAAGCCACTCTCATAATTTTTATAGTAAAAAACAGCATGAGAGAAATACCACGGTTGGTTGGAGCAGGCTAACCGAGTGCTCCTTATGAGACTGGGGGCCTGTGTCTGCGCTCCACCCCGCTGTCTAACACTGCTTGAGTAGGATAGGTCTGGAGTGGACAGGCACCAGCGGTATAACAAAATGGGAATAACGCCATTTTATTTAGGTTTGCTGCTCTTGCAGAGGGAGCGACACATCTCCACCCAAAAGGACGAGCCGCTGCTGCTCTAATCCTCGCTTCCAGAAACAGAGGTGTTGTTAGTGAAAGTTTAACTTTTTTCCAGGGTGCAACATCAGTCACACTCATTGAGTGCGTCAACCTGCGGGCACATCAGTGCAAGATGGGTTACTGATCCCATGCTCAGATTTGTATTACGCTTCATGACTGGAACAGTGCTGTCAAGTAGGGATGATGTTGGGACGCAGAGTCAAGACCACAGAAGAGCTTCCCAGTGCCCGCAGCATGATGGTAAGGAACATCAGAATACTGCAAAGGTGAATGCCACACATTACAGCAAGCATATGAATATCATGTTTTAGCATACAGCAGAAGTGGCTTTGGTGTATCGACACACTTCGGAACGCACGTCGCAGATCAGTATAAGGCACATATGTCACATATTACTAAACTGCAAATTGGGGGACGTCATCTCTTCACACTCCAAAAACTGAATATTATGCAATAGCATGTTAAAACCATGGGAATATAACACCAATATTGTTCCAATATGCGAAAAACAATCATCAGCATTCTGCTAGCAAGAGTGTCACATACTAGCATGCTTCATATGTGGGAATGCTCCACCAGCAAACTGTAATTTGTAAATATTACACATCAGCATACTGTAAACTTGGCAATGGCAAATACTATCCTTTTGAAAACAAGTTAATAACAGATCAGCATACTGAAAACGTGCGAATATTAAGGATCAACTTACTGCAAAAGAGGAAATACAATATATCTAGCGTATTGCAAACATGTGAATATCACATATCAGCTTTGTGCACATGTGGTTATGAAGAAGTGTGTGAAGGATGTGTGCATTGGTACTGTACGTCAGTGGCACAGCAAGGATGCCAGGGGCCCAAATGGAAACCTGCAGAACGTGCTCCCTTAGTTAGGAACTGAAATGCAGCCATATTTGGAGACCAGAAAGCCTGTCACACCCCTGGTCATGGTGCCGCTGCACCCGCTGCACTATTGATAGCTGCACTCGTGCTCTGTGCGATGAATTTTTATAGAAGAGTGCACTGGTAATACGCATATTATCTTTCTGCAATATGTGCAGGTGTGCACTGCTATTGAATGCACTCTACCTGCTCAATCTGTGTACAGAAGCTTGTAAAGCCACAAGCTACAACGTTCCAGCACTGCCAGTGCTTAATTTGACTCATTTTAGGGGTCTGGCGCTTATTTTATCCTATCAGACTTTGACACACAGAGAGAAAAGGCAGAAAGAAGGTGGAAGAGAATGACAGAAAAACACTGACAAAGAATGAAAGCTGGGATGAAAAAAAAACTCAGAAAATAAGATAAAGGTGCACAATCTCAGTGAGTGGCACCTGTGACATTCAATCGCTGCAGCCGCAGCCTTTGTGCGAAATGTTGCCCCCAACACTTAGGGGCATATTTGCAAGGGCATTGTGCCACCATAGCATCACTTTTTCCGATGCACTGATGGCGCAATGCCCTACTCCATATTTAGAGAAGGTGGCGCTAAGCCACTTTGCATGGCTTAATGCTGCCATGTAAATATGGCCCTCCTCGCTGCAGTTTTCTGCAGCAAAGGGGCGTGCAATGGGTGCTGCTGTGGGTGTTCCCACGCAACAGCCATTACTTTTTGACACTGCCCCAGATACACAAGGATCTGTAAATCTGAGGCAGTGCCAAACATTATCACATTTCAAAAGGAGGCATTAGAGTAGCACAACAACGATAAATACATGTATTTATCCTTGCTTTTTGCTCTTTCTATGTGTGCTGCATTCTTCAGCACACATAAAAGAAGCTCAACTCCATTAATGATTGTTTTTGTGCCGGAAGGTGTCCCTGCATTCCTGCAGCGCAGGTAACCTTGTACCATGGTGCAAGGGTGAAGGTACTAGGTAGATTTTTTAATGCAAGGGAAAACACAGGGGTGCAACATATTCTTGTAAATACGGCACCCCCTGCATTTTTTAACTGACGCAGCACAACGTAGCTAAATTGCTTGCAGCACCGCGCTGCAGCATTTCATTGTAAATATTATGCCCCTTGTCCTTTACAAAATAACCGCTTTGTATTGACCACATTTTTCATGTCACCTGCATGTGCTGTAGATGAATTGTGTGCACAATGAGGCATGCACAGCTGGTGCCCTTGCTGTATTTGTTCTGCATGTGACAAAAGCTTGATCTGCAGATGTCAGGATTGACCGATTCTTTCTGTGATGGGGGGTAGGGTGCACACTGGCTGCGCCTGCTGCCCATTCTGGACTGTTCTGGGAATGCCTATGGATTTATTGCCCTTTCACATATGCCTGTCCTATACACCTAATTAATGCTTGAAAAATCAGTTTCCCAAAAAAGAATACCTCTTATTCCTTGAGTATCGCAGTGATATATTGGGCCAATATTGCAAGGTGGGTGGAAAAAAAACAGCTTTTGCTCAGTTTGCCACTTGGGGTAAATTTTTTGTAATGCATATGTGTCTGTCAGCTTCGTGTTAAAAAGCACTGTTAAGTTGGTTATGTATAACTAATAACTAGGGATGGACTGAAAACCAAAATCAGTACTGGCTGAAATGTTCATAGCAGAACCACACCTGCAGGAGGCCATGGCTAGAATACAGCATAGTTGGATCTTGGCTTGTCGTTCTCAGTGGCTTAGGAAGGTGGGTGCAGTGGGTGCGGGCCGCCCCGGGTATCATCACTGAGGGGGTGACAAAATGGCGAAAATATGTGTTTTAAACACATATTTTTGCCATTTTGTCAAACCGGGGGTGACAAGAAATTTTCTGCACCGGGTACCACCTGACCTTGCTATGCCACTGGCCGTTCTTATCTGAAGGCTGCCTGTCGCTCGCAGCTTATCAGGGTTAAGCTAGAGTGCAGAATGGTCAATCCAGCCCTCTGTGTAAGGGTTGTCATGGTTGTGTAGGTTTTCTCACATAGAATGTATAATACTTGTACAAATTAAGGATTTTAAGTGAGTTGTACAAATGTTGCCATCTACATGCATATTAGGACTTCCATAATTTTTCAATGGTGAGAGCCCCACATCCAACATCCGTGGACATAAATGGTACTGTTTGCCTATTTATTGAGACTATCCATTCTCAATTTTCTGCAATTCGTGGGTGAATGTTACTAGAACAACACATGTGACACACATCAAATTTCACAATTCTCACAAGACATTTTAGCTCAAACGAACTTTCCCACAAGAAAAGTCTCTGCTGTAGGTGTAAGAAAATAAGGAAATTACCCAATCTACATGTAGCCTGATGATCAGATTCTACGTGAGATTGCACCAGAGCAACAGTAAATACATATGAGTCTAGTTACCTGGCTGCAGCACATCTAGGCCCAAATTTATCAAATTTACATGCAACGACACGCAGCAAGCAACTTTGCTGCACTGCGTGAAAGGGCCGGAATGTGCTGTATTTAACATTACTTGGCACATTCCTACTCTCTGCCTGCACTGGGACACAAACTGCTGCCTAGAGTCTTTGCAGGCACCCCTGCACCATGTCTATTCCTGCACAAAAGGAATTTTCCTTTTTCTATGTGGGCAGCATAATGCAGCCCACATAGGAAAAGGAAAAGATGATCAGAAATAAACATATTTCCCCTCGTTATGCCTCTCCTGAGGAGGTGTAGCATTTTGACGCATTCCCAGGTCTACCATTAATAGTAAATCTGCGAATGTGCCAAAATACATGGATGGATGCTTTGGAACACCCACATTCCACCCATGTAATGCCTCCCTGGGGCAGAGTGACACAAGGCAGCGACTTGCACTGCCTTGCATCACTCCACATTTACCAAGCCCTCTGGATGCAAGGGGATCTCATTGCCCCACCAGCAGTGCACCAAGAGGTACGTTTGCAGAGTTGTGGAAAAAGGGCATGGCCTCCGACCACCTCTCAGCCACCCCACTGTGTGGGGCTTACTGGAGGTAACAGGTGGGCTAGTTAGCCCCTAAGGACCCTCAGGAGCGACGGGAATTTCATCATCCAACCAAGAGCGCACCAGGAGGTGCGTCTGCAGAGTAGTGGAGAAAGGGTTCCAGTAGGTAGTTATAGTTAGGACCGAGTTTCCATAGGATAAGCGTTTTTGACTTGACTATAACTTTGACACAGTTTGACACCATGCGGCCCCCCTCCAGGGCCATATACGGCCCCGGGGACCACCACCTCCCTGGGACCGGCCTTTGATGAACAAAGGAGGGGGGTCACACTGCCCTCCTCATGGAGCCATAGATGGCACTAGGGGCCACCACCCTTCAAGGTCACCTCCTGCTATCTCCCGCAATGCCCACCCTTGGGATATAGCGGTTTGCTTTTGCTTGGCGGGAGCTGTGCCAGCTCACGCCAAGCAAAAGAAAACACTTCGCTTCCAGGAGGTGCTCCTGCTTGCTGGAAGATGAGTTTTCATCTCTTTACCTGCCCGCAAACATGACCAGGTAGGGACCTTGTGATCTTCAAAGGCCCCTTTGAGACCTGCTCTCTACTAACCCGGAGTATGCAGAGTGGTGCTCTGCGGCGTTCCACAGAGTTAAAAAAATAATAAGAGGAACTCCGCTCCGGCCCAGCCCCACAAATGTCTTTTTTAAAAACATTTACCTTGTTTTCTGTCATCTACGGGCCGCCCTCCTCCTCGCCATGGTGTCTCCTTCTTGTCGTCATCTGCCTCCTTGCGTCCCCCTACACATTACATCTTGTGTGAACTGCGCACTGGGTAAGTTCCACATTCCACTTACAGTGGTTATGTTCTAGGGTAAACAGTTGGTGACTGGCTGGCTAGGGATGAGCCACACTTTCACCGCAGGCAATTATTTACTTTAATAAAGCCTTCTACTTACCTATCTTGCTTCTGGAGTGTCGTCCTTCGTGCTTCCAAGACAATGCTATGGAATAGATTCAGACTATAGTTCTTTAGTGCTTACGCTGGTCTGCCACAAATAGTTTAAAAATAGCATAGACTCCACCCTGCATTTGCACTTCCTTTTGTTGAAGAACTGCCTCCTAATCTGCGCCTCTCAGATTGGGCTGTACAATCATTAATACTGTCAATTTAAAGTCTTTTTCAGTGTGTCACATTATTAGAAAATGATTTACGATTGGTGCCGAAGATGCCTTTGTTTTTATCAAAGATTTATGCAGAACAATTCTTTGTCTAATCTCCTGATTAGTTTTTACAATATATAGTTTGTCGCAGGGACATATAATTCCGTATACAGAATATTTTGTTCTGCTGTTGAAAAAACTAGTGTGTCTCCATTTGGTAATTCCCATCTGGAAATCGGAGGCTTCAACTGTTTGACTGCATTCCAAACATAAAGACATGGGGGAGGGAGCACCGCGGACATGTCCCAGCTGAATTACCTCTATTGCATCTTGGTAAATGTAGTTCATTATTATAATTCGATCAATTCAAAGTTCATAAAGTTCAAGGCCAGTGCCATTATTTTTCTCTCGCGTATCCCTAGACACGTGTTTCAGGCTTCTGCCATCATCAGTAGGGAAAATATCATTCAGTCGCCGGACATGCTGCCACAATCTTCTCAGGACCATCACCACTCCAAGGCATGCAGGCACTCCCTGAGCTCGTCAGCTTGCGGCTCACGGGAGCCATTTTACATAAAGACATGGGGGAGGGAGCACCGCGGACATGTCCCAGCTGAATTACCTCTATTGCATCTTGGTAAATATAGTTCATTATTATAATTCGATCAATTCAAAGTTCATAAAGTTCAAGGCCAGTGCCATTATTCTTCTCTCGCGTATCCCTAGACACGTGTTTCAGGCTTCTGCCATCATCAGTAGGGAAAATATCATTCGGTCGCCGGACATGCTGCCACAATCTTCTCAGGACCATCACCACTCCAAGGCATGCAGGCACTCCCTGAGCTCGTCAGCTTGCGGCTCACGGGAGCCATTTTACATAAAGACATGGGGGAGGGAGCACCGCGGACATGTCCCAGCTGAATTACCTCTATTGCATCTTGGTAAATGTAGTTCATTATTATAATTCGATCAATTAAAAGTTCATAAAGTTCAAGGCCAGTGCCATTATTCTTCTCTCGCGTATCCCTAGACACGTGTTTCAGGCTTCTGCCATCATCAGTAGGGAAAATATCATTCGGTCGCCGGACATGCTGCCACAATCTTCTCAGGACCATCACCACTCCAAGGCATTATAATAATGAACTACATTTACCATGATGCAATAGAGGTAATTCAGCTGGGACATGTCCGCGGTGCTCCCTCCGCCATGTCTTTATGTAAAATGGCTCCCGTGAGCCGCAAGCTGACGAGCTCAGGGAGTGCCTGCATGCCTTGGAGTGGTGATGGTCCTGAGAAGATTGTGGCAGCATGTCCGGCGACCGAATGATATTTTCCCTACTTGTGGTAAATAAATAAATAATACCTCTATTTTTGACTAGATATACAATAACAGATAGCTCAATAAATAAGAGTCAAGATTCGAGGTAGCTGAAGTTTGCAGGCTTTAATACAGCATAAAGGACAGCAACAGGATAACCTGCACGGGAATAGGATGGCAGGGCCTGGCAGGGGGGCCCCGACAGCTGTCGGGCAGGATCTGGAATGAGCGCGCTAACTTTTAATAACAGTACACAAGTATATATACTAAAACAATTGCATTGCAGTACATACAGTAGGCGTAGCAGTGGGTAGGGCTTGTAGCAGTCGCGAAAGATAAGGCAGAGAGTAGGTGTAACAGGAGGCGTGTACATAGACAGGTGATGTAAACGTAACAGAATATGTCATAAATGGGGCGGAAACATGGAGGGGGCTACCTAAGGAGCCGGGACCTCTGACCTAGTGGTGCGCGCAAACTGGCAATGACGTGTTACTAGGAGAAGCTGGGGGCTATGACTTCTGCGCTAGAAGAAGAGACGAAAGTCTGGAGAGTCAGAGCGACATGTACCTAAACACTATCTAGTATCTGATGTTTAGAGAACATGTTGATAGAATCCAAAAGTTATCAGGGCAAAGGCTAACAGACTCTAAAACTGGTGCATGCATTATTCTACATGTAGTGCGTGTTGAGGAATATTAAATGACCATTAATACAGTACTTCTCTTACATGGAGACGTAAAGGCTAGACTGTGACGGAAACTATTGATGCGATTCAGTAGCTTAGGAATGCAGAGAAGGAGAGCTGGACTGATAACTAGAATCATAACATACTCTTGGCAGACTGGCAGGCAGAGCCAGTCCGAGCCGGGCACTGTGAGGCAGGAAGTAAGTGAAGGGTCAGGGATACAGGTGGGGGCTGTATTGCTCCTCAGCAAGGGTTCAGGAGACAGGAGCTGAATCTGGTGTCCGGGCCCTTTTGAGGCCTAGAAACGGGGACTTTTACTGAATTAACGTGCACACTGTGAAACATGGCAACATGACTTTACATAGGCCCAATACTCGTAGCTTTCACGAGAACTGGAAATTGGCATACTAGAGTTGGACACAACTGTAATTGCGTCTTTAATCGATCATAAGGGAATACATATGCATATTAATCATGCACATATAACATAAGATGGGGAACACGTAGGGACACAGAACATGGCAAAATTTACTTTTCCACATTCCCTCCTTGTCACTACGTTTCCATCAGGAAACATCAATATTCATGATACCATCTATCATTTCATACAGTATCATTTGCTCGTCTCGAATTGTCTTGGAACGGGACTTAGGACGGGGACTTGGAATACAGGATGTAGCACAAATGCAGCAAATCGCAGGGCCACATTGTAAACAGAGGCAGCAACTGAAAATGATCATTACTGCTATACCTAGGAATGACAATACTTTCCATCCCCAGGCAGAAATTATACTCCAGAGCCAACCGGACCATGTCCAGGTGCCTGGATTCTGGTGTAACTGATGGGCAATTTTATGAAGTCTGGTTATAGCTGAATAAACAGACGGCGCGTTATTAGGAATGAAAATGCAGCAACTAGATCCGATGACTCTACATGCTCCTCCTCTATCGGCCAGTATGACGTCAAGAACGAGACGATTTTGGAGCACAACAAATCTCATAGCAGATTGCTCTTCGGTTAAGTTACCTAGAGCAGAAGTAGTCTCATTCACTACTGCTTCAAGGGTTCTGGTTAACCTACGGATTAGCTTACTATTCTGGACAGGGCCTATAAAGAAGAAGAATCCTTTATTAAAATCTTGATACTGTTCTAGAGCAGTTTCAGTTTGATCGACAATCGGGGACTCGATCTCCCTTCTATGTCTAATGTGTACTAGATGTGTGTTTCTATGATAATCGGATGGGGCTAGGAAAACTGGTGGCAGTAGGAAGGCAATGTAACAGGTTCCATCCCAATCGAGGGGCAGACGAACATATGCGGTCTGACCACAAACAAAATATGAATGACGCGAAGCTTTGAAAATAGATTTCCCACTGTCACTATACTTGACAGTAGTAGTACAATCACTATGTCCTACATGTGCGGAACCATTCTTTCTGACACATAATTCGCCTTTGACTGGTAGTACTGAAATTGCAGGTAAATCTGGAGTAGTATCAGACTGAACATTCAGGACCATAAAATTCGAAGAATAATTACCTAAATTATAAACTTCATTTTCTAGATCTAACCCGGTTCTATGGGAAAGACCTTGCTTGTCTGGAAAACATGTACTGTTCAGAAGGGACATATCAGTTGAGGATGACGTTAACGTGGACCATGCTCCACACGAACCATTATGTGAAAACGGATAAGGAAAGAGTGGCAGAACTCCCTTCGGTGTCTGGAAAGGGGGGAGTCGACCACACACCCAACAATTAGTGGCATTGCTGGTCTGGTGTGAATAATGTAACATACGGATAAATGAATTGTTGCGCATAGCAAGACGATAAGATAGCTCGTGAGGAGGCAGATCACTAAATGTGTGCTCTACTGTAGCATTAGAAAACTTATTTACATGAGAAATTGGAAAACATAAATGCAATGCATAACTTGTACAGGTAACCATCAAACTCAAAAATAGAAGAAAACATAAAATAACGATACATCTGATGGAGTTTTGACTAACTCACTATGGGGGTCTATCTCATACATGTCAGAAACCTGTCTAACCGTTTCACCTAGGGGAGGACTTAGACAATTAAACTGGCTGACTTATTTTACTAGACCGGAGCTTCTTTTTATACTCCTGCTGCGGAGTTTCCTCTAACAGGGAGGGCTTGGTATCAATGTCATTTGCGGGACAGTCCTTAAGAATAGTATCTTGGCAGTCTTTAAAATCTTGACAATCCTTGGAAATGTTCTTGGAAACAGTTTTTAGTCGGAGTCCGTGAAATTTCTTGACATGTGACAGATGCACCCACCCCTTCCTGCCTTCCAACTTGACGGCAGTACGGGTGGTCAGAAGGACTTGCTTCGGTTCCTTCCAGCGAGGCTTCAGCGGACTTGAACGATCAAAATTCCGGACAAGAACCAAGCTTACTGGAACGATTTCATGCGGTTTCACCTCGGTATTGTCTGGAAATGCGGCGGCAACCTGTGAACGACAAGAGTGTAGGGCAGACATCAAGGAAGCTAGGTAATCTGTCAGCATATTACTGGAAACATCTGTAATACTTCGGGGTCTAGGTGTACCCCACATATTTGGGGGGCGGCCGAATACGACCTCATACGGGGACAGACCTGATCTGGAATGTGCGACCATGCGCATATAAAATAAGGCAACTGGCAAAGCTACTAGCCAGTCTACACCTTTCTCTTTACAGACTTTGGCGATGCAGATTTTCAGGGTCTGATTATGTCTCTCTACGAGACCGGCTGCTTCAGGGTGGCGTACACAATGAAACTTCCACTGGTACCCTAACAGAAGGGAAACATGCTTCATTATCTCTGATGAGAATGGCTGGCCGTTGTCTGAATACACGACCCTAGGGAGTCCATAGCGGGGGAAGAATTCACGAACCAGCTGCTTGGCAGTGGTCGCGGCTGTGTAATCTGGGACTGGATATGCCTCTGTCCACCTGGACAAAGCGCATACAACTACAAGGACATACTTGAAACCTCGACATCGCTCCATCTGGATATAATCCATTTGGAGGACTTCAAAAGGGTGGTCAGGAGGCTGGAATCCCCCTTGTTCCACCGGGACACTTTTACCTGGATTGAACTGACAACATATCATACAGGTACGGACTTTCTGCTTGGCTGCAGCTCGTAAATGCTTGTTGAACCAAATGTTCTGGATATTGTCTAACATGGCTTTTTCTCCTAAATGTGCAGGACTATGTGCGGTATTAATAATGACTTGAACCATTGAGTCGGGGAGAAACCATGTGGCTTTTCCCTTCGTCAACCATCCCTGATCTGTCTGGACCCCTCCTTGTTCGGACCATTTCTTGATTTCCTCGGGAGTAGCACGTAACTGGATATCTATGACATCTTGAGTAGGGTCCTTAACTGTCATACATGTAGTCGGATCTGGAGTGTGTGTCAGTGTCGTGTTAACTGGAATGTCTGGAGTCTGGGCTGTGAGCTTGGCTGTTTGATCTGCTAGATCATTACCTTGGGAAATGATGTCAGTGACTTTCGTATGTGCCTTGCACTTCATAATAGCGATAGCTGTCGGTAAATGTATTGCTTCTAACAGAGCTTGAATAAGGAGACCATGCTGAATCTTGGTTCCATGAGAAGTCATAAAACCTCTCTCTTGCCAGAGCACTCCAAAGTCGTGTACAACTCCGAATGCGTAGCGTGAATCTGTGTAAATATTAACTTTCAGGTTCTTGGCACGTATGCAGGCTTGGGTCAGAGCGACTAGCTCTGCTGCTTGAGCGGACAGAGTGTCAATACGGTGTGTCTCTATAACTTCAGTGTCAGTAGTCACTGCATACGCGGCTACTAGTTCTCCTGTACTTGTTCTCATACATGAACCATCCACATAAAGTGTCAGGTCGGGATCTGGTAATGGAATATCTGTCAGGTCTTGTCTTGGCTTTGTCATAGTGTTAACAACTTCCACACAGTCATGTGTGGCAGGATTTGAAGTAACTGACGGTAACAGTGTAGCAGGATTTAAAACGTTGCAGCGTCTGATTTCTATGTGTGGCTGGAACAGTGTCAATTCATAACCTGTTAAACGTGCAATTGTCAAGTGCTGGGTCTGTGTTCGGTTTAAAAGAACTTCCACGGAGTGTGGAACTTGTACTGTCAGGGAATGTCCTAATACTATGGAGTCACTTTGTCTGATAGCTAGTGCTGTGGCTGCAACTGACTTGAGGCACGCAGGCAGAGCCTGGGCTACTGGATCTAATGTGCTCGAAAAATAAGCACAAGGCTTGTATTGTCCTGCTTGATCTTGTGTGAGAACAGATAATGCTGTACCTTCACGTTCTGTGACAAAAAGTGTAAAAGGCTTACTGTAGTTCGGTGTTGCTAGAACAGGTGCTTGACATAAGGCTTTCTTTAATTCATTAAAAGCAAGTGTATGTTCAGATGTCCAAGGGAGGACAGTCGATACGGCTGCCTCCTGTGTCGTTAACTGTATCAGTGGCTTGGCTAGAAATGCATACTGGGGAATCCATTGTCTGCAATAAGAAGTGAGGCCGATAAAAGCTCGTACCTCCTTCTGGGTCTTGGGCTGAGGAAGACTCGCTATTAACTGGATACGGTCAGGTGTCAACTGCCTACCCCTCTTGGACAGTAAGTGGCCTAAATAGATCACTTGCTGGACACAGAATTGAAGCTTCGAAGGGGACACCTTGTGCCCCATCTCGGCTAGGAAATACAGAACTGTAAGTGACGCACGCTCGCAGTCACTTTCAGAACGGGCTGTGATCAGTAGATCATCGACATACTGGAGCAGGGCAGTGTCAGTTGGCATGTGAATATTGTCTAGTTGTCTTTTAAGTGCTTGACTGTAAATACTAGGACTTTCTGTGAAACCTTGAGGAGCTCGTGTAAATTTATAGCTCCTTCCATTTAAACAGAATCCGAAAAGGAACTGGCTGTCTGGATGAATGGGGACACTGAAAAATGCATTTTTAAGGTCTATGACTGTGAAAAACGTAGCTTCAGAATCAATGGCTGTCAATAGGGAAGAAATATCTGGAACAACTGGGTACTGGGGAATGATACATTTATTGAGTTCTCGAAGGTCAATCACTAATCGATATACTGGAGGTGCATTTGGATCAGTACGTTTCATGACTGGAATGATAGGAGAATTACATATATTGGAGTCAGTTTCTACAACCACTCCTTGAGCAATGAGCTCGTCAATAATTTTGGATAAGGCTGCTACAGCCTCAGGTGGCAATCTGTACTGTCTGATTCGTGGTAACACTACACCTGGCTTGAGAGTCACACGATGGGGTGTGATTTGCATAAAACCAACATCAGTTGGACCTTGTGCCCATAGATGCTGCGGAACATTAAACAATCTTGGATCAAAATCTCGTAAAACATAGTGACCCTTGAAGTCACGTAAAAACAAACGTATTCCTTCTGGGGAGCAGCAAATAACTGCACCTAATTCTTTCAGTGTCTTAATGCCTAACAAATTTTCTGGACATGATTTTGTAAGTAACAGGTCAGTAGTTCGGGACAATGGACCTACTTCTAGAGTAACTGGTTTAGAAATCTCGTTTACAATAGGCTTTCCTGAAAATCCAAGGGAAACATTTCTTGAGCCTGAGAGCGGAGCCCCTGGAACCTCGTCGTGACTAATAGTAGTCCTACTTGCCCCTGTATCAATCAGAAACTTTCTGTCTTTCCCTAATACTTGACTGTGAACATAGGGACCCTCTTGATCTACAGGTATCTCGATGAGAGGCAAGCCTACCTCCCTCTCTAGACTGTTTCATGAATACTGCTGGTACTCTGGATACTCGGACTGTGCATACTGGTACATTTGCTGTGTAACATGCTGTGTTGCAGCTATAGGCTGCGGTGCTGTAACTGTCTGTGGTGCATTCTG
Organism: Lissotriton helveticus; assembly: GCF_964261635.1. NCBI lineage: Eukaryota > Metazoa > Chordata > Amphibia > Caudata > Salamandridae > Lissotriton > Lissotriton helveticus. The sequence goes on from NC_136068.1 coordinate 730,804,461, forward strand.
TGGTAACTGAGAAGTCTGTGAAACTTGTTCTTGTCTAGGCGGACGTGGTCTTTCTTTAGTCTTACCAGTAGCTATATTGTGTTTCAGAACTGCACACTCGTTTATAAAATGACCTGGCTGTTTACAATAATTGCAGGTCCCTTTAACAGGAACTGCAGGATGACTGGCTTGATTCGTACCCCTCTTCTGACTGTCTTGAGGAACAGATTGTGCAACTAATACTTTCATTTTCGTGTCTTTCATACGTTTCCTTTCATGATCTTGCTCTTCTCTGATTCTATTCTGGTGATACTGGAGCATCTGAAGCATTTGGGACGGAGTATTAGCTTGCCAGGTACTTTCGACTTTCAAAACTCGGTTCTTAACTTGTGGACTTGAATTCTCGACTAGTTTAGTAACAAAAAGATGAGGGTATGACTCACTACTCGTCTTGAGACCACTGTTAATGCTAAAGCATCTCTCAAACCTAGAATAAAAATCACTAGTATCTTCGTCTGGTTTCTGTTTACAGGCTGAGATTGCATCCCAGTCTTCCTTTTTCGTGGCTAGTAATCTTGGCAAAACTTGTATTAACAGTTCAGGTAATTCTTTACATTTACCTCCTAGACCGGTACCTGGTACACGTGTATTTTCTTCAGCTTCTAGAGCTGCCCAATCTATCTTTTTCTCTCCCACCTCCCATTCTCTTTCCTTGAGTTTTTCATATGTGACCGCAGGCAACAGAACCTTTAACATTTTAATTATATCTGGATACGTGTATTCTCCCATACGGAGCATGTCTTTTAATTCACGGTGGAACCCTGCTGGATCTTTGTCGTGACAGGGAATTAACTTCTTCATTTCTAAGAGTTCCATCTTGGTAACTGGGGTGTAAACAAATACTCGTTGCATTTCACCAGCTGGTGTCCTGACTGGGTGTACTTCTCGTAACGGATGCTGTCTGTCTATGTAAAACGGTTTACTTTCTGGGGGTGAGACGTGAACAAAATGCGGGTTCAGAAACGTTCTATATTTGTGGCGCTGTTCTAGAATGACACTAACTAAATCGGTACCTAGACCTTTCCATCTATACTGGAGTAACTCGTTCAGGACATCATGTAACGGACCTGGATCGGAATGCTGACCCTCATACAGAGTAATGAGGTGCTGGATCATATACATACCCACCAGTCGCTGCTCGGCTGGGGGCAGTTTCAGAAACATTTGTGCCACTATTTCGTCTGGAAAAGTGGTAGAATCAGTAGCCCATCGGACTGCTGATCGGGCTAGTTCTTGTTCATGCATAGTACTAAGTTCACTATAACCGATTCGTGATTTCAGAATGTGATCGGTAGCTTGAAATACTTGCTCTAGAGAACCTTGTTCTGGTGCTGGATGATGAAAGACTTTCTTGTGTTCCAGACATGAATGTCGGTCGGAAAGTCTAGTTCTACCTACATACGCTATTCTGGTGGGATTCTCGTCTTCTACTTCCTCAGTATCAGAGTTACTTTCTTTCTCGCTTACTAGTGCTTCTTTGCGTTTCTCGTGTAACCTTATTATTTCCTTACGAATTTTCTTGTACATACTCTCTATACTACTGATGGTTCTGTGTTTACCCTCGGCTATGTTATCACTCCACCTTGTCAGAACTTTCATTTCGGCCGGATCTTTAGTCGGGGAATCTTGTTCTCTTATTAAACAATTAATCAGAAACTTTAATAGTATGAGCTGGGTCTCAGCTTTCCTTAGAGAAATAACTTCGCCAATACTTTCTGGATCTGTTCCTGTACGAATAAAACGATATATCCTGTCTAGATCTTCTTTCATATTCGGTAGGGTGTCCAAATACTCGGTCACCCGTCTTACACGCAATGAATATAGAACCATACTATCATCACCTGGGACCGGATCATAACGGCATTCGGTAAGAGCTCGCCTGATATCTGCAACGGACTGATGCTTGGGCGTACGCTGTAACGCACGTTCATGTAACTCGACTGCTCCTAGACGTCTATTTGGCGGCGGCGTACCAGGAGGACCTCCTCCTGCGGCCCCTATACTGGAATCATCGACTGATACTCTTCGTGCTGGCAAAGTGACTGATGTGGCGGGGATTTGTACTACTGGCTGGACCGGGGGTACCGTAACAGGTACTGCAACAGGTGCCCCGGTGACTGGAGGACCATGAATTACATTATTTACAGGAGCTGGTGGAACAGGATTTGCATATTCTGGGACTGTGTCGTCCAAATAGGATGACAGAAAAATATCAGCTGCGGTCGGTTTGTGACGTAGCTTGGTCGGGACTAAAGGTGGCGGAAAATTACTGGATGCTTCCGGGGTTGCTTTTGGCAAGCCCTCGGCAAGAAGAGGATACATACCCTTAATGAGGGCATTTCTCTGTCTGTCTGACTGTTCGGTTTTAACTCGTTCACCTATCTCGATTAGTTCCCTTTCTTGGGCTCTTTCTGAGGATTCCCTACTTAATTCTGACTTTCTGATTTCTTTTTCTGTTCTTTTATGAGATTCTTTGCGCCATAACTCGATGGCATCTTTCTGTGACTGTCTGGCTTTCTTTTTCCATAATGCTTCTTCTACTCGCATGATGCACTCGGCATCCCATGTACCCGATACGGGCCATCTATACTTTTCTTCTAACTGTTTGGTGTACTCCACCCATAAATCTAGATATATTATGGCGCTTATGCCATGCTTTTGATACATAAAATGACCTGGACTGTCCCTAGGCGGGACAGGAACTGCTTCTTCGAGCAGACCTTTTCTAGTTCTTAACTGACGTAATTTTGAGAACAGAGGCATGACGTGAACTGGGATCTGGACACAATACAATACACAATGAACACAATAATGACTGAAGAACACCACTTTCATACCACGACATTGAAATACATGAATGACATTTAAAATAACAGTTCGGACAGAATACTACCTGGAATACTGAAAACAGAATACATGAATTTCTCGAGAACAGAACGGACTAGAACAGAAACTAGATGCACTGCTAAAACAGTACGAAACTTACCGGTCTCATAAAGAGACACGTCAGGACCCGCATCCACCTAAGTGGACACTTCGTGTTGGATCTGTGTACCCAAACCCACGGACCAGAGACAATGCAATTGACCCTGTCTAGATACTACCCCAGCAACGGTACTCACCGGGCAGCAAGAACGGAAGGCCTCGGACTGGACTGGACTGCTACGACGCCGGACGGACGAACTTCGGACTTCAGTTACGGGTGGGCCTCCGGATACCTCGGACCTTGGACTCTCGGCTTGGGCTCTGGTCGGGACTCGCCGCGTTCCTTCACTGCCTCGTCTGGATGCTGGACCGCAACCTCCGTCTCCTCCGTGGGCCTGAGGGATACTTGAAGCAGAAATATCTGCACGTGCACGGTATGGTTCCGTCACGGCTGCAGAGGATCAGGGGGCTTGCGTGGCTTCACCGGCGCGTGGGGAAAGGGCAAGTCCCTATTCGGGCGCCATTATGTGGTAAATAAATAAATAATACCTCTATTTTTGACTAGATATACAATAACAGATAGCTCAATAAATAAGAGTCAAGATTCGAGGTAGCTGAAGTTTGCAGGCTTTAATACAGCATAAAGGACAGCAACAGGATAACCTGCACGGGAATAGGATGGCAGGGCCTGGCAGGGGGGCCCCGACAGCTGTCGGGCAGGATCTGGAATGAGCGCGCTAACTATTAATAACAGTACACAAGTATATATACTAAAACAATTGCATTGCAGTACATACAGTAGGCGTAGCAGTGGGTAGGGCTTGTAGCAGTCGCGAAAGATAAGGCAGAGAGTAGGTGTAACAGGAGGCGTGTACATAGACAGGTGATGTAAACGTAACAGAATATGTCATAAATGGGGCGGAAACATGGAGGGGGCTACCTAAGGAGCCGGGACCTCTGACCTAGTGGTGCGCGCAAACTGGCAATGACGTGTTACTAGGAGAAGCTGGGGGCTATGACTTCTGCGCTAGAAGAGGAGACGAAAGTCTGGAGAGTCAGAGCGACATGTACCTAAACACTATCTAGTATCTGATGTTTAGAGAACATGTTGATAGAATCCAAAAGTTATCAGGGCAAAGGCTAACAGACTCTAAAACTGGTGCATGCATTATTCTACATGTAGTGCGTGTTAAGGAATATTAAATGACCATTAATACAGTACTTCTCTTACATGGAGACGTAAAGGCTAGACTGTGACGGAAACTATTGATGCGATTCAGTAGCTTAGGAATGCAGAGAAGGAGAGCTGGACTGATAACTAGAATCATAACATACTCTTGGCAGACTGGCAGGCAGAGCCAGTCCGAGCCGGGCACTGTGAGGCAGGAAGTAAGTGAAGGGTCAGGGATACAGGTGGGGGCTGTATCGCTCCTCAGCAAGGGTTCAGGAGACAGGAGCTGAATCTGGTGTCCGGGCCCTTTTGAGGCCTAGAAACGGGGACTTTTACTGAATTAACGTGCACACTGTGAAACATGGCAACATGACTTTACATAGGCCCAATACTCGTAGCTTTCACGAGAACTGGAAATTGGCATACTAGAGTTGGACACAACTGTTATTGCGTCTTTAATCGATCATAAGGGAATACATATGCATATTAATCATGCACATATAACATAAGATGGGGAACACGTAGGGACACAGAACATGGCAAAATTTACTTTTCCACATACTGATGATGGCAGAAGCCTGAAACACGTGTCTAGGGATACGCGAGAGAAGAATAATGGCACTGGCCTTGAACTTTATGAACTTTGAATTGATCGAATTATAATAATGAACTACATTTACCAAGATGCAATAGAGGTAATTCAGCTGGGACATGTCCGCGGTGCTCCATCCCCCATGTCTTTATGTAAAATGGCTCCCGTGAGCCACAAGCTGATGAGCTCAGGGAGTGCCTGCATGCCTTGGAGTGGTGATGGTCCTGAGAAGATTGTGGCAGCATGTCCGGCGACCGAATGATATTTTCCCTACTGATGATGGCAGAAGCCTGAAACACGTGTCTAGGGATACGCGAGAGAAGAATAATGGCACTGGCCTTGAACTTTGAATTGATCGAATTATAATAATGAACTACATTTACCAAGATGCAATAGAGGTAATTCAGCTCGGACATGTCCGCGGTGCTCCCTCCCCCATGTCTTTATGTAAAATGGCTCCCGTGAGCCGCAAGCTGACGAGCTCAGGGAGTACCTGCATGCCTTGGAGTGGTGATGGTCCTGAGAAGATTGTGGCAGCATGTCCGGCGACCGAATGATATTTTCCCTACTGATGATGGCAGAAGCCTGAAACACGTGTCTAGGGATACGCGAGAGAAGAATAATGGCACTGGCCTTGAACTTTATGAACTTTGAATTGATCGAATTATAATAATGAACTACATTTACCAAGATGCAATAGAGGTAATTCAGCTGGGACATGTCCGCGGTGCTCCCTCCCCCATGTCTTTATGTAAAATGGCTCCCGTGAGCCGCAAGCTGACGAGCTCAGGGAGTGCCTGCATGCCTTGGAGTGGTGATGGTCCTGAGAAGATTGTGGCAGCATGTCCGGCGACCGAATGATATTTTCCCTACTGATGATGGCAGAAGCCTGAAACACGTGTCTAGGGATACGCGAGAGAAGAATAATGGCACTGGCCTTGAACTTTATGAACTTTGAATTGATCGAATTATAATAATGAACTACATTTACCAAGATGCAATAGAGGTAATTCAGCTGGGACATGTCCGCGGTGCTCCCTCCCCCATGTCTTTATGTAAAATGGCTCCCGTGTGCCGCAAGCTGACGAGCTCAGGGAGTGCCTGCATGCCTTGGAGTGGTGATGGTCCTGAGAAGATTGTGGCAGCATGTCCGGCGACCGAATGATATTTTCCCTACTGATGATGGCAGAAGCCTGAAACACGTGTCTAGGGATACGCGAGAGAAGAATAATGGCACTGGCCTTGAACTTTGAATTGATCGAATTATAATATTGAACTACATTTACCAAGATGCAATAGAGGTAATTCAGCTCGGACATGTCCGCGGTGCTCCCTCCCCCATGTCTTTATGTAAAATGGCTCCCGTGAGCCGCAAGCTGACGAGCTCAGGGAGTACCTGCATGCCTTGGAGTGGTGATGGTCCTGAGAAGATTGTGGCAGCATGTCCGGCGACCGAATGATATTTTCCCTACTGATGATGGCAGAAGCCTGAAACACGTGTCTAGGGATACGCGAGAGAAGAATAATGGCACTGGCCTTGAACTTTATGAACTTTGAATTGATCGAATTATAATAATGAACTACATTTACCAAGATGCAATAGAGGTAATTCAGCTGGGACATGTCCGCGGTGCTCCCTCCCCCATGTCTTTATGTAAAATGGCTCCCGTGAGCCGCAAGCTGACGAGCTCAGGGAGTGCCTGCATGCCTTGGAGTGGTGATGGTCCTGAGAAGATTGTGGCAGCATGTCCGGCGACCGAATGATATTTTCCCTACTGATGATGGCAGAAGCCTGAAACACGTGTCTAGGGATACGCGAGAGAAGAATAATGGCACTGGCCTTGAACTTTATGAACTTTGAATTGATCGAATTATAATAATGAACTACATTTACCAAGATGCAATAGAGGTAATTCAGCTGGGACATGTCCGCGGTGCTCCCTCCCCCATGTCTTTATGTAAAATGGCTCCCGTGTGCCGCAAGCTGACGAGCTCAGGGAGTGCCTGCATGCCTTGGAGTGGTGATGGTCCTGAGAAGATTGTGGCAGCATGTCCGGCGACCGAATGATATTTTCCCTACTGATGATGGCAGAAGCCTGAAACACGTGTCTAGGGATACGCTAGAGAAGAATAATGGCACTGGCCTTGAACTTTATGAACTTTGAATTGATCGAATTATAATAATGAACTACATTTACCAAGATGCAATAGAGGTAATTCAGCTGGGACATGTCCGCGGTGCTCCCTCCCCCATGTCTTTATGTAAAATGGCTCCCGTGAGCCGCAAGCTGACGAGCTCAGGGAGTGCCTGCATGCCTTGGAGTGGTGATGGTCCTGAGAAGATTGTGGCAGCATGTCCGGCGACCGAATGATATTTTCCCTACTGATGATGGCAGAAGCCTGAAACACGTGTCTAGGGATACGCGAGAGAAGAATAATGGCACTGGCCTTGAACTTTATGAACTTTGAATTGATCGAATTATAATAATGAACTACATTTACCAAGATGCAATAGAGGTAATTCAGCTGGGACATGTCCGCGGTGCTCCCTCCCCCATGTCTTTATGTAAAATGGCTCCCGTGAGCCGCAAGCTGACGAGCTCAGGGAGTGCCTGCATGCCTTGGAGTGGTGATGGTCCTGAGAAGATTGTGGCAGCATGTCCGGCGACCGAATGATATTTTCCCTACTGATGATGGCAGAAGCCTGAAACACGTGTCTAGGGATACGCGAGAGAAGAATAATGCCACTTGCCTTGAACTTTATGAACTTTGAATTTATCGAATTATAATAATTAACTACATTTACCAAGATGCAATAGAGGTAATTCAGCTGGGACATGTCCGCGGTGCTCCCTCCCCCATGTCTTTATGTAAAATGGCTCCCGTGAGCCGCAAGCTGACGAGCTCAGGGAGTGCCTGCATGCCTTGGAGTGGTGATGGTCCTGAGAAGATTGTGGCAGCATGTCCGGCGACCGAATTATATTTTCCCTACTGTTGATGGCAGAAGCCTGAAACACGTGTCTAGGGATACGCAAGAGAAGAATAATGGCACTGGCCTTGAACTTTATGAACTTTGAATTGATCGAATTATAATAATGAACTACATTTACCAAGATGCAATAGAGGTAATTCAGCTGGGACATGTCCGCGGTGCTCCCTCCCCCATGTCTTTATGTAAAATGGCTCCCGTGAGCCGCAAGCTGACGAGCTCAGGGAGTGCCTGCATGCCTTGGAGTGGTGATGGTCCTGAGAAGATTGTGGCAGCATGTCCGGCGACCGAATGATATTTTCCCTACTGATGATGGCAGAAGCCTGAAACACGTGTCTAGGGATACGCGAGAGAAGAATAATGGCACTGGCCTTGAACTTTATGAACTTTGAATTGATCGAATTATAATAATGAACTACATTTACCAAGATGCAATAGAGGTCATTCAGCTGGGACATGTCCGCGGTGCTCCCTCCCCCATGTCTTTATGTAAAATGGCTCCTGTGAGCCGCAAGCTGACGAGCTCAGGGAGTGCCTGGATGCCTTGGAGTGGGATGGTCCTGAGAAGATTGTGGCAGCATGTCCGGCGACCGAATGATATTTTCCCTACTGATGATGGCAGAAGCCTGAAACACGTGTCTAGGGATACGCGAGAGAAGAATAATGGCACTGGCCTTGAACTTTATGAACTTTGAATTGATCGAATTATAATAATGAACTACATTTACCAAGATGCAATAGAGGTAATTCAGCTGGGACATGTCCGCGGTGCTCCCTCCCCCATGTCTTTATGTAAAATGGCTCCCGTGAGCCGCAAGCTGACGAGCTCAGGGAGTGCCTGCATGCCTTGGAGTGGTGATGGTCCTGAGAAGATTGTGGCAGCATGTCCGGCGACCGAATGATATTTTCCCTACTGATGATGGCAGAAGCCTGAAACACGTGTCTAGGGATACGCGAGAGAAGAATAATGGCACTGGCCTTGAACTTTATGAACTTTGAATTGATCGAATTATAATAATGAACTACATTTACCAAGATGCAATAGAGGTAATTCAGCTGGGACATGTCCGCGGTGCTCCCTCCCCCATGTCTTTATGTAAAATGGCTCCCGTGAGCCGCAAGCTGACGAGCTCAGGGAGTGCCTGCATGCCTTGGAGTGGTGATGGTCCTGAGAAGATTGTGGCAGCATGTCCGGCGACCGAATGATATTTTCCCTACTGATGATGGCAGAAGCCTGAAACACGTGTCTAGGGATACGCGAGAGAAGAATAATGGCACTGGCCTTGAACTTTATGAACTTTGAATGATCGAATTATAATAATGAACTTCATTTACCAAGATGCAATAGAGGTAATTCAGCTGGGACATGTCCGCGGTGCTCCCTCCCCCATGTCTTTATGCATTCCAAACATGTTCCAGTGCTGTCTCAAGTTTTTTCGCTGTTTCTGGAGGAGTGTGAGCTACTTTGTTTTTTATCTACTGTTTTTTTTTTTCATGTGTTTAGTTATTATTCAATATTAATCTGTAAAAAGAGAGTCCTTAAAATATGGTTGTAATATTAATTTCATTATTTTATTTTTTTAAACAGTGCTGACTCTCGCAAGATGCTTGTGGAAGTCAAACACACAATCCCCTCCATGGACCCCGAGGGGATGTTCTTCTTGGTCAGCTCTTGTGACCCTCTAGTGAGATCGTACATTTGGGATTAAGTTTAACCCTGGGCGGCATTCGGGGAGTTGCTCTAGGCGCAACTCCGTGAAGTGGCAAAAAAACTCTGCTGCGCTACGCGGAACTCCACAAGTGACGGAGTTCCATAGAAAAATGCAGTTTGCGCTGATTGCACACTTTGGATGCTTGTCTGCACTGTGCAATCATTGTGAACAGCACCTTGCACAGCGCAAGTGGTCCCTACTTTCCCTTTTCTGCCGCTCAAGAAGATTTTTACTTGAGCAGCAGCTTTCTCAACGCTAACAATCAATTTCTTATTGCTAGCGGTCGCAAGCATTCACAACCCCTCGTAATTACAAACGTAACCACTCCACCTTGAGAAATCTCGCTGGGATGTTTTTTTTCCATGCTTGCGCTCACCAACTTGATGTTGATGATCGCGAATGAGGAAAAACCTCGCCGGGAGGTTGATTTTCCTCACTCGCGGTCGCCAACTTGACGTTAAAAATCGCGAGTGAGGAAAAAAACTATGCTCCGCTACACAGAGCGGAGTTTTTGGAGCTCCGCGGAGTACGGGAAACTCTGCAAACTCCACGAGAGGAGCGTAGTTCACCGCCCAGGCTTAATTAAGTTGAGAACAGTTTTTTCTTGTAATTCCGAACAAAGTAATAGATTCTAAAAGTTGATTATGTTAGAAAAGATTATGATTTGTTCAATTGAATTTATAAAGCAACAATAATTTAATGATCTCATGAGAAGCTCGTGGAACTCGAACACACAATCTACTGCTTGGAATCTGAGGGGGGTGTACTTACTGTTTGTCTCTCGAGCTCTACCGGCAAGATCGTGCATCTGGAATTAGGTTAATGACAGTGTTTTCTTGCAATTCTGAACAAATTAAGACATGAGAGATGTGAATTAGCTTGGAAAGATTTATTATAAATTGTTCAATGAAATATATAAAGCAATAATATTTTTCCTATCTTGCAAAACAATCCCAGGAGTCTTGCGAGAAGTCCAGGAGAGGAACCACATCCTAAGGAAGGATTGTGATTAGTTCATATGGATGTCTTTTTTTAGAATAAGAACATTCCACCCTTTTTGCTTTACTTCACTATTGGATTTTGGTGAGAATAGACATATTTGGCTTGCTCTCCTTTCCTGTTTACCTCTCTTCAAAAGATGTATTCATCAGATTCGGATGAACAGCCAGAGGCTTCTGCACCAGTTTACCCATCTCAATCACTCTAGGAATCCTTGATGTGCAATACTTTGAAATGAGGCTAGGTAGCAAGAAAGCTTCTGCCAAGTACATTACCTGTAAACATTGTAGCAAAAGCAGGAAGTTCAGCCAGGGGAGCAAAAATTAATAGTACAGCATGTGTACCACAGGGATGTGGAGACACCGGAGGTCAATGCATCCGCAAAGGCTTGCATGGGCAGAGTTCACTCATGCTGCAGAGCTAGACAATTCTACAGGGGTTTATCATTTGCTCCAGGAAATACTGTGCTTGCGCAGGTTGTACGTGCACAAGCGAACAATAACCCTGCTTTTTTTAACAAAGCACCATTTTGCTACTTGTGTAAGCAGATCATTTTTTCATCAGAGACAAACATGTCTGCCCAGTAGAAACTTGTCCAAGAGTACAAGTGACCCCAGCCCCTTCCCAGGCAGTAGTTTTTTTAGTTATTTTTTTGTACTGTTTTATGTTAATTGGTCTCCATTTTGTTTTTCAAGGGATGCTTTTGGTGTTAGTTTAACAATTCATATTCTATTTTTGAAAACACAAAACATTGTTATAGTTTTTGAAAAATTTTAACAAAAACATCTCTGTTTAGAGATACCCTATAGTATCATGATATTTATTGTTTATACTATTTTTCCTTTTTTTCACTTCTGCAAAGCTCTCATGAGATTCTTGCCAGAGCCAGGAAGGCAATCCCTCGCATGCAGTCCAAGGGGGCAGATCCTCCTGGTTTGCTCTCGCAAGCGTCTTGCAAGAGTGTACTTTTTATAATCAACTTTGCATTTACACAGATGTAGTATGTATAATTATATACACCAGAATAGTAACAATGTGTTTCATTTAATAAAATGCAATCCATTATATAATTGTAGGGAAAAATAAATCCCTTTGATTTATGAAAAAAATACTTTTTATCTGCATAAGACCAATATTGATACATACCACATTGATACTCATTTATCTACTTTAGGTCCATTTATTATGAGTAGAAAAAGTTCGATCACTACTTTTTTTATGATCCAAGAGAGTCTTGCTAGATCGTAAACTTTCCTATATGCCCCAGAGTCTTCATTAGTAGGGTGGGGGAGAAAGTAGACTATCAAATGAAAGCTTTTCACAGTATAGCAACAGTAAACAGTAGGGTGTAAGGAGACACTGGGTTCTCACGGACACCTCTCCACAACTGTGTATAGTAGACTATGGGGAGAGACTGATCTCTCCAGTGAGACTTTGCTTGACAGTAACCATTGTGTAGAGTAGGGTGTAAAGAGAAACTGCATCTCTACTCACAAATTTCCCCATGCTCAGCCATAGTACCATAGTAGGGTGGGGAAGGTATACACCTTACATGTAAGACCGTACTATTCTATAGTAAGTAAAACAAGTACTGACCTCTTTGCTGAGATCTGTCCCCAGAGAAGTAACCATATATATATATATTAGGGTGTGGGTATGAATTTAACTGTCCTGTCACAGACCTCCCCACTATGACAGACATATACAGTAGTGTGTAGGGAAAGATTCTCCTCTCCACTAACACCTATCTACAGGACAACATGGATGAGCAGTGCTGTGTTGGCAAGCAGTGGCCTCTCTTTTGACACATCTCCCTAGAGCAACAGGAATACTAAATGGTGTCTGAGAAGGGAGTCACCTGTCTTGTAACATATTTTTCACCAGGGTGAGAGGTGTTTGTAATAGGCTTTCAGAAAAAGTTGTCTCTCTGGCCATGCCTCTTCCCATGCTGACAGGTATGCACAGTAGGCTGTAGGAAGGAACTTCCTTATTTGCTGACACATTTCTCTTGCATGATAAGTCTAAATAATAGTGTGGGCAGAGACAGCCTTTCCCCTGTGACCTGTGTCTTGGATGATGGGTGTGCAAATCAGGATGTGAAAAAAGGTTTACCTTTCTGGTCACAGCTCTTCCCAAGATGACAGATGTACAAGAAAAGTATGGGGATACAATTGCCTCTAAGCAGAGAAATCTGTCTTACATACAAATATAAAGAGTATGATATGGAAACACACTGCCCTGTCAACTGAGACATCTCCCCAGAGTAGCACTTGTGCAAAGTAGGCTGTGCGTAGGGCCTGCTCTCTCTGCACATACCTCTCTTCATAGTGATGAATGTCCATAATAGAGTACCAAATGGAGTATCCTCTCTGTTGAGAACTGCCGGTCTGAGTCAATACTGCAATACTATAACAAAATTGAAATGTATAATGTTAAACAAAAAAATCAAATGTAACTTTAGACTTTTTTATTACAACAAAACAATTTCAAAGTCAAAATACCCTTTATTCAGCATTATGCCAACAGAGACACTCGAAAATATAAACTATGCAGTAACAAAGAAAACACAACTTACTAGGAAATGATAGAATGTCCATTTAAAATTTCTGTCATTATAATAAAAATTGAAACAATAAAACTATCAATGAATGTGCAAACAAGATGAAACATTGCTCAACCATTCCTTCGTATATCAAGCCTCATGTCAGAGACATAAAACAAGTACAACATTGTCACTCGTGAGTTACAGCTATACTTTATGCTAGATCCTAATTGGCAGAAACATTCAATTCACTTAAAAATAAATGATTAATATAGTAAGATACATTTTTGACGTTAGCTAAAGAACAGTTCAGAAACCATCCTCCAAGCATATGATAAACAACCAGAATTCATGGCCATCCACCGTAACGAAGTACACATTTCATAAATGCACAGTGGCCGCTCCTCCGCTCTGGTGGAGGAGCGGTGCCCCAACGCCAGCCTGAAACTTTTTTATTATTGTTGTATTTTTCTTTCATTTAATCAGGCTTGGGGGCCGGGCCATCATGGGGTAAGTCAGGATGGGGAGTGGTGAGCACTGCCTTCAGTGCATATGTGGAATTGGCCGGCTGTCTCGGCTGGCCAAACTCACATGCGCACTGAGCTCTCTCCAACCCAGCTGGATAGCTGGGTTGGAGAGAGAGCAGGCAGAGGCTCCCAGTCTCCCTGGGAGTACAAATCCTTGGCGCTCAGGCCAATCCTGGTGCTGCTCTGATGCATGGGAGCAGCGTCAGGATTGGCCCTAGGGGAGGCTGGGAGTGAGGAAGAAGCTGACGAGTGGCATTTTGGCAGGCACAATGCAGCAGTTAAATTCTTTTTTTTACTTTTGTTTTTTTACGGTTTTTCCCTATGCACCCCTGACCCGCCATTCCGTCTGCACACCAGCCGCTACTGTAAATGCAACCATAGGCTGCTGACTTACATAGCATCACACAATAATGACGTAAATAATTCATAAAATTAATCTAAAAGTTAAAAAGAAAGACTAAACCCTATTATGGTTAGGGTATTAAAAAGAAAACTAGACCTGTTTACTAACTATCAGATAAACTCATCAACTCCTTTACAATGTAATTGTCAACAAGTTCTGTTAAAAAACCTATTCCTTATGCACCAAACTGCAAAGAGGTGCTTAGAAACTGAAAATACAATAGGTTGTTGAGTAAACGATTTCAGAATTCTAAGTGCCTCAACAAAGGTGCACTGTCTAGCCATGCGCTTAAAGCAGCAATACCGGGGGGCGGTCCACTTCCTGCTGCTTCCCCATTAGAGGATAGGCCACATCCCTCACATATAAAAATTGTTATCAATATCCGCCCGGATCTTTTAAGGCGTTTGCGTCCGAATTGGGAGGCGAAGTTTCGTGAGCTGAAAGAGGATGATTAGTGCAATGCCTTGGCCTCCCCTCGAGAAGTGGCCATCCCCATGAGACAGCGATTGGTCCAACTTAAAATCCTACATCAAGTTTATCTTGCCGCAGGAGTTCTGGTTAAGATGGGTAGTAGGGCTGATCCTTTTTGTCTTAGAAAGTGTCATCAAGAGGGGACTTTCTTTCATGCTATCTGGGGGTGCCCAGCGGCCCAAACTTACTGAAAAATTGTTACCGAACAACTAGTGAGTGCCGGGGGGAAGAAACTGATGACAACGCCTAAGGTTTGTCTGCTAAATGTCTGGGACGCCACTGGCCTTACAAAGACTGAGAAATCATGTGTTTAACTGGGTTGGGCCCTAGCAAAACAAAACATTGCACAAAGGTGGGGAGTGGGGGAGATGCTGCGAATTAAGGACTGGATTGCTGACATGGACAGAGTTATGGTTGCGGAGACAGATGTTTTCAAGCACAGAGGCTGCCCAAAAAAAATGGGGTAAAAAGTGGGCCACCTGGAATACATACAGGGGAGAAATGTGCTTGTCTCCAACTGTGAAGGTACGGCGTAGTGAAGGTAGAGTCTATGTCCCTTTACATGCTGAGGGGGGGACATTGGAATGAAGAATCTGGGTGGCATCAACAAATGTAAAGGTAATATAAACAGACCTTGTATCTGATTGTATGTCTCTGACAAATTGCATTGCTGTGATTTTTGTTTTGCTGACCAATAAAAAGTTTATTAAAAAAACAAGGTGCACTGTCCCACGATCCCTGAATGTTGTAAGTATCCCTTTGGAGTTGCCCCATTTGTAAACCAGACAGAAAACGAGTACATGAGCCTCTGTTTCATCAGCATTGCCACAGGACAGACGTTTCTGCTCCTCCTCAGAACCCCCAGCAACCCAATGGTTGGTGAATGTACGCAGAGGAAGGGACCCAAACCGAAACTGTACATAGTGCTTCCAAACTTTGTTATAACCCTACAGTTAACACTTAAGGGAGTGCAATTTGTGGATTGCATGTAGCAAAGTTTTCTGGGATGTGATGTAGTGTCTGGCCACAACTTTTTTTCCGGTCCAAACTGATTTCCATGACCCCCTCTACCATTTATCTCACGTTCCTAATGTTCCTTTTTGTAAAAATTGCATTCCAGCCCATTGATTACACTTCATCCGGCCTGAGGAAACATTCCGCCCCGGGTGTGGAGATTCAGGCCCTGATGCGGAGATTCTGGCCCGAGCTGGAGATTTGGACACAACTGCGAACAAAAAGATATGACTCATAAATGACCTCTGTGAATGCCAAAAGTTGTAATGTTAAACTTTTGTCTCCGATTGCCTTTGTGAATTTGACCCGTTGTTCTTTCTTTAATACAGATGAAAACACTAGTATCTTTCAGCTGCACATGAATTCACTTTTGCTGAGCACAACTCAAACAGACTTTCTTCCCCTCTAAAGCACCAAGGGCAAACTGAGCTATCTCTGGTTCTCCACCCAATCACATCTCAGCATTTATCCAAACATGTAATAAAAATGGTAACTATTGGTTGAGCCTTGGCCCTTTTTTTTTACTTCTCACTATACAATCTTGCAAGACTCTTGCGGGTTCATAAAACACCTTGTAAAAGGCTTAGTAATTTACTTTGTAGGTCTCGTAAGAGGCTCACAGAATCGTACGAGCCTCATCCTTCAAGCCTCACTTTCTGAAGCTTGCACTTGACTCTCACAAAACTCTTGTGGGATCACAACACAATTGTAGGGAAATAGTAGTATATGGGAAATACTAGCCTCTCCATTGAAAACCCTCCGTTGGAAAATGTGTGTGTATACTGTAATATCAGAACGGACCCCCTGGCTTTCTAACCTCTCTCTCAAATAACAATTATGCACAGTAGGGCATGTGCAGGGACTAGCCTCTCCTTTGAGACCCCTCTCTTGCATAACAGGAGTACATAATAGGGTGTGTTGTGGGACTGGCCTTTCCTTTCAGACCACACTCTTAGATAATGGGTGTGCATAGTAATCAGTGGGGAGGAACTAGCCTCTCCTTTCAGACCTTTCTCTCATATGGCAGGTGTGCGTAGTAGTGAGTGGGGAAGGATGGCCTTTCCTCTCATACCTCTCTCTAAGTTGACAGGTGGGCGTAATATGAGTGGAGCGGGACAGCCCTCTCCTTACAGATCAGTCTCAGATGGCGGGTGTGTATGGTAGGGTGTGTGGAGAGAGAGACTGTCTCCCAGATAAGACCTCTCACTCAGATGACAGGTGTGAGTAATAGTGTGTGTGGATGGACTGACCTTTCATTTCAGAGCTCTGTCTCAGATGACGGGTTTGCATAGTAGGGTGTGGAGAATGACAGGCCTGTCCTTTCAGAAATCTCGCTCAGATGATGTGTGTCTATAGTAGGGTCTGTTGAGAGAGACTGGCCTCTCTGCTGACACCTCTCTCTCTCAGATGACAGGTCTGTGTTCTAGTGAGTGGAGAGGGACTGTCCTCCCTGCTAACTCCCCTCTCTCTCTGATATTGGGTGTGCATAGTTGGATGAGGGAAGAGAATGTACTCTATCCACATCTCTTACCAAGCCAATGGGCGTAAATAGTACTCTTTGACAAACACATCTCCAGTAATACTCCTTCCTACGGTAGCAGGTGTGCTGTGCATACTATACTACATTCAAAGATCACCTACTCCTTTCTACTGTTCATGTGTCCAGCAACATCATAACATTTATTTAAAATAAGAATGAACTATTTACTCATCACAATACTTATCTCTTACACACTTCCTCTCAAAAACAAGGACCACAATATGCATTCTCACTAATGAAGTGTATTAAGAACTCATCTGTTCCTTCTACTATAGACTATAGTCCACGAGAGTCCAGTGAGATCATAAAAATTAGCTAAAACAATATAAATTAATTTTCTTAACAGTAGTTATCCCTTAGATACATTCTTCCTAAATCTAGGGCAACAGCATGCCTTTCTACTGCTCCCTTATGTAACTTTTTTACTTCATTTTCACAACAGCTCTAATTTGTCATGGTAAACAGTAATGGCAGCTATTTCATGTGTAACATTCCAACAGCCTGCAAATCAGAGTGCTTGCTCTATTTGGACTCGGGAAAGGCTCTTGCACCCATGACAGCATGAAGGCTCATTGGAGAAATAGGCCTCGCCATAAATCACATTGCTCCATTTTTGACTTTGTGCTCCCACGGGATGCCCGCGGGACTCTCATGAGCCCAATTGCTAAAAAAGGCAATTATTTCTTACCCTTAGTGTTTCAAAAACTACTGACTTTATTTAAACAAATCAATAAAAGCCCAATTCGTGGACCAAGATCTAGTTACCTGCCAAATTTGGTACAATTCCGTTCAGATGTTTTTGTTGTAGCCTTGTCTAAAGTAGTCTATGGAAATTGCCTTGAGATTTTGCATTTGGGGGGCCCCCTTTTTACCTCATCTCCTGCATGATGGATCACCCCAAAACTTTCCAGTTCTTCGGGGTGACAGGACTGTCACTCTTCTTCCCTCGAGGGCATTGCGCCTGGACCTCGAGTGGGCGCCGTCATGGCACCTGCTTCTGTCTTCGTTCCGGCATGCTTGGCAGGGTTGGTCACTTCGTGTGATGTGCTCCTTGCTTGCTGTGCGGCGTGACGCCCGGCGACGTGGCGCCGGTTGTAGGAGCACATGTTGCTGTGGCAGCCTGCCATGTGGAGTGTGCGACTCCTCTCTTGCCTGCCTTGGGTCACCGATGACTCCGTATTGAGGCAATGTACGGGAGGATACTCTGTGTTGTCTTCGGCCCACTGCGGGGCTTCGCTGGTGCAGAAGAGATGTAGCTGCTCTCCGTGCTGCGTTCAGCAGTGCTTCTCTCTTGAAATGTCTCTATCTCTTGGGCGCCTGCCCATGCTGTCGGGTTCGCTGGCACACCTCTGGCCAAGTGCACTCCGTCTACGTCTTGGGCACTTTCTTATGGCAATTGATGTGCCTGTGGTGTAGATTGCGGTTGTGTCTGTTCACCAGTAGGAGCGAGTGATGCGATCTCTTCTCTGGCGGTGGCGTTGGGCAGCCACTTGTGGTGCGCGCTCAACATCAGTCTGTTTTGTGCTTTTGGTGGGGATGGCTACCATGAGACGTTGCTGTCTAGCTGGTCTTCCACCCTTGCTGGTGGTGGTTGTTGTTAGTGTTGCTGCTTGTGTTTGTTCAGCACATGTCTGGGTTGGAGAAGCTTCAGGTTTCTTGGGGGCCTTTGATGACATGCACTCCTTTGAAAGTCTGGGCAGCCCACTGGGGTAGCTCACAAAGCACCCTGTCTTCGTGTGCATCCTGTGGGGCTTTCTGCCTTACGGGGCTTTGCTATTCTTTACTTTTTGACACATTCCTGTGCTGGGGCAGCCCTGGGCCCCTGGTAGCTCTTTGCTAGGTGTGGGTTTGGAGTTCCTCCCCTTCAAACAGTTGGCAGCGCCCTTCGGCTGATTTCTGCAGTGGCGCTGGGAACAGTGCTCAGTCTCTTCAGCTTGTCTTGCCTGGGAATGGGGTTTGTGGTCTCCTCCGCCAGGGGCGTGTGGTGCACTCTTCTCACTTGCGGTAGCGTAAGACAGGCACTGGGGTACGTTCAGCATGCGTGTTCATTGAGCTTGGCTGCTTTCGGTCTCACTTACTTTTGCTGGACCTTGTTTGGCCACTTGATGCTTCTCTTAGCTGAGGTATATTTGAGCTTCTTGGTGCTCTGTCAGCATGGTCTCAGTTTCTCCCCTTCAACCACCTATGAAGTCCAGTTGCGCGTGCTGTGCTCTCTTCTATTGGTCTTTTGGCTTTGGCTGCTTGGAATGCAGTCTTAGGAGTACTGTGAGGCCTTTCTCCCCTCTACTGGCTGCGTCTCTGGCACATGGTGGCTGCATGTGCCGGCAGGTCTCCGAGGATGTCTTGCTACTTCCACTTGATGTGCAGAGAGCGGCTGATGTGTCCTGAGGCTTGACACTTCTGTGATAGGGCAGCACTGTCCTCCCCACTGCAATGTCTAGTCCTACTACCTGGGGCAGAACCACTGCAGGTATCTCTTTCCCCACCTTGATACTCCTCAGGGTCTTGCAGTGCTCCTGTGGATGATGTGCAGGCAGGGTTGATGCTCCCGGATGGAAGCAGCAGGTTGCGCTTGGCAGTGTGGGAGGGGAGAATCTTATTCGATAGTGTGTGTGGCTGCTTTCTTTTGGGTGGAGACCTGAGCTGGGAGCCTCCTGTCTGAGCCTCTCTTGTCCCTGCTAATCTGGAATGTGCCTTTCCAGGCCTTTGCTTGGTGGGCCTGCTTAATGCAATTGTAGCAGGGTGTGGTGCATCAAACAAGCACTAGGTGTCAGCTCTGTGTTTAAGTTCCCAAGCCCGGGCAGTCTTTTCCATGAAATTGCGGGCCTCCTCTGTCTGTAATGTGCCGGGACGGGGCTGTGTGCTGCTTTGGTGCAGGTATGCCTCCTGCCAGCAGTGGTGTGCAATGCGGGAGCCATTGGTGAGGGCTCTTGGTGGGGGTGCCCTCCACGGACGTCGATGGCGCCGGAAGAGGCTAGACAGAAGTGGAACGACGGGGCCATAGGCATGGCGATGTACGGAGCCGCCTGTTCTGCTGGGAGCCTGGGGTGATGTGCGCGGCGAACGTGGCTGAGGGACGAGGGCCCCAGGCTATCATAGCTGGAAGAAGAACACGCAGAGGTCTGTGAGGGAGCCCTCAGGTGGAATACAAGCAGAAACGGACGAGACATGCTGAACAATGTTTGTATACCAACGCCCCCCGCACTCTGAAATCAGCACTGCCTGACTCCAAAATGGCGCCTGCAGAGGACATAATGCCTCCTGATAATTCCGGACCATCTCAACAGCCAGTCCCTCGCCAGGGAATCCTATGCTGCGTCCCCCCTCTGACTCTACTCAATGGAATCCTGCTCTCAGTGTTCTTCTTCTGGATTCCTGACTTTGGTGACTTTTGTGCTTCCCGTTTTTTTTTTTTTTTAGATGGTCTCCGTCTATATCCACGACCCGGACCCACCATTATTTCTGACCTTTGTTCCTTTCCTTCTTCCCTCATGACTCCTCCTGATGACCCTTGATCGTTTTTCTCTTTTTGCTGGAAGGCCTTAAATATATATGTATATGTAAATATGTATTATATAATTGTCCAAGTCTAATTGCTGTTAAAATGTAATCCTGTGTGAATTTACTATTTGTATATATAGAACTCTAACCACTAGTATATGTAGAAGACTTTTGTACTTACTACCATTCATATGCAATTTTAGAGTTTTATTTGTTTGTATCTCTTCCTTGAGTGATTTTCAAATTGTACATGTGCAGTTTTTTCCAGTTTTCATCTCTTCCTTGAGTGACTTTACACCTTGTACATTTGCATTTTTTTTCTGTTTGTATCTCTTATGTAACTCATGTAATCAAAAGTCCTTATGTAACGCAACTGGTTCTTTTGTAAAGCGCTCTGACACCTTTGGGTAATGTTCGCGCTATATAAAATCGCAATAAAGAAATAAAATAAATAAATAAAAGTCTCATCCTGGAGCTAGTCTTGCAGGCTGTTTGTTTTGCCTCTCGGTTCAGAGTGTGGTGCTGTGGACTGATGCTTGGTGGCGCTGCGGTCAACGGCTCTGTACCGCATATTAGCGCCTGCCTTGGTGCCTCTGGAAGTGTCCTGTAGAGAGCACGCAGGATGGGCAGAGCAAAGGTGGCCAGTGTGGCAGCATGAGCCCCTGGAGGCTCCTCTCTCTATCAGGTGGGTGCTCAACTGCCTGGGGGTGCAGCTGCAACTTTAATAGTGCCCGTCGGCCAGTGCACAGGCACTCATTTGTTGAATCTATTGCCCTGCTGAGGGGTGGCCGACCTGCAGGGCAGCATGTGAGTCTGTGGTACTTTTCCGGCCGGCGCTTCCGCACGCAAAGTGCTCAGCGGTGCAGCAGCTTCCTACCGCTGCAGGTGTGTCACCTTTTGTGGGGGCTGCAGGAGCATTTTGTGGGGTGCACTACTCACTTAAGGCCTAATTTATGAAAAGTGACGCATCGCTGCGTGAAAACAGCGATGCATCACTTTTCATTGCGCCCTCCTTGCGACACCAATGATGTGTCATATTTACAGTATGACGCATCATGTCGCAAGGAGTTACAGATACGTCAGTATTTCTGACGTATCCGTAGGCGCAAAAGTGACGCATTGCTGGAGTGTGTCACAAAAGTGACGCAACTCCAGCAATGTGTCCTTTCAAATGGGGCAAGCCCAATGTGAAAGGGCCTGCGTCAGTCTTACGACTGCTGTGAGGCAGCCGTAAGATTTTGACGCATTTGAGTCCTACAAGTGTCACAGTGAAATCTCATAGATTTCACTGCGTCACTTCCATGACCCTTTCTTGCATCAATACACCCCCCCTTGCATACATTATACCTGGCGTAGGTATAATGTGGCGCAGGGGTTTACAAAGTGACGCGTCACTTTGTAAATAAGGTGCAACAAGGCGCATTTTTTACACCACTGGTGCATCACAAAAAGTGACCCACCGGAGGCATAAAAGTGACGCAGTTTTCACCGCGGCTTCTGCTCCTCATGTCAGGACGGTTGGTGGCATGCTCACACAGAGTATGGCGCCATGGTAAAGGCCTCCTTCGACGGAGCCGCTAAGTCTCCTTCTTCCGGCACGCATTAGCGGCGGTGCAGCACGTGAGCTCCGCTTCTGGCAGTGCGAGTCGGCAGTGTGCAGGCAACTCGAGACGGATGCTGCAGAGACGCCTGTCCCCCTTTTACAGCGCTCAGTTCCTGTCACACTGGCAGCAGCGAACAACCGGCCAGACTAAGCAAACATTCTCACAAAGGACCTAGGAAGCAAAGGAGCAAAACTCAAAAAGTGCCTCTATTAGCTAAAGTGGAAAGGCTGTACTCCATCTTTACTAAAACAAACCCAGTTCAAGACCCTCAATGCCGGGACGTAACAACAAATACAACAGATTCGTCCTCAGTCTCGCAAATATTAGACCAGTCTGTGCCGAACCAACAAGCTGAACAACTAAATCCAGTAGAGACGGCAGCCCATGTTAACAACCATCTTCCAACATTAGACCGTAAGCAACTGCTGGGCCAAACTCCATTCATGGCCCAAGTAGAGTACTCTCACCTGCTAATGCCAATGAGGACCCACACCGGCCGGCCAACCAACTCAAATTCTGACCCAAAATACCAGCTTGACATTAATGTGACTGGCTGTGAACCTGCAACCCATTCAAGCACAAATTTTGAATCTCAAAATGGGGCATGACGTAGCAAAACAAAACATTACTTATTCAACTCCCCTCACCCTCAGAACCAAACGCCTGGCAAGAACAGAGATCTTCATAGCAGGGACTGCAGGGACTCTAGTCAACAACACGAGCATCTGAAGCAAACCCCTGATAAAGTAAAATATGGGGCCGGAAACCAATCAGAAGATTACCCGACAAAAAGCAGGTGTTTGAAGGCACAATCATCCCCATGACAGCCTGCCCGGGGCCAACTAAGCTGGTATTTATACTGGGATACCAATCAGGGGGGGGGGGGGCATGACATTATGAACAGGGGCAACCTGATCCCCCTGTTTCGGTCAATTTTGGATCTAAAGGACATTACATCAGCAGACATTTTGGCAATTAAATTTCTAGAACCGCGACGAGCTTGGGTGCACGAGGCCACCCAGGTCTCCTTCCTCTTGCTCCTTTAGGCCTAAAAAATCATGACTAATCAACTCGTTTTTGAAAGCTGGGGTACAAAAATCAAATGAGCAGGGACTAAGGGCTACCCAAAATCGTTCCTGCATCAGCTTCCCCTGCCAACCTGCCCTGTCCATCTAGGAACTCGATCATCGAGAAAAGAATCCCGATCTAGAGCTCAAGACTGCAGCATGATAACATCACCCCATGCCAGTTGGGTTGGCTCTCGTTTGCCCTACAAATCAGAACGAGAGTCTGACAAACTTCAACAATGGTAGATCAGAAACAACTACACAAGGCAAATTTTACCCTAAGCTCTTGGAACATCCAGGGGCTCCAACAAAAGTCGATAACAACAAACACTTGTCAACCTGGAAGGGGACTTGGGGACTTGTTATTATCGCAAGAAACCTGTGCCCAGTCAATAGTTCCCTTAGTAGATTTCATGGAGTTCCAAAAACGGCAATAAAAACCAGTAGGTACAGCCGTCCTATGGGTGGTCTTTCCATCTACTTTTCAGCGTCGCTGCAATATATCGCAAAAATAGAACTCAATGCACCCTGGGCCCAAGCACTTCGCCTAAACAATTTTGACTGTCATAAAGCCCTTCTGCTCCTAATTATCAATTTCTTCATTAACCCCTGTAAATCTAGGAAGAAGGAGACACTGAAAGACCTCACACTAAAACTACCTGATCTCAAACTAGATGATCTATCCGCAAATATTTTAATATCCAGCGACTTAAACACAAATCTCTACGGGGATGACCAGCCGCAGGATCAACAACCTGGACACTGAGTACAACCTCCCAATGCAACATCTTCCCCCAGATTCACGACAGAACACTACTGCAGAAAGCTTCCTAAAAGAATGCTATGCTCTGGGCCGGAGGCTTCTTAATGGCCGCTTTCATGGTGACTCCACACCCGGGTGGGCAAAAACAGCAGGCAATTACATCTCTTATATTGACTTCAGTCTGTGCTCAGTCGGCCTCTTTAAGCACATCGGAGACTTCTTAATAAGTGAATGCTTAGACAGTGACCACCGGCCACAAAACATCAAGTTACATTTTTCAGAAATCTGGCTGCACAACAGGCACTGAGGAACCGGGAAAGAATTAATACTTCTGTTATTGACTTCAGAAGAGGACATGAAGGAAAAGTAAGACAAGACCTTTTATATATAGAACTCATTTATTTGCAAATTTCTACTGTGTTAAATTAACGTTACATTTTTTTAAGTAAAAACAGCACTTTGAAACTTGCAGATATGTTCTGTGTTTAATAAACTTTCCCAAAAAAATCCTTTCGTGAGCTCAGTGTCTGATGCAATTGCACTTACAAAGTTCAGTGCAGGTCCACAGCAACTTCTTCCAAACACACTTGCCTGTGCAACCAGCTGCAGCTTTGCAGCCACACTTGACAAGTGCACTAAGGGCCAGATGTAGGTAGGCATTTACCGGTCGGTAACGGCCGAATTCGGCCGTTACCGACCGGTAAATGCAATTTGAGATGTAGGGCCCTGTATTTTACAGACCGATTATGTAAAATACCGAGTCGGTATTTTTACGGAATCGGGAAAATTTATATGTAGGTGGGACTCTTCTGAGTCCCACAAGCATTAAAAAATCGGTATTTTACCATCAAATACTATTTGATGGTAAAATACCGATTCTGGTGTGCTTGCACATGTGTGCATGCACACCTATGCCATATGACAGGCAGACCTGCCCTTAGGGCAGGTATGCCTGCCACATGGCACCCGAGCCTCTTTTGGGGGTGCCAGAGGGTGTCAAAGTGACACCCCCTGCACCCTTGTGTCAATCGGTATTTACCGATGCGGTAAATACCGACCGGTAAATGCCCAATCATTCCTATGGGCTTCAAAGCCCATAGGAATGAATGGGCATTTACCGGTCGGTATTTACCTCATCGGTAAATACCGATTGTTTCCGAATCGGTAAATGCACATCTCTATTTACCTACATCTCGGTACTTTTATTTTACCACTTCTTAAATACCGAGTCGGTATGATGCGGTATTTAAGAGGTGGTAAAATAAAATTTACCTACATCTGGCCCTAAATGCCTTAGATGCCACTGGTAGTGCTGTCCACAATAGGGTCCAGCACTGATGGTTTATGTCAATTTTCCAGCACCATTCCTCCGAAGTGGGTAGCTTCTGCTGAAATATGTCGTAGGTGAACCAGCTCCTTGCATGGTAAAGAGCACGCTTTGTATGTTCAAGAAGGTCTGAGAAATGACATTAATGTGGATGTATGTAATATTCTTTTTGTGCAGTAAGGTTGGTCCTGTTTTCTGGAAAAACTTCATTAAACATTCTAGTTTGGAACGCTATGATGTAAGTAGCATTTAGAATCTTGTAAGATGTTGTTTTGACAGTTGAACGGTGTTGAGAGTAAAAGAGCTCCTGTGTCTCCATCCTTCTCTACCAAGTTCCTCATTACTTGAAATATACTTTATTTGTTCCATCAGTGACTTGTCTCAGTCACTGCAAAATTATTGGCAACTATTTAATCTACTACAGTCTGACCTGTGCTGTCAGTTTCTTCAGCATACATTGAAGAACAGGATTATTATTAATTACCTCTCTGTACCTCTTATTCCAGCATTGTGACTGCCAGCATCTTGGTGCAGCCTAAAGTTCCTGAAAGGAATGAGTGCGCCACTGAGCGAGGGTTGCTGTTCCATTGACCGTACCTTAAGTAGTCTGTTTTCTGGACCCTACCTTTGCTGCTTGTCCTGTGGTACCAGGTTGGTGACAGAAGTCATCAGCATTGTTGTTCAGCCTGAGGGATGAGTGTGCAGCAGCAATGTTGAAAGTCTTGGTTCATGATCACCAGGTTGGAGTCACCGACATCATATTTCAGCCTGAGGCGTGAGTGCATGGCTGTGGCGTTGGTACTCCCGGACTGCAGCATTTTGATGCATAAGTGCCTGTGGGACCGTTGCCAGCAGTCTTCCCTGCCAATTCTTCGCATCCCTGACTGTTACGTGTGGACAGAGAGTGAGTTTCCTGTTCTGAGGGCGGACCACCTTTAAAGTGCACCATCGAGTGGATCGAGTGAAATGTCAGCCATTTTGAGTGGTTGCTGCATCCTGGTGCAGACTGGTTACAGGTCCGCAATAGTGTGGTGATTTTTCATATCTTCTGCTGCTTTTAGGACACATGCATATATTATACAGTATGAGTCTTTGCCTCATGCTTTTCAAGTGTTTTGAGTACCGGTCATATCAGGCTAACAGTTTACTGTTCGGGGCTCAGGCAATGTGTGTGTCAAGCCAACCATAAAATATTTGATGGCAAAAAAATGCCAGTGAACCAGCACGAAACCAATACCTGATCAGGGATCAATACTCGATAATATCACAGAATAATGGCCCATACACATTCACCCAATTTCCTGATGCGCTGGGTTTAATTTATAGAGACGTTCAATTATTTTTCTTCAAAATCAATGTGTGACATCACAAAATACATATCTAACTTAAACATCGACTTTTCTTCTACTTGGTCGATGAAGCAATTAGTTGAATAGTTGATGATAATGATAACACTATCTAACTAAGTATTCAGTTAGCTAAATAATCAGAGACTCTCAGTAAAGTTAATAAAGATTTATCTCAAATTAAATGATTAAAATGGGCAATGCATACGGTCACAAATGCAAACAATGAAATCCACAAAAGGGAGAGAAAAACATCAGCAATTTCAAATAGACACAAACTCATCATTTAAATATGACATTGCGAATGAAGGAGTGGATAGATTAGGAGACATCAGTTTCAGCAAAATTAAATGCTAAACAAAAATACATCTAAGGAAGGGATAGATGAAGAGACATACGTTTCATCTAAATAATACATGTCAATATACTTATGGCGGAGTGGATAGTTGAAGAGACAAAATTTTCAGAGATAAAATACATTTGCAAGTAATTTTGCAAGAACGAGTCATAATAATACAAACCTAAAGGTCTGTGGAAAACCATCCCCCTGGCCAAGGTGAAGGTGGGGGTACCTTGAAATAGAATCAGAGAACAAAGATTTCAGGACCCAGGAGCAGGACAGGAACAGCTAGGCCTCTCTGCAAACCAACGAACAGTGACACATTCACCCTTCTTCTCTATCTCCCAGCAAGTCTTAACCACACCCCAAAAGGCACCCTAGTTATACCCTAAACCCTACATGTTTGTCCCAGATCGGTTGAAATATTTCACGTTACTCGACAGTTGATTGGTGGACTTAGGAGGTGGTCTGTCACACCACTGTGACTTCATTCAAAGTTTGGGCATATTCATTGTTCTACATCCATTTCCATAACCTAATGCTTGACTCATTCACACAATTCTATTACATTTAAACATTTTTACTCATAAATTTCAGCAATGTCCGCGGAAAGAGTCTTTGGTCCCACGGCCAGTCACATCCTGTGGCAGGCACTCAATATTCTCCTTCAGTATATCGGCCTTGAACCCTTGTTCTCTCTTTGCAGCACTTAGCACTTCTGGCTGCTCTGTCATGCCAATTTTGTCCTTATTCTAGCGCCTCCTTTCTCAGGCTAACTTCAGCATAATGGTATCTCATCCAGCTCACTATAACAAATGGAACATGAACATTCATTAATTATATGATAATTGATTGTTCACTGTTTACCACCCACCTTTGCACTATTCCCTATTAGCGTTTTCCCTAGCATAGCTTTAAGCAAAAGCAGCAATATTTATTATGTCAAAGCAAGATACAACATGTAAACTACGAAATGCACATGGGGCCTAGTTATGCATTATTTCTCGTTTCTTTTTGAAGCACAATGTAAATCCGTTTAGTTCTTCCATGCGTTATCTCACTTTAGTGTATGCATGCGCAAAGCATTTTCCCTCGTCTTTATGTAAGGTGCACGTTAGTTTTCTATTTCTGCTTACTGTTAATACGTATTATGTTATGTTATGTTAATTTCGATTTATATAGCGCCAAATCACCGACAGGTCTCTTAGCGCTTGCTTTGGGAACCCGTCCTGGCTTTCCCTGCGAGATTACCCCTACTGGGCATCCCCAAGGTGAAGACCAGGCATCCCGCCGCGGGGGGGCCATAGTGGAGATTAGGCAAGCTATTGCCCAGAGCTGCAGAGTGTGAACCCATGATTCGAGTTAGCACCGAGGCAAGAATTATCGAGTCCATGGACATTTGGGCTCAAGACCCTGCCGCGTCGGGAATTGAACCCTGGTCCCGGGTCTGACCTCTGCATCAGGGTCTGCCTCCTCTAACCAGTGAGCCACACTTCTCCACGGGGGTATTCATCCAAGCAGGTTTTTTTTCGTGAAATCCTGCTCCATTCCCAGCGAGGTAGTACTATAAACCTTGGGTGCAATACTGTTTCCGCTCTTTCTGCTCAGTTGCAATTTGTTCAATTATGTTGGAGTTTCTACAGTGACATACACACAAAATATGGATTATCATTTTACAAGGTGCGCATTTTCACAGTGATACTCACACTTACATACCAATTGATTGTTCATGGTCGTAATGTTATGTGGGAATCTAGGACCATAGTGTAGTTTTTCCCGATTCTTGCCCATATAAGGTATAAATCACCCAGTCCTTATATAGGCATAAAGAATCATTGCCTTATTTAGTTCTAGCCTGTGTAGCCCTAATACGGCATGGCTACTTCCACCAAACTCCGAGAATCCACATTGATTTCGTGGTAAAACCAGCCTTCAGCAGTCAGGAACCTCCCCCTGCTTGAACACTAGTTTATCCAAGAAATCCATGAGTTTTCAAGGAATTGAGGCACTAGTGACGATATTATGTCCAATCTTACGTCAGACTCGGCACCTTCAGGGGTATAAATATGCCTACACTTGCCCAGTCAAACACACGGTGATTCAGGAGCAGATCGACTAACTACTTGCCTGTCGCCCTGCTGCTGCAAGTGCCGAAGGAAGCCGACCTTCCAACTGACGCACTGAAATGACGCAGTCTTTTCTCTTGCCGAGAAATCCAGCTCCGTTGTTTCCAGGCTACCCTTGCGGGTTGCTGGGAGATCTAGTCCCGAGAGAGATACAAGACCTCTATCATTCTAAAACAAAGGTACGGAGCTGATTAGATCCCTAGAGAATTCTTGAACAGATTCTTGGCAGAGAAATACTAAAATTTAAACTACTCCTCACTTACTTCTTCCCTTCTACTAGCCTTAGGTTAGGAACACCGGGGTAGGTGTATGTTAGAAGCAAAAGTTGAGTAATTTTAGCCACTATTTTATCATTGTATGTATTTTATGCATTATATGTATTGTATGTATATGGCTCAGAAACCATATACTACTTTTACAGTGCTATTTTATAATACTATTCGTATTATATGCATGGTACTTCCTAACTAGCATTTCAATTGTAGCAGTGCATTTCTTATGCTTAAGAAATAAGACTGTTCAATAAATACTTTTATTGAAAACGCCCGTCTCTCTATTTCTAAGCAACTCTGGTGAAACGAAGCATGCACATCTGACTGAGTGAAATAGCCGTCTATTGTTTCCGCGACTCTAGAGATACGTTTCATTCTGGGGAAACAAAGTTGTCATGTTGTATGGTTGTCAGAAGCTAATCCCTTCTTGTTTATTCGAGAGAGTTTCTAGTGACCTCTGAGCTAGCTGGCACTCACAATTAAGTCTAATATATTCGGCAGAGACCTAGTCGACCTAAGTCCTATGTCTAAACTGCAGGGTATATTATTCCAATGCGCAGAGCCTATTGGGAATATGGGAACTACACTACATGGCGCCCAACGTTTGGTAAGGCGATAATTTAATGCTAGATACTAGAGTAACTCAGTCGTGCATTTCACACAGACCCCTTTTTCCCGTAAAAACTCCAAAAGACGTTTGGAGTGGGTGAAAGGATAATATCCGCCAAAACTGAGTAGGACGAAAAATCCTATGTATTAGTTTTTGGTTTATACAACGTTGAAGGATACAGTGTTCCAAAATATTGTGCACCTAATCTTTGTTTCCTTGTAACTTGTTCTGCAAACTATCACCGACTAAAATGCCGGATAGTGATACCGAATTGGATAGAGCTGCAGCAGCAGCTCAATCGATCTTAGATGACGCTGAAATCCTAGAAAATGACACAGATGCTATACTGCTCCCGGTAAATGTAAGAAAAAGTATAACTTACAAACTGATAAATAATGGAGTATCAGCAAGAGGTGGCAGAGTAATCTTTGTCATAGAGGCACATGAATATCGGCAGACAGAGGTATTCTATTCATGGATTCAGTTTCCAGCAGCAAATGCAGGAACACAAGAGTTCCACTTCTACAAGGCAGAGGAACCTCCAGCGGAATACGTTCCTTTCGAGGACATTGAAATTCCATTAACTTACCAAGAGCATCAGCTCTGGTTTAAAGGCGGCCTAAAACATCAAAATCACATTACCAGGCTTGGTCCACTGGGTAGACCAGGAGTTACATGGCCGGTACTAGCCAGCTATACACCACATCCAGACATTGAAAGGATGTCAGATGTAGAATTATTAGCTCAGCTAATACAATTAATTAAAATACCTAGACAATTGGTTCATTATGTCATGCCGACATTAACAGTCCAACCAGCTGTAAGAATTCCACAGCACACCACTCACCAGGGGAACACAAATAAAATCACACCACAGATACAGTCAGTCATTGGTAAACTACCAGCAAAACGAGAACAAATTCCATTCTGGTTAGCACAAAAAATTACTCAAATAGAGGCAGTATTTCCTGATAGTACGCCTCATGAGAAACACAGGATTCTGACAATCTGTTTACCTATGGGGATTGCCCCACACATAGAGGACTGTGACACTTGGGGTACAGTCTTTGCTTCAATCTACACTAAAACACATGCTGTTCCATCCATGGCGGTGATACCAGACGTTCTAAGACAGATTCAAAATGAATACGCTCCAGAACCGGCCTTAAATCTAGGTATAGAATTTCTTAAAGATTTTAAACAGGTCTCGGCTATACTATTAGCCAACATTAAAGGTGAAGCAGCATCAGTGGCAATCCGCCAGAAATAAAAAAAACCAGACATTACCGAGCAACCTTATGAGCTTGCCAGAATTACTGAAAGTCCTATGAAGAATAGGGTAGAGATAGTTTGGGTGGGAAACCACTAAAACCACAACTAACAGAGAATCCTGAAAAAAACATTTATAAAAAATAGTCTCACTACTCCTAAAAAGAAGTGGGAAAATACTAAACAGACACCTCCTAAAGAGAAACACTCTCAGTCCAGAGGAAGATCCCCCCCAACAAGGAGGTAGGTCTCCCCAAAGGGAGCCCTTTGAAAAAAGGTACAACTTCAGAAATAGGGATACTTTAAGAAAACCTGATAGATATCAAGATATTGATAAATGTCCCTCTCGATCTTTTCAGACTTCCTCGCAGAAATCGGAAAGAAGAGGACGATCAGAACACAAAGAAGAACGCGTCAAGTCCAACGACAAAGAACCCCATTCACCAAAGTAAAAAAGCTAAATTTTCCAAAAAGAAGGTAGCAAGCATAAAAATCAGACATGCCGAGGGTTCTGAGGACACAACTCAAGAACGGGGAATGGGCTCAGACAATGCTAGACAGCGCAGCAGAAGTAACCATAGTTCGCAGGATCCTGATGGATCATCTGGAGACAGTGGACTTGAATTAATGCATTCAAGTTGAAACTGCCGACACCAGGGTTAGTGTACACCACAAGTTATATGAAGTAACACTCCGGATGGAGGAGGACATAACTAGAAAAATAAAAGCTCTCTTCTGGGACAAACTTTCCAAGGGTTATGACATACTTCTAGCTGAAAAGGACTGGCCACCTGCAGTTGTTAGGGAGTGCCCACACGGCGAAGAGATAATTATGCCAGCCTTCTCAAATCACATTCCAATTCATAAAAAATATACATATGCCAGGAAATGGGCAGTAGCCCAAGCTCCAGCATTATATAAAAATCACATAGGATGGGATGAGGATTCTCCTCACCACAAAATCCAGTTTAAAAAAATCAACCTACTGCTCAGAGGCAGTATCCAGTCAAACAAGAGGCTAAAAAACAAGTCAGGGAGATCTTAGATCAACTTGAATATCAAGGGGTGATTGAAACATGCACCTCATCTATGAACAATGCTTTGTTTCCTGTCTCCAAACCAGACAATACATATCGTCTAGTTTTGGATTACAGACACCTGAACTCTTGTTGCAAAACTTTTACAGTAAAAAATTCACATAGTGCAGCACAGATGAATAACATCGTGCTCAAAAAATATAAAACCACATTAGACATTTCAAATGGGTTTTTCTGTCAAAACATTGCACCAGAAAGCAGGTATTTGACCGCTTTCTCAATCTTGGGGTCACAGCGGCAATTTTGCCGTCCCTCCCACAAATTTAAGAATAGTCCGGGGTTATTTTCAGCCAGAGTAGCAGAAATACTACAAATGTACGATGATGAGGCATTATCCTATGTCGATGACATCTATCTTACAGATGACGATTTGGACAGGCCCTTAAAAATAGTAAGCACCATAATACTTGGGTTTGCTTCTGAAGGGTTCAAATTCAATTTTAAGAAATCACGAATTGCCCACCTCAACGTCCTATTCTTAGGGTATGAGTTATCAAGTGAAGGCAAAAGCCTGGCAGCAAACTTTCTAGAAAAATGTGCGCTGCTCCAACCTCCGAAAACGCTGAAAAACTTACAGTCAATTCTAGGTTTCCTGAATTTTGGAAGAACTTATGTTCTAAATTGCGCAGAAAGGGTTAAACCTCTCTACGAATTAATCAAACCTGATTTCAAACCAACTAATTGGACTCAAACACATACAGAAATTTTACGTTCAGTACAAACAGACATGTTGACTAAAACAAAATTAGATACAAGCAATAATGTGCGCAATCTCGTGATCCGTGTCATCCCAGGGAAATGTGGATTCACATACCTGACCTTTAATGAAGGAGAAAAGGTACCAATTGCATTCAAATCACACTTGTACACACAAGCAGAAATGAAATTTACTTCAACAGAAAAAATTCTGACAGCGGTTCAAACTGCAGTAGCAAAAGAAAGAACTCTGGCGCAGGGTAAACGCATATTGATCGTTACACCTGTACCTGCCTTAAAGGCAGTAACAAAGGCAAGCATTCCTAATTCTAAGGCTTTACATCCAAGATGGATACAATGGGTTAATTCTCTTGCTGCGACAGACGTTGAATATGTTTTTGAAGACATAAGAATTCCTACAATACGAATACGAATGTCCAATGCCGACCAAAATTCTGCCTCTAGAACATTACGGCTGAATAATATATACAGACGGATCAGCACAGCCCGCAATTGGGAGTAAACAAGCCTATAGTGCTGCTTGCGCGATCGTTAAAGGTCGTTGGCGCGAAGGTAAATTCAGACCTATGGTCACTAAAACTCAATCACTCAGAGACTGTACAGCTCAGCGAGCTGAACTACAGGCTTTCAAGATGGCGCTTGAAAATACCGATCGCGAATTCCCCACACTAATAGTGTGCGATTCGTATTACTGCGTCCAGCCTTACAATGAGTATCTGGTACACAGACATAATATCGACTCCAAAATATCGTTTGGACAGAATATCGAGTTTTAAATATCGTTTGGAGAAAATATCGACAGGAGAGAATATCGACAGCCAAAATATCGTTTTTAAGGTAAGTGAAGTAATATTGACTGTAAATAATATCGAAAGTAAAAAATATCTTTTTTTATATAATATGTAATTATTTATAGTGTTTTTATGTTATAATATGTGTGAAAAGTGTCATTTTATGTTATAATTATTTTTAATTAATGATTTTTTTAAAATTATTGTGTAATTTTATTCTGTAGCGGGTTGTGGGTTTATAGGGGAATAGGGTGGGAAGTAATTTAATTATAATTAATTAAATATGTAAATTTATTAATTGGTAGTAATAATTAATTAATTGGTAATTAAATAATATATGTTCATTATTTAAAATTTAATTGGTAATTAATTTAATTTAATTTATTAATTGCTAATTATGTAAATTAAAATAATGTATTTCCTGTAGCGGGTTGTGGGTTTATAGGGGAATAGGGTGGGAAGTAATTTAATTATTATTTATTAAATATGTAAATGTATTAATTGGTAGTAATATTTAATTAATTGGTAATTAAATAATATTTGTTAATTAATTAAAATGTAATTGGTAATTATTTTAATTTAATTGATTAATTGCTAATTATGTTAAATTAAAGGGGTATTTTTAGGGTTCAGGGTCAGTTTTTAGTTTTTGGGTAAAGGGGTATTTTTAGGGTTCAGGGTCAGTTTTTAGTTTTTGGGTAAAAGGGTATTTTTAGGGTTCAGGGTCAGTTTTTAGTTTTTGGGTAAAGGGGTATTTTTAGGGTTCAGGGTCAGTTTTTAGTTTTTGGGTAAAGGGGTATTTTTAGGGTTCAGGGTCAGTTTTTAGTTTTTGGGTAAAGGGGTATTTTTAGGGTTCAGGGTCAGTTTTTAGTTTTTGGGTAAAGGGGTATTTTTAGGGTTCAGGGTCAGTTTTTAGTTTTTGGGTAAAGGGGTATTTTTAGGGTTCAGGGTCAGTTTTTAATTTTTGGGTAAAGGGGTATTTTTAGGGTTCAGGGTCAGTTTTTAGTTTTTGGGTAAAGGGGTATTTTTAGGGTTCAGGGTCAGTTTTGGATTTTTGGGTAAAGGGTTTTTTTAGGGTTCAGGGTCAGTTTTGGGGTACAGGGGTACAGGGGTACAGTGTAAAAATAAAGTTAAATTAAATTTACATTAATTTAATTTAATGAAATGAAATGAAATTATATTATATTTAAATAATTTTAAATAATTTAAATTAAAAAAAATTATTATATACTTACCAATACTTACGTTGTAATGGTAGTGCGTTGTAAAAGTTGCGTTGTAATGTCATATATCCATTGTTGCACTCTTTGCAGTGGGAATAGTAATTTTTACTCTTTTGTATTTGTACGTTAATAATATTGGCTATTATTTAATTAAATTTTGTTACTATATATATATATGTTTTAAGAAATATGATTAAAAAATATTATTTTTTTACTTTCATTAATTATTTAATTATTAAAAGTTAATTTAAGTATTGTTAATTATATTTTAGTAATTCATTTTTTATATTAATGTAATTAAACATTGTTTTTATTAAAGTCGATATTTTTTACAACGATATTTTTGTAAACGATATTTTGTACTCGATATTTTTGTACTTACCTGTTTGTACATACAAACTCGATATTTTGGTTGTAGATATTTTTTCCTCGATATTTTGGGTAGTTGATATTTTGGTAGTCGATAATATTTCAGTGATCCTGAGTATCTACAAAACTGGGTTCAAAGCGGTTTCAAAGATGCAAAAGGTGGCACAATTAAGCATAAAACGCTTTGGGTACAAGTAGTTCTTTTACAGAAAGAACTACAAAAAACTCACGTGATTCACACACTGAGTCATCAGCGTGATGGCGTTCACGTTGCAGGGAATGCATTGGCTGATGAAGCCGCGAAGGCAGCTGTGCAAACGGCTTCCGTAGCTGCGATTACTCGGTCAAAAACAAAAATAGACAGCGAAATAATACAAGCTGTCACTGTTTCAGTTAAAGACAGTGGTAAGACACTCCCGAAAGGCTTTCCAATAAAGTACTCATATACAACTGATGCGAATAATGTTCCTTTTGCTCGAATCCCTGGAGTGGGGGATAGGGCAATTCCAAACATGGAACATAGGTTAAGACTGATCTTAGCAGCACATGAAGTACTGGCATCTTCACACGCAGGTATTTCCGCCACAGTATCATTATTAAAACAGAGATATTGGTGGCCGCGCATGAGGAAACAAACTAGAAATTATGTTTTAGAATGTGAAATCAGCCAGAAAATAAAAGTGTCAACAGTGAAACGTCCTGCACAGACGCCCCTCCTGATTTCAGATAAACCACTAGCGTGTGTTTACCTGGACCACTGTGGTCCCTTACAAAGGGATGGTAACTATAAATATATCATGGTCGCAGTGGATTCCTGCACAAGATGTATTTGGATGTGGCCACAGCGCTCGGCTGACGACAGAACTGTTATAAAGGATTGGCGAGTCTTTATCGGCACATACGCAATCGGCACGCTACATTCTGACCAGGGTCCTGCGTTTAGCTCTCGAGCTTACAAGGAGGCCATGGCCAGTTTGGGCATTGCATTGCGGTACTCTAGTCCCTTCCATCCTGAGGGAAATGTGGTAGTGGAAAGAAAAATCGTGACATAAAGCAATCCATACCAGCTAAGGTTCGGGTGATGGGTGGGTCAAAAATCTAACAAGTGTCCAACGTAGTCTTAACAATCTGCCAAGAAATTCTCTGGGTGGAGTCACTCTGTATGAACTCATGTTTGGTACTAGAATGATAATCGAAGACCTTGATTGTCAGATTTCAGTAGTGGAACAAAAACCCTTTGATGTCAAAGACCGTTTGACTGTTTTACAGGACTTAAATGAAACAAGAAGAAGTGTGAGTAATACAATACAGAAGCAAACAACCACTGAAGAGAAACCACCTGTTCCAGCAAGGCCTGTCTGGATTCCAAAGATTGGGGATCTGGTCAGGGAGAAGATCGCGGTAAAAAAGGAATTTGGGCCTTCTTACAGAAAAGCAGTACTTTTTCTTGGCAATACAAGGAACAAGATCAGTAGTACTACTGCCCCTTGCTGGTAAAAGGGAGAACAGAGTTGTATCCATCGACCTGGTCAAACCACAACATGTGGCCGATAATAAGTAGTAGGTCCAGTGGACTCCTGAGAAGTAGCAGCCGACCGAATCTTGCTACAGTCCAAGAGGTTCAAACTGAAAGACTTATCACTTTTGATAAACCTGCAGTACGAAAAGAAGGCCTATGCAACAAAGCCATGGAACTTGTACCTCTGGAAACCCAAATAACAGTTCGTCAAGACACGCCTCTCTACAATGATGTGACATCTGACTATACAAACATGGCGAAACAAGAAACAGCTCCAGTGATTTCAAGTAATGTGATGCAATCCCAACAATTGACAGAACTGCTTCTGGCTACTTTATCAACTTCGATAACTTTTCTGAGGATCCCAGTGTACCTGAAAATGAGCCAACAAACAAAACTCTCAAGGAAAAAGTAACAGAACTCCTTCATCTACTAGAGAAAAGATATCTGGTTTCACCATGGGTGGAATTTTGGATTGGATTGGGTGTACTTTTTCTTCTGCTGTGGCTCATGCTAGTATTGAGCTTGAGAAGGATGATTGATGGAAAATACAGTACTATGGACACAGCAAGTAAGAAAATCAACTTGGTCCTGAAACCTTACAAGTCATCTCATCGTGAAAAAATGGGACAGTCAGCAGTGAACATCACAGCCGTTCCTATACCTGGTGGTATAGCATGGGACAGAACTGATTATGACATCTATGGTCCGGTTGAGCTTCTGAAGCTTCTACACCAATTTAAGATTTCTTTGAGTAACTTTGTCACACCCAGTACATTTTCTGATGATTGGGACTTTGAGACTATTAACAACATGATGAAAGATTTAGAAATGTCAGCTAAATTTACAGAACATGACTACTTAGAAGGGTCATCAGATTACGAACAAATGTATTGTTTTAATCATTATGGTCACCATTATTTGCATAAATCTGCAAGCCCTAGAAATTTATTTTATTACAATCAATGGGAACATTGTCCAACACCGCCAAAAGGCAGTTCGAGAAAATTCTTTGAAAAATGTCCATGCTTTACAGGGTTTAATGTTACAAATCCAGAAATGTTTTATTTAAAAAATATACATAACACAGTGCTGAAAACAATGTTGACCAATACTAAACAAATTTATTCTGCAAACTTTTATGCTCAACTGTATACTTTAGGGTTTGACTACTGGAAAGACAACATCGAGAAAAAAACTGTCTGGGGCACGAAAAATTGGCAGGTACAAGGTTTAGAAGCACTGTTCAGAGCCTGCATTATACCAGAACAAATTTTGTTTTTAAATGACACTGTTCAACAGACTTCTTGTCTTGGCTTAGCTAAGATAAAAGATTTAAATAAACTGTCTTTACCAAAACCTGCACCGGATAGTAATAACGCTTCTGATGAGGAGGTAGACGTAACCTATATATTAAAACAGAACAGAACTGATCCTAACTGGAAAAAATGGTTAATCTGGCAAACAGACACTAATAACTGTCATGAAAGATTCCTGAACAAATCACAAGGATTCAGATGGAAAAGGCCAGATCCAAGATATTCCCAGAGACAACATCCAGGGATGGTAACTACTTACAGTGTAGGGAAGCTTCGCCTTGAATGGCTTCAGAAATCTACACTTCCAGAAATAAAACAACACTTATCTTTACTTAAAGAAAGCAATGATTTGCGAGATTTCTTAATGGGACCTCGCAAGCCAAGGCAAAAACGTTTCATATACGCCGGTATATATGCAGCATACAACGAAGCTTGGAAAGTGACGCAAATAGAAACTGCAGAAAAAATACGAGAAATTGATCTTATTAATTTGGAGAAAGCACTTTCTGTTGTGGACAATGGGTTAACGACGCTGTCCTCCAGAATATATTCTATGGACAGCATTGTGTCATCTGCTATAGACATCATAGAACAAGAATTACTAAAGTTACAACATGGTCAGTCTCAATTACATTCTATCATGCTGTTAGGCTGGACGTTGCAAAATCTGCGTTCTGGCTCTGTGCCATGGCATCTAATCAATACAACGTCATTGTTTGCTGTATTTAACCTTACAGATAAACAAATCTCTTTGGCACAAAGAGAAGCAGAGTATATGGTGCTGAGCATTGAAAAACTAGATAGATTACAATTGACAGTTTCCGAGAAGCCTGTGATTGAGTGGATAATTCATGGCTCCATTTCAATTCCAGTCACGACATTCCAGTTTCAGTATTGTCTAGAGCATAGGGAGGCAGGCACAGGGAGAGCAAGTACGGATTTGGTACCTGACCACCTTTGTTAATTTGTTTACCTTAAATTTGTTACCTGCAACAGGACAGAATTTGTCTTTTAAAAATTGCACTGGGCGATTTGGCACGAATTAGCGGCGGCGCACTTTCATACATTTTAATTACCACTCACCCATTGTCCTCCTGCACCCTTGGACACCCAGGCTCCCTGCGCCTCCTTGGTCCACCACAGGAGTTTCCCGATTGTTGTGGAGGGAGGAGCGGAGCGCGGAGCACTTCCGGGCAAGAGGGGAGGAGGGGGCGGACCTTCTCTGGCAGCGCTCTACAAAACCGGCAACTCTGCGAACGCATAGCGGAGGCAGGCACAGGGAGAGCAAGTACGGATTTGGTACCTGACCACCTTTTGTTAATTTGTTTACCTTGAAATTGTTACCTGCAACAGGACAGAATTTGTCTTTTAAAAATGGCACTGGGCCATTTGACCCGAATTAGCGGCGGCGCACTTTCATAAATTTTAATTACCACTCACCCATTGTCCTCCTGCACCCTTGGACACCCAGGCTCCCCGCGCCTCCCCGGTCCAACACAGTTCCCGATTGTTGTGGAGGGAGGTGCGGAGCGCGGAGCACTTCCGGGCAAGAGGGGAGGAGGGGGCGGACCTTCTCTGGCAGCGCTCTACAAAACCAGCAACTCTGCGAACGCATAGCGGAGGCAGGCACAGGGAGAGCAAGTACGGACTTGGTACCTGACCACCTTTTTTTAATTTGTTTACCTTAACATTGTTACCTGCAACAGGACAGAATTTGTATTTTAAAAATTGCACTGGACGATTTGGCCCGAATTAGCGGCGGCGCACTTTCATAAATTTTAATTACCACGCACCCATTGTCCTCCTGCACCCTTGGATACCCAGGCTCCCCGCGCCTCCCCGGTCCACCACGGAAGATTCCTGATCGTTGTGGAGGGAGGAGCGGAGCACTTCCGGGCAAGAGGGGAGGAGGGGGCGGACCTTCTCTGGCAGCTCTCTACAAAACCAGCAACTCTGCGAACACATAGCGGAGGCAGGCACAGGGAGCGCAAGTACGGATTTGGTACCTGACCACCTTTTGTTAATTTGTTTAACTTAAAATTGTTACCTGCAACAGGACAGAATTTGTCTTTTAAAAATGGCACTGGGCCATTGGACCCGAATTAGCGGCGGCGCACTTTCATAAATTTTAATTACCACTCACCCATTGTCCTCCTGCACCCTTGGACACCCAGGCTCCCCGCGCCTCCCCGGTCCAACACAGGAGTTTCCCGATTGTTGTGGAGAGAGGAGCGGAGCGCGGAGCACTTCCGGGCAAGAGGGGAGGAGGGGGCGGACCTTCTCTGGCAGCGCTCTACAAAACCGGCAACTCTGCGAACGCATAGCGGAGGCAGGCACAGGGAGAGCAAGTACGGATTTGGTACCTGACCACCTTTTTTTAATTTGTTTACCTTAAAATTGTTACCTGCAACAGGACAGAATTTGTCTTTTAAAAATTTAACTGGGCGATTTGGCCCGAATTAGCGGCGGCGCACTTTCATAAATTTTAATTACCACTCACCCATTGTCCTCCTGCACCCTTGGACACCCAGGCTCCCCGCGCCTCCCCGGTCCCCCACAAGAGTTTCCCGATTGTTGTGGAAGGAGGAGCGGAGCGCGGAGCACTTCCGGGCAAGAGGGGAGGAGGGGGCGGACCTTCTCTGGCAACACCCCATTTAACTTGATGATCTTTACAACGCGCAGTGGACACGGGCAGCGGGCGCGCCGACAGTGCGCCGAAGGCATGCCAAAGGCAAGCCCGTCTGCGCCCGTCCACGGCCGGCCGGGGACAGGGGCTACACACCCTGGTCGGGCGAAGACTCTGATACGGGTAAAATACACCAAAGAGGCCCTATTAAGAATGAACCATTCGAGTAACGTAGAATGCAAACATACTCTGAAACTTGATTTAGGGGAAACCACATGCAGGCACTGTAACACCACATTCAACTGCCAAGCACACCCCACGGCCAAACCAAAAATACAGCCAGCACTTCTAAACTGTAGATCTATGGCCAGACACAAGTATGAAATCCACGACCTTCTAGATGAGAGTAAACTAGACGCCTTGTTTCTGACCGAAACATGGCTTAATGACGCCTCAACACCCGATGTGATAGACGCCATCCCAAATGGCTATGACATAGTCAGGCAAGATAGGATAGGTCAGAGAGGAGGGGGAATCGCCATAATCCATAAGGAGATTATAAAATGCGAAGTTCATAAAACTGATCTAGAGAGTTGTGAGGCCCTCTTCTTTACGCTAACAATAACTGACGACATGACTATCACAGGGTTCCTTATCTACCGCCCAACCGGACAAGCAACTACTTTCTCAATCAGTCTAGGGGATAAAGTTGTACACCCAGCACTGAGATATAGTAAATTTTCGTGCTAGGGGACCTAAATATGCACTTTGACAAAGTAGATGATAAAGACAGTAATACAATCTGTAAAGACCTTCTTGCATTAAAACTGACACAGAAGGTAGAATCCCAAACTCATCAAGGGGGACACGTCCTAGACCCACTATTTACCAACTACTCGGAGGTGGAAGTGGGAACACGACGCCCACTCCCATGGTCTGACCACTACCTAATCCCTTTCACCCTACCATCCGAGAAAAAGGAGGCACAGGAATGTACCAAACCCATTACTACCAGAAAATGGGCAAAATTTAACTCTACCTCTTTTTCTCGTACTCTCATGAAACAGAAGCCTATACTAGACCAGGATATAAACCTAGCCAATAACCAGCTAGAGAGCTGGATTACAAATGCTCTTGATGAAGTAGCACCCTGGAGCACGAGAGTCCCAAAAAGGCCTAAAACAACCGCACCTTGGTACAATGAAGAACTAAGGATAGATAGGAAAATATCCAAAAAGGCAGAAAGAACGTGGAGGAAAGACTACTGCAATAAAGCCAAGGAAGAGTACAAAAAAGATCTTAAAAACTACCACGCACTTATAAAAAAAGTGAGATGAAAATTTTACACGTACAAAATAGATATTGCGAATAACTCACACAAAGAGCTGTTCTCTATCCTAAAATCCCTCAAAACTCAGAAAGAAAAAACAGCTGACATTCCAGACACCAAAGAAAGCTGTAATGAGATAGCCAAGTTTTTCTCTAACAAAGTAACAGTAACAAAAATATACCAAACCTTCCCAGTAGAGGCAAGACTAGGGACTGCCAAACAAAACGACACACCTGCAGCACCGGTCATTTCTCCTCTAGAGAGCGTTAAGATGCCAGAAAGTACGGAACTAAGTGCCATAATAAAAGAAATAAAATCGGGCTCACCAAGAGACCCAGCACGACCGGAGAAAATCGTAGAAGGGCTGGAAATTATCCAACCCTATATTAAAGAACTCATTGCGCACTCTTTCAAAACTGGTGTAGTCCAATAAAATGGAAGCACGCAATTGTGAGGCCGCTGAAGAAAAAACCCACCCTTGACTACACTAGGCTGGACAATCTGTGCCCGTTCTCGCTTCTCCCTTTGGTGGCAAAAATTGCAGAGAAAATTATCAATAAACAAATAGTGGAGCACATAAACACCAATGATTTACTACATCCTTCACAGTCAGGATGCAGAACGGCGCACTCTACTGAGTCGGCACTGCTAATGGCAACGGAGGCTCTGAGGCAGCATGTAGACGAAGGTCAAACAGCCGCACTGATCCTACTGGATCTCAGTGCGGCGTTTGACACCGTCTCACACCCTATGCTGCTTCAAAGATTAAAATCCTGCGGCATCAGAAAGACAGCCCTTAAATGGCTGGCTTAATTTCTAGACGAACGCAGCATCCAAGTGGCCCAAAAAACACACCTGTCTTATCTTATCTTATCTTAAGTGCAATTTTTGAGAGCGCGCTGACACCAAGGTTTCCTGGCGCTTTAAGACAGAGTGAGTGAGGAAGGAAGCGTGAGTGACGGAGTTTTAACCAAGGGGAGGAAAGAGATGGGTTTTCAGCGATTTTCTGAAGTTCAGGAGGGAAGGGGTGGATTTGATGGAGAGAGGAAGGAGATTCCAAAGCCCGGGAGCCAGGTGGGAGAAGCGGCGACCGCCGAATATCTTGGTTTTAGTTTTGGGAGTGACTAACAGATGACGGTGTGCTGATCGAAGGTTGCGCGTTGGACGGTGAGGAGAAATAAGAGATTTGATAAACGCGGGGCCGGAGCAGTGGAGGGCTTTGAATGTGAGGCAGGCCACCTTGAAAGATGCCCTTTGGCCTATTGGGAGCCAGTGCAAACTGTGGAGTAGAGGTTTGGCCGATTGCCATCTGGGGATTTTATGGATTAAGCGTGCAGCTTGGTTTTGAACAACCTGGAGGCGGTGTAGCAGAGATTGTGGGAGACCATAGTAGATGGAGTTCGAAAAATCCAGGCGGGATAGTACAAGTGAGATGACAACTTGGGTAAGTGCGGCGGGAGGAAGTAAGTGACGAACTTTGCGGATTTTCCAGAGCTGGTACATACAGGATGAAATTACCGCACCCACTTGGGCTTTTAGGGACAGTTCCGAGTCGATAATCACTCCCAGACTCTTCACTGATTTTGCCGGCACTGGGGGGGAGCCTAGCTCCAAGGGCCAGAACTGC
Organism: Lissotriton helveticus; assembly: GCF_964261635.1. Taxonomy (NCBI): domain Eukaryota; kingdom Metazoa; phylum Chordata; class Amphibia; order Caudata; family Salamandridae; genus Lissotriton; species Lissotriton helveticus. The sequence continues at coordinate 730,848,228 of NC_136068.1, forward strand.
GGGCCCCAGTGAGCATGGCTGAGTCCAGGGAGGAGAAGCTCAGTTTTCCCGGGGTTGAGCTTCAATTGGTTCTGGTTCATCCAATGTTGGATGTGGATCATGACTGCGTGAAACGTATTAATGGCATGAGGTGAATTGAGCGGGAGGACAATCTGTAGGTCGTCAGCATAGTTGTAGACTATGATGTCCCATTTCCGAAGAGAGTGGATCAGGGGCCGGAGGTATAGGTTGAACAGAAGCGGTGAGAGGGAGGAGCCCTGGGGGACTCCGCAGGTCATGGAGGTTTTTGTTGCAGTGTAGGGGCCCAGGCGGACCGCCTGTGTTCTTCCAGTCAGGAAGGACTTGACCCACTTAAGAGCGGTACCCTGGATACCTGCCTGTCCGACACGGTGGAGGAGGATGTTATGGTCCACCGTGTCGAACGCGGCCGACAGGTCCAGGAGTACGAGGGCTTGGTGGGACCCCGCGTCCGCATTGCTCCTGATTGTGTCTAGGACTGCCAGAATGATGGCCTCAGTAGAGTGGGCAGGTCTGAAGCCAGCTTGATTGGGCTCGAGGTGACAGGAGGATTCGATGAAATTTGACAGACATCGAGTGACGTGGGCCTCCATTAATTTTGAGAAGTGCGGAAGAAGGGAGATGGGGCGATAATTCGAAGGCTCCACAGGGTCGGCGCCAGGTTTCTTGAGGAGGGGCACTAGGATGGCCTCCCTGAAAGAGCTAGGGAAAGTGCCACTGCTAAGTGACCCATTCAGTAAGGGTAGAATACAGTCAGGAAGGTTGAGGCAGATACTCCGCAAAACAGATGGCGGACAGTAGTCATTAGGGGAGCCAGATTTCACGCGAGTGGCGAGTTCCGCTAATGAGATAGGGTTCAGGGCAGGGAAGGTGGTAAGGGTCAAGGGATTGTTAGAGGAAGTGTCCAATGGGTATGGCTGGGGAGGGGGAGGGATAGAATTTTTGATTTTTGTGATCTTTTCCACAAAGAAGGAATTGAGAGTGTCGCATGCCTCTTGAGTGGGGGTCTGGGCTGGGAGGGTTCTGTCATCTGTGTTGAGTTCATTCATGACTTTGAACACCTCCTTAGATTTGTCGACCGCCGACGAGATCCTGCTGGAGAAGTGTTCCATTTTGGCTAGGCTGATGGCGGTTTTGTATTCTTTACGCGCAACCAAGTAGGACTGTCAGGCTGGGTTGGAGTAATCGCGTCTCCAGATACGTTCTAGCTGGCGCGTTTTTAATTTGTGTTGCTTGAGGTCATCAGAGAACCACCTGTGGGAGTTATGATGCCTAGTGCGGGGGAATTTGATCAGGGGGGCAAAGTGGTCGCTGGCCGACCTCAGCCAGCGTCCGATGTCGTGTTCTATTCCGTCGATGTTATCAGAGGGGTTAAAGACAGGACGGGTGTCGGCCAGGGTTGTGAAGAAGCCCAGGGAGTCATATGTACTCCATTTCTGTCCTGAGCCCCACTCTTTTTAACCTGTATGTGGGCCCACTGGCGGAATGTGTTGAGAAGCATGAAGTGGCGATAGTATCCTATGCGGATGACACACAATTCATTGTTAAGCTATCCCAAACCAAAAGTCAGGCAGCCGCCTGCTTTGGTAACTGTCGTAAGGAAGTAGCTGACTGGATGTCAAACCACTGCCTCTGACTGAATGGGGATAAAACGGAGGTATTAGTTGTAGGAAAGACACCTACCATCTGGTCCTCGGCATGGTGGCCGGAAGTACTAGGACAAGTCCCCCGCCCCAAGCATGAGGTAAAGAACTTAGGCATGTGGCTGGACCATAAATTATCCTTCGACAACCAAATACAGAAGGTAACCGGGAAATGCTACGGCATCATAAAAACCCTTAGGAAAGTCATAGACCTACTTCCAGCTCAAACTAGAAAAACCATAGTCCATGCTGTTGTTACTTCACAACTGGACTATGGAAATGTTCTATATCTTGGGGCCTCTAAAACAGGCCTAGCCAAACTACAACACGTGCAGAATGCTGCTGCACGTCTGGTGCTCAGCCTCCCGAGGAAAACGAACACTAGGAAGGCCCTGGAAACGCTCCATTGGCTTCCGGTAGAAAAAAGAGCCAAATTCAAGGCAATGTGCTACTGCCACCGCATATTAGCGCAAAAAGGCCCTAAATATCTGCAACCTTTGCTGACAAAATACGCTCCGGGACGTACCCTTAGATCTACTGACCAGGCACTGCTAAAAATACCCAGAATCTTCAAAGCCCGCACCGGAGCACGCTCCTTCAGGTTCCTGGCAGCAAAAACCTGGAACTCCCTGCCAAGAACTTTGAGGATGGAACCTTGCGAGAAAGCGTTCCGCAAACAGCTAAAGACCTGGCTATTCTCCACCGTAGAGAATAAAATATAAAAGTACACACCTCCTATAACCTCTTCTCTGTCCATGCCTTAGCGCGGGGACACACCGTTAAAGTAACCATGCGCTCTACAAATGAATAAATATAAATATATACCAGCGGGCCTGTATGAAAGGTTGGGCAAAGAATACATTAAGTCGACCTGGGTTTTACCATATACACACAAGTGTCGGAATGGGGGACATGAAGTTTTCCTTAGTGGCAATAATTGCAAAAAATCACTAAGTGTACACTTCTGTGCAATGAAGTTAATTTACACAGGGCCTGTGTCTGTTCTGCAAATAACCTTTCATGCCATCTGCACGCCTAACCCTCTCCTATGATAATACCGGTTTTCAGGCAGCTATCCAATGGCAGTTACGTTATGTTGAATGATCACAGCTGTTGTGGCATGTTGCCAGGAAAAAGTTATCTCGTAACTGTGTTGTCCACGATCACTTGTTGTATGCAAGTATTGCATCCAAAAACAGAGACAGAAAGGGAGACGGCTATGTGGCCTTCATTGAATATCTCTTCTTTTTTTTTTTTTTTTTTTTTTTTATTGAAAGCTCATAGCAGCATAGTGTACATTAAAACAGCAATATGTAATAGATAAGTATATATATAAATATATAAATAAATACACATGATACATACAGTAAATACGACCAATAGCAGGAGTCATTATTTACAGGCAGAGACAATTAAAAGAAGGGCGAAATTAAATAAACCATTGGAATCATAAACAAAACCGACCCACAATATAAACTATAGGGCACCACACCTGGACTTCCTCCACCTGGCCACTGGTGCCCATATCCGTAGCCCCATTTCTCTAGATTTAATTCCTTTGAGGGCGTACAGTTCTGACTCAATATTGTGGATCCCTAACAGCCTACAAATCCACATTTGAAAGGTTGGGGGTTCAACATCCTTCCAAGCGGCAGCAACTAGTATCCTGAGAACGGCTGTCGATATAAAAACCAGCGCCTCTATCTCTGTGCTCAGACCCAACTTTGCATCACAACCAAGTATTAAAAGAGTAGGGGATAGGTCTATTCTGACAGCTAGCAGCCCCTCTAAAAACTTTTCAATTTCCTTTTTAATGGGTCCCAGTTTTCCACAACTACAGAACATATGCAATACATCTGCTGGCCCATTACCACACCTGGGACAGTTATGATCTGATCTCTTACCCCATTTAAACAATTTAGCTGGTGTGTAATATAAGTTAAAAAGGGTCTTAAAATGCTGTGCTCTTAGATTTGATGATCGCAGAAACCTTTTATCCATTGCAATTGCTCTATCAAGATCGATGTCTGGATCATGCAATTTAGAGGCCCAGCTTTCCTCTGTCTTGATCAAGTCATCGGGGAGGCTCTCCAAGAATAACCCGTAAAATTCCTTGATTCTGCGACCACCACCTTTCATATAATCTAGTAGAGCACATCCTTTGGATATATTCAAGCACGGTCTTTTTGATTTAATTATATTAACCAGCTGCATATACTTGAACTCTTGACCACCTAATAATGAGAACCGTGTTCTCAACAATTCGAGGGGCCTGCAAACATCTTTTATCATTACTTGGCCGAGTGTAGTGATCCCCTGCCTTTCCCAGTGTTTCCAAGGACCATCCTCGCTTAAATGCGGGAATAGATCTGAATTCCACAATAAGGTATGCTGGTTATATCTTGGGATATTCTGATTTTTATATATAGAGGACCATATCCCCCAGATATCTTCTAGTACCTTATAGCCAAATGCCTTAAAGAAACGCTTATCGTGATTCCTTGACAGTATCCCGTATACTTCCCTCCCGAGTGCCAGATGATAGATAGAGGGGATATCTCCCTGACTATATCTGATGTCCTCTGGGAAGAAAAGTACCGACATCCCTGTAAGGAGGCAAGCCCAGTTATAAAACCTGAGATTAGGTAATCCCAGCCCACCCTTTTCTTGGGGAAGGGACATAAATTTATTAGATCTCCTGACCTTGCCGTAATGCCATACAAAGTTCATGAAGATGGACTCCATTTCCTTAATCATTGTGTCATCTATTCTGAATGGGATAGACCTAAATTTATATAGAATCTTGGGGAAGATAGTCATTTTTATGACATTAACCCTTCCTATAATTGATAGGTGGAGCTTGTCTATTCTTCTTAGGTCCTGTTTGATCTTTACCAGTAATGGCTCGAAGTTATCTTTAATAATGTCCCTTGGCTGGGCGTTAATTAAGATACCTAAGTAAACTACTGAGTCCATATATCTATTATCCATTTTAATTATATTGCTGGTACATAATACCTGCGTCTTGGCTGCATTCAGGCGATATCCGGATAATCTGCCAAATTCAGAGGTGATTTTGACTATTTCCCTCAATGCACTATCGGGATCCGTAGTCATTATGGCAACGTCGTCCGCATAGGCGAGAACCTTAGTATGGAATCCATTGGTAACAACTGGCTTGATTTTGCTATTCATTAAAAGAGTTATTAAAGGATCTATATACAGTGCAAAGAGAATGGGCGAGCACGGGCACCCTTGTCGCGTGCCTCTTGATATGTGGATCTTCCCCGAGTGCTTGCCCATAAGATGAATGCTAGCCGTTGGATTATAATACATAGCCCGAATTGCCTGCAAGAATCTAGGGCCGAAACCTCTATCTCCCATCACTTTCCACAGAAAGCTCCACCTGACGCGGTCAAATGCTTTTTCTGCGTCAAGGAGGGTCATCGCGACCCTCCCCCCCTCAGCAGCGTGTATATCAAATAGTGTGATGGCTCTCCTTATATGGTCGGTCGTGCCTCTTCCTGGGACGAAACCATGCTGCCAGGGGGAGACCAGGGTCCCGATGATCCTACCCAGCCTCGTCGCCATGATTTTCGCATACAATTTATTGTCGCTATTAATTAGCGATATTGGCCTATACGAACCGAGGCTATCTTTAGGTTTCCCCTTCTTATGGAAGACCACAATATTTGTTTCGGTCCAAGATTCCGGGATAACCCCGGTGTTCATGACCCCGTTAAATAGATCCAGAAGCAGAGGTGTTGTTTCTTCACTTAAACATCTATAAACCTCCAGGGGTATAGCATCAGGGCCTGCTGCCTTGCCAGTTGCTAAATCCTGTAGTGCCTTGGATAATTCTTCTGTAGTTATGCTTCGTTCCAGTATTTCTCTCTCACTGGGAGTAAGTTTAGTGCCCATTTCCGGCCAACTTATACCCAACTCATCCATATCCGAATCTTCTTTATATAAATCTTGATAGAATCTCCCAAAAACATCAAGAATTTCATCTGGCTTCTTATAAGTTTGGTCCCCTTCCTTTATTTCAGTTATAATGTTCCTTGATACAGCCTGCCTTATCCTCAGGGCTAGAACCCTACCTGCACTTTCTCCTGTTTCATACATTCCAGCCCTATGGGTTTGATATACTGCTGCAGCTTTTTTTGCCAACTGTCTCTGGATTTCAGCCTTAATACTATTCAGCCGTTCTAAACTTGTATTACCCTGAATCCCCTGACATACATCTTTCCTATGTTGTTCCTCTGCCTCGGCCAGTTTACCCAACAAACGTTCCCTCTCTATCTTGGTGCTATTCCACATTCGGCCAGTGTAGCTAATTGTCTCCCCTCTCAGACCTGCTTTAAAACTGTCCCAAACAGAAATGCGGGAAGCACTATATCTATTTGCGTCAAAGAATGATTGAGACCAAACTTTCAAGTGCGATATATAGTTGTTGTCCACTAAAAGCTTCCTATCGAAAGTCCAGGGTCTAATTTCTTTCCCTTGTTTATTAATGGCAATTGTTAGGACAAGGGGATTATGGTCCGATATTAACTTAGGTAACCTTGCTATTTCCACATTAGAAAGATAATTAGCTGTTATCATAAAATAGTCCAATTTAGTATATTTATTGAAAGGATGTGAAAAATAAGTGAACCCCGGGTTGTCCCTCTTTAAACTTCCCCAGACATCTATCAACCCATGAGATTGTATGACAGAGGATACTGCTTTGAATACCCGTGGCTTACGACCTGTATATGCATTGCCGTTTATAAAATCTGCTGAGATATTTAAATCTCCGCAGATCACTATTGGTGCTGGCCAGTTAGTTAATTCCTGCTCTAAATAGTCCATCACTGCTGGGTCGTCAAGGTTGGAACCATATATTGAGCATATAGTGATGCCTATGTTCATTTCACATATTGCCCATCTTCCAGATATATCGGCCTTACATCTTTTAGCCCCCCCAACCCTACCCTGCCGATGATTGCTACCCCTTTTATCATTGATGTTTGTGAGGAGCAAGATAAAATTTCATACCCCCTTAAATTTAACCAGTGTCTTTTTTTCCAAGGTAGGTGGGTTTCTTGTAGGCATAAAATATCGGCCCTTATTATTTTAATATATTCCTCCAACCTACCCCTTTTTTTCCAATTATTCAAACCGCCTATGTTAAGGCTTACAACATTTAACTTAGACATACCCCTGCAAGAGACATAGCCATTGGTCTATCCGATCGATTATTCTCCTGAACAAATCATGTGAATAAGGCACCTTTGTCATTGTTTCATTTATACCAATATACACTTTAACTGCATGAGCTTTCTTTTTTTTTGCTTTCAACCCCCCCTGTCCCCCCCTCCCACCCCACACTACTCCCCCCCCTGAACCCACCCCTAACCCTGACCCCCACCCTGAAGGAGCGCGCAGACTAGGTCTGTGCGTGTGATGGGTGCAACGTAGCAGTGGGCTCCTTATCCAAGCAAAAAAATTAATTTGGAAACCACCCTTCCACACCCCTGAAATTTACAAGAAACAAACAGAAAACAAAGCCAACTAGTTAGACTGTTTAACCCGTGAAAACAACAAACAACAAAAGCTCAAACCTTTGAAAATCGTATATTGCCCTCAGTAACCCCTATCAAACGTTATTCTACCTCCCCGGGACTTATTAAATTTAAGAGTTACTCCTTACACAATGACCAATACTATACTGAATTTAAATAGTCCCGAGCTTTAATTTCTGAAGAGAAATATATAGTCTTCCCCTGATGGATTACTTTGAGTTGAGCAGGGTTGATGAGGTACACCTGCATCTTTTTATCCTGAAAAGGTTTGATTAACTGTCTTAATCTCCACCGCCGTTCCACGGTGGTGTGGCAAAAGTCTGGCCTTACGAAGAAAAGCCCCCCCTCGAAGGCCTTCTTAGAGTCTGGTCTTGCTTTTTCTGCAATAGATTGACGGAGCAGGAAGTATATATACTAGAATTGCTCTAGGCTTATCATCTGCTCTGGCGTTCTGCCTCAGCTTGAATGGTATTCGGTGTGCTCTCTGGATTTCGGTAGTCCAATTCCACCCAGCTACATCTGGGAAAGCTTTCTCGAAAATTTTAACGATGAAGGCCTTGGCATCTTGCCCCTCACATCCTTCCGGGATCCCTAGGACTCTAAGATTGTTCCTTCTTAGTCTATTTTCTAAATCCTCCAGTTTCCACTGGACATCCTGTGCTTGTGTATCTAGGGATTCCACTTTCCTTGATGCTGTTGCCACCTCTGCTTCAGTGGCGACTATCCTCTCTTCCAGGTTTAAGACCCTATCTCCTACGTTCTCACAAGCTTTCGAAAGCTTTCTAACCACTCCTTTCATTTTCCTCATAGTGGCTTGGGCCTTGAGACTGTCTGATCTAGTCTCCTCACGATGTGCTGTAATGCCTCGATGAATTGATTTCATCATTGTCATCATTGAAATCATTGAGAGTTGTGTAGTATCCTGTATTGGCTGTAAGGCATCCTGATCCTGCATGGGGCACGCCGCCTGATTTAAATTACCTTGTAGCAGAGTAGTAGGGGAATGATCCCATATTAAATCAGCTTTATCTTTCTGACCTTTTTGACCTTTTTGAGAAAACATTGTTTTAACGGTCATTGGTGGATCCCCTTCTGGATCACTTTCTGATTCTACATTGCTGCCATCAATATCAGAGCTGTGGAGCTCATCCTCCTCATCGACTGACCAGTCAGGCTCCTCGGTAACAGAGAAAAAACACTCGCTGGGGGTCTTTTCTTTCTCTTTCTCCTTCTCCTTATCCTTATCCCCATCCGTTATGCTGCTCTGATTGTTGTTTACTGCCCTCTGATCTTGGCCTTGGACTTGACTTTGATCCCCGGGAGAGAAACCACAGCATTCTCCACCATTAGCTCGCCTGTGGTTGAGGGAGGAGAAACCTCTGATCCCGCTTGATGATCGCTCAAGCAGCTGAGATCTGCAGCATGGGAAGGGACTTCAAGTTCGAGTTCGACTCGCTGCTCCACCGCCCCTTTTGAGACCATTGCTGTCATTTCGGTAGCTGCCATAGGTGTATTAATCACATTACCTACAGCTTTATCAGGATCCCCTGTCGTTGGTATAGAGCATACCGAGAGACTCGTTTCCCCTTGAGCCCTGTTATCAGCATCCTCAACAGCCAAGTCCTGTCGGGGTTCTTGCACTAGCTCCACATTCTCATCGGCAGGTAGGGGTGTTAATACTGCTACGGGAGCCATCGTCATGTTCTTAAGTTTCTGTTTCTTGGCTTTCTCTTTACGATTCATTAGCTCGACTACGCTCACCATAGCAGTGGCGGCAGCTGTGGCAGCAGCTTGTCTTGTCCTAACTGCTGGGGGCCTCATCCCCTTGGGGGTGCCCACCACTGGTAACTGTTGTTTCACCGGGGCCCCCAGAGTTGATTCCATTGCGCTTGTATCACTGTCTATGATTCCTTCTGTGGTAGCAATTATAGTACTTGTAGCGCTTGTAGCTGTGCTGGCATTAGCGTTTTTTTTCTTTGAGGACAGCTTACCTCCGGTATTATTCTTTGGTGCCATCCACGGGGGGAACTGCTGCTCAGCTCCTCTCTGCCGGTAGCACTGTCGGCTGTCTCCGCGCCTCTTGGTTATCGTGCTGCCGCTTCCGCTACTGCTACCGCCGCCTCCAGCCCTGCTCGGCTCCGCCTGACTGGTATTGGCACGCCCCCTGACTCCGTGAGCACTGCGGGCTCTGCAGGCGTCTCTACCAGCCAGCCCCATCCTCAGAAGCAGTGCAGCGGCGGCCCTCAGAGTTCTGGGTGAGAGCGCCTTTCGGTAAGATGAGGTCAGGGGCATCTAGCTTTTTCCCGCCGTACTAACTCTAAGCGTTATGTTGTGGAGCGGTAGGGACTCTCGCTCTTTCCTTCCCTAGCCTCCGTTCGCTTGTTAGAGTATCAGCTCATCTGGACACTCATCCTGAATTTTGTGATGCTGAAAGGAGCCTCAGTGAGCGTAGCAGACTCGAGCAGACGAGCAAAATGATTTCATGGGGTGTTTTCCGAGAATAATCTTGACTGAGCCATCACTGCTAGCGCTGCAACTCAGCCGTGGTTCACGGCCGCCATCTTCCTTCTCCTTTCCAAAAACAGAGACAGAAAGGGAGACGGCTATGTGGCCTTCATTGAATATCTCTTCTGTACGAATTGATACTTTAAGCAGAATGAAAACTATTCTTTTACAAAAAAATGTGCCACTGACCTCGTTTAGAAAAACGTATGATCTGCAAGTAGCAAGGTCTTCTGCAGAGATACATGCATTATTATCAACAAACTGCCCAGTACATTTCGCAGAAATGTTAAGCCAAATCTTAAACATGTCTGATACCAGCGGCATCGCACATGTATTTAAGATGATTTTTTTGGGACTGTTAGCACCATTTGAAGCAGTCCTCTGCATTTTTCCAAAATTCTGTGCACTCTGTGTTCGGCGGCCTGCCCCTCATCTTGGGACTAGTAGCAGGAATTCTATTTTTATTCCTTCTGCTCCGATATGGCAAGTCCGGTCACCAGCAACACCGAAAATACCATGGAACAATGCCTCCTTGCAATGAGATATCGTGAAAGGATTTCACAGATTCTTGGCTTGGCTCGTTTAAGAGATCTGAACACCACCTGGTTTCTTTCGTTCAGACCAATCTGGCAAGATTGCATCTTACCTGTTCTTCGATGCCTGCTTTGCGGACAGGTATGCGTGTTGGACATTTGTCTTACACTTCCATCAGTACTGCCATCGGATGTCGACGCTTTGCTAGGTCCTGTAGCGGCCCATGCATCGTGTTGCCCCCAACGGCTGCCAATTCTGATGACGGCATTCATTGAGGGCTCACCGGCAAGTCTAACTGAGGGTGAGATACGAGAAACTACAGGCATACAAGTACCATCTACTACGGACATTGGTAACGCATCAAACGCTGACGGCAATAATCCACACTTCTGCACTTTTGATCTGCTAACTGAAGTGGTTCCACTTTCACCTACCACAGTAGATGGTTTCTTTGCGAGCCTAGACAATCTGATGTTTTCTCCCGACCCTGCTGACACTCCTGAGAATAACTTTTGATTATTTCACACAGCGTTCCCTGAACTCTGCAAATTCGGCCTTCCTTTTTCAAAACATTTCACTAATTTGAACTTTTTTCCGAAATAGAACTTTGGCACAGAGTAATTTGCTAGAAGTGGAACTATTCTTAGAGAACAAGATTTCGTGTTTGAACTTCCTAAATAATAATATTTGGCTTCAACCTCGATGACAAAGATAGTTAAAAGATCATGCTATGAGACTGATCTCAGGTATCGATTAATGACTGTACTTTCATTTTATATAATGTGAAGATATATGCTCATAGTTTATATTTGATTTCATATGATGCCTATGACTGTCTACATGATATATGCTCATTTCATGCAAAGGAGCCTATTCGAGAAATGCATTTTTGTATTTTGGGGTGGGATTGAAAACACTTTTGCTTTGGAATATGTTCAGTGCTTATGTATTATTGAACTTAATATTCGTGGAGTGGGTGTTATGTGGGAATCTAGGTCCAAAGTGTAATTTTTCCAGATTTTTGCCCATAAATAGGTATAAATCACCCAATCCTTATATAGGCATAAAGAATCATTGCCGTATTTAGTTCTAGCCTGTGCAGCCCTAATACGGCATGGCTACTTCCACCAAACTCCGAGAATCCACATTGATTACGTGGTAAAACCAGCCTTCAGCAGTCTGGAACCTCCCCCTGCTTGAACACTAATTTATCCAAGAAATCCAGGAGTTTTCAAGGAATTGAAGCACTAGTGACGATATTATGTCCAATCTTACGTCAGACTCGGCACCTTCAGAGGTATAAATATGCCTACATTTGCCCAGTCAAACACACAGTGGTTCAGGAGCAGATCGACTAACTACTTGCCCGACGCCCTGCTGCTGCAAGTGCCGAAGGAAGCCGACCCTCCAACTGACGCACTGAAAAGACGCTGTCTTTTCTCTTGCCGAGAAATCCAGCTCCGGTGTTTCCAGGCTACCCTTGCGGGTTGCTGGGATATCGAGTCCCGAGAGAGAAATACAAGACCTCTATCATTCTAAAACCAAGGTACAGAGCTGATTAGATCCCTAGAGAATTCTTGAACAGATTCTTGGCAGAGAAACACTAAAACTTAAACTACTCCTCACTTACTTCTTCCCTTGTACTAGGCTTAGGTTAGGTACACCCGGGTAGGCGTATGCTAGAAGCACCAGTTGAGTACTTTTAGCCACTACTTTATCATTGTATTTATTTTATGCATTCTATGTATTTTATGTATATGGCTCAGAAACCATATAATGCTTTTACAGTACTATTTTATCATACTATTCCTAATATATGCATTGTTCTTCTTAACTAGCATTTCAATTGTAGCAGTGCATTTCTTATGCTTAAGAAATAAGACTGTTCAATAAATACTTTTATTGAAAACACCCGTCTTTCTATTTCTAAGCAACTCTGGTGAAACGAAGCATGCACATCTGACTGAGTGGAATAGGCGTCTATTGTTTCCGCAACTCTAGAGATACGTTTCATTCTGGGGAAACAAAGTTGTCATGTTATATGGTTGTCAGAAGCTAATCCCTTCTTGTTTATTCGAGAAAGTTTCTAGTGACCTCTGAGCTAGCTGGCACTCACAATTAAGTCAAATATATTCGGCAGAGACCTAGTCGACCTAAGTCCTACGTCTAAACTGCAGGGTATATTATTCCAATGCGCAGAGCCTATTGGGAATATAGGAACTACACTACAGTAATCCTTTTTTTGTACACATTTTAAGTGCATATTTGCGGTTATATGCACACCAGTAAAGTTAATACATGAAAAGGGTTTCTTTGAAGTGTGTACACACATGGTAACAGCTCACCTGTTTGTAGCATTATGCAAGAAAGTTAGTTTCTATGTATTTTCATGTTTTTTTGAATTGCAAGTGTTTACATTGCAAGTGTGTATTGTTTTCAGTGGGTGCTAAATCTTAGGTGCATACAGTTTTGGGTGAGTTGTTTTTATATAAGATCAGATTGTTTGTGAAGTGTCAATTTGAGAATTTCACTAATCAGTTTAATAGGGATCAGTTTGTGTGTCACTGCAAAGACTAACAAATCAGACAAAAACTTCTGGCATTAGGTAATCTCTCACTTGATGGGACTATCTTTGAAAAAAAGTGAATCATTTTGCCAAAGTTTGCTTAAAGAGAAAGTACACAGTAAGGTCTGTTGCTTGTGTAGGGGATTCTGATCTGGGTTCTGATGATGTAGTAAGAGAGCAAGATCTTGTCCTAGTCTTTGGTGAGATTTTCAATCATGCTGAACATACCATGGAAGGCAAAGAACATGATCCCATCACGCATGTATATCCTGTGGCTGTCATTTGTGACAGAGCTAAGGGGCTGAAGCTCATAGTAGAATCAGGAGACAGGATTACCATGATCACAAATAGCCTGTTCACTGAAATGGGGGAGATAAGTCATTACTTCCACCTGACCGTTCTCACGTTTCTTACGAAGGACGTAGGATAGAATGAATGGGTTAAATTGAGAACATTATGGAATTCAAAGAGCGGAGGATCAAAGTCAGAATATATGTGGCAGTAAAGTGTCTAAATATTATTTGCTGGTTCCATCAATGGTTAATTAAAATGATCCTTAGACCAGGAGACAAAGAATAAGTATGGGTGGTTGACTGTGAGGATTTGGCAGGTGATTGGAGGAAGAGGTTTCCCACTGTGTTTGGAGAGGAACTTGGTCAAATTCATGGATTTAAACAGAAAATCAGACTGAAGGAAGCGGCTGTTCAAGTAAAACACAAACTTAGGGTGGTCCCTCTCAGTGTTAGAAGTGATTTTGAAAAGGAACTTAGAAGCCTGTGTGAATAGAGGATCATTGACCCAGCTGATTCCTCTTTTTGGCTTTCTCCATTGTGTGGATCTTAGATCTCTGAATACAGAAATTTGGATGGATTCCCATCTATTACCCTAAATTTCCAATTTATTCTCGGGTACTGCATGTGCCACTATCTCTAAGGATGGTCTTAGTCCTACAGAGGGGTTAGTTGAATCTGTAATTGGAGCTCCACTTCCCACTGACAAGACAGGTGTCAAATCATTTTTAGGTGTCTGCAAGTTTTATTCGTGCTGCATTCCTAATTTTGCAACCAAAGTAAGGCCCTTTCATGATCTTCTTAAGAAAGGCACCAAATGTGTTTGGTGCGAGAAGTGTGATATGACATTCCAACAAATTAAGTTGCTATTGAGTTAAAGTGAAGCTCTTAAACCTTATGACCCAAGGTTGCCTTGTTACATTACAGTAGATGACAGCCAGGTTGGTCTTGGGGCCACTCTTACACAGGTTTATGTAAAGAAGGAACTCAGTATATCCTGTGCTTTTAGGGTTCTTAGGGAGGCATAATTGCAATATTCTGTGATTGAGAAAGCGTTGCTTGCATGTTGCTGGGCAAGTGAGCATTTCTACACCTATGTGTGGGGAAAACAGTTCAAGCTGCAAAAAAGGCTTGCTCTTAACGTATATTAAGGCTGTCTTCCTAATTGATGCAATAACATTTTGAGATTACCGACATTCCTGGGGGAAGGAATAGTAGAGCGGATTTTCTTTCCCATTTTCTGTGTAAAAGGAAAGAGGAATGTGATAGAGATATAAAACTGCCTGATTTGTTGGATGAAGATTTTGTGAATTTCCTTGTAAAGTCACTTGACATTCCTGAATTGAAGGTAGGTTCGGAGGAAGCAGTTAAGGAAGCTATGTCAAGAGATGACATTTTGTAGCAAATCATAGACCCAGTCAAGGAAAGTTGACCCAGGTACAATGTTTTTTCATTATTACAGTCATTTTGTTAAGAGAGCAATGACATTTCTGTTGAGGATGGCCTGGTTTCACACTCAGATAGGTTAATTCCTCCATATTTCATGAGCAGGAAGAGTTCAGGCTCCGAGGAGCTCCAACTTTCTTCTACTCATTCCTTCCAAATTGTAGAAGAAATAATCCAAGGCTGTTCCTTCTCAGGAAATGCTCCTAAAATCTGTAACTCATTTCCCATGGATCTCCGCTCCAACACCTCTTTTCTTTCCTTCACATGGAACCTTAAATCTCTACTGCTCAACAACTACTTCCACACGCGCACAAGCTGTGCTGTTCTATGTTTCTATCATTGACTAGTTCCATCAAGACGGTCACTTGACTCTTTCAACCTCCTGTCACCAATTCCTTTCCACAATGCCTCCTTGTGATATACTTTTGTGACGTGGAATCCACTTTACACGGTATTGTTCTTTAACGTTGACTCATATGAATCTCTTCATATAACTCTAATACATGACATGTAAAATGCTCAGATACCCTCAGGTCCAGCTAACGCTATACAAAACTAAAATAAATACAAATAAAAAAATGCCATTAGAGGACATATTAATGCAAATGCTTATGAGGGTTATCGTGGGGCATCACTTACTAAAAGACAGATTTGAGAGTCATTTTGGTGGCCCAGAATGGACACTGAGGTAAATTAAGTGGTGGGAAATTGTGTGATTTACAAATCTGCAGACCAAAGCCTGAAACTGTCTACCCCTCTTCTTATGCCCATTTAGTGCCCAGATAGACCATGGGTTAAACTGAACATAGATATTATGGGACCATATAATTCTTTACCAGGTGGGTCCAGATTTATAGTGGTTCTAGTTGGCTACTGCCACTATTGTTAAATTTCTTGGAGAAATCTTGGCAAGAGATGGATTTTATTTATTTATTTATTTGAATAGTTTTATAATGTGCGAACAAGACCCAAAGGGGTATCAGAGCACTGTACAGAGTTGGCTCATACAAGGGTACAAATGCAATGTGCAGGTGAAGTTACGACATAATGGAAAACATTGAGGTTACGAGCTGGGGGTATAAACGGTGCCCTAGAACACGAAGAGCAAAATATCATAAAATAACATGCCCCAGAAAAGTGCAATACGTATCAAGGAAATTTAAAAAAAAGTAAGAGCAAGATCACAAGTTAATGCAATCAAGGAGCCATAGAGGACTAGATCAAAATAATGTAGAAGCTTACAATAAAACGCATCAGTGTAGTACAACAAAATTGGGTATTAATAAAAGCAAGAGCATGATCCCAGGATGAAGGTGTTAGTGTTCATTCAGGAGTAGTCATTTGACCAGTCTTTTAAAGAATGTCGTGGAAGGATTGGATCTGATCTCAGATGGCAGGGAGTTCCAAATTCTCAGAGCAAGATGAGTGAAAGCACAGGTGTAAGATCTTTTCTTTTTGAATCTTGTAGGTTTCAAGAAAAGGGTGGACCTTCCTTCTAAGATTCCGGCTGGAGCCCGATAGTTTAAGTTTATTTGCAAGGTAGTACGGGGCTGTTATAGTGTGTTTTATGAGTCAGGCAAGTTATGTTGAGTCTGATTCTGTCTTCAATTGATAGCCAATTTAGTTGCAGAAGGTCTGGGGAAATGTGATCAAACTTTCTTGAGCCAGTTATGAGTCTAGCCAATGTGTTCAGTGTAGCTCTGAGTGGAGCCAAGCTAGCCTTAGGAAGTCCAGCAAAGGTCAGCAGCCTATATTCCAATCTAGAGATCATCAGTGATTGAACCGCCAGTCTGAGGTCTTCGGGGGTAAGGAAAGGTTTGATTTTCTTATCTGTGTTAAGTTGGAAATTGGCTTCCCTAGTAGTAGCATTGATGTGCGCTTGCATGTTTAAGTGTTTATCCAGGGTTCTACCTAAGGATTTGTCTACAACATGAGGGGTGCAGTTTAGTGCAGTGAGATGTTTAATCCAGTCAAGGGTAGGAGCCGAGTGATTGGGTGGGGAGATCAAAAGGAATTCAGTTTTGAGAGTATTTAGAAGGAGATGGTTCTGAGCTAACCATTGTTGGGTTTGTGCAAGTGCAGCATTTAATGTTTTTATGTCCTCTTGAGATGAGATCTTCAGGTACAGTTGGTGTCATCCACATACATGTGGTACTCAATGTTTGCTCGTTTCAGAATGACAGCAAGTGGCTCCATAAAAAGGTTAAAGAGGGTGGGCGAGAGCACTGATCCTTGGGGGATTTCAATCATGACAGGAATACTGGAAGCAAGGGAGTGTTTAACTTTGATCCTTTGCGTGCGGTTACACAGGAAGGAGGCAAGCCAATTTAGGACCGGGCCAGAGAGACCCATCCTGTGTTGAAGAAGATCAATTAGGTTTCCATGTTTGATGGTATCGAAGGCTGAAGACAAGTCCAGAAGGTTCAGGAGATATCTTTTGCTGAAACCTCGAAGATTTCGGAATGAATGAATGAATGAATGAAATGTCATTTGTCATGCGCAACTATGCCCAATGGGCGTCAAGGCGCCTAAACCAAATAAAAGCTGTTAGCAGACAGAAACAGAGCCTACTGGTATGCCTTAATGAAGAGCCAAGTTTTCAATGACTTTTCAATGAAGGAAAAAACGTATAAACGCTCCTTTTCAGGAATGGCACCCAGGATCTGGAACTCACTCCCTCCTGAAACAAGGCTCATCTCCTCCAACACAATCTTTAAGAAAGAAGTTAAAGCGATCCTCATGGCAAAACACACATGACCTATTACTCCGTATCACTCATGAATCTGCTCTGTAAGTCCTGCCCGACCTTGGCCTATTGTACCATCCGTATTATCGAATTACGTAATTGTATACGCTCACTCTTTGTATTTTGTTATAATGTTTGATGCACCTGGTTGATTATGTATATTGTTATATTGTTGACGCACCTGGTTGACTTTGCACACTTTACCCTCTCCACCTCAACGATCTTTACATCCCTTCTACTGTCGCACCTGTGGGACTATACATCCTGCACACACCCACCTCAACCTGGCCCACCTTTAAACTCTAAATACTCTAAACACACATAAGCAAGTATATGCTCCTTGGTATTGCACTTTATGCTATTGACGCAATTGTTTGTCTACTCTCAGTGTACCTACACTACCACACCTGTGACCTACCTCATGTCCTTTGACCTACCTATGTAACTAGCACCTTGTACCTAACTACCTCATATATCACTTTGCATATACGCTTTATTACTTTGTATTTTGACTTTGTATTTTTACTTGTAAAGCGCTCTGATATCTGCAAAGATCTTGTTCGCGCTGTATAAAACTCTCAAAATAAATAAATAAATAAAATGGGACATTTTGGTCAAGGGCTCTCAAGGGGTCATCAACAATGTGTGTTAGTGCAGTTTCAGTACTGTGCCCTGATGTGAAACCTGACTGATGGTGGTCAAGGAGTTGATAGTTCTCAATGTGGTTGCAGAGCTGCGAATGGACTCCTTTTTTAAGCTATTTTGCTAGCGTCATAATGTTGGTTATAAGTCGGAAGTTGTTTGGGTCTGATAGGTCTGTATTGGGCTTCTTAGGAATGGGAGTAAGTTGCCCAACCTTTAGGCAATCCATAATCCTTCCCTGTAAGTGGGATTCATGAATGATCCTGGACTAAAGAGGGAGAGTGACTGAGTTTACATCTTTATATAGCTTAGCAGGTAAAGGATCACCAAATAGTTGGAGGGTTTAAGGGATGCCATGTTGTGAAGGTGTTCCGTGTGATCTGGGAGGAGAAAAGAGTTCCACGAGGTGTTGTTTTTGAGCACGCAGCCCAAAGGCGAGGAGACTGTTGAGGCTTCTGCCAACTCCTCTGATCCTGCGGGAAGTTTCTTAGGTAACAGATTTGGGGTGACTTGTAGTATCTCCAAATCTATTTCCTTGTTTGTTCCAAAAAGTGAGCTGTGAAATCATCACCGCTAGGGAACAGGGGTATCTAAGTAGAGATCTAGTTGGAAGGCTGGTAAGATTGTTCCTTAATGATTTCAAAGGGTTTTTTGGGCCTATTTTTGGCTCCATCCAATTGAGTTCTGAAGTAGACTGTTATAGCTAGGCGGGTGTGTTTGTTGTAGGAGCTACTCACTTTTCTAAGTTGAGTGAGATTTGTGGTGGAGGGCGAGTTTCTCCAGAGTCTCTCAGATAGTCTAAGGTTGCGCCGTTCATCATTTAGGGAACCATTAAGCCATGGTTTGGAAAGTCTGATGCGATTCCTTTGTAGCTGCTTCGGTGCAATAGAATCAAGAATGTTAGACCGCGTGTTAATGTAATGATCTGAGAGATCGTCAAAGTTGGTCATATTGAGGGGGGCTGTAGTTTATTTCTGGTGATTGAAGTTAGCATATTGATGTTGAGGTATCTTATATTGCGAGTCAATTGTTTTTCTTTAAGGGGTTTACCCTGTCTACCCAAGCCCTTATCTAGGATGAGGAAGGGAATTTGAAAATGATCAGACCAGTCGCAGGGTATAATGTATCCTATTTGTATGATTTTGTCTTTGGCAATGATAAGGTGGAGAGTGACGCCTTTATTGTATGTAGGACCTTTACAAACCTTCTGATCGGTTAAGGTCAGAGAGGAAAGTCTTAAATGAACAAACAATAGGATAATTTGTGTCATTCCAATGCAGGTTAAAGTCTCTAAGGAATATGTGGCAGATTTGATCCTAACTTGAGCTAATCACTTCAATTATTTGCTCTATGAAGACCTGATTGTCATAAGGAGGGTGATAGATAGAGTGCAGTACACAGATCCTCTTTCCTTTATTCCAGATTTCAGTGACTAGCTGTTCACAGGGGGATAACACAGCACATAGAGATTGTTTTACTGTGAGGTTGGAGTGATGAATACAAGCAATGCTCCCCTCTGTTTTACCCAGTCGGTCACTTTACGAGAATGGAGTAGTCAGGGGGGATTAAGATGTCAAGAACTCGGGAAGAGGTATCATTGAGCCAGGTTTCAGTGATGATCAGAAGGTCCAAGTTTTACGCAATGATAAGTTCTGAAATATCAGCTGCATGTTTCACAGCTGATCTACAATTGAGTAGCATCGATTTGAAGTGCAGATTGGAAGTTGAGGGATAAAAAATAGATTTCCCATACATAAGGAGTATCGGACCATATTATGTTAGCATGATGTATCTATACGTACCCTCCTTGCTTCATATATATAGGTATCCATCTATATCGCTTTTGCAGGGAGGTCAGCCTTTATTCACTCCTTGTGTTAACCCTGTTTACAGAGTAGGCCGAGAACCATATAGACGCCATTTTCTGAACCTATGCTCGAACACGAGCTGTGATCATGTGTTAGTCTCCGGCAGTTGTCAAGCCCCAGTTCATCTGAATTACTGGGAGCAGCTGAACGTAGGCTGTTTACTCGACTGTCCTTAGACTTAAGGTCGCATCTGGCTTTGGGTGGGATAGGCGCATTCTTGGAGGCGCCGTGCCTACACTCCCGGGCACCAAGACGAAAAGGAGTCACCACTCCTGACCTCACCAGTAATAAATAGCTAAGCTTTGAACTAATCATGTGTGCCATATATGGTCCTTTCCTGGAGATCGAGGGCCAACAGGTGTTTTTCCTTTTACAGTGATTATACGTGTTGAACTGAAAAGTATATAACCTCATGTTTGAATGCAAGCCAACAGTCTTCTCCGCGCACCTGATGGGTGAGGAATGGAGAGGGTCCTCTATAGAGTATTTTTGCTTAATAAATTATTGAAATTTCTTCACTGCCAACTGACTGATTATTGGGTAAATGGGATTGGGCTATTGGTAGGTTTAGCCCTTTATGTTATTTTTATAGTACTTCAGTTTGGCGACTCTGGTGAGACTCCGTGATAGAGTCGTCCTCCCCGTAACCGGGTGGAAAGGACAAAGAAAGAGGAGCTCTGGTCGAGCAAGTGGATGGACCGAAAGTTTTTCGACTTACTCCGCTCTCGCGAGCAGAGTGCCCCATCTGCTAGTGACCCTTCGCCGGAGTCCTATGGGCGTAACCCAGGAGCCGACAGTGTTGGTCTTCAGGAGTTTGCAGTGGGGAATACGCAATTGTACCTGCGTGCACCAGGGGTAAACAGTCAAATTATCAAGTCCAAAATATTGATTGGACATAATATCGAGTTTTAAATATAGATTGGACAAAATATTGAATGGACAGAATATAGACAGCAAAAATATCGTTTTTAAGGTAAGTAATGTAATATCGAATGTTAAAAATATAGAACGTTATAATATCGAAGTATATAATATAGGTTATTAAAATTATCAAATTTTTAATAATATCGAATTTTTTATGTTATTATATGTGTGAAAAGTGTGTATTTATGTTATAATTAATTTTAAAATAATGAATTTTGTGTTTTTTAATTTTTGCGTAATTTAATTCTGTAGCGGGTTGTGGGTTTATAGGGGAATAGGGTGGGAAGTAATTTAATTATAATTAATTAAATATGTACATTCATTTATTGGTATTAATTTTTAATTATTTGTTATTTAATTAATATTTGGTAATTAATTAAATTTTAATTGGCAATTCATTTTAATTAATTGATTAATTGCTAATTATGTTAATTTTACTAATTTATTTTCTGTAGCGGGTTGTGGGTTTATAGGGGAATTGGGTGGGAAGTAATTTAATTATAATTAATTAAATGTGTAAAATTAATTATTGGAATTTATTTAGAATTAATTGTTAATTACGTTTTTATGTGTAATTAATAAAATTTTAATTGCCAATTCATTTAATTTAATTGAATAATTGCTAATTATGTTAACTTTACTAATTTATTTTCTGTAGCGGGTTGTGGATTTATAGGGGGATAGGGTAGGAAGTAATTTATTCATAATTAATTAAATAATTAAATTTATGTAATTGTATTTAATTTGAATTAATTGTTAATTAATTTTTAATTGTTAAATAATTATTTGGTAATTTGTAATTACTTTGTATTAATAGGTAACTAATTGTGATAATTAATGTTAATTAGTCATTTTAATAGGTTAATTATTATATTATATTAAATTGGTAATAACTTTTAATAAATATTTTATAGATATTAATTTATATTTTTTTAAATAATATATGAAGTATTTACTTTCCCTACTGTTGCACTCTCGGGAGTGGGAATAGTAATTTTTACCCCTACGCTATCCAACGCTTTCCCTACTGTTGCACCCACTGGAGTGGGAATGGACATTTTTACCTCTACGCTATCCAACGCTTTCCCTACTGTTGCACTCATTGGAGTTGGAATAGTAATTTTTACACCTACGCTATCCAACGCTTTCCCTACTGTTGCTCCCACTGGAGTGGGAATAGTAATTTTTACCCCTACGCTATCCAACGCTTTCCCTACTGTTGCACTCTTTGGAGTGGGAATAGTAATTTTAACCCCTACGCTATCCAACGCTTTCCCTACTGTTGCACTCTTTGGAGTGGAAATAGTAATTTTTACACCTACGCTATCCAACGCTTTCCCTACTGTTGCTCCCACTGCAGTGGGAATAGTAATTTTTACCCCCACGTTATCCAACGCTTTCCCTACTGTTGCACTCTTTGGAGTGGGAATAGTAATTATAACCCCTACGCTATCCAACGATTTCCCTACTGTTGCACTATTTAGAGAGGGAATACTAATTCTTACCCCTACGCTATCCAACGCTTTCCCTACTATTGCACTCTTTGGAGTGGAAATAGTAATTTTTACCCCTACGCTATCTAACGCTTTCCCTACTGTTGCACTCACTGGAGTGGGAATAGTAATTTTTACACCTACGCTATCCAACGCTTTCCCTACTGTTGCTCCTACTGGAGTGGGAATAGTAATTTTTACCCCTACGCTATCCAACGCTTTCCCTACTGTTGCACTCTTTGGAGTGGGAATAGTAATTTTAACCCCTACGCTATCCAACGCTTTCCCTACTGTTGCACTCTTTGGAGTGGGAATAGTAATTTTTACACCTACGCTATCCAACGCTTTCCCTACTGTTGCTCCCACTGCAGTGGGAATAGTAATTTTTACCCCCACGTTATCCAACGCTTTCCCTACTGTTGCACTCTTTGGAGTGGGAATAGTAATTATAACCCCTACGCTATCCAACGATTTCCCTACTGTTGCACTATTTAGAGAGGGAATACTAATTCTTACCCCTACGCTATCCAATGCTTTCCCTACTATTGCACTCTTTGGAGTGGAAATAGTAATTTTTACCCCTACGCTATCTAACGCTTTCCCTACTGTTGCACTCACTGGAGTGGGAATAGTAATTTGTACCCCTACGCTATCCAACGCTTTCCCTACTGTTGCACCCACTGGAGTGGGAACAGTAATTTTTACCTCTACGCTATCCAACGCTTTCCCTACTGTTGCACTCATTGTAGTTGGAATAGTAATTTTTACACCTACGCTATCCAACGCTTTCCCTACTGTTGCTCCCACTGGAGTGGGAATAGTAATTTTTACCCCTATGCTATCCAACACTTTCCCTACTGTTGCACTCTTTGGAGTGTAAATAGTAATTTTAACCCCTACGCTATCCAACGCTTTCCCTACTGTTGCACTATTTGGAGTGGGAATAACGCTTTCCCTACTGTTGCACTATTTGGAGTGGGAATAGTAATTTTTACCCCTACGCTATCCAACGCTTTTCCTACTGTTGCACTCTTTGGTGTGGGAATAGTAATTATAACCCCTACGCTATCCAATGATATCCCTACTGTTGCACTATTTGGAGAGGGAATAGTAATTTTTACCCCTACGCTATCCAACGCTTTCCCTACTATTGCACTCTTTGGAGTGGGAATAGTAATTTTTACCCCTACGCTATCCAACGCTTTCCCTACTGTTGCACTCACTGGAGTGGGAATAGTAATTTTTACCCCTACGCTATCCAACGCTTTCCCTACTGTTGCACCCACTGGAGTGGGAATAGTAATTTTTACCTCTATGCTATCCAACGCTTTCCCTACTGTTGCACTCATTGGAGTTGGAATAGTAATTTTTACACCTACGCTATCCAACGCTTTCCCTACTGTTGCACCCACTGGAGTGGGAATAGTAATTTTTACCCCTACGCTATCCAACGCTTTCCCTACTGTTGCATCCACTGGAGTGGGAATAGTAATTTTAACCCCTACGCTATCCAACGCTTTCCCTCCTGTTGTTCTCTTTGGAGTGGGAATAGTAATTTGTATCCCTACGCTATCCAACGCTTTCCCTACTGTTGCACTCTTTGGAGTGGGAATAGTAATTTTTACACTTACGCTATTGTACGGTAATAATATTGGATATTATTTAATTAAAATATGTTACTATATATATATATGTTTTAACAAATATGATGTAAAAATTTGTTTTTATAACTTTAATTAATTATTTAATTTTTATAAGTTAATTAAAGTATTTTTAAGTATATTTTAGAAATTAATTTTTAATATTAATTTAATTTAACATTGTTTTTAATAAAGTCGATATTTTTATAAACTATATTTTAGTAAACAATATTTTTAACTCGATATTTTAGTACTTATTTGTTTGTAGATACAAACTCGATATTCTGTCTGTAGATATTTTGGCAACGATATTCTTGATGGTCGATATTATGTCCCTCGATATTATGTCAGTGATGCGCACCAGGTGAGTGGATTGTTTTTTTTTGTGTCCTTTGGTACGCGCTGTTGAGCAGTGCTTTTGAAGCAGTTAACTGTGTAGGATTTGGTGGTCGGTGTACCACGGAGAATCTTGGGCGTCTGACGGGGCAGCATTGTGGCTGCAAGGGTAGATGCTCCACGGACTTGTTTTGTGAATAATAGAGATGCCGATCGGATGCCCTGGTGTGGCTCGCGTGGTGCGCACCCGGCCAGACTGGTCTCGGAAAGGCCTGTGGTTGAACCTGGGTTGGGGACATATCTGAAGCGGTGCTAAGAAAGCGGGCTTAGTCAGAATAGTCTCAAGGGTGAACCAGGAAGACTGCAGGATGGTCTGTTGGACAGTCTGTGGTTATACCTGTCCGACGGTCTCTTGGTAGTCTTTGGACTGCTTGATTTTGGTATCTGTTGGTCTGCAATCTGAATTGATTGATTCTCCATGAACAGGAGTCGACGGGCTCTGTTCTTTGTTTGGAAATATAGAAAAGAGACATGTTGTTTCGAATATCTTTTTATGTACATATGTTATTGTTCTGTGTATGTTCGAATAAGAGTGAGGTTGAATATGTTGTGATTGTTTGAACATGGCCATGTTTGAAAGAATGTTTTTATGACTGAATGAGGAATACGTGACAACGATGAACTATGCTGTGCTTTAGCAAATTGAGTTGTTTTGGATGTTGTCACCATCCTAATTATACCCGATTGGCTGAAAGTGAGCCTGCCCCTCCTGAGGGCAGCCCGAGTTATGATATGTATGTAAAGCATGGTATTACACCTATCTTATTTAATACACTATGGCAGAAATATAATAAGGATAATGTAGAATTGCAAAGGCCTTTAACCGGGTCTTTTGATGAGAAAAAGATAAATTTTCTGCAAGATCGATTGTTTGCTAAACGTAGTCAACAGTCAATGTTTGATTCCCTAAACATATGGCAGAAGGAAGCTAAGCGTAGACGGATACGGGAGGAGAAATTAAGCAGAATGAAGGGAGGTCAGACGATTACACAGAAAGCCATTGCTTATGATAAAGCTCAAACCGAACAGGGAATTGATTGTGCAGATAGACAATTTAGATTGCAAGTGGATAAGACCTATGTGACTAGGACTGAGGCGGAGGATGAAATGGAGTATTTATTGGACACTCGTCCACCCCCACCTTATGCCTACAACGTATATATCCTGTTGTTTCCCCAACTCCAGTACAGGTCCCTTTAGCCTCAGCCCCTGTTGTTTCCTCTTCCCCTGTCTCCTCGGGAACGTCTTCTGGTTTGTCTCCCTCTGTGTCTGAGATGGCTATCTTATGGTCTGTTACATTACCATCTTCCGTTATGTCCACAGCTGTTTTGTCTCCCCCTTCCCTTGCATGGGCTTCACAGTCCGCGAGCACGACCCCATCCCTAGCTGCTTCAACTCCAGCTCGTGCTCCAGGGGAGTTGGACACACGAAGGTTGTAAATGAGAAACAGGTGGTCGAAAATCAGTCATCCCAGTGGATGCGACAGCATGTTTATACTATAACTGATATATGGAGCACGCTCCGAGACTTTGAGCCTGTTATGCAGCAACATGCCCTGATACACATGGCCACATATCTTATTACTTTATGGGAACAGTGTTTTGCAGGAGGGATGGCCCCCAAGTGAAGTATGATATTCGGGACAGGGCTCATAAGTCTGAACTTAGACCAGAGGAAGTGTACAAAAATGTTGAGGTTTTATTAAGTTACCGAGAGCGGATACACCAAAAATGTTCTTCATGGGACTACCAGCATCCTATGCGAGAAGTCCAGCCTATCTTTCACCCTGAAATACCGGAATTAAAAAATGATCAGGATGTAGTGTCTAGACCTCGTGTAGAGGCACAAGTGCAGGAACAATGGGTTTACACCCCCTGGAAGAGGAGCGAAGTCCTCTCGCTAAAATCGCAACTACCTGACCCCCGTAAGAATCCCACGGTTTATTATAAAGAACTCACAGAAGTGGCTTCCTCTGCCGTTATGACCGTAGCTTACATAGAGCTATTTTTTGCGTTGTTAGTTCCTGTTGATGTATGGCGTCAGGTGCATGATCAGGGCCATGTTCAGGAGTTAGGCGGAACATGTGAACAGATCAAAGATTGGGATAAGGAACGTAAGCCTGGTGATAAACCAAAACCCGAACTATTGGCGTTACCTGGACGTATTATTACTTACATGCATTCCTTAATTTTGCCTCGTAAGGTGGATTGGGATAAAT
Organism: Lissotriton helveticus; assembly: GCF_964261635.1. NCBI lineage: Eukaryota > Metazoa > Chordata > Amphibia > Caudata > Salamandridae > Lissotriton > Lissotriton helveticus. The sequence goes on from NC_136068.1 coordinate 730,874,724, forward strand.
TGACAGCATGTAAGCAGAAGAAACACGAAAGTGTTTCTGATTTCCTCACTAGATTCGAAGGTGTATTCATTGACTTTAGTGGAAAGGATTTATCATTGGAAGGTGGTGTACGATTATTTGTTAATCGTTTTGTGACCAATTTGTTACCGGAAGTTTCTGTGTGGCTACAAGCCGCTGAAAGTACCCGGACCACGTCTACCCCCTCGATAATATTGAGTATGGCTCAATACTATGAACATAGAGAAAATGAGAGTAAGGATAAGACGGAAAAGAAAGCGAAAGATCTTAAGACGCGGGTGTTGTTGCAAAAAGTTGTTCGAGGACGAGGCAGAGAGAGAGGTGGTAGAGAGTTTGTCCCGAGGGGGGCGGGAACCGGACGAGGCGGAGGGCCGGCTGTTGTTTTGGGACCAAACCAGTACGCTTACTGTAAAGAGGAAGGGCATTGGCAATTTCAGTGTCCATTGTTGCTGGCTCAGATTTGGGCTATGAGAGGAAGAGGTCGAGGTGGTGTGGATCGCAGTGATATGCGAGGAGAGGAGGCAGCGCACGTCAGATCAGAAAATAAATATTTCGATAATCCGAGAGGTAGGCAGTATTATAATGAGGACTGTGCGATGGATGCAACCGAAGGGTATGCCTATATATAGGACAGCCAAGGACAGAGTTGGGGCCAGGTGTCAGTACCTTTTGATCAACAAGGTCCTTATGTAAAGGCGCATCTGATGGGGACATCTGAAACGTTTTTAGTCGATACGGGTGCGATGAATAGTTTTATTTCTCGTTCTCTGGTCCCAGGGGCTGCTCTGTCCGGGTACAATAATGTTTCGGTGGGATTCTCGGGAATTCCGGTGGTAAGCCCCATTTCCAAACCTATTCCATTCACAATTGGTCCAGTTACGGTAGACTTACCATTTCTTTTGACTTCCCATTGTGGTGAAAATGTATTGGGCTTGGATTTGTTGAAGACATTACATGCAAAAATTCATTGTTCACCTGTTGTTGTTTATTTGACTATTATTCCCCTTGGCAAGCTTACTTTGCAGTGTTTCACCAAAAATTAACCCCTCCCTCCTGAATTTGCTGCTATCCCAGAGATGCTGTGGGCCACTGGAGACACAGATGTAGGATTATAAAGGATTCCACCCATTTCTATTACTCTGAAACAAAATGCTCGGCTTCCACGTATACCTCAGTACAAAATTTCGCCAGCGGGCGAGAAAGCTTTGCTTTCCATCATACAAGATCTGATCAAAAGGGGTGTGGTGGAGGAGACGGCTGCTAATGTATGCAATAGCCCCCTTTTACCGATCTTAAAAAAGGCCCCTGTTGGAAGTGAGCCTGACTATGTTGATACGTATCCTTTTGTAATTGATTTGCATGAAATTAATAAAATAGTGGTGCCCCAATACCCTGTGGTTCCTGACATCACGACAATTCTAACCATGATTCCTCCCACTGCAAACTATTTCTCCATGCTCGATTTAAAGAATGCTTTCTTTAGCATTCCGATCCATCCTGTTAGCCGTCATATTTTCAGCTTTTGAAAAAAAAAAAAATATATATATATATATATATATATATATATATATATATATATAATTTTGCATGATCACAACTTACTCTGCTGAAGCCAGCAAACTAAGACAAATGCTCACAAGGAGTTGGCATATCTTACGCACAGATCCCATTATTGGGAGTGATGTTCCAGATAAACCCCTACTTACATTTAGGAAATCAAAATCATTAAGGGATAATCTGGTACAGAGCCATCTTGTGCCAACTCAACCAAAGATCAGTGGCACCCTGAAAGACATGAGGGGGTTCTATCCATGTGGGAAATGTCGAGCTTGTGATAACAGCAGACGGACACTAAAGTACAGTGTTCCAGGTTTGAGTAAACCAAGGATGATCAACAAATGTATCACCTGCACGACTCCATACGTAGTGTACTGTTTGGTCTGTCCATGCGGACTCAAATATATTGGAAGCACGATTAACAACGTGAAACTCCGTATATTGGAACACCAAAGAGCAATCACAAACAAGGATGAGACCTATCCTGTTGCTCGACATTTTTCCAAAGTACATGGCAGCAATAGGGAATTGTTGCGCTACTATGGCATTGACCATGTACCCATGCATCCCAGAGGAGGAGATAGACTACTGAGTCTTCGCAGACTGGAGTCTAGATTTATTATAGATCTGCAGACCAAAAGTCCCTCAGGGCTTAACATTGGGGAAGAACTTACAGTACACTTAGGTCGATGACCTTCCATCACGTGATATATGTCCCACAGTTACCCCAGTTACCCCATGTAATGGGCGCCCCCCCCTCTCTCCCTCTCCCCCCCTCTTATGGAACATCTGTGTAGTGATTCCTAGGTAAAATATGGAATTATACAGAGATATGAGCATATGAAACCGAATAGCGGTAACTCATGGTATTAGAAACTACATGAGGTATTTCTCTGAAAGAATGTTAGGAAACAGTAAACTTATTGATTATCCCTTATTCTCTACCTGTCGAATGAAAGAATGAACTGCTCACTATGAAACTTATACAATGTTATCTCGTAATCGATTAGCTGTATATATGATTTACTTTCACATATTGATACTGCTGGTATAGTTTTGATTCAACCAGTTATTTTAATATCGCAGTACTATTTTTAAATTTCAGTGTATTTTGCTTCCACTTATGATATATTTTGATAACAGCATTATGTCTCGTGACAAACTGTGAAAGGTAAATATGTCAACTCTCTCTTCCACATTATTGACATCTGATAGGCATGAATTAGTCGGATGTGTAATCTTCTCCGGAACGCAGTATACACTGTGTTGCCGGAGCTTTGCCGATACATGGCTAGATTGAATTTCACCTCTGTTTTGTGACATGCGGCGAAAGGTTATTAATTTATGGTGTTTGCATTGTCTGTTGGGGATTTAGCCAGAATTATGCCGATCCACGGCGAAATTGTATTAATTTTCGTACAATTAATAAGTATCTGGCAGTGGTTATTAGTCCTAACTGCTTTAAGCATTAAGGATATACAAAATGAATCATTTCATTTAAGTCTGTTACATGCATTATGGCCGCCACGTTCCACCAAGTGTTTTTCAACAAACATCGTAGTATGTAAACTAAGTCCGCTCTCACTCTCAATGAGGGCGTCCACAAAAACGAGCCTAGCGCAGCACATAGCTGACACTGAGGAAGGACTTTGTGTTTGAAACGCGTCTGTCACCTTTCGCCTGCTGTAAGCGTCAATAAAATCCTATCGCTGTACCCGGAGTGCTTGAGCCTTCCTTGGGATACTAGGAGGACCTCCGAGCTTCAATATATATATATATATACATATATATATTCAACAACAAATGCACCAGACTTGGAGAGCCACGCACCTTGTCCGTTGCTTTTATTCCTGCAAGGCAGCTCTGCTTCAAACCAAGAAATACACTGAAAATCATCTGCCAATATTTTCAGTCCTTACGCATTTCGAGCGCCATGCGCCCTTGATCACAGGTGTTTGGCAAATGTGGAAAAACAGGATACCGTCTCTCTACTCTTTGTAGTCCCGCCCAGTGGGCGTGTCCGCACATTGCATTCTGGTAAGTGGAGTTCCTGTAAAAGAAAAGACTTTGTGTGATACGGTGTTGATTCCACATTTCATAGTTTAAAATACCTCAGTAGGTTTTCTTTGCAAACCGCAGTTCTGGCAGGGCTGTTTTTTTCCTTACGTGCAGAAAGCACCAAGGCTCCATATCGCGTTGTTAAGTAAATCGCTGGACACTGCTTCTTGTGCAGGGGAGCTCTCCGCGACCCTGGAAGGCCGCAATTAGATTCAACAACAAAAGCACCAGACTTGGAGAGCCACACACCTTGTTCGTTGCTTTTATTCCTGCAAGGCAGCTCTGCTTCAAACCAAGAAATGCGCTGAAATTCATCTGCCAATATTTTCAGTCCTTACGCGTTTCGAGCGCCATGCGCCCTTGATCACAGGTGTTTGGCAAATGTGGAAAAACAGGATACCGTCTCTCTACTCTTTGTAGTCCCGCCCAGTGGGCGTGTCCGCACATTGCATTCTGGTAAGTAGAGTTCATGTAAAAGAAAAGTCTTTGTGTGATACGGCTGTTGATTCCACATTTCATAGTTTAAAATACCTCAGTAGGTTTTCATTGCAAACCGCAGTTCTGGCAGGGCTGTTTTGTTCCTTACGTGCAGAAAGCACCAAGGCTCCATATTGCGTTGTTAAGTAACTCGCTGGACACTGCTTCTTGTGCAGGGGAGCTCTCCGCGACCCTGGAAGGCCGCAATTAAATTCAACAACAAAAGCACCATACTTGGAGAGCCACACACCTTGTTCGTTGCTTTTATTCCTACAAGGCAGCTCTGCTTCAAACCAAGAAATGCACTGAAATTCATCTGCCAATATTTTCAGCCCTTAGGCGTTTCGAGCGCCATGCGCCCTTGATCACAGGTGTTTGGCAAATGTGGAAAAACAGGATACCGTCTCTCTACTCTTTGTAGTCCCACCCAGTGGGCGTGTCCGCACATTGCATTCTGGTAAGTAGAGTTCCTGTAAAAGAAAAGTCTTTGTGTGATACGGCTGTTGATTCCACATTTCATAGTTTATAATACCTCAGTAGGTTTTCATTGCAAACCGCAGTTCTGGCAGGGCTGTTTTGTTCCTTACGTGCAGAAAGCACCAAGGCTCCATATTGCGTTGTTAGGTAACTCGCTGGACACTGCTTCTTGTGCAGGGGAGCTCTCCGCGACCCTGGAAGGCCACAATTAGATTCAACAACAAAAGCACCAGACTTGGAGAGCCACTCACCTTGTTCGTTGCTTTTATTCCTGCAAGGCAGCTCTGCTTCAAACCAAGAAATGCACTGAAATTCATCTGCCATCATTTTCAGTCCTTACGCGTTTCGAGCGCCATGCGCCCTTGCTCACAGGTGTTTGGCAAATGTGGAAAAACAGGATACCGTCTCTCTACTCTTTGTAGTCCCGCCCAGTGGGCGTGTCTGCACATTGCATTCTGGTAAGTGGAGTTCCTGTAAAAGAAAAGACTTTGTGTGATACGGTGTTGATTCCAAATTTCATAGTTTAAAATACCTCAGTAGGTTTTCTTTGCAAACCGCAGTTCTGGCAGGGCTGTTTTGTTCCTTACGTGCAGAAAGCACCAAGGCTCCATATCGCGTTGATAAGTAACTCGCTGGACACTGCTTCTTGTGCAGGGGAGCTCTCCGCGACCCTGGAAGGCCGCAATTAGATTCAACAACAAAAGCACCAGACTTGGAGAGCCACACACCTTGTTTGTTGCTTTTATTCCTGCAAGGCAGCTCTGCTTCAAACCAAGAAATGCGCTGAAATTCATCTGCCAATATTTTCAGTCCTTACGCGTTTCGAGCGCCATGCGCCCTTGATCACAGGTGTTTGGCAAATGTGGAAAAACAGGATACCGTCTCTCTACTCTTTGTAGTCCCGCCCAGTGGGCGTGTCCACACATTGCATTCTGGTAAGTAGAGTTCATGTAAAAGAAAAGTCTTTGTGTGATACGGCTGTTGATTCCACATTTCATAGTTTAAAATACCTCAGTAGGTTTTCATTGCAAACCGCAGTTCTGGCAGGGCTGTTTTGTTCCTTACGTGCAGAAAGCACCAAGGCTCCATATTGCGTTGTTAAGTAACTCGCTGGACACTGCTTCTTGTGCAGGGGAGCTCTCCGCGACCCTGGAAGGCCGCAATTAAATTCAACAACAAAAGCACCAGACTTGGAGAGCCACACACCTTGTTTGTTGCTTTTATTCCTACAAGGCAGCTCTGCTTCAAACCAAGAAATGCACTGAAATTCATCTGCCAATATTTTCAGCCCTTAGGCGTTTCGAGCGCCATGCGCCCTTGATCACAGGTGTTTGGCAAATGTGGAAAAACAGGATACCGTCTCTCTACTCTTTGTAGTCCCACCCAGTGGGCGTGTCCGCACATTGCATTCTGGTAAGTAGAGTTCCTGTAAAAGAAAAGTCTTTGTGTGATACGGCTGTTGATTCCACATTTCATAGTTTATAATACCTCAGTAGGTTTTCATTGCAACTGCAGTTCTGGCAGGGCTGTTTTGTTCCTTACGTGCAGAAAGCACCAAGGCTCCATATTGCGTTGTTAAGTAACTCGCTGGACACTGCTTCTTGTGCAGGGGAGCTCTCCGCGACCCTGGAAGGCCACAATTAGATTCAACAACAAAAGCACCAGACTTGAAGAGCCACTCACCTTGTTCGTTGCTTTTATTCCTGCAAGGCAGCTCTGCTTCAAACCAAGAAATGCACTGAAATTCATCTGCCATCATTTTCAGTCCTTACGCGTTTCGAGCGCCATGCGCCCTTGATCACAGGTGTTTGGCAAATGTGGAAAAACAGGATACCGTCTCTCTACTCTTTGTAGTCCCGCCCAGTGGGCGTGTCCGCACATTGCATTCTGGTAAGTAGAGTTCATGTAAAAGAAAAGTCTTTGTGTGATACGGCTGTTGATTCCACATTTCATAGTTTAAAATACCTCAGTAGGTTTTCATTGCAAACCGCAGTTCTGGCAGGGCTGTTTTGTTCCTTACGTGCAGAAAGCACCAAGGCTCCATATTGCGTTGTTAAGTAACTCGCTGGACACTGCTTCTTGTGCAGGGGAGCTCTCCGCGACCCTGGAAGGCCGCAATTAAATTCAACAACAAAAGCACCAGACTTGGAGAGCCACACACCTTGTTCGTTGCTTTTATTCCTACAAGGCAGCTCTGCTTCAAACCAAGAAATGCACTGAAATTCATCTGCCAATATTTTCAGCCCTTAGGCGTTTCGAGCGCCATGCGCCCTTGATCACAGGTGTTTGGCAAATGTGGAAAAACAGGATACCGTCTCTCTACTCTTTGTAGTCCCACCCAGTGGGCGTGTCCGCACATTGCATTCTGGTAAGTAGAGTTCCTGTAAAAGAAAAGTCTTTGTGTGATACGGCTGTTGATTCCACATTTCATAGTTTATAATACCTCAGTAGGTTTTCATTGCAAACCGCAGTTCTGGCAGGGCTGTTTTGTTCCTTACGTGCAGAAAGCACCAAGGCTCCATATTGCGTTGTTAAGTAACTCGCTGGACACTGCTTCTTGTGCAGGGGAGCTCTCCGCGACCCTGGAAGGCCACAATTAGATTCAACAACAAAAGCACCAGACTTGGAGAGCCACTCACCTTGTTCGTTGCTTTTATTCCTGCAAGGCAGCTCTGCTTCAAACCAAGAAATGCACTGAAATTCATCTGCCATCATTTTCAGTCCTTACGCGTTTCGAGCGCCATGCGCCCTTGATCACAGGTGTTTGGCAAATGTGGAAAAACAGGATACCGTCTCTCTACTCTTTGTAGTCCCGCCCAGTGGGCGTGTCTGCACATTGCATTCTGGTAAGTGGAGTTCCTGTAAAAGAAAAGACTTTGTGTGATACGGTGTTGATTCCAAATTTCATAGTTTAAAATACCTCAGTAGGTTTTCTTTGCAAACCGCAGTTCTGGCAGGGCTGTTTTGTTCCTTACGTGCAGAAAGCACCAAGGCTCCATATCGCGTTGTTAAGTAACTCGCTGGACACTGCTTCTTGTGCAGGGGAGCTCTCCGCGACCCTGGAAGGCCGCAATTAGATTCAACAACAAAAGCACCAGACTTGGAGAGCCACACACCTTGTTCGTTGCTTTTATTCCTGCAAGGCAGCTCTGCTTCAAACCAAGAAATGCGCTGAAATTCATCTGCCAATATTTTCAGTCCTTACGCGTTTCGAGCGCCATGCGCCCTTGATCACAGGTGTTTGGCAAATGTGGAAAAACAGGATACCGTCTCTCTACTCTTTGTAGTCCCGCCCAGTGGGCGTGTCCGCACATTGCATTCTGGTAAGTAGAGTTCATGTAAAAGAAAAGTCTTTGTGTGATACGGCTGTTGATTCCACATTTCATAGTTTAAAATACCTCAGTAGGTTTTCATTGCAAACCGCAGTTCTGAAAGGGCTGTTTTGTTCCTTACGTGCAGAAAGCACCAAGGCTCCATATTGCGTTGTTAAGTAACTCGCTGGACACTGCTTCTTGTGCAGGGGAGCTCTCCGCGACCCTGGAAGGCCGCAATTAAATTCAACAACAAAAGCACCAGACTTGGAGAGCCACACACCTTGTTTGTTGCTTTTATTCCTACAAGGCAGCTCTGCTTCAAACCAAGAAATGCACTGAAATTCATCTGCCAATATTTTCAGCCCTTAGGCGTTTCGAGCGCCATGCGCCCTTGATCACAGGTGTTTGGCAAATGTGGAAAAACAGGATACCGTCTCTCTACTCTTTGTAGTCCCACCCAGTGGGCGTGTCCGCACATTGCATTCTGGTAAGTAGAGTTCCTGTAAAAGAAAAGTCTTTGTGTGATACGGCTGTTGATTCCACATTTCATAGTTTATAATACCTCAGTAGGTTTTCATTGCAACCGCAGTTCTGGCAGGGCTGTTTTGTTCCTTACGTGCAGAAAGCACCAAGGCTCCATATTGCGTTGTTAAGTAACTCGCTGGACACTGCTTCTTGTGCAGGGGAGCTCTCCGCGACCCTGGAAGGCCACAATTAGATTCAACAACAAAAGCACCAGACTTGGAGAGCCACTCACCTTGTTCGTTGCTTTTATTCCTGCAAGGCAGCTCTGCTTCAAACCAAGAAATGCACTGAAATTCATCTGCCATCATTTTCAGTCCTTACGCGTTTCGAGCGCCATGCGCCCTTGATCACAGGTGTTTGGCAAATGTGGAAAAACAGGATACCGTCTCTCTACTCTTTGTAGTCCCGCCCAGTGGGCGTGTCCGCACATTGCATTCTGGTAAGTGGAGTTCCTGTAAAAGAAAAGACTTTGTGTGATACGGTGTTGATTCCACATTTCATAGTTTAAAATACCTCAGTAGGTTTTCTTTGCAAACCGCAGTTTTTGCAGGGCTGTTTTGTTCCTTGCGTGCAGAAAGCACCAAGGCTCCATACCGCGTTGTTAAGTAACTCGCTGGACACTGCTTCTTGTGCAGGGGAGCTCTCCACGACCCTGGAAGGCCGCAATTAGATTCAACAACAAAAGCACCAGACTTGGAGAGCCACACACCTTGTTTGTTGCTTTTTTTCCTGCAAGGCAGCTCTACTTCCAACCAAGAAATGCACTGAAATTCATCTGCCAATATTTTCAGTCCTTACGCGTTTCGAGCGCCATGCGCCCTTGATCACAGGTGTTTGGCAAATGTGGAAAAACAGGATACCGTCTCTCTACTCCTTGTAGTCCCGCCCAGTGGGCGTGTCCGCACTTTGCATTCTGGTAAGTAGAGTTCCTGTAAAAGAAAAGTCTTTGTGTGATACGGCTGTTAATTCCACATTTCATATTTTAAAATACCTCAGTAGGTTTTCATTGCAAACCGCAGTTCTGGCAGGGCTGTTTTGTTCCTTACGTGCAGAAAGCACCAAGGCCCCATATCGCGTTGTTAAGTAACTCGCTGGACACTGCTTCTTGTGCAGGGGAGCTCTCCGCGACCATGGAAGGCCCCAATTAGATTCAACAACAAAAGCACCAGACTTGGAGAGCCACACACCTTGTTTGTTGCTTTTATTCCTGCAAGGCAGCTCTGCTTCGAACCAAGAAATGCACTGAAATTCATCTGCCAATATTTTCAGTCCTTACGCGTTTCGAGCGCCATGCGCCCTTAATCACAGGTGTTTGGCAAATGTGGAAAAACAGGATACCGTCTCTCTACTCTTTGTAGTCCCGCCCAGTGGGCGTGTCCGCACATTGCATTCTGGTAAGTAGAGTTCCTGTAAAAGAAAAGTCTTTGTGTGATACGGCTGTTGATTCCACATTTCATAGTTTAAAATTCCTCAGTAGGTTTTCATTGCAAACCGCAGTTCTGGCAGGGCTGTTTTGTTCCTTACGTGCAGAAAGCACCAAGGCTCCATATTGCGTTGTTAAGTAACTCGCTGGACACTGCTTCTTGTGCAGGGGAGCTCTCCGCGACCCTGGAAGGCCGCAATTAGATTCAACAACAAAAGCACCAGACTTGGAGAGCCACACACCTTGTTCGATGCTTTTATTCCTGCAAGGCAGCTCTGCTTCAAACCAAGAAATGCACTGAAATTCATCTGCCAATATTTTCAGCCCTTAGGCGTTTCGAGCGCCATGCGCCCTTGATCACAGGTGTTTGGCAAATGTGGAAAAACAGGATACCATCTCTCTACTCTTTGTAGTCCCGCCCAGTGGGCGTGTCCGCACATTGCATTCTGGTAAGTAGAGTTCCTGTAAAAGAAAAGTCTTTGTGTGATACGGCTGTTGATTCCACATTTCATAGTTTAAAATTCCTCAGTAGGTTTTCATTGCAAACCGCAGTTCTGGCAGGGCTGTTTTGTTCCTTACGTGCAGAAAGCACCAAGGCTCCATATTGCGTTGTTAAGTAACTCGCTGGACACTGCTTCTTGTGCAGGGGAGCTCTCCGCGACCCTGGAAGGCCGTAATTAGATTCAACAACAAAAGCACCAGACTTGGAGAGCCACACACCTTGTTCGTTGCTTTTATTCCTGCAAGGCAGCTCTGCTTCAAACCAAGAAATGCACTGAAATTCATCTGCCAATATTTTCAGCCCTTAGGCGTTTCGAGCGCCATGCGCCCTTGATCACAGGTGTTTGGCAAATGTGGAAAAACAGGATACCATCTCTCTACTCTTTGTAGTCCCGCCCAGTGGGCGTGTCCGCACATTGCATTCTGGTAAGTAGAGTTCCTGTAAAAGAAAAGTCTTTGTGTGATACGGCTGTTGATTCCACATTTCATAGTTTAAAATACCTCAGTAGGTTTTCATTGCAAACCGCAGTTCTGGCAGGGCTGTTTTGTTCCTTACGTGCAGAAAGCACCAAGGCTCCATATTGGGTTGTTAAGTAACTCGCTGGACACTGCTTCTTGTGCAGGGTAGCTCTCCGCGACCCTGGAAGGCCGCAATTAGATTCAACAACAAAAGCACCAGACTTGGAGAGCCACACACCTTGTTCGTTGCTTTTATTCCTGCAAGGCAGCTCTGCTTCAAACCAAGAAATACACTGAAATTCATCTGCCAATATTTTCAGTCCTTACGCGTTTCGAGCGCCATGCGCCCTTGATCACAGGTGTTTGGCAAATGTGGAAAAACAGGATACCATCTCTCTACTCTTTGTAGTCCCGCCCAGTGGGCATGTCCGCACATTGCATTCTTGTAAGTAGAGTTCCTGTAAAAGAAAAGTCTTTGTGTGATACGGCTGTTGATTCCACATTTCATAGTTTAAAATACCTCAGTAGGTTTTCATTGCAAACCGCAGTTCTGGCAGGGCAGTTTTGTTCCTTGCATGCAGAAAGCACCAAGGCTCCATATCGCGTTGTTAAGTAACTCGCTGGACACTGCTTCTTGTGCAGGGGAGCTCTCGCGACCCTGGAAGGCCGCAATTAGATTCAACAACAAAAGCACCAGACTTGGAGAGCCACACACCTTGTTCGTTGCTTTTATTCCTGCAAGGCAGCTCTGCTTCAAACCAGGAAATGCACTGAAATTCATCTGCCAATATTTTCAGTCCTTACGTGTTTCGAGCACCATGCGCCCTAGATCACAGGTGTTTGGCAAATGTGGAAAAACAAGATACCGTCTCTCTACTCTTTGTAGTCCCGCCCAGTGGGCGTGTCCGCACATTGCATTTTGGTAAGTAGAGTTCCTCTAAAAGAAAAGTCTTTGTGTGATACGGCTGTTGATTCCACATTTCATAGTTTAAAATACCTCAGTAGGTTTTCATTGCAAACCGTAGTTCTGGCAGGGCTGTTTTGTTCCTTACGTGCAGAAAGCACCAAGGCTCCATATCGCGTTGTTAAGTAACTCGCTGGACACTGCTTCTTGTGCAGGGTAGCTCTCCGCGACCCTGGAAGGCCGCAATTCGATTCAACAACAAAAGCACCAGACTTGGAGAGCCACACACCTTGTTCGTTGCTTTTATTCCTGCAAGGCAGCTCTGCTTCAAACCAAGAAATGCACTGAAATTCATCTGCCAATATTTTTAGTCCTTACGCGTTTCGAGCGCAATGCGCCCTTGATCACAGGTGTTTGGCAAATGTGGAAAAACCAGATACCGTCTCTCTACTCTTTGTAGTCCCGCCCAGTGGGCGTGTCCGCACATTGCATTCTGGTAAGTAGAGTTCCTGTAAAAGAAAAGTCTTTGTGTGATACGGCTGTTGATTCCACATTTCATAGTTTAAAATACTTCAGTAGGTTTTCATTGCAAACCCACCAAAAAAGAAAAGGTCGGAGGCCAGAGGGTTGATCAGGGAGGAACCAGCTTTATTCAGGAAGGCAAAGCAATGCTGACGGGCGGATTCATTTCTGCGTTTTCTGCCTTCTTCAGCGCCCTACATTGCAGGTGAGTTTCAAACGCAATGTCCAGTTCCTGCATCCTATACCTCGGTTGGTCGGAAGCTCCACCCCCAAGCTGATGAAGCTCACCTGTTTGCTCTCGTGTGACTGTAAACGAACTCCAACTCCCAGAATGCACAGAGTGAGTGCATCTGGGTCGGTGGTGTGGGGAATGCAGTTAAAATAACAGGAGACAAATCCTGGTGATGCAGGTAGGTAGTTGAGCCGCACACAAAAGTCTGTCCGAAACACCCAGCCCCTCCTTGAGTCCCCTCGGACTACTGCTGCCTCAAAATCCAAGTGGGCAATTCGGCAGGGACAGCCATTATCCACAGCGTCCTGGTGGAGGTGCAATACCTCGCTCCGCCGGTGCCGTTTTGAAGTAGGAGGCGAACACTGGACTTCTCGGTACCCCGAGCCAAGTTTTCGCTCAAAGAGCGAAGGTGCCAGACTTAGTCCATGTTGCTTCCGCAGTAGGGCCATCCGAAATGCCCCGCAGGCTGGAGCATGATATGTGAAGAATATATATATATGATATATGAATATAAATATAAATATACCCAATCGACCCCCCCATTATGCACTTTACTTTTAAAGCGCATAAATAATACTTAAGTAACAAAAGAGTAGTCTGTGGTGATCCAGGTATTGTTATTTGTAGTACACCACTATCTGGCAGCTGTACACTGTGTCAGCGGACACATTCACATGGAATATAACTCAGAACTTGTGATCCATTGTCTTGATCACATGGATCCTACCAAAAATCTGAAGTGTTAGCAATACAGATAACATGAAAAAAGATGGTGCTTTTGTCTGACCTGTGCCCATCCTTTTTTTTTTTTTTTTAAATCTTTTTATTATTTTGCATCACAGGGGTACATCATTCATATTATACAACAAGAAATAAACGTAAATGAAACAATAATTTGCCACAGAAATAATTCTATAATATAATTAATCCCCAGATTCTCTCGACTTTCCGTTTAGCCTGTAGACCCCTAGTATTAGCCAAAGCATATTCCATACTATGTATTTCTTTTACCAGACTCCACCATTCAGTAACATTTGGTGAGTTTTTCTGAACCCAGTCTCTAGCAATAGTCAATCTGGCACAAGTAATTAAGATATTCAGTAAATCACATAATATGTTATTTTCCCCTGACGCTCCTATAAATACATCCTTTAACGAAAACATAATAGGAATACCAAGTTTAGTAGAAATAACTTTTGATACTCCATTCCAGAATTCAGCAAGGTTTGGGCACGAAAAAAACATGTGAATGATATCAGCTCCTTTCAAATCACATTTGGGACATTTTGTACGATCACTAAAATTGCTATTCGATACCCATTTGAGAATCCGATCCGGTGTGTGATATAGCTGACATATAGTTTTAAACAATTGTAGTTTAAGATTTGAAGATTGAACAGCAAGGTTAAGGCTATTTAGAGAGGAAGTAATAGAATCTGGTGTAATTTCTATTGCAAGCTTATTAGTCCATTTTTCAGCTAATTTTTGTACATCATTAACAATGTAACCGGAAAATATTTTATACCCTGTACTAATCAATGCTTTATCTTCTTCCCTATATAAGCAGTTCCAAATTTCAGATTTAGTCAAAGAAGTAAGTTCTATCTCCCTCAAAAAGTAGTCCCTGATTTGAAAGTATTTAAATCTTGCCCCTTCTTGCAATTTATAACAAGCTTTCAATCTTTCAAATGACAAAAATCCCCCGTGGTCATATAAGTCTCCAACAGAATTAATGCCAGATTTGGAAAATGCTCTGCCTATTATGTCTTGAAATATTTCCGGTAGCCCAGGATTAGACCACAAAGGAGTTTTATCATGGAAGAGAGATATCTTGCTTTTAGTAAGTATTGAGCGCCAGATGTAAGTGGTATCCCGCACCGTCTTGAATTTAACTCGCTTAAAGTAATTGGGGTCATTAAATCTATAAAAAAACATAGTTGCATCTGCTCCTAACAAAAACTTATGAAAATAGAGACACTTATCAGGGATCAGCAAGCTACGAAAGCGCGTTAAAAAAGAAGACCAGTAATAATATCTAATATCTGGAAGATTTAATCCACCTAAATTATAAGGGGCTTTAAGAAGAGCTATAGCTCGTCGAGCTTTCTTATATCCCCAAATAAAGCTGCTAATAATGCCCTCAAGTCTACAAAAATAAGAATTGTTTACCCTTAAAGGAATAGAACGAAAAAGATAAAGGTATTTAGGCAATATTTTCATTTTGACCAAGTTTATTCGGCCTACAATACTTAGTGGGAGCTTGTGCCATTTCTTAAATAACATAGCAGTTTCCTTTAGTTGCGGTTCATAATTTAGTGCTACAATTTCATCTATATTTGACGAGATTTTAACCCCTAGGTAAGTTGCTACTTTACATATCCCTGTCATTGTTGATGGTGATTGATGATTCAAAATAATTTGAGTCTTACTGGTGTTTAAGCGATAGCCAGAAACTAAGCCATATTTCCCTGCTTCTACCAAGATGCCTGCCATGGTTTCAGGAATATTGGTGGAGAAGACGGCAATATCATCCGCATACACAGTTATATCCAAAGAATTTAAGCCATTTACAAAAGGTTGAATAAGAGCTTGATTTTGAAGTGCAATAAGGAAAGGTTCCATACCTAGAGCAAATAATAAGGGTGAGAGAGGACACCCTTGTCGTGTCCCACGCCCAATCAAAAAGGTAGGCGAGCATTGACCCATATAGGAAACTTTCCCCAGTGGCAAATCATATAACGACTGAATCCATCTTAAAAATCTTCCCTGTATGCCAAACGCTTGCAGCACTGCCCATATGAAGTCCCACCCCACTCGGTCAAATGCCTTCTCTGCATCTAATAAAATCATACCGAGTGAGGTGGGTACAGATCTTGCCAAGTCAAACGC
The DNA here is from genome assembly GCF_964261635.1 of Lissotriton helveticus. Classification (NCBI taxonomy): domain Eukaryota; kingdom Metazoa; phylum Chordata; class Amphibia; order Caudata; family Salamandridae; genus Lissotriton; species Lissotriton helveticus. The sequence goes on from NC_136068.1 coordinate 730,890,080, forward strand.
CGAAATGGCCATATTAATATGTGCCGTAGTATCTCTTTTAGGTATAAACCCATGTTGTTGAGGGGAGACCATGTAAGACATTAGTGGTGCAAGTCGGGTTGCTAATATTTTGGCATAGATTTTTGCGTCACTGTTAATAAGCGAAATTGGCCGATAGGAACCTCTCTCTTGCGATGGTTTACCCTTCTTTAAAAAAAAAATAATTTGAGTGAGATTCCATGATTTTGGAGCTTGTTCTCCATTACCAATAGCTTGTATAACCCTAATGAACAGTGGGATTAGCTCTTCCATACAATTTTTATATAGCTCTAATGGGATGCAGTCCTCTCCTACAGCTTTGCCATTTGCTAGTGAGTTGATAGCTGTTTTAATATCTATTGCTGTGATATCCAACCCCAATTGGTCAGCTTGTTCCACCGCCAAAGTCTTAACTTTATGTATTGTTATATAGTTATTGATATTGTCTTTTGTAACCATAGCTTCTGGCGTATAAAGTTTTTGATAATAAGATGCAAATTGCTGTAGTATTAGCTTTGGGTCCTGGAATATCAGATTATTGTCCCCCTTAATTTCTTTAATAATATTTTGGGCACGATCTTCTGCGACTTTATAAGCTAGAACTTTACCAATTTTCTCCCCATTTTCATATTGGTTAAGTTTATATTTTTTCATTTTGATAATACTTTTCTCCATAAAAATACTCTTCATCGCTAGCTTTAATTCAATCAACTTTAAATTTATAGCTTCTAGGTGTTCTGCCCCAGCTAATAAAGTTTCAGAGAGTTGGGATTCAAGATCTGCTATTTCAGTAGTCATTTGTTCATTTCGCACTCGGAGTTCTCTATTTTGCCGCCAAATATATTGTTGTGTAAACCCCCGTATGCTGGCCTTACATGTATCCCACACTATTGAGGGTGGGGCTGAGCTAATATTTATATCTATAAACTCCTTTATTTGTTCCTTTAATTGCTTAATAAAATTAGTGTTTGTAAATAGCTGTCGAGGGAAAGAAAAAGAACGGGGTAGTGGTCGATCCGTCGATGTTTTAAAAGTCAAAATAATAGGATTATGATCCGAAGTGACTCTTGGACATATTGTAATATTGCTAGTCTCCAATATGGAGTCTGTGGTCCATACCATGTCTATCCGTGAGCATAATTTATGTGGAGCCGAGTAGTACGTATAGCCGGGTATCAAAGGGTGTAAGTATCGCCATGCATCTTTAAGTAAGTGAATTCTAGCTAAATCTAAGATTGCCGCCCTAGTTTTCTTCATTCTTTGAAATACACCTTTCTTAGTTATATCTAAATTATAGTTCATAACACAATTAAAATCACCAAGTATGACAAATTCCCCATCCCATGAGAGCAATTCCAGATTCACTTGATCAATGACATAAGGTTCATCCTGATTAGAAGCATATACTCCACAGATAGTATATTTGTGACCTTCCCATGTTATCTGTGCTATTGCCCATCTACCAGCCTTATCAGTTAATATCTTGTTTTTTTCCACCTTGAAATGCTTGTGTTTTAATATTGCCACCCCACGAATAGAAGCATTAAATTCTGTGCAAACCATAATATCATATCCAAGTTGGTTTAATAATTTCCTATCCTTGTGAGCTATATGTGTTTCCGTAATAACTACAATTTGTGGGCTGTACATCCTAAGTTCTTCATACACCAAATTTCGTTTATTCCTATTATTTAGGCCTGCCACATTCCATACTAAACATTTTATTGAATACATTGAACAAAGTATAAATCCTTCTTCTTACAGTGTTCCCCTGAATTTTTGCCCATATCCATCTTGTTGTAACTCCAAATACAATAAATTTTTAACCCTGTGATGCATTTTTTGACCTGTGCCCATCCTATAAAATATTTGGTCTAACAGACTGTACTATTTACTTTCAGGCTTCATATGTCAGCCCTGCAGCACCTGGGTTGCAAGCTGTATTTGCAAAGACTCCTAAAGTACAAGATAAGTTGAGCAGTAGCACTTGGTTTGAGAGAGGGACATTGAAAGCCACGTGCAGAAAAAGATTCTTTTCAAGGGCCGACACAAGATTGTTAGACTATCCTGGTGCTCTCCTTGAATTGTTTCTCATTGGACTGATTTCCTGGAGCTTAACCAGTTCCAGCTGTTTGTGTCCCAGAGCTGTTTCGGTGTTAACTCCATAAGCTCAGATAGCAGTCAGAGGAACTCATGCTGGGTAGGTTTTGCAGTTTTGTAATGCCTTCAAGTGGTGAAAGGCATTCCTTCAATCGGGCAGGATTCATCACTTTCAGATGACTGCTGAAGGATACCTTGGTTCGTTACATGGATTTTGACAAGTGAAAGCTTTCTACACTGGTAGAAAAACTACACAGCATTATTTCAGTAACACTAAAAGTACAGCATTAATGTTTTCTGTAGATTACAAGGACTGATGTATATACATATAAGGCATTTCTATAGCCCAGTCCTAGCCAAAGGGCAGCGGAGTGCCCTACAAGATTAAAGACACGCATTAAGTGAACTAGTATGAGGAGAGAAATCTTGATTGTGGATGGTTAATGCATTGTGATGTAGTGTTCTTTAAAGAGGTGAGTCTTAAACTTTTTCCTAAATTAGAACAGTGTTGTGGCCTTCCTGATGGATACTGGAATGTAGTTCCAGATCCAGATACTGAATCTACAGAACTGTTTCTAAGTGGACAAAGTTTCTCAGGGTCACCACCGGCCGTGAAAACGTTTTAACGTTCATTACTTACCTCCATAAAAGTCATGACTAGAGTTTTTTTCTGAAGGATAAAGACTCATCAATCGCTAAGACCATATAACTAATATGAAACAGAGATAAACCTCGGCACTCCTAATCAATTTTATGTTGATTTGTCAAGTTATTTAAGCAAATCTATTCAAAACACCAGCAGCACATCAATATTGTTCTTGCCGTATCAATGTAATATGAATAATTGCCAGAATATTGAGTTACAAAGTTAAAACACAGTAAAAGTATAAACAAGATTAAGCAGCTTGATGTGGCAATCCTCCTTTCAAGCGTTGAACACGTGGCCGACACGTGTTTCCTTTCATAAAAACTTTTTCAAGGCTTCAATCGTTTTATGCATGGGCGAGCAAACATTACAGTAAAAATGTCCAAGTCTTGTAATGGGGATTTGTTTGTCCCTAGGTATATTTTGCCTCTCTTTGTAGTATAGTAGAGGACCGAGTCACGTCTTAATTGGTATACGTCCACTTGTTATTTATTCGTTTTTGTAGTAACATAGCCTTGGGCCGTGATATGCCCCTTATATAGTCGAGACTCACTCGCGGCACAGTCCTTCCAGATTTGACATGCATGTGCCGAGGTTTATCTCTGTTTCATATTTTCACTGGGTCCAATTGGGTTTTGGTGTCTTTGCACCTTAGGCAGTGGGGTGCGTTTTCCTTAACCTCGAGGGGCACCAGTACTTGTATGGCCATATTGAATGCACAAGGGGAATAGATGTGCTACCAATTTTTCCACCACTGACATTTGTAAATATTACCATATAACTAATGGACTGATATTTCTACGCATGAGGTACCTTTCTCCACAGTATTCTGCAGACAGTAGACACTAGCATGGACCCAAGTGTAAACAAAGACAGATATCCTTATTTTCTTTAGAAGGGCAGAGTAAATATTATCTTTTTCTTCCAAGCTGTATTCAAAAAGGTATGGTTCCAGAATATTGTCAAAATATCAGATCTTAAATATTCTCGATAAAAATACCCTCACCATTGGAGTTAATTACCCCTTGCATGCCCGGCGACTTTTCGCGCTGTACAGGTGATTTACATAGTGGGCGGGATTCAGACAGCCCCTGGCCGCCGTCAGCAAACGCCCACCGAGTCGCATGATGGCCAGGGGCCGTCATGAGCATGCTTAGGGGTTAACACCTAATGGCATTATATTTTGGGACATTGTATTTAGTTCATAACATGTATGTCAGACACTATTTGTGTTCACAAAAGTCTGACAAACAACCGGACAGAAAGAAGTGGGTCATGAAAGAATATATAAAAGGACTAACTGTAGCCCCATTATGGGAAATCTCTGAAGAAGTACATAGCTGTGTCAAAGGTAACCACACCTTATTCTGCAGAGAGAGGCAACTAAACTCTGTGAGGGTTATTACAGGTCAGGAATGTCTCAATGACTGGAACCATCTTCTTCTTTTGTTTTTTTTAGCGTAAGTTCACACCCCTTCATAAGCTTTTCCCTCATCCGTAGAAAATAGAAGGCAGACACCACCCATATTTTTCAGTGCTGGAGAGTCAAGCAAGGCCCAAGCACCACAAAGTAAGGTGTTATCATATTACTTCACATCCATTCCTTCACTTAACCATGAACTGGGCTCATAGACCATAATAATAACCCTGATGTGTAAGATGGCAGATGCATCTCTCAGAACAACCATCTGCATTTTAAAATGAACACCTTTTAGACACTAGTTTAACTTTTACACAAGCAAACATTGAGTAAATAAATTATAAAAACGTGCATATATACTCCCAATCAAGATATTTTAATATACTAAGTAAAAAATTAGAAATTAATAGAAATTTGATTTTAAGCAAAGTCTTATTGTCACCTTCATAGCCAGAACATAAAAGCCACCTGAAATTGACTGGCTTACACTTATGACTACACAGTGATAACATTGTAAATGGAGTTTGCACTAGTTAAGAATAATTCTCAACTTACATTGTAGTAAACTTTCAAGTGTAAGGTGGCAAGTCACTGACAACAGGGGATGCATAGTTAGAGAAGAGTAAGTCATCTGGGTTTTGAAGTCTGCTGAATAGGCCGGAACATTATTTTCAATATTATGAAATAGAATTTTTTTCCTAATAAGTTCATAATATTTGTAAATAGAGTTATAAAATCTGATGCCAAGTTCACAAACCTGATTTAACGCACTGAAGGCGAACGAGAGATAAAAGATGCTGTAACACTATAGTAAATGAGAGGCCCTCCTAACTTTTTGCAAGTATACGAGCACATATACGAGCACATCATTTCCTGCAGTCCAACAGTTTCCTGAGGCATTCACCTCAGAAATATTGTTAAATTGAGTGTGATATTGAATGACTTGGCTATTGTGAGCGGTAACATGATCTGCAGCAGTGTCAGTGAGGACTCTTTTGTGAACCCAGTGACCCAGGTAAATTGCCTTGACAATACCTCAGTTAAAATTAGTTGCACTTCTTCCCGCTAAGAAAATATAATGGGGCTTGGGAGCCCTGCAAGTTGCCTAATTTTATTATAGAAAGTGTCCTCTCCTTTGGTATTCTCCCAAGATGTACCGGAGAAATGTATTTTCCTTACTGAACAAACTCTACTCCAGGAGCATAAAGAGAGTCTGCAGATCCCTAATACTTAACAAACTATTTTTCATAATTTTGTACCTGTAGATTTCAGGCTTCTCAAAACCTCACCAGTGTTCTTACTCATTACAATAAGAACACAATAGTGTATTTTGATACCAGTGAATCTCTTTGGTTGAATGCTTTATAATCCTACATTTGCTGTCATGAATTGAAACATTTCTAGTAGTAGATTGGCCTCCTTAAATATTTACTTACAATGGGCACAACGCATTTCTTTTAAATAGTGATGTAACAGAATGAAGATGATAAATCAGCTTTTGAAGCTCTCATAGGTGGTTGGTGTGTTTGTGCTTATTAGCATATGAGTGAAGGAGAAGTATAAAGGGATAACCATTTACTATGCTTCTATGTTGCTATCGAGTTATTCTGGTTACACGCTAATCCACTGTGCCAGGTGTGCAGTATATCGTGATCTGCGATACTTCAGAGGAATTTGTTTCTGGGAGAAACAGTTCACATTGCAGCAATTCAAAATGTCTCCTCCTTGTCCCTACTCAAAACAAAAAAATGCCAGTGCTGTGGCAAACAGAACAAGCATTAGAAATGCAATCGGGCTCGGATTTATTTGAGTTTGAGCTAATGGCATTGTAAATGCCAATGTATTGTTGCTATGTGTTATGGAGTGTGTTCATGTGGTGTGTACTGCCAGTGATCTCATTGTGAGTGTGAGAATATTGCACCGTTACTGCCTGTGTTGTCCTTCTTGTGAGTGTGAGAAGCTTGCACCTCTGCTGCCTGTGGTCTCCTTGTGAGTGTAAGAAGCTTGAACTGCTGCTGCCTGTGATGTCCTTCTTGTGAGTGTAAGAAGCTTGCACTGCTGCTGCCTGTGATGTCGTTGTTGTGAGTGTGAGAAGCTTGCACAGCTGCTGCCTGTGAGTATGAGAAGATTGCATTGTGCATCTCTGTGCTGTGCCTGTTCTTTATAAGGGACTCTTGCTCTGTTGCAGCTGCTGCCTTGGCACAGTACCTGCTGTGAGTGTGTGAGGGAATATTGCACCGCTGCTGCTTGTGATATCCTTCTTGTGAGTGGGAGAAGCTTGCACCTCAGCTGCCTGTGGTATCCTTGTGAGTGTAACAAGCTTGCACAGCTGCTGCCTGTGATGTCCTTCGTGTAAGTGTGCTCTGTCATCGGTAGTTGAGAGTGGTAGTGGAGAGTGGAGAGTGTTAGTGGAAAGTGGTAGTGGAGAGTGGTAGTGGAGAGTGGTAGTGGAGAGTGGTAGTGGAGAGTGGTAATTGGTAGTGGAGAGTGGTAGTGGAGAGTGTTAGTGGAGAGTGGTAGTGGAGAGTGGTAGTGGAGAGTGGTAGTGGAGAGTGGTAGTGGAGAGTGGTAGTGGAGAGTGGTAGTGGAGAGTGGTAGTAGTGAGTGGTAGTGGAGAGTGGAGAGTGTTAGTGGAGAGTGTTAGTGGAGAGTGTTAGTGCAGAGTGTTAGTGGAGAGTGTTAGTGGAGAGTGGTAGTGGAGAGTGGTAGTGGAGAGTGGTAGTGGAGAGTGGAGAGTGTTAGTGGAGAGTGTTAGTGGATAGTGGTAGTGGAGAGTGGTAGTGGAGAGTGGAGAGTGTTAGTGGAGAGTGTTAGTGGAGAGTGTTAGTGGAGAGTGTTAGTGGAGAGTGTTAGTGGAGAGTGTTAGTGGAGAGTGTTAGTGGAGAGTGGAGAGTGTTAGTGGAGAGTGTTAGTGGAGACTGTTAGTGGAGACTGTTAGTGGAGAGTGGTAGTGGAGAGTGGTAGTGGAGAGTGGTAGTGGAGAGTGGTAGTGGAGAGTGGTAGTGGAGAGTGGTAGTGGAGAGTGGTAGTGGAGAGTGTTAGTGGAGAGTGTTAGTGGAGAGCATTAGTGGAGAGTGGTAGTGGAGAGTGGTAGTGGAGAGTGGTAGTGGAGAGTGGTAGTGGAGAGTGTTATTGGAGAGTGTTAGTGGAGAGTGTTAGTGGAGAGAAGTTAGATCACAGAAGCTCTTTGTGCTCCACGTGCCGCCAAGCTCTGCAGAACAGGAGCTTAAAGCGAAAGAGAGAAACTGGTGTGCTATAGGGTAGAGGAAAAAAAGAAAAGCTTCAGACTTCAGTTGAAGGCTAAAAACGCGTAGACAGACAGGTCCAAAAAAATATTAACGTTTCTTAACAGGCAGACGAGAGGATGTGGCTTAACAGCTAGAGCGGCCGACCTCCAAGCTGGTCCAACTATAACTGCAGGCAAATGCTATTTTTACAGCATAAACCCGAACACATTATCTCCAGGCATGTTCGTGGTATACAGAATAGAATGGTATGTCTTATTTATTAATTTTCCTTCCCAGAAGGTACCGAGAACGAGAGACGTAAGACTACAGGAGAGAAGAACAGGAAAGATGCAAGCTTGTGTGGGAACAGGCACAGAAGGGAGAACTGACACTAGGTGACTAATGGGGATTAGGAGCAGGGTAAAGAGGAAGTGTTACACTACAAATCCCACGATGCACCGGAGAGCTGCAGCAGCACCCGGGTGGCACCAATGTCGGCCCGAGATGCCCACTGGCTGGATCCCGTAGTTTCCCGTTGAATTTCGGCAATCTTGGAAAGGAAAGAGCCCCGGCCCTTTGCCCAGAATCGGAAGGGTGCCCGATCTACGGGGAGCACGTGACATCAGAGCATGAGAAAGGGCACGCGAGAGATGTGCAGCGCGGAACCCCAGGCAGACAGCTGGAACTCATCTCTGGCAAGGCGGGGGTGACCACGGCAAGGAGCGCGAGCCCGCCCCTGGGTGCCAGGAAGGGGCGCGCGGTCTGGAAGGAGGCCACCGCCTCCCTTAGTTGTGCTTCCCAGCCTGGCATTCCTGCCTAGAATGCGGCATGATTATGAATCCAAAAGTTGTGAATAACATTTTAATAATATATTAAACATTCTGCACGGAAAAGTAAATTGTACTGGACATTCGGTAAACTTCGCATTAAGCATTAAGCATCTAAAGAGCCGAGCATCGAAATGTGAGAGGCGCTTCGATAAATCATCACGAGGGGGTCGTTGCCTCTAGTCTTGTTATACGCAGATGACATCACTCAGATTAAAATTAATGTTTACCCTCCATGCATGAAACTATTATGTTCGCCTAAAAATACCGCAGGAACGAATACAGAGAAAGAGCAATTCTTGGGCGTTATAAATATGTAATATAGCCAATCAGCCGGAGAGCAGCGATGCGCCGCAGTTTTCTTTCCGCTTTCTTCTGGACATCAGCTGCAGCGTAATTCTGCACACACCCCGCGGCAAGTAAAAGACACACAAACGGAGGAAGCAGGGTTTAAACTTCGACAAAGATAGAGAGCTCTGAGAGCGGCAGAAGCTGCAACGGTGTGCACAAACCAGCAAATGACAAGTCCTGATTAAATGACGACTCTGCTTCGTACCCCGTATTTCCAGTGCCCAAATGTAAACAAGCCCCGGAGACCACCGCAATGATCGGCATGTCTGGACCTCAGTGACATACGAAAGAAATTAAAGCGGCAACATTACCGTATCCCCATTTAGTCATACAACGCAACGTAGTCATAACATGCAAGAACAAGGAAGCTGCGCGCTGAGCGCTGCAGAATTGTGAACGCGCCCGGCCATCTGGATTCACTAACGGAGGCACCCTGACAGCTCCTAATTATAATTTATGTACTTCTTTGCGCGAGCACGAACGAAATATGCCCAAAATGGCGGAACAAAACTACATTTACCCTATCACTTCAAGCCTATTAAAACGAAAACACAAGGAAGACGAATCACTGGCCAGATGACAGAAAACGCTAAGGAATGTGTGGAATTCCTCTCGCCAAGGCCCTAGGAGATACTTCTTTTTTTCCTTCTTTAACATTAGTTCTCTAACTCCTCCCACTTTCAGTGGGGAGGAGTCCAAGCCCTAAAAACAGAAGGACCCGATCCTCTGGTGAGCAACATTGTAGTGTGCTGCAATGCCACACACTGGGAAATTATGAACTAAGCCAGAAGTACGCATCAGCCACTGGGATATTAACCCCTACGTCACCATTTTTTTATAGATGGGTTATGAATTTCTACACTAACCCAGTGTATCTCAGGGCCCGTATTGCCATTTGATGGCTTTTTCATTCATTTGGGAGGCACAATGTATCTTGAAATGTGGTTTGAAATGCTACCCTTGCTGTGTTCTTTCTGAATGCAGCTATGTTGCAAAGTGGAATTTCTGGTGAAACAACTTTCTTGTCATGTCACTAAATAGGAAGATGCCCAGCACTCCAACAATATGATGTTGAAGATAAATATCGGGCCTGATTCACAAGGGTAAACTAACACTTTTGATGTAAGGCTTCTATTTTTTTGCTATTCACAAGCTGTGTGTAGTTTAACATATAGAATCTTTACAACTGTAGAAAACTTAGCACAAAAAGTTAGGATATTCTATTCCATTGTAAAGATATGATATATAAAATTAAATTTGTAGTTTATGAATAGCACAAAAAATAGTAAACTTACACCAAAAGTGTAAGGTTACTTTTGTGAATAAGACCCATTGAGGTTATTTTCAATGTATACAGTCCTCATCATCTCAAAAAAGTTCCTAAAGATATGAGAGGGAGTGAAACCCAGGCCATAAAGATACCTTTTAACACCACTTAGGGGAAATCATAATGAACACATAAGGGTGTCAAGTGACCAGGCAAATCTAGTGGTTGTGGGGTAGTTGGCGAGATAAGAGAAGGTCCACAAGGTAGACAGGGACTTATCATTATAATTAAATGTTTTCATCTTTCATCTATAGCCGGAAAAGCTGTACAAAGAATGAAAGGGTGGTGTGGACCCCACAAATATAAATGCCCTTATAGTGCAAAGCATTGACCCCACCAAAAGTAGGGACCATTAGGATAAAATTTAAAACAGTTTCTGAGATCTGTACAAATCCATGCGGAATATTCTCAAGAACGTGTGTTAATCATCGCAAAGTTAGCTTAACGCAACTTTGCACATCGCAGTCTATCGCGGGAAAATATCACTGTGTTAACGTTGTATTCTCAACCCGTCGGCACCATGAGATAGTCTCATGATAATGTGCCAAATGACCGCGTTAAAATCAGTGCGAGGCCAAAAAAATGCGAAACACAAAAGCAAAAAAAGTCGCGATGCCCCAAATCGCGATTCAAAAATCAGCGATAACCAGAGACAGGCCTGCAATTCCCATGTGTCATGCAGGAAAATGCACTATAAAAGCAAAAAAACAAACCACACCCAAACTAAAAGAAACTGCGTAGCACCATGGATGCATCCGGACCGGGTGCAGAGGTCAACTTGAACCCCACAAGCCCCACCGAGGACCAGCTAGAAACCCCGTGGCCTGGGAAGAGCAAGGAGAAGAGGAAGAGGAAGACGGGGTTCAGTCCGCAGGAAAACCGGATCATCGTCACAGAGGTGATAGAATACTACCAACAACTGTTCGCCACCTCCACTGTGTCATTGGCAACACAAACGGAAATTTGGCAGTCGATCATGAGCAACGTGAATGCAGTCGGAGTGTCAAGGAGGTCAATGGAGGAGGTCAATGGAGGAGGTCAAGAGGCGCTGGCATGATGTGAATAGCCAAACCAAGCAGAAACTCGCTGCCAACCGGAAGGCAGCAACAGGGACTGGAGGTGGGAGTCCTGCGCCACAGGAGGAGCTGGATGAGCTGGAGGAAATGGTGGCCACAGTCATCAGTGTGGAGACGGTGGCAGGAGTTGGGGGTCCGGACACAGCTCAATAAGACCTGACCCAACAGCAACAGGGTGAGTAATGACCAGGGACTGGGGGAAAGGGGGTAGATGGGCACAATATCACGCATGCACAATTATGTGTAGCACACTGCACACCCACAATGATTGTGGAACATGTCCCTGATACCCTTGGCACACTGCAGCACACATAGAATCATCAAGTAGGCCTCTGTCTACTATGTGCACAAAGGGAAGCCCTTCCCTATCACCAATATTACAACCTACGCATGCACATGTGCTGAATCCAACAGAGCAGCGGCTCTGTGAGCCACACTGACAATGCAAGTGACACTGCATGACCAATAGAATGGCTGCAGTCAAAATACATGACATGGTGCACAACACAATATTGAGGTGGCCCAGTGTGGATCACATCCTCAAAGGAGCAGGTCACACTCTGACATGCACATACAACGCCTCATGTCAAAAACACATCTACAGACAAACAATGCACAAGAGTACGAAAACTGCCCAAGAGCACAAATGACCTAAGTCGCCAACACCTCAGCACCGTAAAAGCCCACCAGTCAAAGGTACATCGCCCCAAAGGGATAAGTGGCTGCAAAATCAGAGCTGCTGGGGCGACTCTCCCACAATGCAGCACACACACATAGCAATCATAGCACATCAACATTGACGAAAATGCGGTACAAAGTGCAACACTTTCAATACAGAACAGAGGACACAACTGGTGCTGCTAGTGCATAGAAACTGGCCAATCACATCTGGCATAGCAGGAAACTGTGAGATGATAATGTACGAGTACAACCTCACATCCATCATGTAGTCGAAATGTCCACTGTCTCCCATCAAATAGCCAGCTCCTCCAAAACAGGCACCTTGTACATTGTCATGCAGTCTGTATGTAAACATATACAGTGCACATACATGGAACACACTGTTACCCTGCACCGCCCCTTTATATTGCAGAGGGTCAATCAACACCTCCTGCAGAGCAGACTAGACATCTCTTCAGTGATGATGATGAGGACCCCCTGGTCATCTGCTCTGACACACTCCAACGGCTCATGGACAGTCTCCGCACCCCACCTCGAGGAGCAGGGCAGCCCTGTGGCATCGAGGTGACCTCATCCGCTGCACAGCCCAGGAAACATCCTTTAGAACGAAACTTTCACAACGTGGTACCATTACCACGCAGGTTTTACAACGCAAGTCGTTACAACGACTTGCGCTGGAGGGCACTGTAGGATAGGGAATAGTTTAATTTACTATCCAACACCTTCCCTACTATCCACGGGGACTGGAGTTGGAATAGTAAATTAGACTATTCACTATCCAGCACCCCTCAACGCAAATCGTTGTAACGACTTGCGTTGTAAAACCTGCGCGGTAACGGTACGCGTTGTGAAAGCACGCATTGTACCGTCATACATCCGCACAGCCCACACACCAGGAACCACCCCCCACCATGGCTGGCTCCCAGCACCTCACAGAAAAACACATGGCATTCCAATGCCATGTGTTGGACTGCCAGAGGGGGCTGGCTAAACAGGTGCGGCGAGTTTTGACCTCATGGCAGCCAAACCTGATGCCATGAGTAGGTTACAGTCCCTAACGGACACCCACAGTCTGTTCCATGCTCTACAACACTCCTTGGAATACCTCGCTGGAGCCATTACTCGGATACAAGACAGGCTCCAGCGATGTCAGCCGAGAGTTGGGACACATGTGGAGGACAATGGAGAACATGGGGCAGATGCAGGCTGGATGGATGGCTGACACAGATGTACACCAGCGAAATGTAGCTGGGATCTTCTATGCCCTGCAGAACCTCATATTGCCATTGCTGCCACAGAGCCTGTCACAGATGACTGCTGCAGGAACTTCGACAGACACACCTCCACACCCTGATGTGCTAGTGGCACACAGTGAGGCAGACGTACCACCTCTGCCCCTGATGTGCCTGTGGCACACAGTGATGCAGCCATAACACCACCACACACACCTAACACAGAAGACATATCAAATGAACAAGATGTGGATGGTAATGACTCTGTGTGAGAAAGTAAGTTGCAACATTGATCCCCACCATTTGGCCTGTTCCTCCTTGCTTCAGCCCTCTGCATCATGCCCTGGAACAACACCTTCCACTGTCCCCCGAAACACTCTGCGACATTCACCTGGACCCCGACATGGACTGCCATATCTGCTCTGGGTACCAATGACACAGCAATCAGGCTGCGGACTGAACTCTTCCTCTTTCGATTAACTTGTCATTTCCCAAAGGACTCGGTTTGGCACTCCACTGGGCAACCATGTAATGTGGGGTTTGCATGGCCATGTACTGCTACAGCCCGACACTCTACAGAATGTGAATAAAACATTCCATATCATACATATGTGTCATGTCTATGTTCAATCAAGTATAAAAGCATGGATGAATGTAGGGACATTGATTGCACAAAAAGGTACACCCTGGGAAATGACATCAATGCGCATATTTGACCCTGACCCACATTGCCATTAGGTGACTGTGAAGGTGTGAACTAGCTGTGGCCTCATTGCTCATGTACAACAATCTTGCAACCCCCCAACATAGCCCCACATCCATGTATTAAATAGGGCTGTGTGTAAACATTTCTAATTCGGTAGCAGGCCTAAAGTGGTGTCCCCATCACATGTGATAGCAAGACATCTTTTCACACACCTACTCACACTCAACTGTGTGGACACAGCCTGTTTTGATGGATCACATTGATCCACATGGCAAGAATTTGCACACCATACTCACATTGCTGTAGACACGTAAGAGCACAGGTCTACCAGCAACTATCCCAACCACAGTGTGTGGCTCATAGAGGTGGAGCTGGTAATAGGGACTCACTCCCAAGTGAAATGCGTCAGTCAGTCCATCCCTGTGTACGGACAATGCTCATTGAGGCACATTATTTGTCATTCTAATCAACACTCATCACAGTTGAACACTAGTTAAGATGCGTAGACTTTATTAGCATGTGCGTGTCAGTACGGGCAAGACAAGGCCACAAAATGCAGACTAAGGCTTCAGACCCTAACAGGCAGCTTAGGAACATGTAGAGGTGCAAGAAATAGGGAGGCAGAAATGAACACCAATCATTACGGATGGCAATGGTCTCAGCCCACCTTGCCTTGCTGGACGAGTCATGTGATGTTTGGCGATGGCTCATTGCCCCATGTCAGGGGCACGACTCACAGCCCATGGGATCTGCATAGTGCTGTACCACCGGTCTGTGCTGACTGTCTGCTCTGCTGACAGAGAGCAGGTGAAAGGGTCCAACAAGGTCACATGTAGTACTACATTGCCATGTGTGTACTCTCCCTCCAGCAGTATTTCAGATTTAGGAAAGTTACCAAACAAAGCTGCGCAGCTCCGCCCACGGGACTGTGTCACCTTGCACAGGTGTGTGTCAACATGCGTAGGTGGATGCACATGCATTCTGAGTCCAGGCGAATACAGACGTGTCAACTGTTGTGGTGAGATATATGACCATTACTTCAAGATGCAACAAGGTGTTGGGACCTGTGCTCTGAGTTACAATCAGTTGTGGCTGCAGGAACGTAGTTACTCGTCAATGAATGCGAGCACAGCTTCCTGGGCAATCAGTTCCAAGTGTATGTCATTGTCGAGTTCAACGAACACGAGGGCGAGCCAATCCATTAACTGGTTCGGACAGATGTGCCCCGTCCACGCCGTTTCACCAATCCGCAACACAGCCCAAAAGGGGAGCGCCTCGATGTGGTTACTGCACACGAGGACTTGTGCAATCTCCCATGCCCAACTGCCAGCACATACGCCAAATGTCAAGGCATCCCATACACGGGTATCATGGTTACACTCCTGATCGTGGGCCACCAGGGGGTGCACACACATGTCATAATCCAGTTCAGCTACCGTTGTGTTGGATAGGCAGATATCCATGGGCCACTCGGATGTGCATGATCGACGGTGGAACCAGGGCTGAACGCAGGTGACGTATGCGAGACAGAAGCTCAGATGGTAACTGATGCGCAACACTGGCAGTGGCAGTGCACCCAACAAATGCAGCATACCTGAATGGCATAGTTCCAAGAGACAGGGGTTGTGCATATGTCCGGGATGGCCTGCCATTGCGTTTGTGGCTCTCGTAGAACCAGCACTCTTCTGAGCTGCAGCAGTTATGTGGATGATATCCCACAGCTCGGAACAATGAGTCGTATGCGTGTGCAACGTTTGGAGGTATGGGTTGTTGTGTACGTAAGTGTCAAGGGCATCCCATGAAGGAGTACCTCAAGCAAGAACTTCTGTGTGTGGGGTGTGGATATGTTGGTCTTCCATTAGCACTGTGCGTGGTGTGGGAGTCGTCATCATCTGCCATGATATCTCTCTCAGGGGGTGCAAGCCGCATTCAAGACCAAGGTTGGAGGTGCAGATGTCCTTCCACCTTATGTATTGAGACAAAGGAGCTTCCATCTTTAATATTAGTCTGACTATTGCTTGCATTCTTGAAATGTGATGTGGCTTTCACTCTGCGATTGAGGCTAGGCCTTAGGTTTATGGTGCACTAATAGCAATACACACACAACAGTTGGCATGTATGAGCCAGGAGCCCGATTGGCCTTGCGCTCCTTGTATAATCTCTTTCTTTCTCTCTCTCTCTCTCTCTCTCTCTCTCTCTCTCTCTCTCTCTCTTTCTCCCTCTCTCTCCCTCTCTCTCTTTCCCTTCCTCTCTCTTCCTCACTATCTCTCTTTCTCTCTCTCTCTCTCCCTCTCCCTCTCTCTCTTTCTCTTTCTCTCTCCCTCTCTCTCCCACTCTCCCTTTCTCCCTCTCTTTCCCTCTCTCTCTCTCCCTTTCTCTCTTTTTCTCTCTCTCTCCCTCTCACTCTTACTCTCTCTCTCTCCCTCTCTCCCTCTCTATCCCTCTCTCTCTCTCTCTCTCTCTCTCCCTCTTACTCCCTCTCTCTCTTTCTCTTTGTCTCTCTTCCTCTCTCTCCCTCACCCCTTCTCTCTCCCTCTCTCTCTTTCTCTCTCTTTCCATCTCCCTCTCTTTCCCTCTCTCTCTCTCTCTCTCTCTCCCTCTCCCTCTCTCTACATCTCTCTCCCTCTCTCTTTCTCTCTCTCTATCTCTCTTTCTCTCTCTCTGTCCTTTGATGAGCGCATGACACACCTTCTTATCTTGAATTTTGTCTTGCAGGCTGTGACTTACAGATTGTCCAGCGAAGACCCGCTGTGACTCTTCCAAATAGTTGTTTTGAGTTAAATTTGAATGAAATATTTTGCTTGGAATTTCGATGATGAATGAATGATTCTCCTTTTTCTGACCGCACATGAATGTTAATTGTTGTATTTGTGCGACATCAGGTGAATTGTTTTGTTCATGATTTCATAAAGATGATGTGAAATATCTGTCCGGGTGGGTGGTGCCCGGGGTAGGGCCAGCGGGGGCGGTCCTGGGGGTGGTGGCGGTGGGTGTTGTGGCCCTCTTGCGTGTCCAAGCCGCATGATCAGTAGCTCCATGGCATCTGTTGTTCTTCAGGTGTGGCTCTGGGCTGGGCTCCCTTTTATGGTGCAGGTTGTCGTCCGACTTAACACCAGGTAAGAGCAGGTGTTAAATCCCAGCTGCTCACACGCCTTATCACATATTTTGCGATCTTATCGCTGATCTGGCTGGTCGTTGAGAATGTTGCGAAGTGGTGTTGTTGCGTCTTTTTGCACAGGAACGCCTACTCTGCATATCATTAGCGTTAATTGCCGGTGTCATCTGTGGCGATGTTTTTTGCGGCTGCTGCCGCAGGGAAACTGGTGATATCGGCTGTTAGCACCAGCTTGTGAAATGTATCACCACTTTGGCTGCGATAAAGTGCATCTAACTTGGCGATAAGTCCTTGAGAATATGCCCCTATATTTCTTATTTGGTATCCACCAATAGGGTATAGGAGTATTGAGATTCATTCACTGAACTATCAACTGAGTTTTGCCCAAATATGTAATGTTGCCTTAATTGTCTATGCCGACTGGCTCTCATTCAGCACTTCAAAACTGTTCTACATTTATTCTTTCAATGTCCTGTACTGTGCTACTCCACGCAAGACAATATCTACGTTATACCTACGTAAGAACAAAGCTGACGAGGTATTGATGCAATGAAACCAATTAATCATTTGCAATCAACCTTTGATTTTTCTACTTTCACTTCAGGTAAAAGCAGAGCTAACCTTAAATGTTAATGTATGTGAAACCAAGCAGAACATGTCACTCTGTTGTTGCTCACAATACATTTTTGCAGGGTGATTACTCTTTTTCTCTGGTCTGTGAATTTATTAGCGCTTTAATGTACAAAGCTTTGACGTATACTGTTTCTCCATTCAAGGGCAACTTCTATAATATTCTTTGTCAAAAACGAATACGTTGTCAAATGCGCTTTCTTGATGCCTTGAGGATTGCCATCTTCTGATGCATTGATACTAAAATTATGGCCCAGGGCCGCATGTAGCCCTCCTAACCTTTACATGGGGACCCTGGTCAAGAGCAGCACTGGGCTTCTGTTTACTCAACTCAGCACTAACAAAAGAAATGTCAAAGAAAGGATGTAACTAGGTAGTCATTTACCACTTACTTTTAAGAACACCTTAATTTTTAAAGACAACTTGCAGCAAAAGTATAACATTATGACAAATTCTCTTCAAAATTAAAAAATATATTCAGTTAACACGTAGAACCACCTTTTCACCTTTGTACATCAGATTAACTGTGCATTGAGAAGTATTCATTTTAAAATGATAGTTTTCAAACATGAATTTAGAAGCATTAATTCCCCCCACATTGACAACAATTGCAATAGTGAACTAAAGAGGCAAGCCAGTTGTTATGTGCACTCTTTGTGTGGTCCGGGTTTCTATTATACCCGAAGAACATTATAGTTTCCCCCTCAGTCACATCAAATTCGGAAATGTATGGCCCCTACGAAATGTTTGCAAGTACACATACTCTGATGAGTCTTCCTTCATTAGTAATTTTTTGAACCTCTAATTAAAACAGACAGGAATGAGTACATTGCAGATTCCTGAAGCTATATGCAAAACTGTACCTAGAAAATGTGTGCTGTGTTAAATTGCAGCACGCATGTAAAGCCCAGTTAGCAAGAGTATCACAATTACAAGTGGGTCATATTTTTCAATGGCTAAACATCGGCAGGTCAATCCTGCCAATAATTTGCAAGGGAAAAAGGCCAAGAAAATACTGGTACTTTGGAATTTGGTGTACTAAGGGCCAAAGTCCACCTTATTCCCAATTATCGAGGATACATTTATAGTTATGTATTGTTATATTAAAAAATGTGTATAGTGCACGAATACCAGGTGGTGTCTTGGTGCAGGAAAACCAGAAGAGCAAGCCAGATTACTATTCAAGGAACAGGCAAGTCTTAATGGCCTTCCTGAACAGTGTTAAGGAGGGAAGATTTCTGATGGTAAGAGGGAGTGAGTTCCAGAGCTTTGCAGCTCTTATTGCAAAGCTTCTGCCCCCCAGTGTGATTTAAAGACTCTTTGAATGCGGATCAACTTAGCCCCTTGAGATCTCAGGCATCTGCGAGTACCAATGTAGTGACGGCCTCAGAAAGTGAGGACCGGTCCCGTGGAGTTCCTTGAATGTAATACACAAGGTTTTGAATTTGATACGACTCTGAATTGGCAGCCAGTGCAAACACTGGAGGTGTTTGCCCATGGACTGAAATTTCAGAATCCCCAGGAAGATTCTTGCAGCGGCGTTTTGGATCATCTGGAGCCTTCTTACTTGTTTTATAGGAATACCAAGATAAAGTCCATTACAGTAATCGAGCCTGGACAGGATTAAGGATGTGACTACCGTTTTTTTTGCTTTCTATAGGAATCATAGGCATGATTTTCTTGATTGCTTTAAGGATGAAGAAACTGGACGTCGTAACTGTCTTCACTAGGGCTTTAAGGTCCAGTTTTTGGTCTATCATTACACCTACATTTTTTGCTTTGGGGACTGGGATTGGAGCTGTTCCCAAATCAACTTGCTACCAGATCTGAGACCAGGAAGGGGAGAAGTTGCCACTATTGTCACTATTTATTGCATCCAATAAATATTGATCCCTAGAGTATCGTTATTTATTGGGTGCAATAAACATGGCAACATTA
This sequence comes from Lissotriton helveticus, assembly GCF_964261635.1. NCBI lineage: Eukaryota > Metazoa > Chordata > Amphibia > Caudata > Salamandridae > Lissotriton > Lissotriton helveticus. Next base: position 730,909,374 of record NC_136068.1, read on the forward strand.
CTGATGCACTCGTATTGGAGGCCAATGTACTTTATAATATTTTGTAAAAATGTGGATCCATTTTGTAATAATACCTAATGCCTGGTTTTGATATCCTGGGACTATTTTTTTTTCGCCATTTTTAAGTTCAACTGGTAGCACGTTTTCATAATCTAAAAGGATGGTTGTGAATACATTTTGGGGTACACTTCAGGGATGTAAGGAATAAAGAAAGGAGGAAACATCTGAAAATACTAATTGAATTATGCAAGCAATAAATCTACCTCCTTGGCTGTACCTGTTTGGCTGTTTCTCAAAATACAAATGAGTCTTGGATCCCATGAGGGTGCATCCAATGTGCCACAGGGGTGGCAGGAAGAAATTTTTCCATGTTTCACATTGGAGCGTGTAATCATTGTTTCTATATTTCAGCTTATATGTTGAGTCAACAAAATCTAGTTCAGTTGTAAACTAAACTGAGCCATTTATTTGAGTTGGTTTCCTGATTCTTCCCAAACAAACATGGTGACCATGAAATCCCACAACACACAGACCATTCTTAGAGGGTGAGGTGTATGCATGGTTTTTAATAAATGAACAAAACTCTATGGACATGCAATAGAAGAGAAAGTAAAAAGTATTTTGTAGTCATGCGCAATTAGATGCATGGCACATATGTGGTAAACGATGGGTACTGACAAAACTTCCCAAGGGCTAAAAAGTTTGGTCTGTGGTGTGGTTGTAGGCCGCATTGATGCCAGTGGGGTGGCGGGGGTGGTGGTGGTGGTGTTGGGTTCTGTAAGGTGGGTGTAGGGGAAGTGAAGCATGCACATCTAGTGGCTGAATAGCTTAATGTGAAACCAGAAATTCTGGGATAAGTCCTGGTTTCCCCAATTTGTGTGATTCAAGACAATTGGTGTATTTCCCTTTGCCTCCTTTTTTCTTCATTATGACATATAAACGGACCATGAAACACATGACTTCGTAACTTCAGGATTTGTCATGTACAAAACCTTCTCATGTATATGATTTCATAAACTGTAATGTTGTCCATGTATAATAGCAACCCAGGCCACCCAAAGAGTGCACATAACAAGTAATTTGCCTATTAGTTCACTATTGTGATTGTTGTCAGTGTAGGTGAAAGGAAGCATGGATGTTTATTAAATTCATGTTTGAAAAATATCACTTAAAAAAACACTTCTCAATGCACTGAATAATCTGATGTACTAAAGTGAGCTGCAGGTTAAAGAAATATATTTTTTTAATGTTTTATAGGTTTGTTGCAAGATGTCTTTAAAAATTAAAGTGTTCCTAAAGTTAATTGGTTCAGGAAAACTTAGTTACTTACTTTCTATAACTTCAACTAATCTGAAAACTAATGCTAGCCAGTTTATTTAACATCTTTTTAACGTTAGGGCTGATTTGAGTTAACAGCAGACCAGTGCTGTTGTTGACCAGGGGGCCATATCTAAAAGTCAGACCGGCCCGCTTGCGGCTGCGGCCCCCAGGCGTACTTTTAATATCAATAACTAATAATTAAACAAATCAAATCCATGTGTGCTGTTGACAGGACCCACAACTGATTATAACTTAGACCTTAAATGGAAAAAAACTAAAAGAAAAAGTATCCTAACCTTGGCAAGGAGAGGATATTTATTTCACCAGCTCATACTATTAATCTAACCAACTATTAAGAGAAGGGTAACGTTAAGAACGTTTAACATTAGAGGACTTCTTTTAGTAAACTCTCTTCACTCAGCGAGAATTGTATTACAACACATAAGGTACATTTTCATTTTATTGTTTACATATGTGACATAAACATTGTCTGTTTTAGATTTGTATGAGCGTGAGTGTGTCTGTGTGTATCTGTGTAGTTATCTCGAAAATCTACTACATTAGTCTCAGATATGCCAATGAAAAATGTAGAGTAAGAGAGGTGCTGAAAGGGTGCATCAGTCTTAACGAGGGACGCTGTTCACTAGTGAAGGTTGTTTCTATTTTTTCTGTGTCGTAGGGAATGTTGAGGCATTGCGTGAAGAAATAAGGCGTTCATATAAAGCACAACTTTTCCAACTAATTAAAAGTTCATGCTGTGTTCTGGTAAAAAAAAAAAAATCCATCTACCTATGCGTGACCTTCAGTCTTTTGAGTAAAGCCATCCGCAGAACTCGACTGAAGAAATACTGGCTGCATCGCATGCTGCCTGTGGTATATGATGAATTGAGATTATATGTTGTGATTATTTTTGCATTTTTTAGGTTATTGAGGTCGTTTGGCCTTGGGCTTTACATAACTCAGAGTCTACAATGATCTTTTTCTTCCAAAGGTGGCTGTGATTTATATACTATGCTCTGATAAACTTGACCTTAATTTAACGAAAAAGTATTCAACAAAATTAAATGTTTGTGCAATAATACAAGTACTTGTATTTTTTTTAAGTATTTAGATTGTACCTTCTGATACTTTTCCAGTGAAATTATGTATTCATGTCATATTGGTTGCTAATATAGTGGTTAATATGCTTAGTAAAACTGGAGAAATTAAAAGGAAGGGGACATGAGAGTGAAGAAGCAGAAAAGGGTGCTTATGGAAAGGAAGAACTATATAAGGGCTAGGTTCACGAAAATCCAAATCCAAATTTCCAAGGTGCAAAATGCAATTTTAGGTCTGCTGTTATTCAAGACTTTTTGATGTTACTAACATTATGCGTATATTATACTTATTTAAAGGGGTTGTACTCCTATTTGTCACACTGGTATATATTTAATTGAGTCCTGTATCTATACTTGTAAACTAGTTTAGTCTTAGGTCCTGCTTGTATGACTTATCTGTCTGTCTATCTATCTATCTATCTACCTATCTATCTATCTATCTATCTATCTATCTATCTATCTATCTATCTATCTATCTATCTACCTATCTATCTATCTATCTATCTATCTATCTATCTATCTATTTAGCTATCTATGTGATCCTATTTATTTGTCTGTCAACCTATCCATCTGTCTGCCTGTCTAACAGTCTTATCTGCCAGTTTATCTACCTGTCTGTCTACCTGTTTATCTATTTACATGCCTGTTCAACCATCTGTCTGTCTTCCTATCTATCTTTGCAATCATATTTATTTGTGTATCTGTTTGGCCATTAGTCATTTGCCACTTCAGCAGGCATCATGGGACAATATGATTTTTGTTTAAATTGATGAGAGAATGGCAGCTTACAACAATAACGTTTTGCAAAAACCATGAGAGAGCTAACTAAGAATTGCCAAAGCCAAAAAATCTGGCAACCAATAGCAGACCCATTGGCTTTACCAATGCTTGTTATGTCAGCCAAGTTAGCCAAGACCGTTTTATTTCACTAAAGTTATATGTGTAAAATACTTTTAGGGGCTTTCTGCCATCTCTCTTCATTCTTTAGTCTTTTCATTGTGTCATTCTCATTTTTCTGCCACTCACAACAACATACAGCATAGGGAAGTGGGTCAGTCCACTTCAGCTATTGGTTAACTACACTTTGAGTGACGAAATTCTGCTATTTTACTAAGAGCTCAGCCACACAAAGTAGTTAACTTCACTACCAAGCACTGCTGTGGCTAAGCATGCTTTATTATGATGAAAGAAATATTTTTGCATTCAGCAAAGGTTTATTTTTTATATTGGTGGGGGCAGTTAAAAAAGAAAGTTTTATGAAAACCATGAGACAAAAAAACAAGAATTGACAAAGGTAAACGGCTGGTGGCCAATGCCAGACCTATTACATTTGCCAGTGCGTATTAGAGGTTGCAGCAGTGTTAGAATGGCCGTTTGAGTATTCTGAATTACCCATTGAGCTACAAGGAAGGGGACTTCCTTTATGGCTGAATAGGTTGCAATGATCAAGGTGACACTAATGACATGTTTGACGAATAAGGAATTTGTAAAACAATGCTCATGTAGGGTCAGAAATATGGTACTCAGGTGGGGGGTTCACAGACTGTGTCTTTCCTAGTAGTTTCTTTATTGGTGTTCTCAATTTCTGGGCCAACTTCGTTTGGGTGCAGTTGTTGATCATGTCTCACGATTTGACTCTGTGAGGGATTTCAGCTGATAAGTCTTTTCCTGTCCCAGGGAAATGAGGAGAAAAGGGCATGAGGGCAATGAGAATATGTTGCCCATAAATGTTATTGCCAGGATTTCTTCTTTCTTTCTGTTTCAAATTATGGACAAAGCTGAGGTGTTCCATTGGGCGGTTTATTGGCCTGCTCTGTGAGTTCTATCCAGCATAACCTCTTCACGTTCTTTACTTTCCAAGATGGATATAATTAGACATTGCACATATGCTTCTATAAGTGATTGATTTAGTGCCTGTAGGTAAACCCCTGATGTGGTTGTTCTATCTCCTGAATTTGTTCTCCAATTCCACAATGCAGGCTTGTTGATCAACATTTTGATCCCTGCGCCTCCAAGTCTGTTGCCATATGGCCTCAACCACTTTCTCTCTGGCAACCCAGCTATTTTCAGTGAAGGAAATCCTTTTGCCCAGATCACCAATCTCCTGCTTCATTTCTTGCAATTTGTGAGAAATTGGGTTGATGATAGAAGAGTGTGAAAACCTGCTGAAACAACAGCCAAAATCCTTATCATCGTTAAAAATTAACTTGTGTTTAACTCTCTAGTTTTTAGGCACAAAAGCAATCAGGCTTAACTTAGAGGCAATGTGTAAAGTATTTATGCAATGCACAAATAGTAATAAAGTGAAAACACAACACAAGACAAAGCTCACTCTAATTTAGAAAATTAGAGTACATTTTAATAAACTATTTGATACCAAAACATCAAAACCTCCAATCAGTAGATTTGTATTATGAATTTTTAATGTTTAAAGTGGAAAACAGCACCTAAAAGACCAAAGCACCAACCGTGGACACCTTATCACGCAAGACTGGGGCAATGGCGGAAGTTATGGTCGACCGCGAAGGAGCTCGGTTTGGGTACACAAAGTGGATTGGGTCTTGTCTCCGCCTACTATCAGACTTGAAAGAAATTTCAGAAGAAAATATCTGAGAAGGTAAAGTATAATGGGGCAAGACAAATGGTGGTGTCCAAGGAGAAGGCATCGTCGTTGGGGATCTGCTGAATGAAGTCATGGTGAAGGTGACAAAAGGTTTGATAAAATGGCAGCAACATTAGTGCATTTTCTACTAATAGACTTTACTCAAGTCTATTTACAGTAGACAAAATTAGCCTGGCAGGAGTATTTAAAAAGGATAGATGAAGGTTAGGCAATTAATAGATGCTTGCTAGTATTGACAACCCTGGGATAACCTAGATTCTTAGAAAAATGTGTACAAACTCTGTGTATGAAAGGAGTGGGTGGAGGGATGATCAGAGATGAACACAAGGAATCCATGCTATTGTTCTATTTCAAGGTGTGAAGGGGAAGCAGTTTTCCACCATTTATTGAGATCTGTAAATATAGGCGGCAACAGATAGCTTTTAATATAATATTTTAAGAACTTGGAAAAATAACTTGGAAGGAAAACCCATATATCTGTGGAAATGTGCAAGTCATTTTTGAGGCATCAAAAGGAAAATGAGAATACAGTCTGGTACTTTTCATCCTTGCAAGAACTCCTTACTACATGCAGTCTTGCTTAGGTGGAGGTTGAGTACTTGCATGACCGGTTGGTTTTACACAGCTAAAGCTAAGAATCATTACTGATTGTGAGTTGCTAGAAACCCATGTCTTCTAAGGCCAATAAGGATAACCCAAAGGACTGCAATGTCATTAATGTAAGTGGAGGTTGTGAGAGGCAATGACAGCAGGATAAAGGGTCTGTAAAAAATAACAAATACTTGGGGTGATTATGATAAGGAAGATGCCTTCAGTTCTGGGTTTACATAGCAACTAAAGTCAGCCAGGGTATGTCCATTCATTACAAAAATAAAAACTGTGTTGATGGTATAATATCATGGGACATTATAATAGTGTGTAATAAGGGAGGCTCATAATTGAAGGTTAGTGTGGTAGTAGTGGGTAAAGAATTGCTGCAAGGAGAAATCAGTGATACAGTGTTGCAAGGGAGTGGGGTTTGTGATGGTGAGTCATCTTTAAGATGCCATATTTTGTACAATGTTAAAATGGTGAATGTGAAGGTGGATTCTGAATCACTATATGCCCTACCTTTGAGGTGATATTTTAGAATTATGTTGCCTAGAAACATGGATAGCTTGTCTTTCCCGTGGCACACAAAGTGTGTGGGATACCTGTTGGAGTGTGATCAAGCCCAGAACGAGTAAGATAGATAGTTCAAGAAGGAAAGACTCAGAAGATTGATGCAGTGGCTTGCCCCGATAGAGATAGATACAAAGGGAGCTTGGAGAATCTGCATGTGCATAGATCAAAAGATATTTCCGGCCTCATATTGGTATGATGTTGAACACTATTGGACTTCTAGAGTGATTAAGCACTTTTGACTTTTCATCTGCCTCCCACTAGATTTCCCCTTTTTTAGCATAGTAGTTCTTATTGATGCCTTTTGGATTGTCTGCATCAGCAGTGTTCCACAGGGTGATGCAAGGACATGGTGTCATATGCTTCCAAGCTGATATTCTGATTTTCGTAGAATAAAGAAGGTGCGCTCTTGTTGTCTTGTTCTCCAGGAGCACAACTGCCTTTGATAGGGTAGAATCTCACAGTAAAAAAAATCAGATGACAGCCATCTTGTTTTCTTAATATTAGATTCAGAAAATTAAGGTGTGCACACATCATACTAGGGAGAAATAGGTAGGATAACAGCTCTAAAAATGTAGGTATTTAAATCCTTAGTGTAGCATGTTCATATTATCAACAGCCAATAAGAAGCCCTCCCAATGTGTATGAAAATCTGGAAGAATATAAAAAAAATATATATTTTCTGAGTGGAAGAGTTGCATGCATAGTATGCATTGGGCATGCCCACTTATTCAGATCTCATCCTGGTTAGCAATAGATGAAACATAAAACATACTTCATCCAAACAAATTGCCTGGCCAAGACCAAGACCACAATATGTTTCAAAATTATCCAACTGCCCTCTAATGCCAGGGTGTAATACTAAAAATGTCCCTGAACTTGCTATTTGGCAGGAGGTTTTTTTTACCATGACCCAGTGTTGGACGATGCCCTAGTGTGAACTCTGCCAAGTATGCAATGCTCTTTATGTTCTACACTTTTCTCTCAAAGCCAAGTCCAATCGCTGTGTCGGGTATTCTCTTCCCTCTGCTGGCTCAATCTACATCCACCTCATTCAATACCTCCCAGACTTGCCCAAGGGCAGTGTACAACTGTGTCTGAAGTCATTTCTCCCCTTGCAGCATAATATTCCATCCCCTAGCCTTTTCCCAGTGACTAGGATGAAGTGTGTAAACGCATACAACCTAAACATGCAAGAGAGATGGTCCTCTTTTCTTTTCCTGCATAGAATATACTGTGAGAAGTTTTAATGGGCCCCTTGCACCAGTCTAATCGACCCTTATTGATGGTGGTTGTAAAGTCAACCTTATAGAAAGCTATCCTAGGGGTAGCAATGGCCAGCAGTCATCAGGCTAAGACTTCAGTAGGTGAGTTAAGCATGTTGTTTTACCAATTATAATCCCTTGAGTACCAAATGAAAGAACACTACACAAGGTATATATCAAATATATATGTATTTAATCTAAACACAACCCCTCTGCACTCTTTATGATGTCAGAGGTAAAAATACAATACAAGTCACACAATTAATATACGATAAGTTGCACAGTATACGTTATGCCCTAGGGGCCTCACAAACCATATACTAAGGAAGTGGTATAAGAACCACGAGAGAATTATAAAACAGGCCTGGGGCCAGTGGAATCGCTGGGGCTACTCTAATCGACCAAAGGTTAGGAAGTAGGAGGCCCACGGGAGACGCGTGCAGTGTCTAAACACAGGCGCGGGTTACCATTGACTTTCTATGGAGATCGTAAAAGTTACAAATAGACAATTTAAGGACACTTCCGGATGGACTAGGATGGAACCCTTTTAAACTAGGACACTTTGAGAGTCAAGACCCTCGGGAGCACTGAAGTACTTGTGTTACCTCACCCAGGGAATCCAGGTGCATAGGTGTCTTTTTGTGTCGGGTTTCGTCGTCGTTTTCTATGGAGAGCTGCAAAGAAGTGCTGCAGGCGACCAGAGGAAAAGTGTCCGGGTGGATCCGAGGGTGGATCGAAGATCTGAAGAACCTGAAAGCAGAAGGGACAGAGTCTGAGTCACTAACCAGTGACCAGGAAGGAACCAAGAAGGAACCAGGCGATGTCGGGTGATTTCAAGTGAAGTAGTCAAACTTGTCTCTTCAGCCACGAGGTCCAGGAGGCATCGATGATGACCAGGCTCTGGGTTTGAGCTGTCCCACGATGGATCTAGTTGACTGCGGTGTCGGTATCCGGTTTGGACCCAACAAGCCTTGGTAACCGCAACCCACGCAGGATGTCGAGATTGGTTCTGTTGCAGACCAGCAAGGTCTGTGTTCTTCTCCTTTGCGGGGAAGCTGGAGCAAGCCTGGAGCAACCACGAAAGTGAGTTAGTTTCAAAATGGAGTCTTCAGGGGCTCACTAGCCAACGGACTAGGAACCGATAAGACGCGTCAAGCTCAAATGCAAAAGCGGGGCCCACGGAACACTAACAAAGTGTGGGGGCCTGGGTTTCAGTGCAAATGGTGCTCGGGGCTGGGGCTTCAAGCACCCCAAAGCACAACTTCAAGATATCTCATTAAAGGAGTGCAGCTTGCAAAATGCAGGATGTCCAGGAGTTCTGGAACCACGTCTCTCGTGTCTGCCACGAGTCTCATCTTTGCTGGGGATGTGGATCGGGGTCAGAGATGTCTGGAAGTCCAGGTCTTGTGTCGCAGGTTTTTCGGGATCTGGTGGGAGCCTCAAAAATGAAGCCCAGCAAAGTTGCTGTTGGTGCCTATTTGAACAGGGTGGTCACTCCTTGACCACAAGGGAGATATCTTCCGTCTTCCAGTCAGAATGGAACGTCGAAGGTCCAGGATATGTCTTTCAAAGATTCGTAAAGGGTAATCTAAAGTCCTAGGGACACAGATCCTATACTTATACTAAGGATGGGGGCTAGCCTACCTGGCTAGGTCCCTCCTATGGGTGGACCTGAGAAGGGGGTGGCTACACCCCTTTCCCTTTGTCCAGTTTCACGCCAGAGCTAGGGCTGTGTGCCCCAGCAACCGGTTTGAACTGGGCTATGAATGGAGCACCTTGTGTGCCCCAGGCAGTGTCTGTAAAGCATTCACTGAATGCAGCCCTCTCTGCCCCAATAAACAAAACCCTGTCTGGGGAGGTGCCAGCACCTCCCTGGACAGGAAACCTATTTATTGTCCAGGCCTCTCCTGCCGGAGTTTCGTCCAGCAGCAGGAGGTCAGACTCGTGTCTGTGGCAGCAGCATTCATTTTGTGATGTTGAGGCTCTGTTTAACTTTAACCGGGTAAAGCAGTGACTACATGTCTTCTCCCTCTAGTAGGGTGGAATGCTACCCCCGCTGCCAGGACTGGCGGGGGGGGGTAGTATTCCAAAGTATTTGACACCTTACACGACATGTTTTGATAAAGCCAAACGAAAGTTAGCATTAACCGCGAGGATTATAATGCATTTAAGAGTATATGGTATGGTTATATCATAGAACATCTATAAGGAGATGGTTCGAAAATCTGCAGAGGGGCTCAGCTCATGCTAGGGCACCCTCTCACATAAAACCAAGCACTCTGCCTCCAGGATTGTCGAGGCCTACCATAGGAGTGACTTATAGGTGTGTATGTGTCTATATGTATAGGTGGATATAGGGATACTATCTAAGTAAGGGGTGATTACACCACCTTACCCAGGCTGTGTGAACAGACCTGTGGTAAACCAGGGGTGGCACAATACATGCTGCAGCCCCTGGTAGGCCTAAGGTGCACCTATGCCCTGGGTACCTAGGGTACACTATACAGGGGCTCAAAGGGTGACCCAGTAACCAATCTGGTATGTACCTAAAGTACATGGTATCAATTTAGAGAGAGAACAGCTGGGCTGTGGTCTGATTGGCAGGCCCACAGCCACACTGAAGTAAAAAAAACAGAGAATCACAGTAAAAAGTGGGGCTAACCATAGGAAGCAGACCCTACTCTCCTACATCTACTACCCCTTGAGCCTCCCTAGATGGTCACAACCATGACCAACAGTAGGCGAAGGAGTCGTACAAGACCTTATAGTGGAGTATCTACCAGCTGACCAATGCAACAATGGATCATCAGCTTATATCTGCCCAGTCCTAATTATTGAGCAAAAGGTGTGGACACAGAGTATTGCTGTCCTGGTGTGCTGCTCACTATTGCAAATAGAGGCACTGACATTCTTTTAAGAGTGATGGACGAACAAGACAGTTGACTACTGTCCCAGTCCTCTGTTTGCAATTGGAAAGAGGACACCGGAGCAGCGGACTTTAAAGGAGTCTGTGTACCTTGCCTTTTATTTGACTCCGGCAACTTAAAAATGAATTTGAACTACCATTTTCTACATGCAAGAGACCAGTGACCCCATTGTGGGAAGAAATTGTCAGTGGTGAATAAGGGATGATAGAGAAGTGCACACTAACTTTAGAGAGGATGTAAAGGGTACAAAAAGTGAGGACATATTCAGGACCCACAATTTTAGTTAGGAAAAGCTTACTAGCAAAATATTTGTTCGATGATTCGAGTTTATGGGTGACATCAGGCATGTGCCAGCTATCTTTGATTCACTGCAACCCATTCCAAGATGGCAAACATTTCACTACTATCTTGGATTGTTAGAGCTAACATGATTCAGTTGTGCCTAGAGACAGTTCCTGGAAGTATCTATGTCCCAGATGTACCTACCTGCAGGAAGTGTTATACTTCCCTTAAGAACTCCCAAAAAGTAGGACATTTCTAAGAAGAGCGTCCTTCCAATAGATTTCTTCTTGAAATGTGTGCTAACATTTCAGAATGGCCACTAGTTGGGAACAGGTCACTCTCACTCAGAAAACACTAAGAGCAGTTGTGACTTTAGATGTTCAGAAATTAAGCACTGGATTTGTCTGAAAGGCAAAATGCCCTTGACAGGGTGCATAGGGGTTTGGGGAGAGAAGGATCTGCAAGGAAATGGGTGCTGGATGCAGTTGATGTCCACACTCTGTGTGTAGCCAAAGGTCATGTGCAGCACATTGTGGAAGCATGGTGACTGAGTGCCCGGACCTGGCTGAAGGTCAAGCCTTCCAAGCAGTACCTGCTTTGTACAACTGAAGGCACATGACGGAAGGTCAGGCACAGTGAGTTCTCAGAAAACAGGAAATGGGTTCTGGGGGTGAGGAGACAAGGCCACAACCTGCCCTCGGTCACTTTTGTACATGTTTAAATGTTGTGTGCAGCACATTCTGAGGGCAGGAAGGAGGACATTGCTGAAGTCCAAGCCCTATGTCCGATGACAGTTTTCAGGGCAAAGTAAACTCAAAGTTGAAGCATGGTGAAGGTGAAAACAGCATGGCTTATGGCCACTTTCCATGCCAAGTGTCTCATGTAAAGTGGGTTTTGTTTCCAGAGGTTCACACATGTTCTAAGAAGCCCAAAAACACCTAAGATCTGGAATGAATGCCTCATTTAAAACACAGACATTCTCCTAAAATACTTTAGATAAAGGGGCATGTTGTCTGAGATCCAAAACCTAAAAACTATTGAAATAAGCAATGAATAATGCAATGTTCATGACAATTGTGATGAGCATGCGATTTTGCTGCAGTACTGATTGTGGCCAGCCACTTAAATGAATAGCTGCCACTACCCTCCCTATTTTACTGGCAAGCTTGGATCACAAGACGCAGCTCGGTACTCCATCAAAAGTCACTAGGACACTTTCATATGGTTTCTATAAGCTTATTGCACTAAGTAATGCTATATCGTGGGGCGCTATACAAAATACTCCGTAGAATATGGTGCATATAAGATTTTCTTTAAACTGGTGAGAACAAAAGTCTGAAATTACTAAGATTTCATTTTGTGTAAACTCCAATTGTAGTAATATCAATAAAAAAAATTATAACAGTTTTCAACTGCCTACCACACATTATAGAGTCCACAAGGTCACTGGGAAGAACAATCAACAAAAATCTCTCCTTGCAGGAACACATCAGCTCAGCCACGAGAGGCGCAAACGTTCAAATGAACACGATGTCTTCAAATCAACCAGGCATGCTCTAGTGATCCCCAGATTAGACTATGGGAGTGCAACCCTATGTGCTTTGCTGAGATCCAGTTTGACTCCACTAAAGGCTTCAACTCGGCTGCAAGGCTCATAACTGGATCCAAATGAAACAACCACATCACTCCTGATCAGAAGACACATAATCTGGCTCCCTTATGAGGCAAGAATACAGATGAAAATTGCTTGCATGACACACAAAGTCTTGCACTTCAACACACCGAGCTACCTAGCAGATAAACTGGAATTGTCAGATGGTGCCAGATCGTCAAGAAGCAACAGCACCTTACCATTGAAACCTCAAAAATGTCGGGAAAAAAAACCTACAACCATACTTTCGCCTGATTAGCACCTAGAATCTGGAACTCTTTGCCCCTGAAGTCAAACTGAACCCTTCAAGCACATCCTTCAAAAAAGAAGTCAAACTGTTTTTAATGAACAAAACTCCACCTTGAACCCAACAACTCATTTTTACGGGTACTGATCTGAGCAAGTTCACCAACCAGGGTCTGAACACGCTCCTATGTCCTGATATTTTACTCACTCCTTCTCCTGATTTTCAATGGGTTTTGACAGCAGTTATGTTTCTTTGTTATCTTGTTTTCTACTTACATTTATGTTTTAGGTTATCCTGCTTTCTACCTGCTCTGATAACCTTCCAGGGTCTTGTTCACGCTATATAAAACTTTATAAATACATTAAAAAAAAAAAACTTGTAAAGTGCACTATTAGATTGGGTCAACTAGTTAGGGACAGAAATAAAAACTGAAACCGAAGCAGTACTTGGAATACCTCCAGTACTCCATAATTTGGATGCTTTCATTGACTTCGAAATTAGGGTTTACAGAGTAGCCTGTCGACAAAATGTTTTGTTATCATCTAAAAGGGTAACATCTAGTATTTGTAACTGATGGCTATCTCATTATATGCTCTCCAAATGAATGAATGCTGAAAAACATGAGAGAAAATAAAGTCCTATAATTCCTCAAGGGCTCTCAAGTCTTGAAGGCAGCAAGGAAAAGATACAAGCACATCAACTTCTATGCTGAAGTTTACTGATGACAAGCAAAGATCCACAAGGCCATGAACAGACTCAAATAATTATTTCAAATCATCAAAATCAGATCCTGGCCTCAAACTAAATCACCCTAATGCATTTTAACCATAAATGTAAGGAGTTCCATGATGTATACATCTCCACAAACACCTCTAACTAATAGGAGGATGCCTTATTCTCCTCTCTCTCTCTAATAAGAATTGTTCTAAGCATATTCCTGTGCTTGGAGAGCACTGAAACAAGTCTATGAAAGCTCTAAGGCACACCTGAGAAAAGGATGCAACCATGCCAGCCACATTAATCAAAAAAAATGTTCAGCTCTTTAACAGGCTGCAGTGTGAACTACTATTTCAATCTCTGTAAGAAGGCATCTTTCTAGACTCATTCACAACAGGTCAGATTAAATCCTGCTAAAATAAAAAGACTCTGGTGGACACACATCTGCTTGCCACGTGCAATGACAGCCTTCTGTATTGTCCGAACAAAGTGAAGATATCAGAAATAGGTCCAATCCTATGTGAGCGAGCACACCCAATAGGTAAAATGAGGTCCTTTCTTTTAAGATCTCTTGACCTGCTCTGGGTATGGGGTAACTCAGGCCTCTGCTCTCTCAGCTGCTTTACGTAACATTTATCTGTGGCATATGTTTGACCTAGTTTGTGACGACAAAGCCTTTCTTCACTCTTATGCAGCAGATACTAGTAAGATCTATACAAGGTTTTTGCATGGTCTACAACCTTGTACAGATCGACTCCACCACTCAAAACTAGTGTAGAATACTCTAAGTAAGTTGTTTGCTGTGATGTGGGGTGTGTTATAAGATATCATTGACAATATCTTATGGAATGAGTGTTAGTGGTAAACGATTCGTATAGTTGGTCTCAGGTGCACACAGAATAACTGTATCAATTAAGGGTGAAATCCCGCTGGTCGAGATTTCATTTGAAGTGAATGAGAAACATAGATATTGAAATAACATTATTTCGTATTACCTTAGAGTGAGAGACATTTTTCCTTTAGTGGAGGACACAGTTTTATGTTGAAATGCTTGCATATTGTCTTGTATATCTGCTCAGAAAATACATCAAAGAAAATTGTAAAGGAGGGTGAGTTGCTGCAAGCAGTAAGATTGACATCCCAGTGTGTCTCACTGTGATTTGTTAGTTGCTGTGAAGCCGCACTGAGATTGGTTGACAACGTCATAGAAAGTTGCGCTGTTATTGGTTGAGATTGCCAAACTAGAGATATGTGGGAAAATTTCATTTCCCTGATTTGTGTAAAACATTTGTGAAATACGAAATTGAATAAAATTGAAATTTTTCATAGCGTTCTGAAAATTTATACAAGGAGATGTGACCATACCTCTTAGAATAGGAGAAGATACACCACCTGATGGTATGCCAGGATATTTATTGTATTGGCGGACAAAGGATTACATCCATGTCTTTGGCTCAAACAATGGCACAAAATTACTGAGAAAGATGAGGGTTCAAGGTTTCCTCATAATGCGACATCTAATTTAAGAATCATTGAGAGTTTGTGGAAGAAACTATATGAAATTAAACCACCTCCTAGAGCAGTGAAGATTGAAACATTAAATACTTGGTAACACCTAGCTCATCAGAAAGAGAAAGAAAAATATCATGCAGGGTATAAGAAAACCCTAAATTACTATACAGAAGCTAGATGGGTTGCACTACAAAAAGCATGGGGAGCAGACGCTGTTCAGGGAACAAGAATGTATCCCTTGAAAACGGCTGAAGGAGAAGTTGATGTAAAACGAAAAGAGAAAAGGAAGCACTCCAAGATAGAAAAGAGTGATGCTGAAGTGGAAGGAGAAGATAAAGACATAGATGATGATCTATTAAATGACTTATTGCTGAATCTCCACTACCATACACTGAATCTCAGAGTGAGAATATGATAGACAAAAATACAGCTGGGATTCCAAATGCCTCTGTTATACCTGAAATACCAAAAGAAGCTACGTTTCTCCTGTAAGAGGGGAAACAGAAATACCAGCTCCATTGAACCCATATGAATGGAAGGCTTCAAATCAATCAATCAATCAGGTTTCTTATAAAGTGCGACTACACACCCGTTAGGGTCCCAAGGCGCTGAGGGGGGTGGATCTGCGGTTCAGTCGAGGATCCAGGTCTTGAGGTCCTTCCTGACTTGCGGTAGATATGGTGGCCTGAGGTGAAGAGGCAGGGAGTTCCCGGTCTTTGCGGAGAGGTAGGAGAAGAATCTTGTTCCAGCCTAGGTCTTGCGGATCTGTGGGATGTTGGCCAGGCCAGTTGGGTGGAACGGAGATTTCTGGTGGGAGAGTAGAAGGAGAGGTAAATGATTTAACCATTCCCGTTACTATTGGTCCTGTTGTTCCTCTTTATAAATCTGGGTCACATGTAAATACTGCACATACTCTGACTGTACCTGCAAGAATAAATACTGCACATGATCATCCATTAGATTTAACAACAAGCTCTTTGCGTCTCACACCAATGGTTCGAACTCAAAGTGATACTACTGGTACTAAAAGTACCAGCTCCAATTTATATCAAAGACAAATTGTCCCGAGAAGCGGAATGGATCCGAATTTACAAACTTTTTATGTCTCAGGTGCGCCTCTTTATACAAGTTATCAGGCTACTAAAATGACTGCGCCAGTGAGAATTTCAGTTCCTTATACATCCGCATTTGACATGCAACCTGGAACGAGCAGAGACTTGACAAATGGAGATATGCACTCAAGCATTTCAAGAGAAACATCAAGACTTACTCCACAAGACTTAGATGACATACGTCGAGGATTTAGTGCCCCAATTAATGATAGTCAAAGTTCTGAAACTGTTACAGTCCCAGTGAAGCGAAAAATACTAGATGTGGCAAAGCTGAAAGTAGAGTTAGAAGAAAGGATTTTGGAAACTCTTAGTCCATCTTGATTAGATACATATCAGGAAGATGAACTATTGAGTAAAGATAGTATCTGCTGAGTGAGACAAACACATGAGAAGCTAGTTGAATTGGCTCAGAAATATGAAATCGATATTCAAGAAATCAAAGGTCTTACAAAGGATACAGATTAGACTTTAGTGACAAAGAGTTTGTAAACATGAGGCCAGATGGAATGGAAATGACAAAATAAGGAACTGATTACACTGATCAAGAAATAGAGCAAGAGAGATAGATGGGAAGGCAGATGGGCGAAAAAGAAGGAAGTGTAGAAAGTAAGGAAGCAGAGACTTTCAATAATGATTGATGAAGGATTAGATTAAGTACAGATGCTTCTTATAAGGGAGGTACCTGGTGGAGGGTGTGTGCATTTGCCATGGACTAGAGGTGATATTTTGTCATTTACAAATGAATTCCCAAAATTGAGAGAAAATCCAGTGGAATGGTATAGGGAGATTGAAATGTTTGTGAAAATCTCAAAAGTATTGTGGATAGATTTAAATACCCTGTTTGACATTGTGGTTTCTGGAGACTTGGGGTTCAAAAGTAGGATTTCTGTAGACTGCCTTACACAGAACCGGATAGGGAGCCTAGAACAGGTGCCCCATCTCCAGTGGTATTGAATAAATACCAGCAAGTGATTACTTTCCTGAAAACCAAGATTTCTCCTAAAGACATCAATTTGCTCAAATTTGACAGAAGTACCCAATAACCTATCAAATCAGTCCATGCTTTTTACAGGAGATTGATACAGGTTTTCCAACAGTTCAGAGGAACAGAAAATGTCACAGAAAATGTATGGGACATTTTGTTTATAGATTTGTGAATGGTTTATGTCCTAAGATTACATCCACGATTTATCAGCATTAACTATGTTGGCAGAACAGACCGATTGACGAGATTATGCATCATGCAAAGTACTGCAGGGATAAATTAGAATTAAAGCACAAGAAGTTGAAAGAGACATTAATGATAGCGCAAATGAGATCAGTACAAAAATGTCAGAATCCTTTTAACAATACAGTTTCAGCACAAGGAGGAGTTACTGAAATGCAAGGTGTTAATGGTTTTCAGCAGCAGAATTTCCAGTCACAAAGTGGCGGTCATGGTGTGTTTCAGTGGACTCTAAAAGGGGTGTTGATTTGTCAGCTTTGAAGAAAACGAATCCTTGTCATGTGTGTGGAAAATTTGGAACATTGAAAACTAGAGAGTACATTTAATGTAAGTAATTTTGGAAATCAGATGCAGAATGAAGAGAAAGCACAGTTTCAGGGAAATGACATGGTCCAGGCTCAATGGACACAAAGACAGAGTGTTCAAAATCCCAGTACATCCCAATCAATGCAGATACCTCAAGCTCCAATGCCTTAATGGAATTGTTCAGGTTCAAAGGTAGAACATGAATCAGAATCAGCAGATAAATGGAAATTCATTCCCAAATCAAAATGTGTCACAACAGTATTTGTTTCAAACAGGTTAATTTGATCAGGATCCGTCAACCTGATGGTGCCTCAGGGGGAGGAGGACTGTGTGCTTTGTGCAGTCTTAGAGAGAGACCAGGTGGTGCATATGATGATGGAAAGGTAAACGAAAATCATGCTTAATTCCTTATTGACATTGGTGCTACCCGCTTAACTGTAAGAACAACAGAGGTTCCTAACCTACCCCTCTCAGGAGATAGTATCCAAGTTGTAGGAATTACAAATAAAAAGTTGACCACCCGAATTTCAGAACCAGTTCCTGTTAAATTAGGGTCCTTTGAGGATCAACATTGATTTGTGGTGTGTGATTCAAGTGCAGTGAATCTGCTTGGACATGATCTGCTGCTATATAAGGTAAATTGTTCTATCTATTGTACTCCAAATGGTATTGAGTTTCATACCAATGATGAGGATGTTGTTTTTAAACTTTCTCAACAGAGATCTGACATGGAAATGTATCTCTTACTGCCCAAAGAGGATTTACACATTGAGCTAAGAGACACTGTATTGACTAAAGTCTGAGGGGCTTATTTACAAGCCTCTTGCGCCACTTTTTTGTCATTTTTCTCATGTTAAAAATGACGCAAAAGTGGCGCGTGGGGCTTGTAAATAAGCCCCTGGGTTTTTCCAGGTACAAATATCAGACTAATCAAAGTTGTTGAACCAGTCTGAATCACAGTCACACCCAATACAGAATATCCAAGAATCCCACAATGCAATTTGACTGAGGATACTATTTCCAGAATTACTCCTGTGATCGACTCAATGATTGAGCAAGGTATCCTATAGGAGATAATGGGGAGTTCATGTAACTCTCCCATTATGGGCTTGCAGAAGCCGACTAAAAAGTATTGTATTGTGCAGGATTTGCAGAATATGAATGCGTTTGTTGTCCCTTGTTGTCCTGCGCTACAGAATCCAACTGTGATCTTATTTCAAATTCCATGTGAAGTAGAATGGTTTTCAGTCATTGGATTATGAGAAGCTTTCTTTTCTATTCCTTTGCATGAAAGTCAATTCCTCTTCGCTTTCCATTTCGAAAATCGTGTCTTGGCATGGTGCAGAGTTCCACAAGGATATACGGAAAGTCCCTCAATTTTTTGGGGGATTTCCAAGAAAAATCCTGAGTCTCTGGTGATAGCACATCAGTCAGTTCTAGTGCAGTACAATGACGACCTACTGATGGCGTCAAATACTAAGGAAGGATGCAGGACTGATACCATTGCCCATTTGAATCATCTGGCCAAAAATGGACATAAAATATGGCTGACTAGGATACATTTTTGCCAAAATGAAGTCTTGTACTTAGGAAATCACACTGAAAAAGGAGCAAGAAAAGTGACATTAGAGAGTATCACAGAAATTCTAAATATGAGTTAGCCAACTACCCATAAAGAAGTCCTCATGTTCTTAGGAATGGTGGGCTAATGTTGACAATGGATTTCAAATTTCTCATTGACAGCGAAACCTCTCCAGAGGTTGACGCACAAAGACGTGTCTGATCGGGTACCTTGGGATGACATTAGTATGGCAGCCTTCCCAAGCTGGGAGAATGTCTTTGTAGGGCACTGGATCTGGGAATGCCTGATTACAAGTGCTTTGTATTATTTTATAGTGAGAGAGAAGGCTGCACTCTTTTAGTACTGACACAGATGCACAGAAGCAAACGCAAACCAGTCGCTTATTTCCTAGCAACTCGTGAACCTAGGGATGCAGCATTGCCTGGATGTTTAAAAGCTGTTGCATCTGCATGTGTGAGTCTTGAACAGTCTGAGAGCATAGTCATGGCACATCCACTGACTGTGATTGTGCTCCACTTAGTGGAAATACTGTTGACCTGCACTAGGACACACTATTTGACCAATGGTTGTCTGACTAAATCTGAACAGATCCTTCTGGGTGTAGAGAATGTTACACTTGAAAGATGTACAGTATTGAACCCATCAATGCTGTTGCCACTGCCTGGACATGCAACTGTGACTTATAAAGTTGAACATGGTTGCTTGGATGTGATTGAATTATGTGCCAAACCCCGACCTGATATAATGGATGACCATTGCCTGAATCTGATCATGTGTTGTTTGTTGATGGTTCTTGCTTGCGAGACAATGAAGGAAATCTGAAAGCTGCATATGCTGTTTGTACTGTTGCAGGTGTTGTGGAAGCGTCATGGTTGCAAGGAGTGTATTCAGCGTGTTTCAAAGATGATAGCACTAACACAAGCTTGCATTTCAGAGCAACTCAGAGTCACCATATTTACAGATAGTCAGTATGGCTTTGGAGAAGTACATGACTTCAAGCAATTGTGGTAACAATGAGGGTTCATGACTTCCTTCGGATCACCAATACAAAATTGGAGAAATTGTGAAGAACCTTTTGCGGTCCCTACAATTGCCTGCCCACTTTGCAATATTCAAGTGAGTAGCTCACAGGCAGGGCCCAGACTATGTGACCATTGGCAATAGATATGCTGACAAGATGGCCAAGTACTGTGCCATAAATTCCCATACCTTTAATGGAGAATTGGCAGATGAAACATCAGAAATCGTAAACCACAATAGACACCTGGGAGGAAGTTAAACAATTGCAGGAAGAAGTGTCAGAAACAGAACAACAAAAAATTTGGTGCGATAAGGTTGCACCAGAAGGGAGGATGATGTTTGGATTTACACTCATGGCAAAACTGTATTACCTGATAGTTTGTTACCACCTATGACTAGAAATTATCATGGTCCTACACATAATGTAGGAAGAGATGCAATGATGCACCTCTTTCAACCGGTGTGATTTAACCCCAGATTCAGATTGACTGCTGAAAAACAATGTCAATGCTCTATAGTATAGCAACAGCAAAATGTGGGCAAGAGAGTGCCTGTTACAATGAGTCATGTAGGGAATTCAGAAGGTCCCTTCAACCAGATGCAAATAGACTTTATTGAGATGCCCATTTGCAACTGATTGAGACATGTTTTGGTTATTGTTTGCATTTTCTCAAAATGGGTTGAAGCTTATCCAACACGCAGGAATTCCAGTTTGATAGTAGCTAAATTGTTGTTAAGGGGTTGATGCCAAGGTTTGGCTTCCCAACTTCTCTCAAGACAGACTGAGGAAATCATTTTAATAATGAGGTTCTGAAAATGTTATGCGCAGCATTACAAACAGGGCAGAAGCTCCTTTGTAGTTATCATCCAGAGGCTACTTTACTTGTGCAGCAATTTGAGGGCGCATTGAAATCCAGATTGGTAGAGTTGTGCACTTTAATGTCTTTGAAGTGGCCCGATGCATTGCTTTTATGTTAATGAGTCTGAGAATTCACTGTCTAGGAGACCTAATTAAATTTTATATCAACACTTTGCTTGCACCAGCTCAATCCATGAAAGAACAATTGCAATCAGTGTTCATGGACGAACTCTCTCCCTGGTACAGACAGCTGCACTTGGCCCTTTCCACAATGAAGATTGAAATCATAAGCCTCTCTAATTCAATCATCACCCTGTCAACGTGGAAAAAAACGATAAAAAGCAAAATCACTTTAGTGTCATTGAAGAGAGACATTGCTCGGCTTCCCAAAAAAACACTCCTTACAGCTCTTGATGCCTCTTATATTAAGGGGAAACCTCAGCCATATTTTAATTACTCTCTCCAATCACAGACTCGCATTAAAACTATTTATATGCTATGTTGTTGCCCCCATCTTGCCAACGAACGTCGACGTCTACTGGTCCCAGTCTATCAGGAAAAATTACTGATACATTGCAGGGAAGCATCTGATTTGTGCTTCAGTAATAATTCAGCCCAAGTTCTAGCACAGGCTGGGAAGTTTGTTAATAATATTTTAACTGCACTGCATAATGCCCAGCACTAAGAGAAGACAAGTCCTATCCTTACTGTACAAAAGAATGTAAATGAAAGTTAACTATCAGTAATAAGCATTGTGACATTTTGCTATTGTCTTTCACACTATATACTCCCCTTCTGGACTATTCAGCTAATTGGGATATATTGGCATCAACCTGAAATGCTGCTTTTGGAATTTATATTTTTCGTATTGCCAGATTTTTATAAATGTGTACACAATTTTTTATCTTTGAAATTTTATTAAGTATCCCTATGAAGTTTGTACGTTAAGGTTTTAATTAACTGTATAAAAAAATACATGAAATTGTAATGTGCCGAGTGATCAGGCAGCCAGCTGTTCCTGCCAAAGATTTAGGGGCCGATTAGGATGGCGGACGGACTTGCGTCCGTCCGCCACCCCTGAGTAGGAGGGACCGTCCGCATGGGCAGCGGCGGTCCCTCCATGGCAATTAGGATGTGACCGCCAGGGTGGCGGTCACATCCTCTATTTTTAACATTGCGGTGGGTGCAGCTTCAAGCTGCACCCGCCGCAATGTTAAAAATGCATGTGTTGCATTTACATGCACAAAGCGGCAGGCACCGCACGGTGCCTGCTGCTTTGTGTACGCAAATGCAGGGGGGTACCATAGGTACCCCCCATGTGCACCCCCCACCCCCCATTCACCCAGGGGGCCCGCAACGGGCCCCAAAAGTGAATGTCCGTATGCTTTTCCATGGCGGAAAAGCCGCCGTGGAAAAGCATATTTACACCAACATCATAATATGGAGGACGGTGTCCCATAGACACCGCCTGCCATGTTATAGCTTTTCCGCCGCGGTCGGAAGCCGACCGCGGCGGAAAAGCGGCGGACGGAATTCCAGACCCACCAGCCATCCTAATTTGGCGGTGGGTCTTTGGAGTCTCCGCCGCGGTTTTTCCGCATCCTCCAGGCCGGCGGACACTTCCGCCGGCCCGGAGGATGCGGAAAAACCGCCATCCTAATCGGCCCCTTAGTCAGCATAATAGGTGATCTGTTCCTGGACTATTGTAAACGTTTGGCTGATGCGGTACGTTCTGTCTCACCAGGTTGAAGAGACTGCCCTTGGGACTCAACAGGAGTAGTGCCATGACCTCAGTCCTGGTGAAGAAGTATGTGTGAAAATTGTGCTTGGGCCCCAGTTGGAAAGGACCTTACTAGGTGATCCTGGTTACCAACACTGCTGTAAAGTGCAGAGGTCTCCAGTATTGGGAACATGCCACACATGCTCGCAGAGTCCCATGTCCCCTTGATGATATAACAGCACCTGTCCTTGAGGTTCCACTGGTTAGAGAGAGACAGAGGGAGCAGGCTAGTTAAGCTGTTGGGGACCAGCAAGCTGCTGGGACAGCACTTGTTTGGCCTGAGGCGGGTCCGAGAGTCAAGTAGTGTTGATAACGAAGGGTCTCAGCCAGTAGAGTTGACTACGAGAAGTGTTGAGCCTAACGAAAGGGCTAGTGCATGATGAAAGCAAGTTGTACCCAGAGACGGTTGGCCCAGAAAAGATGAGATACTGTGACTTTGCTTAACAAACACAATGTATCCTAAATATGCTCATCAACTAAGCTGATCTGCGCATTTCTCATTTTGAACAGAACCATTGAACTGTGCCTTGGTGTTTTTATGCTGAACTTTGCCAAATTGTTCAAGCCACTTGCTTCTATATATTTTTTTAATTTTCAATTTTTAAACGGTGTGAATTGTGAGAATCCATGAGGTCGTACACTGAAATCTCTCCTAGATGCAAACATGTGTATGCAGGCATTATTTCTGTTATTGTCTTGATATTAGTTGCATTACTTATTATTTTAAATTTCCTGCATTATGTACCCGTTGAAAATCCTAAGCTTACCAATTCTTTCAAATCTGCTAAAATATAATGGCCATGACTTCACTGCTCAAATACTCAACTTTCTCTAAATGTCTATATTAGGTTGCTTAATGAGTACGTGGATACACTGGATGCTAGTGATTGCTATGTATGAATGCAATTACCAGCATCAGTTGCTGAAAGTGTGACCTACCATAGCTAATCATTAACATATGGAGTTTCTTGCAGTGTGTTGACTAGTTTGTTTTATAGTGCTGATTGATTACTATATTATTATTCAAATCAAGATCTGATCTTTTCTGAACTTCAAGTACTAAAAACCTAAACCCAAATCCTAAAGCTTCACTTGTTGAAACTATGGGCTATTTATTCAGATGAAGTCAATCTTTGGATATGGCTTATGCACATAGAAATAACCTAATGTAAAATAGGGAAAGCTGAGAAGAAATTAATTGATTAACTAGAGCGTAGACAAAATAATGTGACTAATAAATCTGACACACCTTTATAATTAACTCTTTAATGTACCAGGAGAAGCAACTGCAATAGTAGAAGGGGTAGCTACTTCAGCCTTAGACAGGCAGCATAAGGGAAACTTTGTATATGCAGAAAAAGCTCAAATAGTAATATAACATTTGTAGGTCAAAGTGAATGTGAACATACCATTGATGTTTAGGAGAACTGGGGAAGATACTTAAAAAGAGTTGATACAATCTTTCCTGGAGTGTATTATACTTGTGGAAAGAATGCCTAATATAAATTATCGAAAAGATGGCATGGAAGTTGTAGTCTGGGAATTGTGTTTCAAAAAATTATCTTGTGAAACAAATTGGGAAGAAATAAAAGATACAAAAGAGAGGATAAAGAGAGGTGTGAGTGCTAGTGAAGTGGTGGGTGATATTTTTGGAGCTTTAATACCTTCTGTAGGAGTAGAATTAAACGCACATAAATTAGTAAGCTTTCTACTAGCATAGATAAATTAGCCACCAGTACAACTGGAGGATTTTCTGTTGTAGATATTGAAATGATTTCAATAAGATCACTGGGAATGCAAAATCAACTTGCCCTTGACATTGTTCTTGCAAAAGAGGTAGGACTCTTTCTGTTGTTAAACGTCTAGCAAAGCTGCACTTAACTACCAGACATGAGTAGAAATCCAGAGAGCTACATTAAAAATATTACTTACTTAAACAAAGGCCTGACACTTTGGTAATGGACTAGTGATTTCAATTTTAAGATTATTAGTCCCAGCAGTTCCCAAGCCCAGCTATCCCATGCTGCTGCACTGCTCTGCTTCCTCCCTGTTTTTCTGAGTGCTTTCTGCTGCTTTTGTCTTGTTTTTACTGATTTCTCCTTCCTTCCCCCCTATTTCCTGAGTGCTTTCAACCTGCTTTTCCCTAATTGTTTACTGCTTTTTCCTTCCTTTCCCGTTTTTCGGAGTGCTTTTTCCTGCTTTTCCCTATTTTTTCACTGCTTCTCCTGTTTTTATCTCATTTGCCTCTTCTGCCTGCAGCCCGTCTACCTGTCCTCTCACTTGGTTCACTCCCAGTGCCCCTCCCTCCTCCCAAGACCTACTAAATGGAGCTCATGGCACGACCCCATTCAGCAGGCCCCATTGTTTCTCATGCTCTGCTCCCTTCCCATTTTTCTGAGTACTTTCTCCTGCTTTTGCTTCACTTTTAGTGTTTTCTCCTTCCTCCCCCACCATTTTTCTGAGCCCTTTCTCCTGCTTTTTCTTGTTTTTTACTGCCTTCTCCTGCCTTACCCCCAGAAAACAACTCCAGCGTCTTGAAACCCTCACAGGGGATTTGCTGCACCTTATAAATCCTGATTGATTGATTGATTAGTTGCGATCTCTGTGAGCATACTGCTGATGGTACTAGCTATCAAATGCAGTAAATCTAAAAAAGAGAGAAGAAGGGTAAAAAGAACAAAATCCGAACTCTTATTAGAAGACGAACAATGTAAATATTATGATGAAATGAACATTTTAGAAGAGTTTAGAGGAAAAAGGCTGAAGACAACACAAATGTGATTTTGTGATGACTTGATGTAAATTTTTGGGATGGCTTAAGTCGCCATCAAAGGAGGGCTTGTTGCAGCGGAAAAGCTGATCTTGCCTTGCATAACACTTAAAACCTATCTTGACAATGAAACATAAATGTGCATTTTGCACACATCTAGAAAGACGACACAGAAACGGAGAGAAGTTGATGTACCAGCACTGTAAAAGCATGCTTGACTAGGTCGAAACAGTAGGATTGATCAACTAGTGAATTTAAGAATGTTTAAGTAACTGATTACCATATACTCATTAACAGAGATGTAATAAAAGTTGATGATAACTTAGCGTAGCTATTGACCTCATTGCACATTGTCCTAACAACCTCAAATTTCATGCAATCCTTAGATAAAATGTATTCAGATGTCTGAAATTGTCAGTATAACTGCTTAATATGATAAAGAACATTTGTGTTAAAGAACACATTCATTTTAATGATTTTTAGAATTCATTTTCATGTTGCTATTTTTCAAAATAGTGGCAGTAGGCCACAATGAAAGTTGAACATTTCTGTGTAATCATTACTGGCAACATTTCAAAATGCTTATATATGATATATGTGATTTATTTTATTATGCTTAAACTTAATTGGGATTTTAATATACTAAAATATGAAATGTTGAGTTTAAACACCTTTTGATGCTTTTTCTACTTAGGCTGCATTATTTCAAAGACGTGTGCAATGGACTTTGATAAGTTTTCTTAAATGTTGCTTTATTTGTTCTTGGTTTATGCAACATTCCTTTTGACAACAAAGATCTATTCTTTTTACCCCATTATGTGTGAATGGTGGGAATTTGTCCTTTAGACTATATCAATGGAGAGCAACAAAGATGAACAAGCTATTTGTCAACTAACCTGTAAGGAAGGAAGGCCAGTTGTTTTTCATGATTTGTGTGAAGAAATATGCTGGAGTAACAATCAGTACCTGGAAAGATGGAAGGATGGCCGTATGTCAATCAAACCATTGTGGACTTACCATTGCTGTCATGATGACAAATATGAACTATATAACTACATTGTTCAGGAGGAGGAGTGGGTCCTCATTGCTCCATTTTGTGCCTTTTGATCCAAGCTCAGGCTACCCCTTGTCACTTTTCCTTGCCTTCAACCTGCCTGCTGGACTATTTCTATCATGCCCGTTGCTTTTTGCCCTTACTGATTAACTGGACGATTTGGAGCAGGTTGGAGAGAAACCACACTTGGACTTTCCTGATTTATGCTTCATTCCCCTTGCCCATTCTCATGGAATTTGCCCCAGTGGACTTTAACTTGATCCCCTTGCCCATGCTAAGAGAACATTTGGTGATAGAAATTGTGTTGTTTAATAAAAACCATACTCTTACTTATCCTCACACTGTTTTATGACTTAGCTTCTTATATGCATTGATTTTAGATCTCTGAGACAATAACCAAACTCTCTAAGGTTGTCTGCGTCTTATTGTGTCTAAATGTTCTTTCCGTAGAAACTGTTCTGATTTTAGATGCATAATAAAGGGATCAGTGACTAAATATCGAGAGACAAAATATCGACTACACAAAATATAGAACACTAGAATATTGACCACCAATACTTAATTTTAAAAAAACTAAAATATCGAACCCACTATATCGACTAAAAATAATATCGTTTCTAGCATTATCGTAGAACAAAATATCGAAATTTAAATTATCGAAATTCATAAAATTAATAAACAAATACCCATAATATCGAAAAGAAAAATATAGACAGCCAACAATATCGATTTGATAATAAAATCGATTACATATAAAACCCTCTATCACATATAAATTCATATAAAACAAACATTTTTACAACACAAATATATACAATTCAATTAATACATATAAATAGATATTTTATAAACACATTAACACCAAAATATATAATATTTACTAATATTTCTTAAAAAGTAAAATAAATAAATACTTTACAAAATAAACACCAAAATATATAACAATAATTATTTATAAATAATATTTAAACTATAAAATATACTTAAAATAAATTACTATTACTTAATTAGCATCTTCCATATATGGAAACACAAAAAAAAACAGAAACTAACTCATTAAAACAAGAGAACGAAAGCCAAAAAAAAGTTACTCTTTTCTACTTCAACAGCAAAAGAAAAAAAAGAGGAAACGCTACCAGTTTATTTCCTAATAGCAAGATTCAATTTTTAAAGAAAACTTTAAACTAAAATAAGTAAGTAAATAATCATATATAAAAATGTATAGTGCTAAAAAGTTTTAAGAATTGCATCTAACTTATATCAAACTAAAATATACTTTCATTTATTTATATCTCCACTATAGAAACAAGTAAGAAAATAAAGCTAAACAAAAAGTAAGTAAATCATCTTTTGTACTACATTAATAGTGCTAAAATGTTCTTAAAAATACAACTAAATTAGATTAAATTAAAATATACTTTCATTTATTTATGTCTCCACTACAGATTCTTACAAGCACAACAATAACTATCTACAACAACTAAGAAAAGAAAGCTAAGCAAAAAGTAAGTATAGAAAATAAGTACTTTAAAGAAAAACGATAATGTATCTAATTAAAACAAACCCTTTCCTAAATGCCCTATCACCAACAACAAATGCTTAAAAATATCTTACTATTTTTTCTTATTATCTCAACAGATATACCTTCAACATACCAAAAACAACAGCCACCAAATTTCAAAAGCAAATTCTTTTCAACATCTAAATCAACATTGTAAGTATATATCAAGAAATGTATATTTTTCTAAAAAAATATTTTACTCCATTATATTAACTTAATTATATCTACATTCTCTTCAGCACTAAACACATCAGTATGACTGAAGGCGCAGAATTCATAGTATCACAAAAGGGAAAAATGCTCCTATGTTACATGGGTTATGTATATAAGCAAGAAAAGCAAAACGATTTATAAGTCTTCTAGAAATGTAGCAAGAACTATTAAAAACAAATGCTACAGAAGAGCCATAACTCAAGAAACTACTGTTTTATTTGTCAATGAGCACAACCACCCCCCAAATATAACTGAAATTGAAATTAGAGGAGCTTTAGAAAATATCAAAGAAGCAAGCAATAGCACAGACAAACCCACTAGTGAAATATTAAAAGAACTGCTACTGCAAATACCCCAACATGCATCTGGACAATTACCATCCCTTGATGCATTAAAAAAGTTATAGCTGGACAGAAAATGAAAACAACAACTACCATGCCTATCCCTAAAACTTTCCAAGAAGTAAACATCCCACCAGAACTAAGCATTACCCATAGCAAAGAGCCATTTATTTTCTTTGACAATAACAACCCTGAAAAACGTATAATAAGGGTTGCCACTGCAAATAACTTAACAAAACTCCATCAATGGAACACCTGGATGATAGATGGCACATTTAAAATATGTCGAAAGCCATTTTATCAACTTTATACAGTACATGCTATATACCAAAATACTAACATTCCCTTCATCTACTGCTTACTCCCAAATAAAACTCTAACTACCTATCTAGAAATTCTCAATAAAATCAAATCAGAAAATCCAAATTACTTCCCACATAAAATAATAATGGATTTTGAATTAGCCATGATTACTGCAATTTTAAAAACATACCCCCATACAGCTATACAAGGATGCTACTATCATTTTAATCAGTGCCTGTGGAGATTTCTCCAAAAGTCAACACTGGGTAGGGAGACTACACCGATCAGGTCACAGAAGATTACCAAAGTACCACATACTATGGTGGAACGTCTATCTTAGTACCCTAACAAGGAAGCCAAAAGTAACAACACCGTTGAAGGATGGCATAACGCCTTCCAGGCAGCAACAGGGAGAGGTACACCCACACTTAAAAAATTACTAGAAAGTATTCAAAAGGAGCAGAGTTACCAAGAACTACAAATGCAACAATCTATTACACTAATTGCACCAAAATTATCCAAACAAACAAATAAAAGCCAAGTCATCCTCTATCCTACAACTAGAGGCTTAGAATACCTATCCCTAATCGCAAAAAGAATCCTTTAAATCTAATCTAAACATGAATTAAAACATTTACATCTTAATCACAACATAATAAGAAATTTAACTTTTTCATATTTTATAAAACATTATTAATTTGTCAAATATATACAATTGATAAAATACTAAAAATATATTGACAAAATATTAATATTTTACAAAATGTAATACATCAAAATAGAAATAAATTACATTTCCCTCCCACATACAAATTAAAAACATTACTTACCGGGTTGTAAATTGATGAGGAGGAATGGAGGTCTGCCCTGGGGTCCCCAAAGGAGGTGGCCATATCGGCCAGACTGCGGCTGATTCAACTTAAGATTCTCCATAGGGTCTACATATCTGGTACTAGGCTGAGGTTGATGGGCCGCAGTGAAGATGGGCTCTGCAGGAGAGGGTGTGGGGCGGAGGGGTCGTTCTTCCACATACTGTGGGAATGTCCGCTGATCCAAAACTACTGGCGCCGCATTCACCAATGCATGCAAGAGGTGTGGGAGGTGGAACTGAGAGTAGAGGCAAAAAGGTGTCTCTTATACATCTGGGAGCCTAATGACCTAAACACTCATGGGAGGTTGTGGGCCACGCTTGGATTTGCAATCGCTAAACGGAACATTGACAGGCAATGGGGGGCAAATACTCATCCAAAATTGGCCTCATGGCAAACTGACATGGACTGGTGTATGCTCCAGGAAAAGACGGTATACGTGGCCAGAGGCTGTCCCCGGAAATGGATTGGTATATGGACTAACTGGTACAGGGGTCATATCTGCGAACCCCCACATGTCACCCCGGATGACGACCCAACAGTAAGACCGAGTACTCATTGAATGATTTAAACAGTTGCTTGTAACCACCTAAGATATGTAATGAAGGGTTCACCAGGAGTATTTGTAATTCACTGTATTGATTGTACGTGACAACCACCGCTGTTTATCTATAATTAATAAAAAGAAATTTAAAAAGAAAAAAAAAACATTACTTACAGTTGTCGTAGCTCCAAAGCTAATTGAATACAGCTTCTAAGTCCATCCAGGTGTCAATTCCTCCCAAAGAACATTAAATAAACCCCCAGAAAAGGCAAAAATGCAAAGATGTCCAAAAACAATTCCACTCTCGATAAATCCAATAGTCAAATACCATCAAAAACCCGAAAATGTAGAAAAAGTAAAAAACACTCCAAGAAAACGTGAACATGTAAGAGTGTGTTAAATAAACATTAGCTTACAAAACTAATACACAACTCTTAAAAAAAGAAAACGCTAAACTTCTCCAAAAACAAATCCTGTTTTGATAAATCCAATGGGCAAATCCCTTCAAAAACCCGAAAACGTAGAAATAGTAAAAAACGCGTCAAAGTACTCCAAAATCCGACGTCATGAAACAAAAACCTGTAAAAAAATTAAAACATACCCACCCACCCAAACATACATAAACATAACTTCAAAACACTTTTAATAACATTTTAAAGCAATACACATAAACCTATCTACATATACTAGACTTGAAGCACCAGGCCTCAAACACTGAACCTACTCAAAAATAAACATAACGTAAAATACACCTAAATTACACCAAAAACACAACTACCAAACTCTAAATACACTGTAGACCACCTAACTACATTCAAAATCGATTAAAACTTAGTTTAAATAAAGATAAATAACTCTTACCTGGCTCCAAGCGACACAGCTCCCAACCGCGATCTGATCCCCGGAGAAATGACCCAAAACGACAGTAAGCGTTCAGAAAAGTAGTCCCCCTAAACAAAAATCGCTGAACAATATAAATGGAAACCTTAAATATAATACAACAAACAATAAACTTCCCAAAAACTTAACAAATATATTTTCTAAAAATGTAAACAAAATGTATAAATTAATAAAAAATATTGTAATACTTGTACAACATTGTCAATTAATAATAATAAATAATATAACAAATATATTAATTATTATTATTAAAAATAAATTGTATTACTCAACATTGCAAATAAAGGAATGTAATATATCAAAATGTTAAATAAATACAGACCTTTACAGACAAAACAGAGAAACTTAAATAATTTAATTAGTAATATTAATAATAAAAATATATTAATAATATTAATAAAAAATATATATAAAAAATGTACTATTAAATTACAGAAAATGCAATATTCCTTTCACAACAAAAATGAAAACAGAAAGAATGTAATAATTAATAATATTAATAACACACATATTAATAACAATTAATATTGTATATCTGTAAGTATGTTGTGAAAAATATGAATATGTGTTGTAAATTGTCAGGAATATGAAAATGCAATATTGTGTTAACCTATACTTGTATGTTACATTAAAAATGTGAAACCTTTGAAAATGTACTGTTAATTAACCACTTGGGAGCTAGTAAACAAACCTCCCCAGTGCTGCGCTGTCCATTATCCGGTGCTGAACTGGACGTCCAGCGGTCGCACGCAGCACTGGGGAGGTAGTGCCCGTGACGACCGTTGGCCGACGGCAGCACTTAAGGGGTTAATGTACCAATATTATTTTGTATTAAACATATATTTCTCACAAAAATGAAAACATTTCAAATTTATGTTACCAATTATCTACACATCTATAACTAAACATAAGAATGTATAAACTATATATGAATGAAAATATATATTGTAAACATTGTAATATGTATCACAAATTTAGGGGCCGATTTTGATTCTGTAAAATCCAGTCCGAATCGCCGTACAGAGCTTTTTTTTCGTACGCAGAACCGTACCCGTACGTACGATGTAGTACGATGTGCACTCAATGCAGTTCTCCGTACGAATCGTACAAAAGACCGCACGAATCAAGAAACCGTACGGATCGCACTCGGAAAACGCTGTGCGCGATGTTCGTACTGATCGCAGCAGCCTTTTACCACCCAGCAAGTACGATTCGTGTGGACACCACTCCGTACTACTCTTTTTTTACGGGAGTTGAAAACGTCCGGAAAAGCTGATTTAGCCTCGTAATGCGTACGGAACGGACCCCAAGGGTACGGTGCGTAAACCCCATGATTGCAGGGGTACGGTGCTTCAGTGTACGGTGCGTACACCCCTGAATTTCAGGGGTATGGTGCGTATATCCCCATGCGTACAACCCATGAATGTCGGTGTACGGTGCCTATGGGTACGGTCCGTACACCCCAAGAACGTAGGTGTACGGTGCATACACCCCATGCGTACACCCCTTGAATTCAGGGGTACGGTGCGTTTGTTATTGTGTGGCTCTCCGTACGAATTGCCTATACGCGATGTTTACCGTACGAATCGCGTACACAGTCCCCGGTCCGGATCGTACTTGGCCGGTTGTACGGCATGTTTATGAATCGTACGGTTCACTGTACGGGTGTATGTCGTACTGATTTTCCCTTGTCTTTCGTACGGTTTGCAAGGATTCGGACGGAGTTTTGACCTACGGATCGTACTACGCGATTCGGACGGATTACTATGATGTGTTCGAAAACGGCTACGCATACGAATCGTCGTACGGATTTGTTTCCTGAATCGGAATCGGACCCTTATGGGTCCATTAGGATGTCGGGCGGTGGCACCACCGTGGTGGTGGCGGGGCGGAAAAAAACTGCTTTTTCCGCCTGCGAGCAGCGGAACTCACGTTCACCACATTAGGATAGGTAAACATAGGTAATTTCCCGTCCGCTGCGGAGCGACGCGCACCGCTATCAAAGTGCGCCCGCCACCGCGGTGGTGGGAGCCAATCGAGACTCTCCGCCGTGCCGAATGATGTCCGCCCTGCTCGACAAGGATGGCCCAAACAAGCTGACGCACCGCAGCGGAGACACCGCCCAGCCTGAGCAGGCAGAAACCCGACAGCGGAGCAAGATAGCTGAGACCCGGTCCTGACCGCCATAAATCCAGCCCTCCATATGCATCCGGTGATGTTCCTCCTACAACACTATCGTCAGATGGGCCGCGGCGGACGCCGCCGCAGGTATGCAAATACACATATGCAACACACAACACACAGGCCGACACAGGGTCCAATCACCACACAGATACCCTGCTGGGGTACACAACACATCCACACGGGCACCGACACATCACCCACCTCACAACAAGGCACCCCTCAGCATCCGGGACACACATCGACCGCCAACCAGCAGCAACGTCCCGGTCCCGGTCACGTCACCGCCGCGGTCAACACATGCGCACTATGCAGAAGGCAGGGCCACGCCAAGACATGGGCAGGGCACAAACACCACAGGGACACACAGCCCCCAACCACACAGCAACACACCCCATCAACCCACAGGCCAGGTGCCCATCCCGTGCACCCCCATGCACACCAACAAGCACTGCAACAACAAGCACAATCCACACTCTCTGCACCACACAACACACAACCAGGGAGACAGCCACTGCAGGACACACAACACCACTGCCACACACACTCAAGGCTCACAATCCTTGCCAGCACACACACACACACACAAACAAACACACACCCTGGGTGTAGCCACAAACACAACACACACACAGGGATGCCTCAACCGATGCCGCACAAGAACAACACACAAACAATACAGGAACACATACTGAACTCCAACACAAACACACATACCCTGTCAGCCAAACTGGGGGAAATCAATGGGAGCACAGACACAACAGGAGTACCCAACAACATCACTCAGGAACAAAACACACACACCATAACACTAATCACACAAGAAGTGCATCTGTACCAACACACACAGCCACATCAAACCCATCACAGATGCACATGAAACCTCAATCAACAAACATCACAAGACATCAGGGGATGTACATCAGGCCAAGGCCACATACACACAGCACCGCATGCACGACAAGCATTGTCTGCATAACAGGCATGATTGACACAACCGCATCACACACCACAAATCAGCACTGCACAAATACAACACCACACCCAGGAACTGAAGCAATACCACACCCTACATCCACACATCCAACACAACAACTACACATGCACCACTCTGGGATACAAGAGCAAAGCCACCTCCACCAGAGCACTGGCCAGCACACACAGCTGAAGTAAACATGACCACTACAGAATGACCAATAGCACAAGGACAGCACACATAAACCATTGAGGCAATGTCCAGAGTGGAACAACACATATGGCCCAAGAGCTGCACGACAAAGCACAAGCCCACATATGAAGTGATGGGGAGGCACACACACATGGAAACCAAGGGGAAAGCTGACATGTAAGTTAAACAGCCTGCATGTCAGTAGCAGACATGTAAGGGGTGTACCACACACCAATAGAGGGATGGACCACCCACAATGGCCAGGCACAAGTGGCACACATAGGGGATGGCCCAAAACCACACACACCACGCCATACAGGAGTGCAAAAACCACCATGTGCCTGCAATGCATGACAAACACAATGCCAGTGTGGAGCAGCAGGGCCACACAGTTCACACAAAAACACCCAAGACACATTGAGGATTAATCAAACACAACACTGATGTGCAACTCACACACTTTGGACACTCCAAACTGACAAACACAACAAGGAGGAGTCACACACAAGACCATGGACACACCAACACACAGCACAGTGCACTACAAACAGCTCACACAAGTGCATACAATCCTCTACCCAGGGCAAGACAAAACAAACAACATGCATACAACTCCTGGGTGACACATCTGTGTCTCACGCAATACAGGGGCACACACACATCCACTACAAACTGACACCCTTCACAATGCACACCTCTGCTAAACCCAACACCACGTATCTCATGTAGGGCATGGCACCAGGACCAAGGGCCAACACAAGATGACCATACACATACAAGGCTAGGCACACAGAAAGCAATCCACACACATACTTCATTACATATCCCAGCCAGCTTCGAAACATTTGCACAGCATCACACCCTGTGCTGGCAGTGTCCCCCAACCAGACATGTGAACAGTGTAGGCAACAACAGCAAATCACTAACAAGATGACTGTATGCCAGGTAAAATAGCCATCACAGATCACACAATTTGCAGGCTCAGAATGGACTTAAGACCCTGTCACCCCTGCCCAAAATTATGATGGCTGCAAAGAGCCTTGCAAGGTTGAAGTGATACATGGGGCATGGTGCACAGCCAATCAAATGCAAACAGAAACAGAACTTTAATCAGCAAGGACACCGACAAAACACACGCCAGAAGTAACTGTATTTATTTACATATTGCACAGATGCAGCGGTACAACAATAGTAGACAACAGCAAGGCTCAAAATGTTGATAAAAGGCTATATACCATGCACAGGTGAAACCCAAACAGGAAGGCCAGTGTCCATGGTAGGGGAGAGGCCAACACAGCAGAGCAACAGGACCAGTGTCCAAGGCAGGGGAGAGGCCAAAATAGCAGAGCACCAGGGCCAGTGTCCATGGCAGGGGAGAGGCCAACACAGCAGAGCAACAGGCCCAGTGTCCAAGGCAGGGGAGAGGCCAACACAGCAGAGCAACAGGGCCAGTGTCCAAGGCACAGGTGAGAGCACGACGCAGCAGAGCAACAGGGCCAGTGTCCAAGGCACAGGTGAGAGCACGACACAGCAGAGCAACAGGGCCAGTGTCCATGGAAGCGGAGAGGCCAACACAGCAGAGCAACAGGCGCAGTGTCCAAGGCAGGGGAGAGGCCAACACAGCAGAGCAACAGGCCCAGTGTCCAAGGCAGAGGAGAGGCCAACACAGCAGAGCAACAGGCCCAGTGTCCAAGGCAGGGGAGAGGCCAACACAGCAGAGCAACAGGCCCAGTGTCCAAGGCACAGGTGAGAGCACGACACAGCAGAGCAACAGGCCCAGTGTCCATGGCAGGGGAGAGGCCAACACAGCAGAGCAACAGGCCCAGTGTCCAAGGCAGAGGAGAGGCCAACGCAGCAGAGCAACAGGCCCAGTGTCCAAGGCAGGGGAGAGGCCAACACAGCAGAGCAACAGGCCCAGTGTCCAAGGCAGGGGAGAGGCCAAAACAGCAGAGCAACAGGCCCAGTGTCCAAGGCACAGGTGAGAGCACGACGCAGCAGAGCAACAGGGCCAGTGTCCAAGGCACAGGTGAGAGCACGACACAGCAGAGCAACAGGGCCAGTGTCCATGGAAGCGGAGAGGCCAACACAGCAGAGCAACAGGCGCAGTGTCCAAGGCAGGGGAGAGGCCAACACAGCAGAGCAACAGGCCCAGTGTCCAAGGCAGAGGAGAGGCCAACACAGCAGAGCAACAGGCCCAGTGTCCAAGGCAGGGGAGAGGCCAACACAGCAGAGCAACAGGCCCAGTGTCCAAGGCAGGGGAGAGGCCAACACAGCAGAGCAACAGGCCCAGTGTCCAAGGCACAGGTGAGAGCACGACACAGCAGAGCAACAGGCCCAGTGTCCAAGGCAGAGGAGAGGCCAACACAGCAGAGCAACAGGCCCAGTGTCCAAGGCAGGGGAGAGGCCAACACAGCAGAGCAACAGGCCCATTGTCCAAGGCAGGGGAGAGGCCAACACAGCAGAGCAACAGGCCCAGTGTCCAAGGCACAGGTGAGAGCACAACACAGCAGAGCAACAGGCCCAGTGTCCATGGCAGGGAAGAGGCCAACACAGCAGAGCAACAGGCCCAGTGTCCAAGGCAGGGGAGAGGCCAACACAGCAGAGCAACAGGCCCAGTGTCCATGCTTGTAAACAATGGGCAGAACTAGCACACCTGTATGAGGCACAGGCGCATGAGGGGGATGTCAACTCACTCCTGGAAGTCATGCAGACTTGGACCTGGCTGTGTGTCGGTGACAGCAGGCCCATTTAACTGGGGTTACAGAGCCCCAGGTGCTGTGGGGCTAACAGTGGCTTGGCAAGCTGGAGGGCTGTGTGGACCAGGTGGCATAGTGGCACGTGGAGGTGGAGTCATGCAGACTTCTGACACAGTGTGGGTGGGAGAGGTTGGAGGGGTGCCCTTCCACTTTTTGGAAATATGAATTGGCTTCCCTGTCTTGGGGTTGATGGGAAGTGTTGATGACCCAACAGGCACACACACCAACTGTCCCACATCAGGTGCAGACACTGGCACTACTTCTGGTGATGTGCTGGATCCTGCGGAACGCTTGGTCTGGCAACGCCTCAGGACCTCCTTCCCCTCTTTGCCTGGTGTACCCCCTACAGTGCCCTGCTTTGCCTTTGTGCCAGGGGTGGTGTCTACAGTGCCCTGCTTTGCCTTTTTGCCAGGGGTGGTCTCCACAGTGCCCAACTTCGCCTCTTTGCCAGGGGTGGTCTCCACAGTGACCTGCGTTGCCTTTGTTCCAGGGGTGGTGTCTACAGTGCCCTGCTTTACCTTTGTGCCAGGGGTGGTGTCTACAGTGTCCTGCTTTGCCTTTGTGCCAGGGGTGGTGGCTACAGTGCCCTGCTTTGACTTTGTGCCAGGGATGGTGGCTACAGTGCCCTGCTTTGACTTTGTGCCAGGGGTGGTGGCTACAGTGCCCTGCTTTGACTTTGTGCCAGGGGTGGTCCCTACAGTGCCCTCCTCCACCTGCTTCAATGGACTCAGAATTAGGGTAGATGTGGTGGGTGGATGTGTCCCTGTGCTCTTCCTAGGTGTACCCCTGATATGCAACACCTCCTCAGTGGACATAGACACTGCATGGGTAGGTCTGTGGGAAGTTTCAGTGACAGGAGAGTCTTTTGCTGGTGATGCCTCTGCCACAAGGGAGCCTGATGTCTGCCTCATTGATCGCCTGGCCTTGGTCTTCCCTGACTGGCTCTTGTCTGTGCATTGTGGGGTGGCCCTGCTCTTCAGTGTGGATGGTGTCTGTGGGCGGGAGTGCCTGGGTTGTGTCTGTTGTGTGCTCCTTGTGCTGTATCTTTTTGGTGACGCAGGCGAACCGTGGTCACTGTCACCTGATGTGGCCACTGACTGGGGGGTGGACAAAGGCACCTGCGCTGCAATGGGAGCATGTGCCTTTTGAAGGGCTGACATCACTGTGGATGACAACGCCTGGACTGTACGGTGTAGCCCACCCACATCAGAGTGTATGCCTTCCATGTATGCAACCACCTGGCCTAATTTCTTGTCATGGTCACTGAAGGCATTGAGCAGGGCGGTCTGGCCCACACAGAGCTGGCGCAGGAGCTCTACACACTCTGCAGTGAGGGCAGCAGGGGGGACAGGTGCAGGGGCAGCGGTGCCAGGTGTGAATGTGACTCGTCCCCTCATAGTGACACAGATACGGGCAGCACCAGAGGAAGTGGATGGGAGGCTGGGCACTGGCCGCTGGGTTGTAGATGATGATGCAGACTTCCCATCCCCTGTGCCTGCCAACATGGATGCATACCCGCTGGCATCAGATGATGTGCTACTATGTGTCTCAGCCACAGATTCCTCCTGCATACTTCTGTCCCCCTCAGATGCGCTGGTAGGCTCTGTGTCACTTGCCTCCGCTGCAGCTGTAGTGCTACTCTCGCCACCACTGGTTTCTGGCTCATGTTCCTCCGTGGTCTCTTGTGAATCTGCATGAGAGAGAGATACAGGGTTGTGTAAGTGTCATCATTTGGTCACACGAATTCAAAGCAATGCAGTACAGGAGAGGTCCAAATGTACATGGTAACCACCACACCCTGCAATCACTGTGCAGCTACACACAGCATAGACCACAGCAGTGCCTGCAACGCTGAATATCTGCCATGAGTGAGCCATGTTGATGCCACACAGCACTACACCCTGCCCGTACATGAAGTGCACCACACATACAACTTGGCCTGCCCACACCTTGGGACATGA
Organism: Lissotriton helveticus; assembly: GCF_964261635.1. Classification (NCBI taxonomy): domain Eukaryota; kingdom Metazoa; phylum Chordata; class Amphibia; order Caudata; family Salamandridae; genus Lissotriton; species Lissotriton helveticus. The sequence goes on from NC_136068.1 coordinate 730,948,681, forward strand.
TGAGGGAAGAACACTTGTTACCACTAACTGACCTTCAGGGAACAGGAGGGGACAACACACACACCTATTAGGACATCACAGTCCCCAATGCCACGTAGGCCATAGCAAGCACCATGTGGTAATCTGGGGCACATTATTTGCAGATGTTGGGGCACCAACGATAATGGTGCAGGCAAAGTCGGCATACATGAATTCACACTCAGCAAGTGGACACTGCTGTTCATCCCATAATAGATCACCCACACCATCCCAACGCTGAATGACCATGTGGAGGCCAACACATCTGGCAATGGGAAAGTACAGCAGGGAGTATCTGCTCAGTAAGGCCAGGGTGGCACAATACCTGATACAAGCACACATCACAGCAGACACTCACATGACACAGCACAGCACAGCAACACACGCATATCAGTACAGTAGCAAGACCCAGACTCTGGACCTATTGTAACCTCCCTCACTCCAAAACTGGGGGACCCCTCACAAAGGCAGTTTGCATGGCCCACACAGATGTGATTGCATGCACACATTGGGGCGTAGAGGGTCCATGATAATCTCACAATTGCAAGATGCATCAACATAATATGCATCGAGAGAAGTAAGTCTGCAATTACACAGGGCACAGATGTGGCATATCTATTATTCAGTGGGAAGGAACTGGTGCAAGGAACATGTGAGTCTGGTGGTGTTTTTCGTTTGTGTGGGCAGCCACTGCTCCGACTCTCTGGGTCACACTGAGTCAGACAACAGGGGCACACAGAAATACTCACACAAGCAATTACTGTCCTGGCACCTACATGGCAAACATTTGGTGGCTCTGTATGGCTGACAATGTAACACACCCCACTCACACATACAGGTGCAGGCATGGGAAAGAGTGACATTGTCACACACACACTCCCTCGACCTGGAGACAGCTTGTCTGTCAGTGTTCGACACAACCCCACACCCTCAGGCATATACTGCAGCAGCACAACTACACGTCTGACACCCCCCTACCCGACAGCTACCTTCATGGTGACTTACCATGACATTGGGACCACCAAACAGCCTTGGATACTGTGCCAGCACCTCGTCCGCAAGGACCTCTAGCTCCTAGCTGGTGAATGGACTGGCACGGATCTTCTCTGTCCTTGCCATCCCTGTGGACATGGAACACCTGTGGCGGAAGAGAGTGGTGAGGGGTCCCAGGCAGCAGGCTCAGGAGGCAGCAGCAGGAGAGGGTCCCAGGCAGCAGGCTCAGGAGGCAGCAGCAGGAGAGGGTCCCAGGCAGCAGGCTCAGGAGGCAGCAGCAGGAGAGGGTCCCAGGCAGCAGGCTCTGTGAGCAGTGGAAATGTGAGGCTCACTCCCACAAACTTATAGCCCCCTGGGGTCGTCTGTAAGCTGCAAAGCAGCACCAATTGGTTGTCAAGGTCTGCCTCTTTCAAAATCATCCAATGACCGCCTACGCGCTGGCGGAGCACACCTTCTGCGTTTTTCAAATGTGCATCATGCCACCGCGATCATCGCTACCATTGGCTGTAGGCAATGCTCCATGGCGGTGATGCACCGCGGGTGCCCGGGGTACACTACCATGATGGTGCATCATTCAAATGCATCCAATGACCGCCTACGCGCTGGCGGAGCACACCTTCCACTATGTGCACATGTCCATATGCCAATGGCTACCACACTTGTGAAGGGGGTGGTGCTGGCGTCACACCGCCGGGGCCAGGCGGTAGGTACCACTATTTTTGTAACCATTAATGGCGATGTCAATCAAGAACACTGTATCAGTAACCAGCAGCAACATGGTGAAGGGCACATCATTCTACACACAATGCCATACTTCAATGTCATCCTCAGGTGTACGCACATTCAGTATGACACACTTTGGTCTGTGCTCCCTGCCATGTTACTCATGCATTTCATGGCTGATGATGCTTGACACTCTTGAGCTTGTGTTCATGATGTGGTACAAATCCATTTGTTGTGGGTCAGTGATGACCTTGACAAGGCTTGTGTCACTGCATTGTATTGTATCAGACTGGTGCATTCACAACAGCTCATGCACAGAACTGAACGTTTTCCAGATACTGTGATCATTGTGTTGATGGATGTGTGCAGAGTTTACATGATGCATTGAGGTGTGACAGGTACAGCAGATGGGTATGATACAGACATGGGAATTTCCAAAACATTGGCGGAAGTTGCTGCACCTTGCCTGCACGTGTGAATTGTGTTCTCCAGTATGTGCGCATTCACATTCTCCGATGTGTTTGTGTCACTTGTGTATTGGAGAGGTGTGCCCTATGTGTGTATCAAAAGGCCAGCCATGTCACCTGGTGTGCCATGCATCTCTCAGGCAGTCGATTTTTTTCCATGACATCATTGTTGGTATGTGCTGTGGGCCATCTCATGATGGTTGTCACTGACATTTTCAATTTTAATTCTCAACTAGGAGGAGGCCAAATCTCCTACGTCACCTGACAGTGCTGGAGGACATGGAGAATGAGGCAATAATACGGAAATTCCGCCTGGATAGACCAACACTGAAGATCCTGTGTGATCTATTGGAGCCCCATCTGCAGCCTCGCCGTCACTGTCCAACGGCATTCACACCCACATACAAGGTGATGGCAGCACTCCACTTTTTTGCAACAAGTTCCTTCCAGGAGATGGTGGCTAACGCTGGAGGGATGTCACAGCCCATGTTCAGCATGGTGCTGAGGGATGTTCTTGCAGCCATGATGCTCTATCGGAATCGCTACATCCATTTCCCTAGGGGAGGAGAATTGGCTGCCGTGAAGGGTGACTTCTATCCCCTTGGGCGCATCCCACATGTTGTTGGTGCCATCCATTTCACCCATGTAGGTCTGGTGGCACCACAGGCGACGGAGCACATATATAGGAACCGCAAACATTATCATTCCATCAATGTGCAGGTGGTGTGCCTTGCGGACATGACCATTTCTCATGTGTGTGCGAAGTATCCTGGCTCGGCGCATGATTCGTACATCATGAGGAACAGCATGGTGCCCCGGATGATGGAAAATCTGCATCCCGAGCGTGCTTGGATTGTGGGTGAGCATGCCTACTGATATGGTGTGCTGTGTGTTACCTGCTGCACTCTGGCTGTGCAACATTGCAATGGGTGTTTGTCATTCACAGGTGACTCTGCATATCCCAGTTGGCCATGGCTGTTGAGCCCCCTCAGGAACCCCAGGACCCCGGCTGACATCCGCTACAATGACGCCCATGGCAGGACCCGACGGGTAATCGAACAGACTTTTGGCCTGCTGAAGTCAAGATTCCACTGCCTTGACAGTACCGGAGGTGCACTGGCATACTCACCTGGGATGGTGTGCAAGATCGTTGTGGCATGCTGTATGCTGCACAACTTGGCCATCCACAAGGGGTCCCCCTGCTCCTGGACGATGGTGAGGAACCAAGGCCACCACCTGCTCAAGGACCTGAGTCCAGTGATGAGGACAGTGGAGAGGATGAAGGAGTAGACCTGCACCAGCAGCTCGTCGAACGCTACTTCACTTGAAGGTGGGTGACGAGTTACAACGTGTACATTGTGTGGTGTGGTTGCTGTTGTTGTGAAGGGCTATTGGATGCAACAGACAGGCACACGTTTAGTCACCTGTGTGTGGTAAAAGTGACATTGACGTTCCATATGTGAACGTATGATGGACCCTATTTGTTCACACCTGCAGCCCATTGTCTAGTATGCCTGTAGTGTCTTGTGAATGTTTTGTGTAGTGTTCTGCCTGTGATGCCACAATGAGACCAGGGACTGTTGTTCTGTTGTGTCGCCCTAGGTGCTACAGACGAATCCTGTACTACATACTGTACATCATTTAGACACATCATGGACATTGTCAACATTGTAAATATTGCACTAAAAACAATACAGCACAAAAACTGGTGCATCAGGTATCTTATTTTGACAGTGGACATGTGATTTGTGCAGGAATATTTACATGACAGTGGGGAATGAGTAGTGAGTTGACAGTCCTGTTCAATGAGATGCAAGAGTAGAGTCCACATGGATGTGGTGACCCAGTCCAACAGACAGGTGCCATTGCCAAGGAAATGTGGGTAAAGACAGTCCAAACAGTCAATGCAGTAGGGAAGAGGGTTGTCATCACGGCTGGCTCCGTGACTGGCATGTGGCAGGTGCTTTGCCTCCGGAGACTCCCAGGCTCTTCTTTGGATGCCCCCTAGATCTTTTTGGTGGTAGGGGTCCTGCTGATGGCCGGCGGTGTGAGGGGACTCATCCCTCTCTGTTGGCCATGGGGAGGATGGTGCACTGTCATCCTGCGGCACAACAGGAGGGGACGGAGGTGGTGGTTAGGACACAGGCCTGTCCCTCTGCAACGCCACTTGCTGGCCCATGAGGTCCACCATCTGTCCAAGGCGGTTGTCGATGGACCTCATCAGCAGGATGAGCGCCCTTAAAAGTTCATCCGACCGGCCACTTTGTCCCTGGACCTCTTGGTATGACTCCACTACTCTGGTGAAGTGGTCCAGGGATGGTGTCCACTCCTCCCGAGGGCTGGTGGTGACCCTGGCCCTCCCACCTGCTCTGCTGCCACGGACCTCTTGCCTCGCCACTGTGGGTCCACAAACTCTCTCCCTGCACCACACAGTTGTTGCTGTGGGCTGGTCATCCCCTGGGACAGGGAGGGTGCTGCAGGTGGTACTGGTGGTACTAGTGGTAGTGGCAGTGGCGGTGGTGACGGTGGTGGCTGCGGTGGAGGCAGAGGCCGTGACAGCAGGGGACTGCTGCGCTGTTGTTGCAGCAGGGGATGTGGTGGGGAGGATGGGGGCCTGGGACCTCTGGATCTGTGGCACACCAGATGGGCCGGCCTGGAGCTCATCGTCCAAACTGTCCTGGGTCTCCGCATCTGAGAGTCCATGTGCCGGGGGTGGAGACTGGCTCTGCTGGTCGTTGGTTTGGTCCTCAGCAGTGAGTTCTTTATCACCTGTGGAGTAGATGGGGAATTGTCAGTGTTGGGCACTGTGTAAGTATTGTCTCTGCTGCGTTAATGGACTGTCTGTACACTACACAAATATGAAGTCAGCAGTAGCACAATTCATGGCAACACTGTGTGTAATTTCATAGTGCAGAGGAACATTATTTACTAATACATGTTGGATGTCAATGCATTGCATGCAATTGTTGCTGCGTTTCAGAATGCAGGTCTCCCCCACACACATCAGGAAGAGTTAAGATAGCTACCTACCTGTTAAGTGAGGGAGAACAGTGCAATGGCTGACACTTGCTCCTGGGTGGGGGAGGCCTCCATGCTGCTGGAGTGTGGGCCAGGGGGCCTGCTGGGAGTAGTGATACAGGGCATCCCACCCCCAAACAGTGCTCCAATACAAGAGGGATACCGACCTGTAACTCTGTTTGGTGAACAGTGCAACGGCTGACACTTGCTCCTGGGTGGGGTAGGCTTCCATGCTGCTGGAGTGTGGGCCAGGGGGCATGCTGGGAGTAGTGATACAGGGCCTACCACCCCCAAACAGTGTTCCAATACAAGAGGGATACCGACCTGTAAGTCTGTTGGTGAACAGTGCAACGGCTGACACTTGCACCTGGGTGGGGGAGGCCTCCATGCTGCTGGAGTGTGGGCCAGGGGGCATGCTGGGAGTAGTGATACAGGGCCTCCCACCCCCAAACAGTGCTCCAATACAAGAGGCTGACACTTGCTCCTGGGTGGGGGTGGCCTGTATCCTGCTCAGCTGTGGGACAGGGGGCATGTTGGGAGTGGTAGTGCAGGCCTCCCTCCCCCATGCAGGCCTCCTAAGCAAGATGGCTAGCTACCTGTTGTGTGAGGGTAGACAGTGTAATGGTGTTTTGGTATTGCAAGTAAGTACTTTTCAGTGTGTTGTTTGGCATTTGTTTGTACTTACCAGCCTCCGCTCCCCCGGCTACTCCTGTGAGACTCTCAGGAAGCAGTATGGCAAGCACCTTCTCCTCCCATGGTGTGAATGTTTTCTGTGAGACGGGAGGGCCACTGCCAGTCACGTTCGCCAGCGTCCAGTTCTTACTCCTCCTCTCCTTGACAACCCTCTTGAGATCATGCCACCGCTTCATGATCTCCTTCTTGGATCTTGGGGTGGTCTCTACTGCATTCACCCTTTGGACTATCCTTTCCCACATTTGTGTCCTCGTGGCTAATGGTGTCTGTTGGACCAGGCTACCAAAAAGTTGTGGCTCTACTCTCACAATCTCATTGACCATGACTGTCAACTCACTCTCGGTGAATTTGGACATTTTTTGAGATGTCATGGTGTGTGGTGGTTGAGGTGTTTGTGGGTGCAGGGGTGCAGGGGTGCAGGGGTGTGGTGTTGAGGTATGAGGTGTGTTGTGTGCTGGGGGTTGTTTGTGCTGGTGTAATGGTGGTGGTGCTGGTAGTGGTGGATGTGTGTGTGTGCTGTGCTCTTTTGCCTCTCCTGTTAGATGTGGTGTATGGCCTTCTTTTCTGGAGTGTTGCAAAGGATTGTGGTTAGTGAAGGGGGTGGCTTTATACTCAGCTGTGTGGGTGTGTCCAAGTGGAATTTGGGTGTCAGGTGTGTTTTGGGAGTTGTCCTGTGCTTTTTTATTTTTATTTGCATTAATTTCCTTTATTTGTACGTGTGTTATGTATTTGGGGGGCATGGCTGATTTTATTTGTGCACTGTTTGGAATCACTGCGGTGTTTTGGCCTCGTCCGCCATGTTTTCCATGTCCCGTCCGCTGCGGTGTCTATGCTGCAGCTCTTCCGCTATTTTTCCCATTCACTCCTGTGTGCGACCGCTGCGGTCGGTAACAGCGGTTCCGACCGCGACACTCTCGGGGTTATCTTAGTTTGCGGTGTGTCCACTCTCCTTGCGGCGCGGGATGTCCGCAGCTTTTCAGACCGCCGCGGTCGGTTTTTGGCCATCACCGCCCGCGTCGGACGGCTTTGCTTGGCCCGCTACCGCCGCGGTCAGTCTTTAGTGGCGGTTGATCCTAATGTGGCCGCCGGTGTATCCGCGGTGCAGGTGGGCGGTTGGTTTCCGCCTCCATGGCGGTCGGGGTGCTTTTCCGCCCGCCATCCTAATGACCCCCTTAATGTCAAAAAATAAATGTTGTAAACATTTTGAACATATATCTTCATGAATATATGATTTACCTAATGAAAAATAACTATTTCAACTAACTACATTTACTATTCCAAATCCAGTCAGCATTAAATCAGGGAAGGTGCTGGATAGTAAATAAATATAATTTACTATTCCAACTCCAGTCAGCATTAAATCAGGGAAGGTGCTGGATAGTAAATAAATATAATTTACTATTCCAACTCCAGTCAGCATTAAATCAGGGAAGGTGCAGGATAGTAAATAATTATAATGTACTATTCCAACTCCAGTCAGCATTAAACCAGGGAAGGTGCTGGATAGTAATAATGTATTTATGTATTGTTTTAAAAAAAATATTTGTAAATAAATTAGATAACACTTTACACTTCATTGTAGTAGAATAATTTACTCTCAAAAACTTTACATTTTTAAATATACACTTCTTAATGTAAAATATTTTAAAGATATAACCTGTAAATTTCAGAATTTCCATTAATAATTATTGTCTCAAAATATATATATATATTGGTGTTTAAAATGTAATTTATTTACTTTTTTTACTTTTCATTCAATCTCTCAAAATGTGATTATTAATAAAGATTCCAGCAATTTCTCAACATTTTTAACACAGCCTACCGCTATACATTTACAAGGCAACATCCCACTACAAAATTGTATATAACAATATTATTAACATACATTTTGTAAAAAAATATTACTTAACAAACCAGAAGTAAATATACAAAATGAATTCAATCTTATCAAATTTTAAATGAAATTGTTCAATTCTTTTAAATTTAAACATTGTAAACAATTTGTTTTATAATATTAAAATGTTTATATACTCTCAACAATTAATAAATATTAATAACATATTATTTATTTCAACATTTTTAAAACACTCCCCACCCTTATCCCCATATAACCCAACATCCCGCACCTAAAATTTATATTACAAATAATTTTTTTATAAATTGTAAACATTATTAATATCTCATGAAAATGAATTTACTCTCAACAAAAAATATTTTTTATGAACATATTATTTAGGTCAACATTTTTAAAACACTTCCCACCCTTCTCCCCTAATAACCCAACATCCCACTTCTAAAACTTTATATTATGAATATTTTTTTTATAAATTATAAACATTATTGTAGGAGTGTTAAAGTTATGTTTGTAAGTGTAATTGGCTTCTGCTGCAATGCTGTCAGCCTGAACTTGAGACTTTCATCATGTCTCGCATGACCAGATAATCGCAAGAGACGCTTTGTGCTTTTAAATGCTTTACCTACCTGAAATCTTTAGAATTGCAAATCTCCAGTTCTTTTTTTTTTTTTATTTATTTTTACAAAATACATGAGTTAGTCGTCAAAGAGTCATAATTTACAGAGTACATAGTTACTATTGACATTCATTACATCAATTCATCAATAAATCAATAATCCTGGAGCCAGATAAATATATATCAAAAAAAGATAAATAAATGAATTTTAGAGATTATATGTTACTCACATTGGATACATTAAAAAAAATGCAATTAACAATACAATAAGGCAGATACATATAGGGCTACTGAAAAAGGAGTTGACGGAAATAGACCATCAGACAGTGGATTCTAGATGATTAGTGATCTTGCCCCAAATCTGTTGACCAAGCTTCTTTTTCCTATGCCCTTTAAGGGCATACAGACTATGCTCCATATTATGAACAGAAAAAAAATGCGCTCTCCATAGTTCAAAAGAGGGGGGTTCCTGCTGTAACCACCAAGATGCTAATAAGAGTCGGTATACCGCTGTAACTAAGAATATTAGTTTTACATGTGGCTGTAATAGATCTGATATTACCGGCCCCATTTCTGCACCTAGCATGATCTGCGTAGCACTTAGTTTAACGGGAAACCCTAAAGTAGCTGTTAGGTAATTCTCTATCTGTAAAAGTAAAAAAGATAACCGAGGGCACCCAAAAAAAATATGGAGATCGTCTGCAGATATGTATCCACACCTATAGCATTTCCCAATAGTATCACCCTGCCATTTCGAAATCTTGTCAGGCGTATAATATAAATTAAAAATGGATTTGTAATGCTGTGCAGATAATTTTGCCGAAAGGAATACATTTATTGCCATCTCCAGTGAGATTTCTATCCGTATATCCTGCCTCCCAAGTTTATTCCCCCATTTAACATTTTGTTGCTGTAGATCATTCGCCTTAGTATTCAGTAAATGGCCATATAGCACTCCTATTTTTGCAGATTTGGTATTATCCTCTATCAGAGGGTTAGCTTGTAGATTTCTGGCTTTTTGAGATAGGAAGTTCCTAATTTGCAAATATTTTGCAAAATTCTCCCTGGGTAGCTGATATTGTATACGAAGTTGGTCAAAAGATTTCAGAGATCCATCACCAAAAAAAATCCCCCACTAACCTTAATCCTGTTTGCCACCATACATAGACCACCCTATCCCATAAGTCAATTGGCAAAAATATTGGAGACGTCAAGGGTGTATACCAAGAAATTTTTCCTATTCCGAACATTTTCCTTAATGTCCGCCAGATTTTATATGCGGCTAGCAGTACCTTAAAACGTGTGCGTTTGTAATAGCTCCATTCCTGATGTAGTAACAGACAATTTTTAGCCTTCACACCTAGTAGCATCTGGTAAATTGACGGGCACTCTGCCATATTCAGAGGACCAACACCGGTTACCAGAACATTCATCCCTTGAAGCATGCAGGCATAATAATAAAGAGTAAAATCTGGTACTGACCAACCACCTACATTTCTAGGTAAAATCATAAAACTCCCGGCACGGCGTGCCTTACCACCGGCCCACATAAAACGCATACAAAGAGCCTAGAGTTGTGCTAAGCTAGTGGTAGTAACTTCTAAAGCAACACACCTGAAAAAATATAATACTTGTGGCAAAATCATCATTTTTAGTAGGCTGCATCGCCCTACTAAAGAGAGATGGAGACATTCCGCCTGATCCAACTGTTTCCTCACCCCTAATGTTAAGTCCTCCCAATTATACTTGACCAGGGCCGTTGAAGAGACCCTTAGTTTAATCCCCAGATAGGTGACTTCTTCACACACCCGTGGATCAAAGTACTTAGGCAGGTTGGCACATAGTAGCTGGGTTTTAGAAGCATTCAATTTATAGCCAGCGACTGCCCCAAAATTAGCGGCAATAGATGCAATCTCCTCCATTGTGAGGTACTGGGTTTTTCAGACCCGGTACTGATCCGGTAACCCAGCGGTGCCAGGGTGCACCCAAAGACCTCGAGTTCTTCCTGATTCAGACCACAGAAACTCAGAGTCTTCTAGGTGAAGTCAAAGATCGATTTTATTGGCTGCAACCAAGGTAACAAGCGTCCTAGAAGTACAACACACAGGAAGTATGTTCTCAGGAGACTGCCGCAATTCACGAAGTCAGGCTTCTCTTTTTATGCAAAATAATAAGCTGGCAAACATTCCTAGATTTTCAGGATACTATTCACATATTTCGAACACAAATAAGTAACAGAGTTATGATGACAAGCTCACATTTCGGTTGTCCAATCCATAATGAATTGCCCGGCAAGGTCCGGCATTTCCATCAGATATCGGGGTTCCCCCAATAGAACGAGCACGTCCCCATCATAAAACAAGTCAGAGAAAAAGAGTGGGGCCAGGTGTGGGCAAGATTAGGCAGGGTGTGTGTGTGATGAAAGGGTTTTATGGCCGGTTGCGCCTAGATGCTATCTCGACCGGCCACTGGGAGAGGAACTGACTAAACGAGTTTAGCCTGGGGCGATGGTTTCAACCTGCCCAGGTCACGGGGAAGTCAATCAAGGAGTACGTGTCCTTTTGATATTGAATTAAGCCTATGTGAAGGGCAACACACAAAATGGCTGCCAAATACAAAATGGAAGCCAAGGGTTCAAGGTACAAGTGACGATTTCGAGGTGAGATCATTACTCGAATGCGACGAAAATTCTTGTACATAATGTACTCGTCATTCTCGGTCTTTTGACACCAAATTCGTCATGATACGACGAAGTTTTATTCTCGAGTCCAGTATTGTTACACGAGTTCGGGATTTTCTGTACTACAAACCCTCCTTTTGCCCTTACATAGGCAATTTAACCTAATCTCATGCTAATCTGAGTCTAGGTCGATATTCCTAAAGTCATTGAGATGTTGCTGTAACATCATCCTAGTACTTAGCTCGTCTCTGGATACAGGTTTCCTTACACATGATGTGACACAGAGGCCACATATTGCAGGAGCACACTGCACGCACAGACAGAACAGGAAAAGGATGGCTAAGACCATCCCAATGACCATCAGAATTTTCCATCCCCAGCCGGATATCAGTTCCCAGAACCACCCCATTAGTGACCAATCTCCTTTATCCACATGAATAGATTCGGAAATCTTATGCAGTTTGGAGATGGACTGGTACACGGTTGGAGCGTTATCTGGGATGAAAACGCAGCAGCTCGATTGGATCAATCTACATACCCCACCTCGGTCTGCAAGTATGACATCTAAAGCAACCCTGTTCTGAAGGGTCATAAGACGATCCGACTGGAGCTCAGCAGTCAGGTTACTAAGGGCACCAGCAGTTTAAATCACGGTGGACTCAACTACCCTTGTCAATTGCCTTATGTTCTTGCTGTTAACCATGGGTCCCCAGAACGGCAGAAAACCTCTTGCAAAGTCCCCAAATTCTTGACCTGCAGTGTCTTCTTTACTCAAGACACCTCTAACTATCCTTGTCCTGTGGTAATCCGCCGCTGCTGTGTAGGTGGGAGGCAACAGGAAGGAAACAAAACATGAGCCCGAGAAGTCAGGGGGCAACCATGTATAGGCTCTATCATGACAGATGAAATAAGTACCCTTAGCTGCTAAAAACGCTGGGGAAGTCTGAGACCCAAAAACATATGTTTCTGTACAGACACTTTTCCCTAACTGAGCTCTGGGATTATTGCCAATACCTTGCAGACACAGGTTGCCCTGATGGGGTACGATCCAGATTGGGGAAGACCTCTTCGCTTGCTGTTTCTCACTTAAAGTAGCTCCATATCCGGTCACGTTCCAACCTACATATGCAAATATCTCATCATCTGGAGTATCTTCATAAGAAATTACTTCCTTAATCATGTCAACTATACCTTTGACTGGGGCGCTAGTCTTGAGGTTGTCTTTTACAGAACGTAGGGGTTGGACTTCTCGTGCATATATGAACATCGTTCTGTATGCCCACACAGAGCCATTACGACTGAAAGGCAGGACTAGATAAGGGATACCTTTATCCGTAGTGTGAGGCATAAAGCCGCAAACCCAACAGTTGGTTGTGTTCATTACTAGCTGGTGCTGGTGCAGGAGCTGAACGAAGGAGTTATTAATGAACTCTAATCTTCTATTGGATTCATGGTCAGGAAGGGAGTGGAAAGAATGAGAGGAAACAGTAGGAGGAGGAGGTGTAGGGGATGTAGTGGGTGCGAATGTTACATGAAAGCAGAATAAAACATATCCGATTAAAAATATCATCACACTGAATATCATGAAAATGCACAAAATTAAAAAACTTTTCTTTGTCATCACTCTACATAATTTGTGTTCAGAGTTCGTTTGTTTGGCAGGTCTCTCCATTTCAGAAAACTCCATCCTCTCTAGAGTGCTGCCCGCGGTGGGAGGTTGATTCTGCTAAGGGATGCTTCTGTCAGTCCAGGCCAACTCCCTTAGACCAACCAGAACTACCGACCTAACGTCGTCAGCTGCACCCCAAAGACTTTTAGTCAACCGCGGCCCTAGCAGCGGAACCCGGATGGCGGTTCGAAAAACAAAAATAAGCAAGTTTTCTTCTAATGGGAGAGCTGCGCTTTAAAAAAGTACTTGGAGGGAAAAAGGAATTTTTTATTAGTCCATAGGTCTTGGTCTCAAATTATACCGTTTTCGTCCCGGTACTGTGTGGTCCTGAAACAAGAGTTCAGGCTCCAAAGTGTTCAATCGTTTCGACAGTGGAACAGTCTCTTGCAGAATGTTCTCGTTTTCACGTTCAGAGTTAGTTCCTTTCACTCGTGCATCACTGAAAGGTACAAATTTCGGCACGGTGCCAGTCTCTGAGTCAGCGACACCTTCTTGGACCCACTGGTCATACGGCAGAGGAAGAGGGATCCTCTTACAGTGGACCCCGTGGATCCAGTGCTTCCTCCCCTCCACTCGGACCGCTGATCTTGTGGAGAGAAGGACGAGGTGCGGTCCGGTCCACCTGGGCTGGTCGTTTTTCGTCCTCTGAAAATTCCTCACGAGGACCCAGGATCCAGGGCTGATGGCGTGGCCTGGAGTTTCAGAGACCGGAGGCAGGGTGTCATTGACCTGTTGATGCAAAACACGCAATTTAGCCGTCAATTCATACAGGTAATCAAGTAAAACAGGGCGTTCTAGTTCGCTAAACTTTTTGGGCCTAGGCACTCCCCATATGTTGGCCGGACGGCCAAAGACTATCTCGTAGGGGCTGAGTTTCACTCGCGAATGTACAGTCATTCTGGTAGATAGGAGTGCTAGGGGTAGAGCGTCAGGCCATTTAAGACCTGTGCTCGCTTGGATTTTGGCTAATTTTAACTTAAGCGTGCCATTGTAACATTCTACTAATCCAGCTGATTGGGGGTGATTTGCAGCGTGGAGCTTCTGCCGAATGCCTAGTCCTTCACATACATTTTCATCACACGGCCCACAAATTCACTCCCGTTATCACTCCAGATCATTCTAGGCATTCCGAATCTAGGGAAGAACTCTTTTACAAGGGCTCTCGCTGTGGACAAGGCAGTATTGTCTTTTAGGGAATATGCTTCTACCCATCTTGAGAAGGCACAAACAACAACTAGCACGTATTTTAAATTGTTGCACCTCTCCATGTGGATGAAATCTAGCTGCAAAACCTCGAACGGATACGTGGGAGGTGCAAAATGACCAGCTGGAGTTGGGGTTCCCCTACCAGGATTGTGTTGCAGACACACCATGCAATTCTTGACGACATTCTCTGCACATTTGGGAATCCCTGAATTTTGCCATACTGGAGCCAACAACTTGCAAATCCCTTTTGCGCTGATGTGAGCCATTCCATGAGCCATTGTCACTACTGCAAGCACATACGCATCGGGTAACAACCATCTCTGATGCTCTGACAATTCAATCCAACAACCATTCGCATCCATTCTACCCGTACTTTCTCTCCATGAGTTCAACTCCTTGTCTGTAGCCTCAGCTTGAATGGACTTCACACTCTCTATCGTGTCTTCACACATACCCACACCACCAACCCATCTTGCAGGTCCTGCAACATACATTTGGCTCATCACATTCTTCGCAGTTCCTTTCACGATTTCGTCAGCAAAGGAATTTCCACGACCAACATCATCAGTCACCTTCTTGTGAGCACTACATTTCACAATCGCTAACTGTAGAGGCAAGGTCAGTGATTCAAGAAGCTCATTCACCAACTGACCATGCTGAATCTTAGCTCCATGCGAAGTCAGGAATCCACGTTCTTTCCACAATCGTCCAAAACTGTGAGCCACACCAAATGCATACTTGCTGTCGGTATAGACAGTCACTTTCATTCCTTTCGACAACACACATGCTCTCGTGAGTGCAATTAATTCTGCCGCTTGAGCTGAATTATGTGGAATACGTGCAGTTTCAACAATCGTGTGCAAAGTCGTGACAGCATATGCTGCAGTCGCGTCACCATTCGGGAGCTTGAAACATGAACCATCCACCCACAATGTACCATCACATTCAGCAAGAGGAGTATCATATAGATCTACTCTCCCTTTCGTTTCTTCTTCTGTCTTAAGGAAACAATCATGCTGTTCTGAAGCATCTAATTCTTCTACTATTGGCAACAATGTGGCTGGGTTTAATGTGCTGCATCGTTTTATGTGGACATGACTCGCTAGCAAGGTCAATTCGTAACCGGACAATCGAGCACTAGTTAAGTGCTGTGTCCTGGTTCTGTTTAACAATATGTCTACTGCATGTGGGACCATAACGACCAAAGTGTTATCCATCACTATACCAGCAGACTGTCGAATAGAAACAGCTGCTGCTGCTGCTGTGGCTCTTAAACAACTTGGCCATGCTTTAGCCACTGGATCTAAAGTCGACGAAAAATAGGCACATGGGCGCTGTTTGTTTCCAAACAATTGTGTAATTACTGATAATGCACAACCTTGTTTCTCATGCACATACAATGTAAAGGGCTTACTGTAGTTGGGGGTACCCAACACAGGAGCCGAACATAATGCATCACGTAATTCAGAAAAACTTTTCTGGCACTCTTCAGACCAAGGAACGGGATTGGGTGTACCTTTACACGTTAATGCCACCAAAGGTTTGGCCAGTAACGAAAAATTTGGAATCCACTGTCTACAGTACGATGTAATACCCAAGAAAGCACGCACTTCTCTCTGTGTTCTTGGCACACTCAATTTCGCTATTGCCTGAAGTCTCTCTGGGGTCAATTTCCTTCCCTCTTTCGACAAGAGATGACCTAAGTAGGTCACTTCCTGTCAACAATATTGGAGTTTGGAAAGTGACACCTTGTGATGCAAATCACACAGATGGCGCAACAATGACAATGTGGCTTTCCTACATATTTCCTCAGTATCTGCAGCAACAAGTAAATCATCTACGTACTGTACAAGGGTAGCACCATCAGGTAAAACAATTGTATCAAGCTGTGTCTTTAGAGCTTGACTGTATATGGATGGACTTTCACAGTAGCCCTGAGCAGCGCGTTTAAAACGGAAGCTTCGTCCTCCTAAAGTGAAGCCAAAAATATCCCTGCTCTCCTCAGCAATGGGGATGCTGAAGAAAGCATTCTTCACGTCAATCACTGAAAACCATGTTGCAGAAGCTGGAATCATAGTCAGTAGGGCAGTAATGTCGGGACAACTGGAAATTGTGGCACGACTATTTTATTGACTTCTCTCAGATCAATCACAAATCTGTACACAGGCGGCTGAGAAGGGTCAGTTCGTTTCAAAACCGGCAGAACAGGACTATTGCAAACATTGCCTCTTGTCATCTTTTTCAATTAGATCGTGAACGATCGCTAGCAAAGCTTGTTCACCCTCACTAGAAATTCGGTATTGGGGAATTCGTGGCATTTTAACATTGGCTTTCAATGTTACAACATATGGTGGAATTTCCAAGAGACCCACATCATTAGGACCAGTAGCCCAAAGCATGTCTGGAAGAGATGACAATTCTGTCGGAATTTTCTCCCTCGACAAATACATGGAGGAAACCACTTTCTTACCTAAAGTAAGTTGTACTCCTGAAGGAGAACAGTACAAACTCGCATACAACCTTTTTAACAGATCCAATCCCAACAAATTTTCACCACAACCTGTTGTCAGAATAAGGGGTGCTTCTAATTCACAGGGACCAACAGACAGAGACAAAGGGTCAGAAATCGGGTTCCTAACCGGGGCGCCAGAAAAACCTACAGAAATATTCATTTCGCCAGACAAAGGTGCGCCAGGGAGTTTGGAGTGCATAATAGAACTCTTAGTAGCACCAGTATCCAACAGAAAAGGTTCTGACACACCTGATGTAATTACCTCAACGTATGGTCCACTCTGATCTACTGGAACTGAAACAACTCCCTCTCTTTGTCCATGGCTGTCCTAGCAATCGTTACTTTCCCAATTTTCACCTTCTGTATAGTAATCATCAGCATAGTACTGAGCTGTCCTACCAGATGTGTTATTCTGCTGATCAAACTTATTCATAGAACTTTGTGGTGGAAGAGACTGCGTGTTCTGGGGGACGTTTCCACGTCCTCTACCTCTAGGCGCTTGCTGAACGCCTCTACCTCTTGTGTTTGAAACACCATTCGCACGTTGTAACAGGATAGGGCAACTATACTTAAAATGACCTTCTTCCTTGCAATATGAACACTGGTTGGGACCTACTTGGACACGTGGCTGATTATACTCGGCTCTTTGTGAGTTCCTCTGATACTGTTGAGGCTGCTGATAATTATTCTGATAGTTGTTCTGACCACCATTATTCTGGCCATTACCACCACCGCGTGGCGGATAGGCTTGCTGTAACAAAACTTTCGTTTTCAACTCTTTCGTTTTCTTGTCTGCTCTATCTTTCTCGTCTTTGTCTCGATTTTCGTAATATTGGGCAGTGGCCAATATCTGTGCTGAAGAAGAGACAGCCCAAGAACTCTCTGAATCCTTTAACTTTTTACACAATTCTGGGAGTAAATTATGCACGAATTTATCGACGAACAATCGCTGACCACCTTCCGTGCTCATATCTTGCCCACTGTGGTCAACAAACGTTTCTTCAAACCTGGTGAAAAAGTCAGACACCGTTTCGTCTTTCTTCTGCTTACACGCAGACAATTTGTCCCAGTTTACACGTATCGCAGGCATTATCGTTTTCATGTAAGCAATTATCCTACCAGGGAGTTCTGCTACTAAAGGCTCAGGTTTAGCACCACCGGTTTGTAGGGCATCTGCAATAACAATATTAGCCCATGAGTCACCTAATTCCTGATCATGATCTGTATGTCTAATTTTTCCCCATAAAGGCTGTGGAACAACGTTCCCAAATAACATGTCTATGTCGGCTAAATTCATAATACATGAACCAGCAGTCTGTGACAACTCTTTGTAATATCCTGCAGGATTTTTACGCGGATCTGGCAATGTCTGTTTAAGGGCCAAAACTTCAGCTCGTTTCCATGGCATATGTACCCATACTCGCTGAAAATGAGGCTGAATAGGTGGATTAGCATTTGCGTCACCTTCCCTCCACTGTGGGGGGACTTCTCTCATGGGGTACTGTCGCGATCTTTTCCTACTGGATGTATCATGCTCAGATAGTGACCCAGAAGTGCCTCCCTTACTCCGATACGACAACAATATTTCAACTGCTTTCTTGACATCGGGACCTACAATCATACCCTCTGCAAAATCGAACCGCGCACGACATAATTCGGACGGGTTGCATTCCTGATCATTGTCTTCCAAATCTTCACAGAGAAAAACACACATTTGTTCAAAAACGTATCTCTGCTTCGATGCTTCCCATTGACGGAAGACATCTATGACAGAATCTACATCATATCTTACATCCCATAACCCATTTTCGTGCTAAACGATTCAGTAAATCTCTCTCTTGATAGTCAGGCAGTTGACTTCGCAACTGTCTTCGTTCTGTGTTAGGGGTCGTGTTAGGCGACCCAAGAAAAGGCGAGAAAATATTAGTAACAGTGTTGGCCATTCTTTGTCGAATGGAAGGAGAAACTGACGGAAGAACGGGCGGAAAAATAGGCTGAGATGACGTAGGAGCAGAAATAGCAGAAGGAGCATTAGGAGAAGTAGAAGGTATACTAGGCAAAGTCGTAGGAGGCAAAGGCGGAGCAGATGTGATTGGTGAGCCTTGAGGAGGCTGCACCAGAGGAGTATGAGCCAGCTGAAGAGTAGCTGGTGGGTGCTGTAGAGGAGCAGGAGGCAATGCAATTATAGGTTGCGCAACTAAAGGTTGCGGAGGTGCCGTAGCATTTTGTGCATAGGGGGGTGGCGAACTTAACAAATGCGATATTAACGGATCTTTTCCCAGCTCTTTTGCTGCATCTTGCTTACGAGTCGGCAAAACTGGATAGCATTTATCTATCGCCATTTTACGTTGCCTGTGCAACTGCTCGCTCATCTGTTCCTCTTCATTGTCTTTATACTGCATAGCAGCTTGCATTATTGAAATACCCCTTTCTCTCTTATTTTTCTTTTCTAGTTTAATTTCCTTTTGTTTGGCTTCCTTACGCCATAGGCGGAAAGAGTCAAACATCGCCGGCTGGGCTTTCTTTTTGAAAAGTTTGACCTCAAGGTTATCTAGGATTTCAGTGTCAAAACTACCGTTTTGGGGCCATTTTAAAACACCATCGTTTCTGGTGTATTTAATCCATACTTCATTATATGTGATGGGACCTACTCCATGTTTCACATACAATTCATAAGTTGGAGTTCCAACCGGAGGAACCGGACAAGAGTCCTCCAATCGGGAGTCCCTATTATTACAACCAAGACAAAACATGTTTCTAAGTCTAAGACCAGGCATTTTCGCTCTCTAGTCTAGTTCCAAACTTCAAAGGATTATCGATTACGATATTTCTCGTGAATACACGAGTCCTTCGGTTTTGGCACTTGCAAGTTCCAAATGTAATCCCAAAGATACCCAAAACTAAGAACCAACTAAGGACTGGGAGGCACTCCACTTATACTTAACTGAAATATCGATGACGTCACTAGAAGACTCGTCTTAGTGTTTCGCTCTACCAAACTTCAGGGGTCCAAATCAGGGCGATAGCCAGGGCAGAAGTCCTTCGTAGCCGTCGGGAAGCGGGGAACCTCGCAGCAAAGATCTTCGGACCACGTCGACATGCAGGGGTCGTTGAAGTGGTTGGCCGTCCTCCGGAATTTCCACACGAAGCTCCTCACGAACCTCAGGCTGGACCGGTACCGCTGGAATCTCCCCAAACGTTGGGCGCCAACTGAGGTACTGGGTTTTTCAGAACCGGTACTGATCCGGTAACCCAGCGGTGCCAGGGTACACCCAAAGACCTCGAGTTCTTCCTGATTCAGACCACAGAAACTCAGAGTCTAGGTGAAGTCAAAGATCGATTTTATTGGCTGCAACCAAGGTGACAAGCGTCCTAGAAGTACAACACACAGGAAGTATGTTCTCAGGAGACTGCCGCAATTCACAAAGTCAGGCTTCTCTTTTTATGCAAAATAATAAGCTTCAGGCAAACATTCCTAGATTTTCAGGATACTATTCACATATTTCGAACACAAATAAGTAACAGAGTTATGATGACAAGCTCACATTTCGGTTGTCCAATCCATAATGAATTGCCCGGCAAGGTCCGGCATTTCCATCAGATATCGGTGTTCCCCCAATAGAACGAGCACGTCCCCATCATAAAACAAGTCAGAGAAAAAGAGTGGGGCCTGGTGTGGGCAAGATTCGGCAGGGTGTGTGTGTGATGAAAGGGTTTTATGGCCGGTTGCGCCTAGATGCTATCTCGACCGGCCACTGGGAGAGGAACTGACCAAACGAGTTTAGCCTGGGGCGATGGTTTCAACCTGCCCAGGTCACGGGGAAGTCAATCAAGGAGTACGTGTCCTTTTGATATTGAATTAAGCCTATGTGAAGGGCAACACACAAAATGGCTGCCAAATACAAAATGCAAGCCAAGGGTTCAAGGTACAAGTGACGATTTCGAGGTGAGATCATTACTCGAATGCGACGAAAATGCTTGTACATAACGTACTCGTCATTCTCGGTCTTTTGACACCAAATTCGTCATGATACGACGAAGTTTTATTCTCAAGTCCAGTATTGTTACACGAGTTCGGGATTTTCTGTACTACAATTGCAACTGTGGGGCATGTCGTGACAACTGCCACGTCATCGGCATATGCTAGGACCTTGAATTGATAGTTTTGCATCACCACCGGTGGAATCCTAGAACAAGCCTCCAGCATTCTTAAAAAAGGCTCAATGTACAATGAAAATAAAAGAGGAGAACAGGGGCAGCCCTGCCTGGTACCCCTCTGTATTTGTACTAAGTCCGACACGAGTTGCAAGTACAATGTCTGCACAGATTTTATGAATTCGGGGCCAAACCCCCTTCGCTTCATTACATCCCATGTAAAGCACCATGAGACCCGGTCAAAAGCCTTTTCGGCATCCAATAAAATTAAGCATAATGGCTCCTGGGTAACATTAACAAAATCAAATAATGTGATCACCCGACGAACATGATCCGCCGTTCCACGGTGCGGAATAAAGCCATGCTGTATAGTGGAAACTAGATTGGTAATTACCTTAGACAACCTATTCGCAAGAATCTTCGAGTAAATTTTTCCGTCCGCATTTAGAAGCGAAATAGGGCGGTAAGACCCAGCTAGGTTCGCAGGTTTTCCTTTTTTGTGAAAAACCACAATGCATGCTTCACTCCAGCTCCCTGGGGGTACCCCTTTCTGAGCATTTCTCATCGTCTCTAGAAGATCTGTTTTTAAAACAGAGAAAAAGGTCTATAAATTTCCACAGGGAGCTTATCTGGGCCTGCCGCCTTTCCCCTGGCTAATCCATTGACTGCCATTTCTAGTTCCTCTGCCGTTATAGTTGCCTCTAGGCTTTCTCTTTCATCCTCAGATAGATCTGCCGTACAATATCGCCCGATAAGTAGAGTAGCACTATTTATGTCATATTCATCTCCTTTGTACAATGATTCGTAAAATTGTCTAAAGATCTCTAATATTCCAGTTTCGTTGTCTACTAAGTTTCCTCTTAAATCTAGTAAATTATCTATCTGCTGTGATGCTTCCCTTGACCTTAATTTCTGGGCTAGACATCTGCCACTTGCTTCCCCATACTCATATTGTATTTGTTGTTTAATAAAGAAAGTTTTTGCACTTTCCTGCGACCATTTAAGATTTATCTTCGCTTTAAGCCTAGCTACTGCCGTCATCTGATCATTTATATCCGCCCCTAAACGTATATCCTGCGCTAATGATTCCTCAGCCTTTGTTAATTCTTGATAAAGTTCTTGGAGTTTTATCGCCTGCTGCTTTTGATTGTATAATCCAAAGCTCAGGGCCTCACCCCTGAATGCTGCTTTGAAACGATCCCAAACATTGCCCACACTACTTGTTCCTCGATTAATAAGAAAAAATGTCTCAATCCACTGTCTCATGTAGTCAGTGAATTGTTGTTCTAGTAATAACTTACGATCAAAAGAGTATGGCCTCGGTCTTTAAGCAGTTACTAAGTCCGTTATAGATAGAACCACCGGTCCGTGATCAGACGTGATTCGGGGATAAATTTGAATAATAGCAGATTTAAGCAATAACTGAGGAAGAAAATAATAATCTAGACGTACTAGCTTGCGGTGGGGGAAGGAAAAAAATGTGTACCCAGGAGCTGTTCCCCTTAAAAAAGCCCATGCATCTACCAGCCCATGTGCCATGATTAACGCCTGCAATGCCCTAAACACACGTGGCTTCCGACCGCTGTACTTTGCATCTTTATTACAGAGAATGTTCGGGGCTAAGTTTATATTTAAGTCACCGCACAGAATCAACGGTGTAGGCCAAGTAGCTAGCTCGACATTTAAGTGCTCCAAGGTTGATGCTTCATCAAGATTTGCTCCATAGACTACACAGACAGTAAGATTAACCAAGCCTACGACACATTCTGCAATTGCCCATCTGCCTAAATCATCAACTATAGTTCTGCCGGTTTTGCCTATATGCTTCTTTCCCAAAATTGCTACCCCTCTTGATGAGCCCAGATATCTTGTACAAGCAATAAGATTGAATCCCAGCTCTTCGAGCAATCGACGTTTTGACCCTACAATATGCGTCTCTTGGAGGCAAATTATATCACAAAAAAGAGCCCTTAATTCCTGTGCTACCCGTCTTCTTTTATCTATTGAATTTAGCCCCCTAACATTCAGTGCACCTATCCTAATACCCCTACCTGCCATTTAATTAAATCAAATCTAGCTAGACTAGCTCCATCTATTGATTGAAAAATAACAATCTTTCTACCAGAGTAACTCATTTCCGACCAATTTTCATGTATTATTTTATGTTTTTCCCCTCCTTCCCCAACATCGCCGCCCCAACTCCACCCCAAAACCCCCTGCCCCCTTCCCCCCCACCCCACACACCCAATATGAGGCTTAAAGACCATGTCCTCAGTGATGTCGAGGCGCTATGACCAACCCCCCCTCCCAATGACCTCCCTCCACACTCTTATACAGCATTTTCCCTCTCTCTCTTCTTGTTAGTTGACATTCCAACATACCCTATACAAATATAGAAAACAAACTATCTGTTAACCTGTCTTTCTCCCAATCCTATTTAAACAATAAATTCACGTCATTTTCAATACTTTCATCCATTGGTGAGATATCTATTACATTTACAATATTACATTGCTATACACCTCCTTCCAACTTATGCAATTTCATCATTGCTAGAAGAAAAAAAAGGACAAATTATCTCAGAGATAAACGCAGAACCTTTAAGCATACTTTATGCTTGTTTCATGGAAGAAAGGGGAAACAGTGCAATAAAGAAGAGAACTACAAATTACCACGTGGTGACTACCCACATCCCATCAACAGTAAGCAAAATCTAACATACTCATAGGGCAAATCTCCAGTTCTACTGATTGGATTTTTGCCATTTTGCTGTCAAATAATTTATTAAATGTTACTCTATTTTTCTAAATTGTTGTGCGGATTTTCTCCTTGTTGATGTTTCACTTTATTACTGTGGAAGTGTTGCACAAATAAATTGCCTCTAAATTAAGCCTGACTGGTTTTCTGCCAAGCTACCACAGGGTTAAGCACAGTTTATTTTTCAGTTTGCTTGTGTTTCAGCCTGACAGAGATTGCGGGTGCTGCTTGAGTAGGGTTTGCCCCCTTAACCAGTGACCCAATTTCCAACAGTAAGCTGGTAATGTTTTGGGACCACAGAGAAATGGTGAACCGTTATTATAGTTTCCTGTAGATAACAAAGAATGTCAGAATTCCATTTGCCACCCCCCTTTCCTTACGACTAGCAAAGAACCACAATGTTGCTTTTTTGAGAACAATGATATTTTCAACTTTCCCTTTCATATATAGACTTTTGTGTGTGTTTTTTCCCACCCGAAAAAAGCTTGCTTCTTTGAACAGCACTGACTACCTCAGAGGAAAAACTGGTAAAACATCTCCCTATGTTACTTTGTTGTGTCATATAATGACATATACAACTCCTGTTAGATACTATAGCGATATATATTTGAATATTGCACTCAATGCACCTGCACGCTTTAATAGAAAGCTAATCAGTTATTGCACTTTCAGCTGATCCAAACACATTAAACTAAAGCAATTCAATGCATGGGGAATTTACATGATTAAATCGTTTTTTTGTCTTTTTTAGTTGTGATGTTTTTCATCTTACTGTTCCACTTTTAATTTTAACTTCTGCGCATTTTAAATATAAAAATGTCTATAGCTATCCCTGACTTAAAAAATAAAAGTAACAAAACGCAATCACGTTCCTTTCACCTCCTGGTGCAGGCTTTTCAGCCTGCTTATCTTTTCGGGAATGATGGATTAAACAAGAACCAGTCCAGACAGCCAGACGGACTGCAAAGGCTCACATTTTTTAGGTTTCGTAACCTGGCGAGGGGCGAAGCCACTCCCAGATCGAAATCTGTTGTTTCTAATAGTGAGGTTAGGACAGCCTCTGTTTCCAATTGGCTAGCTCCATAAATGGAGGCTAGCCATTGGGAGGCAGAGGCTGTCAATCGCGTTTTCTCTCGAAAACGCGATTCGGGGGCGTTTCTGGTGCTTTTTTTAAGCCCCGCCCCTTTGTCCCGGGCCGCGCTGCGATTGGCTGCCGGCCCGGGACACCCCCGTGACGTCATTCCCGGGCCGCGCTGTGATTGGCTGCCGGCCGGGAAACCCCCGTGACGTCAGCCAATCACAGCGCGGCCCGGGACCTGACTTGTTTAGCAATGTGGCTAAAGGTATTTGCTGCACCAGACCATTAGGGCAGTTTCACTCGCAAGTAAAGGTGTGGATTTTAAATGGGGTGCAGCTGAAAGCACCCCAGCCTGCACCACCTCAGATCCATTTCGTTTTGTCCCTCATATTTATACACAAGACTGTTCAGGCACGATCTGACTACCCTGAGGCTCTTTTCAACTCCGCCTTTTTATGTTTTCTGGTTCCCGCTCATCAGACCATCATCACGGAGCAACTCGACGCCCAAGACTCCCTCGTCCAGTTCCCAGAATCCACGTTGAAGCTCTGGGGGCCAGGAATGCTGGACACTCCAGTGACAAAGTTGCATTGCGCATGCGCATTCTCGGACGGCTGTGACGCGAAAGGAGCGTTCATTCTTCAGTACGTGCTGTCTCTGCCTGAGCTGTCCTTTGACCCGGACCTGGAAGTAGTTGTCATGTTGCGCAGTGACCGTGAGGAGTAAGGAGAAAAGTGAGGCATGTTTCTAACCGGCGTGAACTGTAAGTGATGGCAGAAGGAAACAATTAGGGTCCCCGGAAATGCACCCTCAATGACAGGCTCTCGGTGGGAAGCATCCTTCGTGTCAGGCGGTCTGGAGGGTTATATTCAAAGCGATAGCTCCAGTTAATATTTATCCCAGCTTTTGTGGGGCTCAGGTCCTCTAAGGGGCTTTTGGGAGCTCTGTGATTCCTGTTACATCTACAGAAGTGGTCTGAAACTAAATGTACTGGCTGCCCTCTCGGTGCACCGCCTGCGTCCTGTGTAGCAGCCGTTAGAGGCAGGGTGCACGCCACAGAGGTGCTGAAGGGGGCAACCTGCAAACCTCTAGATACACGACTTTGCCTCTTTTACAGTGGATGTTATCACAGGAGGGTGGGACTCTTTGGTGCGCACTTTATTCTAGTGCCCATACCCCCAAGCAGCATTCTCGTTGTGGTCCTTCATTTTTACGTCTGACATTAGCCATAACCTTTTTTTTTAAATAAACTTATATTTATTATATACTTATATGGACTTCCAGAAAGCCGTGTTCTCTCTTTGGTAGTTTGTTGTCCTATTAACATTTTCTTCTGCCCTCTACAGCATGGGGCAGGTGTTTGCCATTCCACTTCCAGCCATTGGCTAACGTCTCTGTGAGTGACCGCTTTCTGTTCTATAATAAGGACAACAACCGCACGCAAAGTAGTTACCTTCAGTGGCTGAGACGACAATGGCAATTTTAACTTTTTCAGACCTAAAGCATAAGGGGGCAGATTTATGAAGGCCTTGCGCCGCCGGTGCGTCACTTTTTCCCATGTTAAAAATGACGCATCGGCGGCGCAAGGCCTTCATAAATCTGCCCCAAGGAATTTAGAAGCTATCTGAACTTATTTAGTCAATATTTTCTATATGTCTTTGTTCCAGGGCCAACAAAGAAAACAACAAATGCCATATTAGCGTGGCGACCTCTGTTCCTTAACCACGATGCTTGCATGGCGCTCTCTCTTGTACAATCCGACGCAAAATCCGGCACACCAGCTAGTGTACTTAGGTGCCTTATTCTTATTTTTCCAAAGGGATTTAGCATGAATGAGTACTGAAAAAAGCATTTCTTAAGCCAAATGTAAATGGGTCATTTGGAAGCGAATAAAGGAATTACATGGCAAACAAGATTAATAAAAGGCCCAGCCAACAAAAATAACCTTAATGTTAACAGAGTTAATGGTTACCAAAAAGGAAGGTTTCAAATGAAAGAACAAATGGTAAACTAGAGCGGGACATTCCAGAAAGGAGACTGGGGCTGATATAGGGGTAACTGAGAGAGGAAGGTGTTCGAGAAGATACTAAAGTATCAACATGTTGCACATAAAATGGTTGTGTAGGTAAGTCCGGTTCAGATCCTGAAGATGCAGCAGTGGTTTCTGAAGGATGAAGAGAGATTTAAAAAAAAGCAGGCGGGTGTAATAGTCCAGCAATATTCTTACTGTGTACGTATTAACAATCGTAGACCTCTCTCAGGCTTTTTTTTCTCCTAAAGAATGACTGCTCACATCCTCGTGGCCCCAGCCAGCCATTATGATCTCAAATTTCATGACTGCTGGAACTAATGGTTGCAATAGATGCACAAACCTATTCCTGTTGTTACTTGTGTATGCGGATATGTATTTGCAATATGCTGTTCATAAAAGATTGTGAAATAATCTCTTTTCTTTCTCTTCTATGCACCTCGAATAAAACAGTTGCCAAGGCCAAAGCAAAGTAAGTATGTTTTTAATATGTGTAGACTAAAAATGATGGATTGGTACATACATTTGGGTGACAGAGCAGATTGCATTGCATGTCGTTTGCAGTAATGTTTTTTCATCTTGCAGCAGTAGAACTGTGACCCACTGTGTTTCTGTATAGACTCTTGCGCCCTTTCCAGACAGCTGTGGGCAGTGAAGTCGGGGCTTAATGGGTTCAGGCTGTGACAATAAGAGATTTTTACCAGTATTGGCCTGGGGTTTATCCTTACGACTGAGCCAATACTGTGCACCAGTTTAGCACCTGACCCTCACAGGCGCAAAGTTGATCAGTCCAGGGCTTACGCACCGAGGTAGGAGATGGGGATTAGGAACTCCATAAACTACAATTATCAGTTAATAATTTAATATTCAGCTAACGATTTTTCTTTTAAAAATCTTTGACTTAATTCAAATAATTGTACATAATTCCAAAAACAATAAATATACAGATTAATACTCAAATCTTTCTGTAACTAATGGGGAGTCACCTTATGCCACTCCCTTGTACCTGCGGTACAGTGCACTGTTCAACGTGCTGTGCACCACATGTTTCACAAGAGCCCGAGGAGTGCGGATCCTACCCTAGCTCTGCTAACTAGTGCGCATGCAGTGTATTTGGCGATGGTGTGAGGTGTGCAGAGGTAGCCCTAGCATTAATTCAGGCTGCAATGGAGTTATTGTACTTGTGGCTTTCAGATCTTGCGCTTTTGGTTTTCCCTTGGGCCCAAACAAGCTAGGTACCTATGCTTTGTGGGCTTGATGAGTACTTAGTTGTGGATGCAATCTTCTTAGTCAATGTGGCTTTCTTCCGGTACTCCTAATTCTTTTTGTGAGGACTTTGGACAGCAATCTGCCTTCCTTAGCACTGCATGGCTTCTTAGTGCTTAGTTCTGCAACAAAACTCTGTAGGACAGACATTTCTTAGTGTCCTCCATCTACACAGATCTGCTCACATTGTGGGGTAACTTCGATATTTCTGTATCTCAACCTCGCAGAACAGATCATTTGTTGATGCGATAGTGGGCGTCTTTGGGTTGTCGTGCCTTCGTTCCTTCACAGCCCTGTCTTTGTGAGCGATGTCTTCCTCATTTTGGATCACTTCCAGTTCTGCTCAGGAGCAGTCAGTCGGTTGTCTCCCTCAAAGCGTGAGGTGGGTATCCCTTCTTGGCAATCTTGTCGAAGTTTCCCAAGCTTTAGTCCCAAACTTGCAAGGGTATTTAGTGGTGGAATTCCTGGAGCAGAAGAGCGTTTCTTAGTCACCACCGGTGTGGAGGTCTCGATGTCTGGTGAAGAAATCTTGGCACACCGTCTATAAGTTTCAACCACATTTATATACAGAGGCTGCAGATACTGATTATGTATTCCAACAGTTACTTCTGAGACAAATTCGGAGCAGTTGTCTCTTTTGCTTATTCTGCAAAGATTGGTCCAGCCAAGGTCTTTATCACTTTGAAGTGTGAGCAGTACAGTGGGGTGGATCTTAGAATCTCCTGTCAGGAAAGAGAGAAAACAAATGTATAAAAGAAAGGGAGGTTGCCCCACTTAATTACTTCTTAACATGTGGGGAATAACAATTCAAGTGAATAATGAGACAGGTAAGGCCAGAGGACACTCCCTTAGCTTCAAAGAGGTCTTCTGTCCCCTCTTTCCAACACCCACAAGCCTGGCCCTCTACAAAAGATCGCTTTAATGTCGTGGAGGAGCCCTGCAATTCACTTCACCTGTGTTGTTGGTAGAGGCCAGTAGCCAACTCTCCCTGGCTCCTGCCCCCATGATCAGCTCTCTCTAACCATGGGAGCTGACGATAGTTATGCCTGGTGTGCCCCTCCAGACCTCAGATCGTCATCTAGTGCTTCAGTCCTGGTAAAAAAAAACTACCATCAGCTCACATGCATGATCATCCTGCTGAGTCGTAGGTCAAAAAGCTACAACTTGATGTTATCTGAAAAGGTGGGCAAAGAGTTGGCCGAAATATACTGTTACTGTTATATGGCTGGGAGCTACAGATTTAAATATGAGGTGAGAGTTCATGCATGGGATGTACTGGAGTAAAGTGAAAGGCAAAGTAGAGACAAGACTGTCAGAGAATATGTGACTGGCAAAAGTGGGAACTGTCTATGGTGATGAAGAGAAAAGTTAATAACAAGCATTTACAATGCAACGGTTTCGCCTTTGGAAAAGTTTGAGCTATTGGCATTGTAAATGACAACATTTTTATTTATGTGTTGGTTTTGAAAACAGATAAATAAATGGCATTGTCATTTACATTGCCAATAGCTCTAACTTTTCCAAAGGCGAAACCGTTGCATTGTAAATGCTTGTTTCTCTTGCAGGTGATGTTAGGCTAGAGCGGGGATCGGGAGAAAAAGTGGACTATGTCATTTTAAATGTGATAAAGGAAGGTAAGGGCCAAGCTGGCAAAAACAACTTACAAACTAATTTTGTAATATGAATGTATAACTATATGGGATACAGCGCTTACTTCCCCAAGATTGCAGCTTCGAGGCACTGCATCTAATATTCCCCCAATCCCACAGAAGTGAGCTTATCAACCTAACTCATGAATGGATCAGTAGACCTCTTAGAAGTTGAGCTTGTCACATTCAGCTTAGTAAAAGGCAACCATTTTTCAGTGACGTTTCTACGGTGTCTCGATTTCAGTGGCATTTTAACTCACTGACGGGCACAAAACTTTATGTTGCACTCTCGTTTGATTAAATTGTTCTTTTTCACTAAAGAGGCAGCTAAAATGTGGCTGCGACTGCGAGGTATAACTAGCATCAGAGCAACTAATGTTCTCAGGCCCTCAGTATGCTACCTCTCCGAGTTAGGACAAATGATATGCATTGTGCTGATGACTGTTTAGTTTTGCACTGGTGACTGGGAAACATTTAATCGGTGGGAGCTTGGGAAGAGCACTACTCCTGGGGGTATATTTAACATACTTTCATGCCGCGCAACGCAAAAGGGAAAGGGCAGGAATGTGCCGTATTTAACATCATACCGCACATTCTTGTCCTTTCCCTGCACTGGCAAACTTCAGGCAGCCTTGTGTCAACCATTGTGCAAGGGAGCCTGGGTTACAAAGCAAACGTTTTTTGTGCAGTAAGGGACACCTACCTGCACAAATACAGTCTCTCTCGAGGCATTTTGCTCTTTCCAGGGCTTTAAGTGGGATGAAAAAATCTGTGGGGTCTCTCAAAGGGGCGTGGTCGATGTAATAAAGGGTGTGGTTTAAAATATGCAAGCTAAGAATCTGTGTTTAGCAGTGTGCTGCCCAACTTGTATTTTGCTGTTCCAGTCATTGCGTCCAGATATATGATACAATAAGTCGCATCATAGCTACAAGTCAGGACTATTGGCTTTATCAATGGTTGCTAGTTGCATAAGATAAATAAGCAGCAACTATGGATTGTATATAATATTGAAAGCACTTCCACTTAAAGCCCTGATGATGACACCATGACAATGTTGCT
The DNA here is from genome assembly GCF_964261635.1 of Lissotriton helveticus. Lineage (NCBI taxonomy): Eukaryota > Metazoa > Chordata > Amphibia > Caudata > Salamandridae > Lissotriton > Lissotriton helveticus. The sequence continues at coordinate 730,979,124 of NC_136068.1, forward strand.
GCTCCTGAGATTCAAAAAGAGAAGGGAAATCCAGAGAGAAAATGACTCTCTTTAAAGGATTTCCCTTCCCCTACAATGCTCACCATGCTCACATCGATGTGCCTGTTGTCACTGCAGTCCGGGTAATAAAAACGGACCGCCTGTGCCAGGGCACAAAACAGAGACCGATAGAGACCCGTTTCGAGGCCTCCTTAAAAAAACTGCTGGTGCTCAGACCCTGTGAGACCTGGCTCACTTAAAGCACTGCCTCTTTCTATGTGTGCTGTAGATTGTAGCACACATAGAAAGAGGAAATACTGAGGAGACTAAAAGATTTTTCTCATCGTTATGCCATCCTCTGGGAGGCGTAGCGATTTCACGAAATCCCATGTTTACAAGCCTTTGTAAATCTGGGTTTGCTTGAAATCCATGGGTGGATGCATGGGAACACCCATGTTCCACCCGGGGAATACCTCCCAGAATAAAATGTAACGCAATGCCGCGCAAGCCGCAGCATTGCATTACATTTTTTTTACAAAGCCAAGCAAGGCAGTGTAAATTCCCCATTGCATGTGCTGGTAAATAGCTACTACCATTTTGCTACATGGATGCACCGCAAAATTGGTGCAATCATGACGCAAAATGATAGCAAATATGGCCCCTGGTGCTTAAGGAGCGGGCATTAAGCCAGCACCACAGGGCCAAATTGAGAATGAATGAGATATGTACGGAAAAATGCACCTGTTACATGCATTATGTTCCTGATTGCAGATTTTACACTATGAGCATGCTCGTGCCCACAGGCAATTCCCACTGGTACACGCGCTCCTTGTTTTCGAGACTGAGATGCTCATGTTTTTTGTTCTTTAGCATCATGTTACACAATGTTATAATATGATTACTTTTTATGTTATTTAATATTATGTTATATGATGCTGTAATATGCCTCTTTTGTTATGTTATTTAATGTTATGTTCTGCTATGCTGCTACACTATAAAATGCTATTTTATGACATGCTGTATGTTTTTAAATTACCTTCATTTGTATGCAGTCCCATAATTTTAAGCTATGCTTGACTTTTATTATCAGCCTCCCTTCTTACGGGGCTGTTAAGGATTCATTCAATGGACGTGGTAACAATGTGGTAAACAAATATCTTAATACGTTTTTGTACATAGCCACAAAGATTACTACTGTTGTCTTTGTCTTCTGTTTTTTTTTTGTCGTGCGAGACATGATTTTTCATTGCCCTTGTTTACTTCTTTCACAATGTGACCTCTTCTTGGGTTCATGAAATCCACACGTGGCTCCTTCTGTCCACATCTGCTTCTCATGAATGTAAATCGTGTGTTCCAATAACCACAAGCGCATAAATCTCCTAACCTTTGCTTCTCGCTTGTGGCACTCTTTAGGGCATAGAGCACAGGAAGCCTATGACCTCACTCCTCAACTAGTAACTGACCAAGGCTGTACCCAGGGTACTGACTTGAATATCTAGGTGAGCTCTCTAATCTCTACATGATGTTCTCTCAAAACATATAAATTTCATTGACATTGCTCCTCACCCTCCCGATCTCATCGTTGTGAGAAACGGCTCAAACAGACTTTGGCTTAACGGCTTTCCGCATATGTGCCCCTCAGGTGTCATTAAAATATGAAATAGTGCTTGACATTTTCATTACATACACATGTGTTTCCCTCTCAAGCATTTCAGGCTTCCTCTCTCCAGCTAACTGAAACAATTAAAAGCATATCATTTTTTTACTAAATATTTGGATGCAAGAAAGGAAGTCTCAAAAACCCCAACATAACTCATTTATACCAATATCATCAAATTAACAAATAAAACCCAGGTGATTTGAAATGAAATCTTAGTAAATATATACATTGCATTAAGCACTTAGTCCAAGTCAGAAAGAAGCAGGATATAATGTGCTTCTGATAAATACATGAGCTTCGCCACATTGGGCGGCGTTCGACAGTTCTGGTTCCAACATAATCTGTGGAATAATAATTTGTTTTTGGATTTTTGTACTTGTAGAGTGCGTTATACCCAAAGGTGTCGAAGCACTAGATAACTAAAGATGCACCTACAAGAAAGACAACAAGACTTATGGGGCGTAACACACGCCCCTGCAGCCCCAGTGGTGGGGGGGGGGGGGGGCAAGCTCCAGGGGGCCCCTCAGCCTCAGCCCTCACAAGCGTATCCAGCACCACTCTTCCATATGAATATTAGTCTCATGTTCACAATTTCACAATTTAATCTTCAGCCAGGCTGGGGGGCTCGCTTTCACCTGCTCGAGCTTTAAGGCCGATTTCTGCCAAATCTGTGCATAGATGCACCGCCCTGACCTATAATATGTGGCCTAGACAAAATGACAAATGGCGCAGTGTAGATTTTTGCATTAAATATTAAGTGCTAGAAGTCTGTACATTTTTTGTTAACTACCGCGGAGCCCAAATGGCCGAAACTACCATCAACACTGGTAAATACGATTCGTTCTTTCAAGAGCTCAGAGACATGGTCTTGGACTGCCGGCCACCTCCCCCCTTAACACACTGACTGAATTACCCAATTCAACCAGTCAACACATGGGGGTCTTTGGAAGTCAGGGGGTACAGGGCCCCCCCCTGGCCGTATTTATTAAAATATAAAAACAAATCAAAATTTTTAATAAAATAAACATTTCTGACAATTATTAAAATGCACATTTCAGAACATTAGATTGACATCCGTTTCGACATGGTATGATGGGCTAACCTTAACAAATATCTAGTACAGCGTGTTTCCTAGCCGAATCTAAACATCCTGAAAATTAAACTGCATTCTAATAATAAAGTCTTACGGCAAGGTCGCCAACCGGTGTCAGATCCTTTTACAGCTGCGCTCTCACGTTCGAAATGCGCATGCGCAACCCAGGGCACGTTACACCCACGTGCGCTCCCTGAACTCCATTTAACCATAACAGGAGGGCCCAGACACTCGCGCACCTTAGTGACGTCATAGTGTTGTGAGGGGTGGCTACCAGCCTGAGGAAAGCGTAGACTCCCTCCCCCGCACCCTTTAAAAACGGGATATCATATCCTGCCCCTGAAGTTCTGAGAGAGACCAATGGTCCCTCCCGCGGGCGGCCCCTTTCGTGAATGGGTCCGCCCCCCCGTAAGGACCTTAAAGTGCTGCTCACCGATTAATGACCTTACCGCCAGACACACATAATAAATACGACATTGCTATTCTAAAAGGGAAAAAAGGCCTAAGGAGAAAATTGTTAATACACAGCAAAGCACAAAACATATACATATACAGATACTCCTGTAAGCGGGAAAAAAGGCCTAAGGAGAGAATTAGTTAACATATCACAGCACTGCAAAAATATTTACATCTGTTCTACCTTCCAGTAAACGGAAAATACAAGGCCTACTGGATCAAGCATCCTATTCCTATACTCCGGCACATTGTAAAACTTTATACCTACCATTGGCCGGCCCCAAGGTCTGCTAAAAGGGGATGGAGGGCGGGGAAAATTACACAGCCCCAAGGTGGGGCGAGGAGCGAGCCTGGGAGCGCGGGCACAAAGAGTCCGCTTCCCGCGCTCCCCAGGCTTTTTAACCCTTTCGCCGCCGCGGCCCCGCCCCCTCACCCCAGAAGCGCACAACTACTTCTGGGGTGAGGGCGCGGGGCAAGCGACCCCGAAAGGGACGGGGTGTGGGAGGGGCCGGGCCCGCCATGCTTGCGTGGGGGCCGATTGGCCCCCCCTTCTCTCATGGTCTTGGACTGCCGGCCACCTCCCCCCTTAACACACTGACTGAATTACCCAATTCAACCAGTCAACACATGGGGGTCTTTGGAAGTCAGGGGGTACAGGCCCCCCCCCTGGCCGTATTTATTAAAATATAAAAACAAATCAAAATTTTTAATAAAATAAACATTTCTGACAATTATTAAAATGCACATTTCAGAACATTAGATTGACATCCATTTCGACATGGTATGATGGGCTAACCTTAACAAATATCTAGTACAGCGTGTTTCCTAGCCGAATCTAAACATCCTGAAAATTAAACTGCATTCTAATAATAAAGTCTTACGGCAAGGTCGCCAACCGGTGTCAGATCCTTTTACAGCTGCGCTCTCACGTTCGAAATGCGCATGCGCAACCCAGGGCACGTTACACCCACGTGCGCTCCCTGAACTCCATTTAACCATGACAGGAGGGCCCAGACACTCGCGCACCTTAGTGACGTCATAGTGTTGTGAGGGGTGGCTACCAGCCTGAGGAAAGCGTAGACTCCCTCCCCCGCACCCTTTAAAAACGGGATATCATATCCTGCCCCTGAAGTTCTGAGAGAGACCAATGGTCCCTCCCGCGGGCGGCCCCTTTCGTGAATGGGTCCGCCCCCCCGTAAGGACCTTAAAGTGCTGCTCACCGATTAATGACCTTACCGCCACAGGCCAGGTAGTTGACCGACTATCTGGCCCCCCCCTGCAAAACACCCCTAGTTGAAAGGTCATCCTCTCCCTGCAAATACTTCCACCCATGCCAGGATATTTCTTATAAAAAGGGCATTCCCCTCATCGGTTAAGTGTACCCCGTCCCGCCGGTAGAAGTGCTCACCCCAGATGCAACCATGAGGAATGGTCTGTAAGACCGGAGTTCTAAATAACTTATCCAGCTTGTTGTTGACCCTCTTTAACGAGTTATTCAACGCGCTGACTGAATCCCCCCCTCTCCAGCACATTCTTGGTATCAGCTGTGACCAAACCACCACAGTACCTGGTAACCGCTTCGCTAGCCACCCTGCTGTCGATATAATCTCTTCCAGGAGGACCCTTCTACCCAAACTTGTCAGATCATTCCCCCCTAGATGAAGGATCACCGCCGAGGGAGGTGTAGCATGTCGTGCTAATAAGCCCAACATGTAGTCCCTGAACTGATTGAGGCGTAGCCCCCCCCTGCCATGGAAGGAGACCGTGCACCCCCTGCTCTCCACCCTCTGTTTACCTGATCCTGCAAGAAAAATAGGATTAGCACGTTTGACATACGAATGCCCCACTACCCAAACTACCACTTTCTTCTGCCTGTCTTCCTGGTTCCTCCGTGATGTAGACAAGTTGCCTTGATGATCCATGGGTAGTTTCCGTCCTGCGTCACAGGCCCGAGAAACTGTAAATAACCAGAAAAACAGCAGGTGTTAGAAATACTCCACATGGCGAAAGCTCTCACAACATGTGCAACCGCACGTAACGTTTATAGGCACTTGAGGACCATCTCCCAATCCTTTTCACACTCGTTGTGTTCAAACCCCTGGCCGTTGCTTCTGTGGCTGCCCCTATCCGGAAGGAGTGGGTCCCAAACTCTTTGTGGTTATAACCAGCCCTTGCCATACTCATGGCCAGTACTCTTTGAAACTGAAATCTGGTCAAAGGGGTCCCATCCCCATGCATTAGTAGTGATCCCCCACACTCCTGCGCCCGCTGTCTTATCAGTACCTCCACATGCGTCACCGGGCAGCAGGGATTGTTCCTTGCCCGATGTAACGCCAGGCTTTGACCCCTAGCTTCCTGATCTGTTTTAGATTTCCTGATTATGATCCACATAGTGTCGCCCTTTATGCTGCCATCCCGCAGCTGAAGGCCGCCTACCTTATCACCTTTATTGGCCGCCACCAGTTCACCCACCCGAAATGCCCCATAAAAGGCTAACGAGAATGCGGCTTTAAAGAGGCCCACCTCGGACGTAGAGCTACATGTGTCCGGTAGGGCTAGGAGAACTGCTGATAAGCGTTCAAAACCTATTGGTTTCCTAGAATCTGTGGAAGGTGGCTGCATGCGCCGCCACCCCTTCAACGCCTTCTGCGCCAGGAAGCTGTTAGTAGGATCCCTCGCCCCTTTTGCACGTGCGAAAAAGGAGATAGCCGCCTTGTGCCTGTTGGCTGTCGCCGCCGTGCGCCCTTCTCTGTGTAAGGTGCCTATGTACCCATTGAAGCTAGCTTCCAGAGTCCACCTACTCTCCCAGCCCTGGCCCAGAAAGTGACAGTAAGACCTGAACGCCCCTTCGTATGCCGTCCTTGTCTTGGGTGCTAGACTGGCTGCCACGAGGTCATGTAGTTGGGGGCACCAATTTGCCAGAGAGTCGACGGGAAGTGGGCCGGGGTTGTCTCTGCCTCCGGCAAGTGATCCCTGAAAACCTGCATCTTAAAGCGAGAAAGGGCATCAGCTGCATTGTTTAACACCCCCGGGACATGTTTTGCCCTGAAAAGTACATTCAATGTCATGCAACACAGCACAATCTCTTTGATCAAGCGTAAAATGAGTGGGCACCTTGCAGCTTGCTGGTTGATGCATTCAACCACTGTCATATTGTCTGACCAGAAGATTACCGATCGGTTGGCCAAATCCTCGGGCCACACTTTCAGTGCCACCCAGATTGGGAAGAGCTCGAGGAAACCAATGTTCACCGTCACCCCGCTCTCCTCCCACCAGGCGGGCCACTTCTGTGCTACCCACTTCTTGCCGAGGATTGCACCAAACCCTACACTGCCTGCCGCATCTGTCCATAAACCAAGGTCCTCAGAGGACAGCGTGGGTGCACCCCACAGCACTCTGCCATTGAAGTCCTCCAGGAATGCAATCCATATCCGCATGTCCTGGCGAACCTCAGCAGATAGCCGTGTCCGGTGATGTTTTTCCCGAAGGCCCCTCATGGCCTGTGCAATTGAGCGAGAAAAGGGGCGTGCCATGGGAATTACTCTCAATGCAAAATTTAATTGCCCCACTGCCTGCTGCAACAGTCCTAGGCTCACTTTCTTCGCTTGTAGGCACAGTCCTAGTGAATTCTTGAATCTTTGAATCTTTTCCTTTGGTAGTCTAAAACCGCCCTCTACTGAATCCAGCTCAATGCCTAAAAATTCGAGGCATGTTACTGGCCCAACTGTCTTCCCCTGCGCCAACGGGACCCCGAAAGAGCGCATGAGCATGCAAAATTCCTGCAATGCTGACGCACACTCCCGTGAACCCGCCGGACCCAGAAAAAGAAAATCATCCAGGTAGTGCATGACCCACTGGTGACCCGTACGTTGTCTTAAGGCCCATTCCAGAAAAGAGCTGAACTGTTCAAAATATGCACATGAAATTGAACAACCCATGGGCATACACTTATCCATGTAGTACTTCCCTTTGAAAGAGAAACCTAGAAGGTGCTGGTCCTCTGGGTAAACAGGGAGCAGTCTGAAGGCTGACTCGATGTCTGATTTAGCCATCAGTGTTCCCGCGCCCAAACCCCTCAGCATGTCCGCTGCCTGATCGAAGGACGCATACTTCACACTGCAAACTGCATCATCAATAGCATCATTCAAGGATGTACCCCTAGGTGCAGACAAATTGTGGATGAGCCTAAATTCCCCTTTCTCCTTCTTTGGAACCACCCCCAAAGGAGAGCACACAAAATTCTGCGTGGGAATAACATGGAAAGGTCCCGCTACTCTACCTAAACGCACCTCTTTCCCTATTTTTGTCGACACCAGTGTGGGATTGGAAAGAACTGATAGCTGATTTCTGCACTGTGGTGTCCCGACATACCCCCCAGCAGGAATTCGGAAACCATGTGTGAAACCCTCTTGCAATAACCTCGCAGAAGTGTGGTTAGGGTACCTGTTCAGCCAGGGGATCATAGCTGACAACTGAATGGGTGAATGTGCTATAATGGGGTGGATCTTACTATTCAGGTTTCTTCCTACCCCTGTTTCCCGGGCCACTGTTTTTGTTTCGGCATGTTGTTTCTGGGTGGGAAGGGTGCCCACATAGGTTGCACGCGTGCCTGAACTTACAGGTGCCCGGTGCCCTGTGGCATGTCCGCCTGTTGAAGTCCCAACATACCCCCTTCGCCCCTCCATTGATTCTCTGTTTTTGGCCCATCTCACCACCCTGTGCTGATCGAAAGGGCTGTTGGAACGGCTGTTGCGGCTTGGGGGAATAACCTTTATTAGCGGTAGAGCTAGTGCTTGCTCCCTGACCCTTCTCAAATTGATTGTGCCATGAAATAGAATCCACCTTGTCCCATGACAAAGTCTTATCAAATTCTTTAGATTTTCTGAAAGCTACATCATATTCTTTCCACACATCCCCTGCATGGTTCTCATGGAACATTGTGATTCTACTCTGATAGCAATTCATAGCTGGTTGCATTCCCTTAAAGCGTTCGCCAATTACTGCGCCGTACACTGCAAAAGCCCTCACCCAGTTGATGATGTTTTCTTCCACCCTAAATTTGTACAATTTTGCTCTCCATTCACTAGGCAACAACATATCCTTCTGTGATTTTGCATATTCCCATTCTCTGTTATCTATCAGTAATGAAAAAATATTAACATATTTGTCAGCCCATATCATTTCTTTCACACTTTGTGACACATGTTGCGCTAAGCACTCCCCCCTGGAGGGCAATGTTCCCTCGCCCAGCAGTGGCAGGGCAATCTCCTTACCATTGTTGCTGGGTGACGTCGCTTCCGCGGTCTTGGCACCGCCTCCATCATTCGCTGGACCTGTTTGGGGAGAAACTGGTGCAGGCGGCGTGGCGCCCCGACCACTAGCCAACAGTATCTGAGTAACCAATGTTTGCTGCTCTGCTGTGAGGGCCGTGTTGGCCGGCAGCGCTCCCCCCCCAACCACGGGAGGACAGCCGCCACCTGGGCTGCCAGGTCTGTTGGCATTGGCCCCGACGCGGGGATAGGGGTAGGGGCCGCACCCAAGGGCACCAGAGCGTGTGGTGGAGCCACAGGCGGCACCGGTGCCGCCACCGGAATGACCGGCGCGACTGGTACTGCCACTGGCAGCTGGGGCACCGGTGCCGGGACGCCCAAAGGGACCTGAGGTGGCGGGATAGGTGCAGCAGGAGGAAGAATGGGAGGCGGGATAGGTGCAGCAGGAGGTAGAATGGGAGTAGGACTCTGTGGCCGACCCCCCACCCTCTTATTTCTTGCCCACCTGGGCGGTGTCACAAAGACGCCCCTTGGCTTGGGCGGTACTATCGTCCGCTTGGGTCTTCTAGATGGCCCAGCCTGGGCATCTACCTTAGCCCCCAATTCCGCTACAGTCCTATCCAATTTATCAAACTTCCCCAGTCGCTTATCCATTGCAGACATTCTGCGCATCATTTTTTGGAACATTAAACCCACATTCGCATTCCCATGCCCCCTTCTTTGAGACATATTTATGAGCACACCGTGCTCCGTACCTGACCCAGTTGGCGGTGCACGACCTGGAATATCTGACTGTGCTGGTGAATGAAGACCACAATCTAGTCTTGCAGTCCTGAAAAACAAAGAACGTTACACTTCCAATAGTGGGTAAATGAACTAGGTAAGACCCTATACCAGTAAAACAAAATTGGCAAATTCCAAGGTGCTTTTCCTACCAACTTGCAAAGAAACAAAATTCCTTATAATACCAGGCAGTAATGAAAAATTCCTGGGTGCCTTGCAGGGCAGTCACTACACAGAGTATCTATCTATTTGATAGTAAATAATTAACTTGCCATAACTTGTTTAAACTGTCAGCATATAGAGTACTAATATAGCAGACCCATGACGCTTATTTCCATATCAGAAATTTAACATCGCAACAATAGCTACTCCCCAAGAACACCCCGTTATGACAGCATAAAGATGCACTGCTAAATAACACTCAAACCGATTAAGTCAAATAGCAACCACTGAAACTTGCATCAAATGCCTATCCCCCCTGTGTGAGCAATACCGTGGTACTGTTAAAACATATATACTTGCAGGATTATACACATATAATCAACATCTGTGACTCCACTTGCCCACCACAAAACGATATCGTTATGAGCAATGCAGCAGTACTGTAAAAGCATACAATTCGCAAGTTTCTACACATATAATCACAATGAGTGACACCAATTGCAACCCCAGACAAAATTGTGCTTTTCCAATACCACGATAATATCACCCACCAAAAATACTGCTCAGAGCTCGATTTTTCCTTAAACCACCCTTTGGTCTCCCATCCGCTCCCTGCCCTAGCTGGCCCTGCTTAGCTTCAATGTACCAAACAACCGGCCTGCATACCGCCGCAGCCCCAACCTCGAGCGGCCGATCCTGAGCAGCTGCAGAGCCCCCCGCCTGCCCCTCACAATACCCCGTGGCCCGCTGGCGCTCCGATTGGTGGCTCCACGATCCGCCGCTGCCCCGCCTAGACCGCACACCACCTCAGGTCCAACCGGCTTCCTGTAGGCGCAATCCGCTCTTTCAACGTCCTGCTCGGGCAAGGCTGCAAACCGCTACGGCCTCTCAAGGCTTCCGTTCCCTGCTTCTTTGTCCTCCGCAAAACCCGACCGCTGCTCCCACGAACTTGCGCCGCGTCGCCTCACGACGATCCGCTGGAAAATCAAAAGACGATAATCTGTAAAAGAAAACAGAAAATCACACAGCCCCGCCGCTTCTCCTCACGACGATCCGCTGGAAAAATCCACGACGAGAATCTGTAAAAGAAAAAACAGAAAATTACACAGCCCCAAGGTGGGGCGAGGAGCGAGCCTGGGAGCGCGGGCACAAAGAGGCCGCTTCCCGCGCTCCCCAGGCTTTTTATCCCTTTCGCCGCCGCGGCCCCGCCCCTTCACCCCGGAAGCGCACAACTACTTCCGGGGTGAGGGCGCGGGGCAAGCGACCCCGAAAGGGACGGGGTGTGGGAGGGGCAGGGCCCCGCCATGCTTGCGTGGGGGCCGATTGGCCCCCCCTTCTCTGGAGCGGCCTTGCCAAATTAGAAACTCTCTTAGCCAGAAGATTATAAAGAAAGTTTAGAGCGCTACACTCGCCTTCTTATCACTTGTCCACCTCTCGTCTGCTCTCCTCTCTCTCTCGCATTACATTTCTCTCTATAGCTCTCCCCATCTCTCTTTTCATCCTCATCTTGTCTATTACTTTCCTCTGCTCCCTTTCTCTAATTCCTATCCCTCTTTCTCTTCCTCTTTTCATCCTTTCTCTTTATCTTCCTACCAATCTCTCTTCTTCATCTTCCAGTTCTCTCTCATGTTCATCAATCCCTCTCTCCCTGTTATCTTTTTCTCTATATCTTATCCTCTCTGGCGCACACCCCTTTCTTTTTTTTCTTCTGTCTTCTTCCTCTGCCCTCTTAGTCCTTCACCTCTGTCTTTGCCTCTCTGTAACGCTCTCGTTTATCCCCCTCTTTCTTGTTTAATTAGATTGAAGTCTACCAAGCGCTCTCTACTTTGCTAAAGACATTTTGGGGAGGTTACAAAAGCTTCCATAGTGCATACGAACGCATTCCGCACATTGCACGCCATGACTTTGTAGTTTGGAATACGCATTTAGTAATTACTTTTTGGCTCCAGCAAAGCTCAAGTGTAAGGCTCTATCTTCTGAGTTAGTTTACTGTTTACTCTCTTTTTTCCCAGACATCAAAGTGAGACCATTATGTGACAAACAGGCTGGGTACTGCAGGTGTGCTGGAGTTAATCTGTGTGAAGTAATTTTTTTGTAGCACACAACAAAATGTACATATCTGTAAATAAGAATATATCAGATATAGGAAAGCCCAATGAAACACTTTTTTGGGTAACTCTAAAGTGTGGTAGAAACAAATATTTTAATGCGATCAGAAGAAATCATTACAATGATAATGTTTAAAGAAAATTATCAGTTATACACTGTACACTTTTATCAGTAAAACTGTATGCCTGTGCAAATGTTGTGCATGTTAGGCGTGGGTTGTTCCAGCCCGTCCTTTCAAAGAGACAATACATACCGGGCGACATGCTGCACTAGCCTTTGGCTGTGCAGCATGTCAGAAAATGGTTAATTGGGTCCTTCCGTCCTGAATTCCTCCAGAAGCGGTCGCTCCCCACGCAGCTCCCCACCCCGTCTGCAGTGGTATCGTAGCGCCTCAATTGAACCTGCCTCTCCTCGCATTGCTATTTCCTTTTTTTTCATTGCTGCCAATTTAATATTTAAATAATTTAGCCTCGCAGCGCGCAGTCAGTGGAATCGCATTGTGCCTTAATTGAAATCAGCTCACTGTATTATCAAGCGCGCAGTCAGTGGAATCGCATTGTGCCTTAATAGAAATCAGCTCACTGTATTATCAAGCGCGCAGTCAGTGGAATCGCATTGTGCCTTTAATTGAATCCATTTCACTGTACTATCATTGCATAGCGTTGTTTTCGAGGTATTGCCCCAATCCAGTTTCGTTTCTGGCCTGCTGCCATCTTGTAGTTTGTTGGTGTGCCTCCCTGCCCGGACCTCCACCCCGCCCTCCGCCTCCCAGCTGACCCTCTCTCCCACTGATACAACTGGCCCTACCCTCCGGCATCTTCTCTGTGACCGTCCTGAATTCCTCCAGAAGCGGTCACTCCCCAAGCAGCTCCCCACCCCGTCTGCAGTGGTATCGTAGCGCCTCAATTGAACCTGCCTCTCCTCGCATTGCTATTTCTTTTTTTTTTTCATTGCTGCCAATTTAATATTTAAATAATTTAGCCTCGCAGCGCGCAGTCAGTGGAATCACATTGTGCCTTAATTGAAATCAGCTCACTGTATTATCAAGCGCGCAGTCAGTGGAATCGCATTGTGCCTTAATTGAAATCAGCTCACTGTATTATCAAGCGCGCAGTCAGTGGAATCGCATTGTGCCTTAATTGAAATCAGCTCACTGTATTATCAAGCGCGCAGTCAGTGGAATCGCATTGTGCCTTTAATTGAATCCATTTCACTGTATTATCATTGCATAGCGTTGTTTTCGAGGTATTGCCCCAATCCAGTTTCGTTTCTGGCCTGCTGCCATCTTGTAGTTTGTTGGTGTGCCTCCCTGCCCGGACCTCCACCCCGCCCTCCGCCTCCCAGCTGACCCTCCCTCGCCCCTCCCCCTCCACCATCCATTAATGACGGATGCATTTGCGCTCAGCGTTCTCGCGCAGCAGACGCGCCCCATGCGCGCCGAAGGTGCGCCAAAGGTAAGCCCGTCTACGCCCGTCCGCGCCTGGACCGCGCCCAGCGCCAGACCCCCTTTCCCCTGCAAACCACACTCCTCCCGCTTAACGTATGCCGCCGACACCCTCCTAGCCCTTAACCCCAGACGCACACCACAGTGCTACGAGGCTGCCCCAGGACGTACCCACGGCCCCTTCGCCTGCCACTCATGCAAGTTCGCCTGCATCAAGACCCACACCAAATCCACTAACTCCAAACAGTACTCTGACCCTATCCACCTAAAGTGCATCCTGCTGAACACCCGCTCGGTCCACAGACACGCCACTGAACTCTGGGACCTACTCGACACTGCTTCTCCGGACATCGCCTTCCTTACAGAAACCTGGATGAACGCCTCTTCTGCACCCGACATCGCCATAGCCATCCCGGACAACTACAAGATCATCCGAAAAGACCGCTCCAACCAAACAGGAGGAGGCATCGCCATCGTCCATAAGAACACCATCAGAATCACGACCAGCTTCGACGATAACCTTATAACCGCCGAACACCTCCACTTTCAGATCCACACCGACCCCAGGTCCACACTTAGAGGAACCCTCATCTACAGACCACCAGGAACCCGTAAATAATTCAGCGAAGACATCACTGAATTCATCAGCCCACATGCCCTCGCCTCCGAGAACTACATTCTACTGGGAGACCTCAACTTCCACCTGGAAAAGAATAACGACAGCAACACGACCGCCCTCCTGGACAACCTGGCCAATCTCGGACTCAAACAACTTGTTGACACCCCCACCCACTTAGCCGGACACACGCTCGACCCTATCTTCACCTCCAGCAAACTCATCTCCTTCGATCACACCACAGCTCTCCATTGGACAGACCACAGCTGCGTTCACTTCAGCTACAAAAAGACCACGACCCACGTCCCACTACAACCCATCCCACGAAGAAACTGGAACAAAATCACCCCCGACCAACTCTTCACATCGCTTAACCAAAACCCTCCTACCATATCATCTGACCCAAACCAAGCCGCCACCAAACTCACACAATGGATCACCCACTGCGCTGACGAATTAGCACCCCTGAAAAACCACCAGATCAAACAAGGTAGCAAAAAGGCCCCCTGGTTCAACGAGGACCTTAAGAAATCCAAGAAACTATGCCGTACTCTCGAGAAAACATGGAGAAAAAACCCAACCACTGACAACCTGTCCACCTTCAAGACAGCCACCCGCAAACACCACCAACTGATCAGATCCACCAAGAAATCAGCATTCAAGGATCGACTCGACAACAACGCCCAAAACAGCAAAGAACTATTCAACATCGTTAAAGAATTTACCAACCCCTCCGCAGCCTCAAACGACATTACTCCCTTCCAAGACCTCTGCGATTCGTTATCCTCTTTCTTCCACAACAAAATCGCCGACATACATAACAGCTTTGAGAACATTTCCAATGAACAATCCACTCCACCCACCTCCGAACCCAAACCACACTCTAACATCCTTAACGCCTGGAACACAATCACCACTGAAGACACAATCCACCTAATGAACTCCATCCATTCAGGTTCGCCAACGGACCCCTGTCCCCACCATATTTTCAACAAAGCAGACTCCATCATCGCACCCCACCTCCGTGATGTCATCAACTGCTCCTTCAACTCCGCTACATTTCCGGAAAGCTGGAAACACGCCGAACTCAGCGCCCTCCTGAAGAAACCCACAGCAGACCCCACGGAACTTAAGAACTACCGCCCCATTTCACTCCTCCCATTCCCTGCCAAAGTCATTGAGAAAGCCGTCAACAGTCAACTCGCCGCCTTCCTCGAATCCAACAACTCCCTCGACTCCTCACAGTCCGGCTTTCGAGCCAAACACAGCACCGAAACCGCCCTTATTGCAGCGACAGACGACATCCGAACACTACTGGACAACGGAGAAACAGCTGCCCTCATCCTACTCGACCTCTCCACCGCCTTCGACACAGTTTGTCATAGCACCCTCATACAACGCCTCAGCGACATCGGAATACAAGGAAAAGCTTTGGACTGGATCATCTCGTTCCTCGCCGGAAGAACCCAGAGAGTCCGCCTCCCCCCTTTCAAATCAAAGGCCACCGAAGTCATCTGCGGAGTACCTCAAGGATCATCACTCAGTCCCACCCTCTTCAACGTTTACATGAGCCCCCTCGCATCCATCGCGCGACAACACAACCTTAACATCATCTCTTACGCTGACGACACCCAGATGATCCTTTCCCTTACCAAAGACCCTAAAACCGCCAAAACCAATCTTCATCAAGGCATGACACAGCCGCCTAAAACTTAACTCAGACAAAACGGAAGTCCTCATCCTAGGATCATCCCCCTCTGCCTGGGACGACTCATGGTGGCCATCGGCCCTGGGCACGGCACCCATACCCACCGACCACGCACGTAACCTAGGCTTCATCCTAGACTCCTCCCTCTCGATGACCAGACAAGTCAACGCCCTCTCATCCTCTTGCTTCAACGTACTCCGTATGCTCAAAAAAATCTTTCACTGGATCCCCACCGAAACAAGAAAGACTGTCACCCACGCACTGGTCACAAGTCGACTGGACTATGGAAACACCCTCTACGCCGGAACCACAGCCAAATTACAGAAAAAACTTCAACGCATCCAAAACGCATCAGCCAGACTCATCATGGACATCCCGCGTCAAGCTCACATTACCAGCCACCTGAAAGACCTCCACTGGCTTCCCGTCAACAAGAGAATTACGTTTCGTCTCCTCACCCACGCACACAAGGCCCTCTACAAACTAGGACCCGATTGCCTCAACACACGACTGTCCTTCTACACTCCTACCCGCCAACTAAGATCCTCCTATCAAGCCCTCACCGCAGTTCCGCGCATCCATAGATCCACCATGGGAGGTAGATCCTTCTCCTACCTGGCGGCCAAAACATGGAACTCCCTCCCCACCCACCTTCGCCTTACCCCAAACCACATCTCCTTCAGGAAAGAACTTAAAACCTGGCTATTCGATAAATAATGCACCCCCTCCCCCAAGCGCCTTGAGACCCTCTGGGTGAGTAGTGCGCTATACAAATCCCTGAACTTGAACTTGAACCCCCTTATGACCCATCAGGAGCCATGATAATGGAGAAGGACTGCCTTCCGTCCTATCTGAGCTTCTGATTGGCCATAAGGGTGTGAGCCTCGCTCTGGTGCACTTTTTACTGAATCTGGGCACTTGGTAACCGTGATTCATAAAGTGCATGTCAAGGACTGCCTTGTTTAAGTTTCACTTATGTCTATGTCTGAAAGCATGTGCATATTATTTCTGTGTGTCTGCCAGCCTCCACCGGTGTATGTGTATTTGAATGTGTGTATGTGTGAGATTGTACACAATTGTATCAGCATACCTTTAAAACATGGCTTTAATGGCAATGCTAACTGCGTCACTTCCCCTCACCCTTTCACCCTGGCAGTGTATTCTAGGTCCAAATAATAACTTCGCAGGAAGCTACAAAAAACATTTAAAACAGCTCCACTTTAACAAGCAGCATTTGGAACAATTAAATCTGGTTGTAGTTCCGAGCACAATCGGGTGCCTCATTGAAATGTAATCCTAGGTGACGTAGCAATCAGGCTCAACATAAAAACTCCATTTGCAGCCTCAGCTTTAGTTTAAGTTGTCTGATTGGAATGGACTTTGAGTTTACCAATCGTTGACTTAGGTGCTGCACATGGTTATAAAAAAAGAACGTTATTACAGAATTGTTGGTGCATATAGGTTAGGATGATGAGAAGCCAGTTAAGCGTGGACCAGAAATTGCCCCAGACAGAAGGTTCTGACAAAAACAGCAGATCCACGATGCGAAAATAGATACTGCGAAGGAGTGTAGTTACTTATTCTGTGTAATAAATGTACACTAAAATGTGTTTGTGTGTGTGGGGGAGCATCAGGAGGGAATTGCGTTCATGGAGCACAAAATATGTGTTAAAATAGCTGGAAAGCAGTTGGAGAGGCTAGTCTTGCAATCAGCTTCTTCCTTTCCTTTGTTTCTCCCTCTCCTCTTACTCCTTTTCTCCAGTTCATGTTGCTTTGCCCATTCTCTTCTCTTTCATGTTCCTTGTTGTGCCATTGTCCTCCCTTTCCTCTTTCTTTTTCTTGTCATTTTCTTTCTCATCTTCACTTTCTTGCTTCCAATCTCCTCTTTACTTTTTCTTTCTTCTTTCAATCATTTCTTGTCCTCTTACCGCTCATATTCACATAACTCATCTCTAATTCCCTCTTTTATTTTTTCTCTCCTCTCCTCATCTTTCCTCTTTCTTTCTCTCCCCTTTATGTTTTCACACCCTCTCCTTGTTTTTGCGTGTTCTCTTTCCCATCTGCTTTCCTCATTCCTTTCTTCCCTTCTATATTCCCCTTATATTATTTTATTCTCACAATGTTTATTCTCATCTCCTTCTTGCTGTCTTCCCCATTTCCATTACCACTCTTCACAATTTGAAAATCTCACTATTAACTCTCTCTTTTTCTCTCCTCTCCTTTTGTTTGCTCTCCTCTTACTTTGCTTTCTTTACATGATCCTCATCTTTTCATTCCATCCACTTTTCTCCTACCTCTTTCATTCTGCTGTCCACCTTTCTCTACGTTTTTCTCCTCTCCCCTTTTCATGTCTTCTATTTTTCCTCTCCTAATTTGCTCTCCCTCATTTTCTTTTTTTAGTTTTCACAATTTCACTCATCTTTCCTCTTCTCCCTAAATTTACTCCTAATGCACTTCCCATCTCTTTAACACAGAGCCTCAAAGCACATCTAGTTCCACACACCTAAATTCCTCACATACCTGAAAATAAATGGTCATCCAGTCTAATATTCTTGAGAATGGGGATACATTACAGCATCACAGACCGCTCTCACCCATCATCTGAAACCCTCTCTATTACACCACCCTCATGTCACTCTGCCTATTACTTCACTTCCTCAAGCTGGATCCTCTCATCCCCTCTCACATTTACCTACAAGGTGCCCCTTCCTCTCACATCTTCACTCTTTTCAACTTTCCCTCCAGTTGTAAACCTCTTGTCCCCCTGTCTCCCTCCCCCATATTCCCCAATTCCCCCACCACCAACTACTATACATGGCTCCTGGCCATCTTCCACATCGGAACTTCCCACACAACATTACACCCAACATTATACCATTTCCTATAATCTCACCTCACACAACCATACGATACTTCTGCATTTGGCTAATATACTCTCTACTGTAGAATCCTCTCTTTCTCGTGCTCTCTCTCCTGCCTCTCCCTCTCCTGCTCACTGTCCACACCTGTCCTAGATCATCACTTACTCAACAACACCCCACCACTAACACTTAGTTTCAAATAAAACCCCCCGCTACTTCATCCCTCGTCCCTACTTTGCCTTCTATTCTTACTGTACCACAATATTCAATGGCCTACAACCCAGGTCACATCATATCATACAAACCCCACATCTACAACACCACCTGTCTTCACACTTAGGCACATGACTCAACACTGCAGAGACATGGTCAATAGCATCACTTAATACATCTCACCATACACCACCAGGGTACTCGTGCCTTAACTCACTTCAGCATACCACTAGCTCACACAACACAGACCATCTTGTCACTTGTGACTAACACATTTCAGTACACCAATCTATCACACCCCTTTTAGTGGCCTTTTTTCTGATTAAAGACCAATACATAAAAGTCCTATGTAAAAGCATATTTACAGAGAGCGAACTTTGCCGAAGGACATAAGTGCGCTTCACCAAAGACACAAGCCATGCTCCATTTTTTGGCACAAGGAGATTTTCTGCGATTCAAAACTGCTTCCTAGTGTTGCATGAATAGCAGCTATATCCACTAGGGAACATAGCCTTCAACATTCACCTTCCCATCAGACCTCAATACGATTAGTCAACTTAAAGGGAAGTCTGTTGTAATGTCCACCCTATATATTGCCTAGCAATTTAGCTTATTCTCTTTGCTGTCTTGCTTAGTCAAAATCAAAAACATTGTTTACGTCTCACCACTTTCTAAATCTACCAGCCGCCTCTGCCTCATTCAGTCCATAGCGGGCCCCCTCCAAGTACCTTGCAGGGGGGCCCCCTCAGGTTTCGTTACGCCACTGCATCACTGCTTGAAAAGAGCCAGGTTTTCAAGTGCTTATGAAAAGCAGCGTGAGAGGGCAAACTTGCAATGTGAGTGGGAAGGGAGTTTCGCAGCCTAACAGCAGCCACGCAGAAGGAACATCCTCCCCACCTGGCTTTCCGAAATCTTGGAACCTCTACCTTCTTAAGAAAGGCAGACCTCATATTCGGCGTGTACCATTGGAAGGACGTTCTCAAATGAATTGGCCCCTGGCAGTGGAGAGCGGTGTGAACTAGATAAAGAGCTTTAAACTTCACACAATTCACGACCGGCAGCCAGTAGAAAGCGTTGATACCCTCTCTGATTGACACACGCTTAGGGCATCCAGGACCAGAAAGACAGATGCATTCTGGATCATTTGGAGTCTATTTAGGGAGCCTCTATTAATACTAAAGTCCAGGGCATTCCAATAGTAAATACGCGCTGTAATGAGCGCAATGACCATGGCAATTCTAAGCTCGGTATAGATGAAAGGGAAAATCTTTAGTATCAAAGGAAATGGTGGTTTCAAAGACCGCCCCTAAATTTTTGCCTCATAGAGACGGAGCGGTGTACATTGCTCTGGCCACCACAGCTTTGACTATATTGATCATTACTCACCAAAAACCAAGATCTCAGTCTTGTGGGTATTCGATTTAAACCAATTCATCTTCATCCAGTTGCTAATGTCCACCATACACTGTTTAAACATCTCTGTCACCACATTAACATCATGGAAAACAGGCACAATAATTTGCATATCATCTACATACACTAACACTTGGAAGCTATAGGATCGAATCAATTTGGCCAGAGGGGTAACATAAAGATTAAGCAGTGTTGGGCTAAGTAAGGATCACTGTGGCAACCCGCACAGTAGACGGGAGGAGCCGGGGCTAAAATGACCACAGCTCACAATGTGAGATCTATTAGAGAGAAAGGACTCCATCAGGGCCAAGAAGGTGTCCCTCAACCCAGCCCGACGCAGTCTATGTACTAGGCAGATGGGGGACACTGTATCGAACACCGGTGAAAGGTCCAACAGTAACAAAGTAGTGGATCCTCCCTGGTCCACCTGATGACGAACAATGTCAGTGGCAGCCAGCAGAGCAGATTCAGTACTATGGCTCCTTCGAAAGCCATTCTGGTAAGGATCCAGTCGATCCTGAGAATCTAAGAAAGCTACCAACACTAGAAAACAGTAGCAATCAATAGTATTTTTGGTGTTTTCAATATTAAGCTGATTAGAAAAATATTATTCATTTTATTTCACTTACCTCACTCATCAAAAGGTTCTGTTATTTCCCAGCTACCTCCTATATCCAAACCGCTCTACAATGTGGTACAAGAAAATGAAATGTGCCCCATTCCCATCCTTTTTGTCACATTGTATACATTTCTCGTCCGCTCAAGAGCCACATCTAAAGAAAAAAATTAAATAGAATAGTCAAACCTACACAACACTTGATGTTGTGTTTTAATTGCAAATTAATCTTATCATTGTTAATTGATTGATTCAGTCTCAATAATCTGTTCTTCTTAATAGAGACCTTTAATGTTATAGACCATCTCATATAGAAGACGTGTTAACTGAACGGGCAGCTTTAGAGCGTATAATCAGTGTGCACAAAGACACTGATTGCACTATTTATTGTAACTGACTCGTTCTCTCTAACCATGAAACAAGAACCCTCTTTGCACTTAAAGGTTGTTGTCAGTTATCATGGCATAGCAAATATGTTTCAAAACTTTGACTGCAAATTGGAGAAATCCTGACCTCGGTGCAGGTTGCAGAATCACGGAAGCAGTGCTGACGGCATCGGAGATCGTTTGTCTTGCTTCTTTCAAGTTTCTTCCAGCTACCAACAGCAGGAACAACCTCCAGAAACCTAAAACTGGAATAGGCACATCCTGGCAAATCGGAACTCTCAGCAATAGAGTTCAGAGGTGCTGAGGGTGAAGACTTTGTGTCCCTGAGACTTCAGAACAGGAGCCAACACACAAGACCTCTGATATTCTTCTTCAAGTTGGTTTCTCAGCAAAGTTCCAGTCTTTGTCCTTTCTTTGACAGAAGCAGCAATGGTACGTCAACTCACAAAACACACAGCAAAGGGGCAGCACTCCTCCTCACAGCTCTCCAGCTCTTCTCTGGATTCCAGAAGTGATCTAAAGTTTTGGGGTTTAAGGTCCACTACTTATACCCCAATTTTGTCTTTGTTCTTGTTTGTGCAAGGGTCTCTGAGCACAGTCCAAACCAGTTCTGTCCTCACTGGTGCAGTATGACCACAGGGGGTGGAGACAACATTGTGCAAGAGAGACAAGCCATATTCAGGTGCAAGAAAAACTCCTCCCACTACCCTAATTGCACCCAAGTTTTATTCAGCTCAGGTCTCAGGCATCCAGGAAGGGCCAGGCACACCTCAACCCCCCCCCCCCCCAGTGACGGTCTACAGTGAATGCACATGCCCAGCCTCTGTCACTCCAAAACCAGACAGCCAATCCACAAACAGGCAGAGGCCCACAGAATGGTTAAACAAGAAAATGCCTATTTTCTAAAAGTGGCATTTTTAAACACACAATTTAAAAACCATCTTCACTAAAAGATGTGTTATTAAATTCTGAGTACAGAGAGTTCAAACTGTATTCCTCTATCTTGCACCAATGGGAAGTTATACTTGTAAGATGTTACAAAGTATCTCATATGCTATCCTATGGAACAGATGGCCTTACATTAGTGAAAAACGAAATTGCCAGTTTTCACTATCAAAACATGTCACACACACCAGTACAGGTCCCACCTTTCACATACACTGCACCCTGCCCATGGGGGTACCATGGGCCTACCTGAGGGTTGTCTTATGTGTAAGTAAAGGGAAGGTTAGAGCCTGGCAACTTGCCAGGTCAACATGGCAGTTCAAACTGTGCGGACAAACATTACAGGGCTACTCATGTGGGTGGCACTAACACTGCTGCAAGGTGACTAGTTGCATTTGATTTGAAGGCCCTGGCACACTTAGGGCATTTTACTAGGGACTTACCAGTAAATTAAATATGTTATGTTATGTTGGCTTGTATAGCGCGTGGCTACCCCAGCAACGGGGCGTCCCAGCGCTTGCAGACATGCGTAAATGCAAGGCAACCTAGCCCATAGAAGTGACGTGAAGCGACTTTTTTAGATGCCCTATATGGCAGGGAACAACCAGGTTTTGATTTGTTTCCTAAAAGACAGGTAGTTCTTGGTGGCACGCACTTCAACGGGGATCGAATTCCATAGTTTCGGGGCTAAGTATCTGAAGGAGCGACCGCCAGCTGTGCTCTTCCGGATTTTAATGGTGGAGGCAAGATGAAGGTCTGCCGAGCGGAGGGCGCATGTAGGAGTATAAAAGGAACACAGATCTCGTAAGATTTGAGGACCAGAGCAGTGAACAATTTTGTGCATTAGACAGAGGGTTTTGAAGTGGATGCGTTGTTTCACCGGAAGCCAATGTAAGCGCCGCAGAATTTGGGACGTATGACAGTGTTTTGGAAGAGCAAACAAAGTGCGAGCGGCAGCATTTTGGGCTCTTTGGAGTCTGTTAATGGCTGTCAAGTTGGAGCCAAGCATTAAGCCATTACAGTAGTCTATGTGCGATAAGACAAGCGCTTGGATAATTGTCTGATGTACAGATGGTTAAAAAAAAAAACGGTTTAAGAGACCGTAGACGGCCATAACACTTGCCAGCCACTCTTTTTGCATGGGACTCTAGTGCAAGTAAGTTGTCCACAATCACGCCCAAGTTTTTTACTTCCTTCTTAGGGACGGGAGGCGGGCCTAATGTGGGGGGCCACCAGTGGTCACCCCACTTGTGAGTGTCTTTACCAATTAGAAGTACCTCAGTTTTTGATGAATTTAACTGCAGGCAATTCATGGTCATCCAGCTTGAGATGGCCAGAATGTCTTCTTGAAATTTGGCTCGGTCCACATCGATGTTATTAGAGAAGGAAAAAATAAGTTGCGTGTCGTCCGCGTATGAAATTATTTTAATCCTACGTTCTCTAGCCAACACGGCGAGAGGGCAGACATACACGTTAAACAACGTGGGGCTGAGTGCATGGGCGTCCACAGGGGGGGCAAGGAGGGGCGCTTGCCACCCCCTGGAGCGACCCTCCTTGCCTCCCCTGCGGATGCCCATGAAAACCGTGACTTCAAGACGGGGTTCTCACTCTCTTTCCTCTCCTTTCTTTTATTTGCTTCCCTGTGAAATGGATCCAAAAAAGAAAGATGCTTTTGCTGGAAATGTCATATTTTTCTGAAATTTTAATTCCAAAGTGCAGCATTGGAAATAAAAGGCTAAACATATGAAAAATAGATAAATAACTAAATAAAGTAAAACAGAGTGGTAGCAAACTGGCCAAACTGATTTTATTCACACTGAAACACATTAGCGCCACTTTTACAGAGTTTGCCAGTGAAGCTCTATTTTTGTTTTCTTGTCTTTGTTTTCCCTGGACTTGGAACTAGTGCACCAATCCTGGAGGTACTGCAATGTGTGGATTGGAAAACAAAATGTGTGCTGCGGCTCTGCGTCCAGGGATGTGATCTTTTTACCATACTGCTAACGTTTTGTAAGGATATAAGCAATGGCCATTAAAATGGGTCCATTCAGGGCCCTGTAGTCGTGTCCTTAACTTTTCAGGCAAAAGCACTCACTGATTTCTGAATAGTGAGTGCAAAAGCATTAAGGTAACCATGTTGTTCCTGCTTACATTTCCCATGGTTTGCTAAATTTTGCATTCCCTATAAGTGTTTGCTTTTTCCAGGATGTTGTTATTTTTTTTTTGTAGGCCGCATATTGCTCTTGTCTAGTGCGTAATTTAAATTGAGCTGCATCCAGGTGTTTATAGCGGGCAATAATTGGTTGTAGTTGAAGACAGTGGGAGTTTTTCTCAGTGGGGCAGTATGGTGTTCAGTGGGGGAGAGGATGTGACACTATGGTCAGAGCTGCTGAATTTGGAACTGGGAACCAGGTTCAGCCTTAATAATCAGTCCACCAGACCACTCTCCTGCGAGAGCACAATCACATGCTAGACCTTAGAAGGCTTCGCAACACCTTAGAAGTCCCGGTGTCTTCGCACCAGCAGGTGGACCCTAGCATGACAAGTGTAGGTTAACCTTCACCACTATCCATACTAAAGTTCACCTCCAGTCTTGCAGGAAGGCATATGAAACAGCACACCCTAGAACAACAGTCACTGAGGTCACAGGACCGTTGAGAAGGGCCAGCTCTAGGGTGGTGCAACCAGTTTGACCGCACCGGGTGCTGACTTTAGGTGGAGGCATCATGTTTGCAAGTATATTGTGGTTTTAAAAACGCTTGCTGCCTCCTTCCTGGCCTCCAGCAATTTTCGGCAACAATAAAAATGTCATGATGACTCTGGTGATTAATGTTCTTCCTAGGGAGAGATCAGAATTTTGTGTAGTGGAAGTTTTGACTCATGGAAAGGTAGCTCAGAGGGTTAATGTACAGGCTGCAAAGAACATGCACCATGCAGATCACAAAGTGCACATAATGTAAATAGGTCAGTGGGCTACTGCTGTGGTCAGAGAGATCCTTTTGTTACTTGCAGTTTATAAGTTAAAATCCTACCTTAGAACAGTGAGCTATTAACTGTCATCTAAGAGCTGCATACAAACTGCAAGGTATAAATTAGAGCGTTATGTCGTCCCCCCCCCCCCGTCCCCCCAGTCTTTGATTATCCTAATGTCCCAAAAAGTGTTCTTTTGGACAGAAATCAATTCTGAATATTAAGGAGAACTCCCAACCATGGTATTACGTTTTAAATTCCGGGTATTGTGTTTCTCCAGACCATTCACTATAAAACTATACGGGCTACTAGTATGGTTGTCATGTGACTCCTACACCTTGTAGTCCTTAGTCTTATGTTACATTTTCTATACAGTGATTTACACACATATTGATTGTCTCTGTGTAATTTGTGTGATGTAAAGTGCTCTGACACCCTACAATGGTATGAGTGGCGCTGTAAATCAAATTAAAGGCAACTGAGAGAGAGTATTTATGGAAACATGGGCGGGCACAGTTAATGGGCGGGCACAATTAAAGGGTGGTAGTGAGTGAATCCATGGCAGAGGTGGTCATTGGGGGGCACTAACAAACATTAATGCACAGGACACTACCAGTGCTATGGCTGGCCATGCCCTTGACGCCAGTCTGCCTCACCCATAGGTACCTCCATTGGCCTTGTTTCAGCAGTGGTAGCTGCAACTCACCAGTGATTGGCAATGCACGATTTGCACGACACCAAACTAAGGGGCCGATTAGGATGGCGGACGGACTTGCGTCCGTCCGCCATCCCAGAGGTGGAGGGACCGTCCGCATGGGCTGCGGCTGTCCCTCCGTGCAAATTAGGATGTGACCGCCACCCTGGCGGTCACATCCTGGATATTTAACATTGCGGCGGGTGCTGCTTCAAGCAGCACCCGCTGCAATGTTAAAAGTGCATGTTTAACATTTACATGCACAAAGCGGCAGGCACCGCGCGGTGCCTGCCGCTTTGTGCATGTAAATACTGGGGGGTACCATAGGTACCCCCCATGTGCACCCCCCACCCGCCTACACCCTGGGGGCCCGCAACGGGCCCCCAAAATCAAAAGTACAAATGCTTTTCCACGGCGCAAAAACCACAGCGGAAAAGCATGTTTACAAATGCATCCCAATTTGGCGGGCGGTGTCTGATAGACACTGCCAGCCAAATGAGAGCTTTTCCGCCGCGGTTGTAATCCGACCGCGGCGGAAAAGCAGCGGACAGAAACCAAGACCCACCAGCCATCGTAATGCGGCGGTGGGTCTTTGGTGACTCCGCAGAGGATTTTCCGCCTCCTCCGGGCCGGAGGTGGCTTCCGCCGGCCCGGAGGAGGCGGAAAATCCTCCATCCTAATCGGCCCCTAAGTTCGCAAACTTACAGTCACCCTGCTTCATTCACAAGCACTTTTAACATGTGCTGCCTGCTGTGGGGCCACTGAAATTAATTATGCAGCAAAGGATGACAACATTATGCCGTAGTGTTGACTAAATTATGCATAACAAAAAGGCTGCAGCGTAATTTAGTATATTTTCAGATATTTTATTATTTTGATGTGTGTACACATGCTAACAGTCTCTGGAAAGATGTTGCCTTATTAGTACCAGTGTAACATACAAACGCAGCAGTGAGAAAGGTGACCAGTCAACCTTTACAATAGGCCATCCACTCCGCAGCAACACAAGTCACATTTTATATTAACTTTTGATATGTTTGAGCTACAAACAATTTATTAGTTTTAATGGTCAGATCATGCAGCAGATCTTGCATTATGAGGCAAATATGGCAGAGCCATAATTTTAGAGAAAACATTTGCAAACTAGGATATTTTGCCATTTATGTTTGAACTGCTGTTGTGGAAAAAGGGAGGAGTGCTGATGACAGAAACTCCATGGCTCGGAGACAAATGGTTTGTCTTTCCACATTTTATCGTATTTGGTACATTCTGTGATTAGAAGCATATCCCACTTTGTAATTATATTTTAATGTCAATAACTCATTATAACCTTAAATAATTATGTGTATCCATTGGTTGATTAAACTGGGCAGTGAAATGCCAAATAAATACTAAAAATTGGGATGTCTACGCATTCTGGCCACACCTCTGGCTCCACCCACAGATCCAATCCTTGGGTTATTCCCGCCCTTTGATTCTCTGCCCACTGTTCCCCTACTTTTTTCCCCCACTTCAACCACTGTGTAAGACTCAGAATCCCTGGACCTGTGATGTGCCTCCGCTGCGGGCGCCGCATTTGCCACACATTTACGGTGCCGGGTTTCCGCATAAGGGAGCTGGCCATTATTGTATCCCTAAACGTGGGCACGTTGTCAGTTTGACATTGACCACACGTAGAGGGACTCTAAGTTTCTTTTAAAAAATATAGCTAACATTTGGACCTATACATTTTATTTTGTATAAATTAATTGAATGTGTGTAAAATTTAGCAATGCCCGGGGAATTCTAGTAAAGGGAGCACCCATTGGCGAATCACTAGCGTGTGTGATTGATGCATTATTTATTACAAACTTTGACGTTGTGCTTTAACTTTGGATAAAAGTTATCATGAATTCTAGCACCAAGAAGCCAATATTGGTAAATATGTGTGCTACAAATAATCCCTAACATACACTGTGCATACAGTATATTTAATCTGGTGCTTTAATCATAGGCTGTTTTAAAGTATTCTGATAAAAATCGAATCATACTGAAGACAGCCTTGATTGGTGTTGGATCGAGGACCCGGAAGTCTGCACACCTATCAGACAGAGATAAAGCAGCTTGTCAGAAAGTATAGCGTTTTCCCTACAGGTGGTGTTTGTTGGCCTGTGGCAGGGTCAGTCACATGTCCTGGATTCCTGGCATTTAATTGAGTCTATCCCAGTTCTGCGCCCCAGTGTTTCTTGTGCCCCACCTGGCACACATCATGTCGGAGGATGGTGATGACGTTAACATTTTGCCCCCCCCATGAAAAATGTCTAAGGATCGCCCATGGCACAGCATAGCGGGAGTCTGCTGGATGAGTTTGGCGGAGCATGGACCTGGAAGGAACGGTCAGATAGGAAGGACTTGAACCAATCCAAGGCTCCATCCCTGACTCCGATCTCCCAGAGTCTTCTTAATAGAATCTCAAGGGAGACCGTGTTGAACGCCGCACTCAAATCCAGCAGAACAAGAGCCGACGTGCCGCCCAGATCTTGTGTCGCCCTCAGTTGTTCCATGACGGCCACTAGGGCGGACTCCGTGCTGTGGTTAGACCAGAACCCATTTTGCGATTCGTCCAGAATCCTGTTACTCTCCAAGTAGTTGGTCAAAGTGGCATTCACGTGTGCTTCTGCCACCTTGGCCAGGTAGGGTAGCAGAGAAATAGGTCTAAAACTTTCAGGCCTGGTAGTGTCCAAGGTGGGCTTCTTCAATAGCGGGACAACCGTGGCGTGTTTCCAAGATATAGGAATGATGGCAGACTGAAAGGATCTATTAATCAGTTCCCGACCTTCCACCAGAATAGGGTCCTGGAATGATTTGAACATTTCTGGTTTGACAGGGTCTTCCGGGGAACCAGACTTAACTTTTGCAGCCAGAAGTTCCATGTTGGCCAGCAAGATAGGAGGGAGGGCCTGAAGTAATAGGGGGGTTCCAATGAGTCTAGGGCAACTAGGGCATGGTGGGCCGTAGGGACAGACCCACCAGATTTAAAAGAGTTATAGATCCCTTGGACTTCGTCGACAAAAAAACAGGCTATCTCTTCGCATTGTAGGTCAGATGTTATCGTACAGCTAAGTCCCTCCGGTGACTTAGTCATGTCCTTTACTAATGAAAAGATAGCTTTGGAACGGTTTAAGCTAGAGCTAGTCAGTTCAGTATAGTAGTTGGTCTTAACTTTCTTTATGAGTCTATGATAGGCTTTGGTAGCGGATCTGAAGTTGGTTTTGGCCTGAGGATCATAAGAACGCCTCCAGATACGCTCCAGTAGCTTACATTGCTTTTTCTGGCCTGCCAGAGCCTCAGAGTACCAAAGGTGGGACTGATCGCGCTTGGGCCTGGACATTTTCTTGGGAATGCAATAGTCTAGAGATTTGTTGACCCACTCTCTATATGCTATGTCCGCTTCCTCCAGATTCTCTGGCCAGTCTGGACGGGAGTTTTTTAGTCTGGTCACAAATATGTCTCCATCCAATTTATGCCATGGGCGTCTCCAGAGAGGGGGGGGAAGCTGTTTTCTGGAGCTAGCTTGGATTTTAATAGAAAATTGTACCAGAAAATGATCCGACCAGCTGAGGGGGCTAGGGATAGAGGCCGTGGCTCCAGAAATGTTCGAGAATACTGGATCAAGTAGGTGACCTGCCAAGTGAGAGGGCCCTTTAATTAATTGAGTGAGTTGACAGGCCTCAAGATCACCCAGAAGCTCTCGGACAGCGGGGGATTCACAGCACTCGAGATGGAGGTTGAGATCCCCGAGTATGTTGAAATTTGCAGACTGTAACGCTAGCGTAGAAATAGTTGAAACCAGAGATTCCTGGAAGGCGCTTGCAGGGCCAGGGGGGCGATAAATCAGGAGCCCTGTGAGAGTAAAGATATCTGAGATTTTTATCTTAAAGAGAGCGCATTCACAATTGACAATGTTTATAGGGGAAAGCCGGAATAGGTGGATTTGAAAATCACTGCTAGTCCGCCCCCCCCTTCTTTTTGGTCTATTCTGGGTTTGAATTAAATAGCCAGGGGGTAGGGTCAGATTCAGGATGGCTGATGAGTCATTCGTTAACCACGTTTCTGTTAGAAATAGCAGATCCGGGGAATGATTTACCAGAAGATCGTGAACATCTTCGTGGTGTCTAACCAGCGATCTGCAATTCAGGCTCAATATATTTAGTTTCGTGCTCTTTCCCGGCGGTGGAATAAGGGAATCCTCGGTGGCAATAAAATCACAGTGATGACATCAAAGGCAGTAAGAGCCTGGATGTAAGAGATGGACCGCACAGGCTACCGGAGGGCAAATAATTCTTCCCTAGAATATGGAGCCATTCACAGTGAATATCATCCAGGGGTCCTGGCCACGGGTGCAGACGGGCTCGCCTTTGGCGACCCGCCGGCAACCCGCCGCACGCGTCCGCTGTGCGGGAAAATGTGTGGCAGCCTAAATAGGCACCGTTCCCACCTCTGGCGAAGAGAAACACCCTCAGGGGGCGGGCCCAAGGTCGTGACCGCCCTCCACAGCAAACGGCACTTGCCGCGGTGGAACGAGGCGTCGACCGGGATCAGCAGGTAAGACAGAGTAAAAGCAGTACAATAGTTGCAGTTTTAAAAACAAAGATCGCGTGCGCACACTTCACAATAGCTGAGCGCCTAGTGATTCAGGTGCATCCGCTGCGCGGGAAAATGTGTGGCAGCCTAAATAGGCACCGTCCCCGCCTCTGGCGAAGAGAAGCACCCTCAGGGAGCGGGCCCAAGGTCGTGACCGCCCTCCACAGCAAACGGCACTTGCCGCGGTGGAACGAGGCGCCGACCGGGATCAGCAGGTAAGACAGAGTAAAAGCAGTACAATAGTTGCAGTTTTAAAAACAAAGATCGCGTGCGCACACTTCACAATAGCTGAGCGCCTAGTAATTCAGGCGCGTCCGCCTGACACTCATGGATAACCAATTATATGAATATGCACTTTAGCATTGATTAGAAGTGGTGAAATGCCCAGAGTCCTATAGCCAACAAAAACAAGTCAGGAAAAATAGGAGGAAGAAGCTAAAACTTTGGGGCTAACCCTGCAAAAGGGCCAAGTGTCAGGAGTTGATCTGATGCGCCTACGCAATGTTCGTGGTGCGGACTACATCTCCCAGCATGCTTAGGAACATAGGGGAGGAGCTGAACTTACTTAGGTCAGCGAGTGTGCACAGAAAGTGCGCGTAATCCTGTCCCTACTCTTGGAGTCAAGCTGTTGGTGATTCCTTTCTGCTCTGTTTCGTTTGTCTTTGGATTGCTGGTGCAATCTCTGCATTCCTGTTTGGATTTGGTTCGTGCTGAGAGTCGCGCTGCTCTCCCTCGTTGCCGCCCGGCTGGGCCATCTGTTTGTTCAGCGCTACCTGTTAGAATCGAGCTCGGTCCTCCCGCGCTGACGTAAGTGTTGGGAACACCGGTACTTTGTGTCTAGTCCGCGCCCTGGATGGCGCTTGGCAGACTTTCGCCCTCCGCGCTGACGTAAGCGCAGGGAGCATTTGTACATTGTGCATATTTTACGCGTTGGATAGCGTAAGGGGAACATTTCCGCTTTGTTGGGCGCTGACATAAGCGCCAGGGAGAACCTTTTCTTGTGGAAGACTCGCGCTGAGGTAAGCGCTGACCCTTTGGGAGTCTGAAGACTTTTATGCTCTGTAAGGAAACCGCCTTCCTAATGACTTTGGGTTTAATATTTTACTTTCCTAGTTCTTCATTGGTATACCAGAAACTCATCCCTGTCTGGCCTTTTGGATGCTGTGCTCCTTATTCGGATCTTGTTTGATAGCTGTCCCTATCCTGCTGAGTGGGGTGGCTTCTTGTGTATAGTAGGTATGAATGTAATACCGGTGATTAATGACAGTTTGTGTGGGTGAAAGGGAGGTTAATCTTTCATGCCTTTTTGTTATAGAAACATCGTGTATTTGGAGAGAAGTATCTCCATAGATGACCACAAGTTGATATCCTGGGGAGCAAAGTGTTCAGCAGTTAGATCCCAGGTACTAGTTCCGCTCTAGTGAGACTTTACGAGAGTAGAAGGATTAGTGTATTGTATTTACACTGGGTTCTTTTTGTTTCAGGTCTCCCTCTCCCCGCGGACTCCTCCCTACATCCTTTTTTCCCTCACCTGATAGCCTCATTACTCTGTGTCACATCCAGAGTTGGGGACGTCGGGAGGTGGACCCCTTTTTGAGCATCATACCGAGTACAGGAAGCAGATGTGGATTTAACAGAATTACGCGCCCACGATATACCGCTTCCTCTATTCTGTATGAGGCATAAGAATGGCGTCCTTAGATGATGTATTACAGGCTTTGGTGTTGGTGCAACAGGAATTGGCAGCATCCAAAGCAGAGACAGCCGCACTTAGGGAAAGGGTAGACAGGCAGTCTAGGAACCCATTTGATGCTTCACAAGCAACGTCTCAAATACAAATAAATGTACCTCCTCCAATTCCACTGGCAAGTCCTGAGAGGTTTTCAGGGGATCCATTAAAGGTCCAGACCTTTTTGACACAAATCATGCTTCACTTCTCCTGTAAACCCGCCTCTTTTCCCACCAATCATTCCAGGGTGGCATTTGCTATCTCATATATGACGGGTGATGCCGCCAATTGGGCTGTTCCGCTGGTCAAATATGATGACTCTCTCCTTACCGATTGGGACTCCTTTAGAAGGGAATTCGAGAGGGTTTTCGATAGAAGAGCTACAACCTTATCTGCTGATCGTGAACTGTTGACGCTTAGGCAGGGGAAACAGGATTTGATTTCTTATTTGACTCAGTTCAACCGTTTGATAGCTAAAACTGCATGGCCTGAAGACAAGAGGATGTCTCTGTATTATCAGGGATTGAGGGACGACATGAAAGACGTACTGGCCCAAATAGACCCACAGCCCACTACATATACTGCTCTTATGAATCTTACACTACGTTTGGACCATAGATTAGCCAAAAGGAGGGGTGAAAGGTCTTATGCTCCAACGGAAAAGACCGAGAAAGGGAACCGAAACCCAACCACTTCCTCAGATCAACAGTTAGAGCCCATGGAGGTGGGAGCCATACGGGCTCCTTTATCCCGGACGGAAAGGGAGAATCGTAGAATGTTGGGTCTTTGTATGTATTGTGGAAAAAAGGGCCATTTTCTTAAGGACTGCCCCATTAAGCCCAAAAGACAAGGCAAGTTTGGCTTTATGAAAAAGGTGGCTATCACCGCCATTCCTGTTCCTAGTACAAGTATGGATGAGACTGTAGAGAACGAAGGCCAAGTCCTTACTCAGGGGCTGCAGCTGCCTTCTTTGGCAGGAGTCCATGACGTAACTACAGTATCGCACATTGTGCTCCCCATGTTTCTAACGGACCACCAACAGACGCATCAAGTAGGGGTTATGGTGGATTCCGGTGCCACCGGGAATTTTATAGACAGCGGTTTGGTACAACGTTTAGAACTAAAACGTATACCGCGAGAGACACCAGAAATGGTGTTGGCGGTAGATGGGAAACCCCTGAAATCTGGGCCTATCACGGAAATGACAGAGGAATTGGAGTTGGTAAAACCGGGGGAATTCATGAATCATGTTGAAAGAATTTCATTAAACATCATAGAGGCACCACAGTATGAGATTATCCTAGGTATGCCTTGGTTGTGGTACCATAACCCCACGGTAGACTGGACTGCGAAAGAGGTGGTTTTTGAGTCTGAGCAATGTCGCACTTCCTGCAATCAGTCCTTTAGCACTCATTTATTGGCTCTGTCACATAGCTATCACGTAGCCACTGCTGCAGAAAAAGAAACAGAAATACCACCTGAGTACGCCCAGTTCAGTGAGGTATTCAGTGAAAGCAAGGCGGAGAAACTGCCGCCGCACCGTAGTTATGATTGTCAAATAGATCTGATACCCGGGGCTGTGCTGCCCTCATGTCGGGTTTATGCGCTATCAGAACCGAAAACTCAACACCTTAGAGAGTACCTAGAACATTACGTAAAGATAGGGTTCATACGTCCGTCCCGATCTCCTGCGGCTTCGCCATTGTTTTTCATCAAAAAAGCCAATGGGGATTTGAGGACGTGTATTGACTTTAGGGTGTTGAACAGGAATACAGTTCGGAATCGCTACCCTCTTCCACTCATCCCTCTCTTGCTGGACCAGGTTAGGGAGGCAGTCATTCACACCCGACTACATTTGAGAGGGGCCTACCACTTGGTAAGGATGAGAGAGGGGGATGAGTGGAAGACGACTTTTAAGACACGCTATGGGTTGTTTGAGTATCTTGTGATGCCGTTCGGGCTGTGTAATGCCCCCGCGGCGTTCCAGTTCTTTTTAAACGATGCTCTGAGAGACTATGTAGACAAATTTGTGGTGGTCTACATAGACGACATTCTGATTTACTCAAATAATCAGGAACTGCATGTCCGTCACGTGTCTCTCATATTGCAGCGACTGTTAGAACATGGATTGTTTTGCGAATTGACCAAGTGTGTGTTTCACGTGTATGAGGTGGAATTTTTGGGAGTGATTCTGAGTCCAGCAGGGTTGAGTATGTCGGAAAGAAAGGTATTGGCGGTATAGGAATGGCCTATCCCTAAAAGTGTGAGAGATGTGCAATGTTTTCTGGGGTTCTCCAATTATTATCGGAGGTTCATCTCTCATTTCTCTCAGTTGGTCTCACCTTTAACCCGTTTACTGAGGAAGGGGAACCCTTTTTGTTGGAATACCGAAGCCATGCACGCCTTTACTTACCTGAAAAGAGCCTTTACAACAGCACCTATTCTGCGTCACCCACAGAGCGATGTGCCATATATAGCAGAGGCAGACGCATCCGACATCGCAGTGGGGGCTGTTCTGTCTCAACGAGATCGACTGACTGGACAGCTCCTTCCTTTGGCCTTCCTCTCCAAAAAACTGAGTCCTGCAGAACTAAATTGTACAGTGGCAGAAAAAGAACTATTGCCCATCAAGAAGGCTTTCCAAGAGTGGAGGCAGTATCTCTGGGGAGCTAGCCATCCAGTAACCGTATACACTGATCACAGAAATTTACAATACATGAAAACAGCTAGGCACCTCACACAACGACAGATGAGGTGGATGCTGTTTTTTGCTGAGTTTGACTTTGTCATCACGTTCAGGCCAGGGTCTGAGAACAGGAAGGCCGATGCCCTATCTAGGCAGGAAGAAGATCATGAGGCACGACCTGTCACCTCCGAGGCCATCATCTCCCCCGAGAAGGTGTTGTGTACCATTACGATAGAGAACTTCCTGGAAGAGGTACAAACATATCAGGATCCGGAGAGGTGGAAAACATGGGCGAATCAGGTCACTCACAGAACCCTCAAGCATGGAATCCCTTTTTCTCACAACCGTCTGTTTCCGCCATCATTGGAGCTTCGCCTGAAGGCGTTCAATTGGTGTCATGACTCAGTATTAGCTGGTCATTCTGGATGTAACAAGACACTCCGTTTGATGCAAAGACAGTTCTGGTGGGAACACATGAACAAAGATGTATGTCTTTGGGTACAACAATGCGACGTCTGTGCACGGGCCAAAAACGAACATTCCCGAGCAAAAGGCAAATTGGTTACCATGCCGACTCCCTCTCAGCCGTGGCACACCATAAGCATGGACTTCGTTCTGGGTCTGCCTTTGGATCAGGGTTGTGATGCCATCATGGTGGTGGTTGACAGTCTCACAAAGATGGGCCATTTCATACCCTGTAAGAATCTTCCCACGGCCGGACAGACCGCCCAATTGCTGCTGACCCATGTGATCAAACTACATGGACTCCCAAGAGTCATCATCTCGGATAGGGGACCGCAGTTCATCGCGCGGTTCTGGAAGATGTGGTGTAAGATTTTTCAGATCGAGGCGGCTACATCAACCAGTTTCCATCCGCAGACAGATGGTCAGACGGAACGCCTGAACCAAACCCTAAAGACCTATTTGCGATGTTATGCAAAGGAAGCGAGTGACTCCTGGGTTTCCTTGTTATGGTTGGCGGAGCTGTCGTATAACAACGCCTGGCACAGTTCTATTAATGAGACACCTTTCAGGGCCAAGCATGGGTTCCATGCAAAATTCCTGCCTTTGTCGATACCTAGTGATGTGGTGGATCAGCCTACTGTGGCGTCTCAGATGGTGGTTCTTCAGGAGATGCATCGGAAGATTCAGAGTAGTCTACAGAAGGCTAAGACTCAGTACAAGTCCTGGGCGGATCGACATCGCCAAGAGGGTCCCACCTATGCAGCGGGAGACCGGGTGTGGTTGTCCACCAGGTACATCCGCTTCCGCTACCGTAGCATCTCTCATCCTAGGTTCATTGGGCCTTTTGAGGTGATTCGTCCGGAAGGAACTGTGGCTTACAAATTGAAGTTGCCGGCTTCCCTGCGTATTCATCCGGTGTTTCACTGCAACTTGCTAAAGCCCGCTGGGCGAGCCAGGAGAGTGGCAGTTCCGCTGGTGGTCCGGGACGGTCAGCTGGAGTATGAGGTGCGGAAGGTGTT
The DNA here is from genome assembly GCF_964261635.1 of Lissotriton helveticus. Lineage (NCBI taxonomy): Eukaryota > Metazoa > Chordata > Amphibia > Caudata > Salamandridae > Lissotriton > Lissotriton helveticus. Next base: position 731,015,024 of record NC_136068.1, read on the forward strand.
GGACTCCAGGATCCGTCGTGAGAGGTTGTGGTATCTCGTTGCCTGGAAGGGCTATTTGGCGGAGGATGATTCCTGGAAACCCTCCGCGAACGTTCATGCTCCCAGGGCAGTGCAGGAATTCCACGCCCGCCACCCGGAGAAGCCTGGTTCTAGGAGGCGCTTGGGAGGTGGGCGTACTGTCAGGAGTTGATCTGATGCGCCTACGCAATGTTCGTGGTGTGGACTACATCTCCCAGCATGCTTAGGAACATAGGGGAAGAGCTGAACTTACTTAGGTCAGCGAGTGTGCACAGGAAGTGCGTGTAATCCTGTCCCTACTGTTGGAGTCAAGCTGTTGGTGATTCCTTTCTGCTCTGTTTCGTTTGTCTTTGGATTGCTGGTGCAATCTCTGCATTCCTGTTTGGATTTGGTTCGTGCTGAGAGTTGCGCTGCTCTCCCTCGTTGCCGCCCGGCTGGGCCATCTGTTTGTTCAGCGCTACCTGTTAGGATCGAGCTTGGTCCTCCCGCGCTGACGTAAGCGTTGGGAGCACCGGTACTTTGTGTCTAGTCCGCGCCCTGGATGGCGCTTGGAAGACTTTCGCCCTCCGCGCTGACGTAAGCGCAGGGAACATTTGTACATTGTGCATATTTTACGCGTTGGATAGCGTAAGGGGAACATTTCCGCTTTGTTGGGCGCTGACGTAAGCGCCAGGGAGAACCTTTTCTTGTGGAAGACTCGCGCTGAGGTAAGCGCTGACCCTTTGGGAGTCTGAAGACTTTTATGCTCTGTAAGGAAACCCCGCCTTCCTAATGACTTTGGGTTTATTATTTTACTTTCCTAGTTCTTCATTGGTATACCAGAAACTCATCCCTGTCTGGCCTTTTGGATGCTGTGCTCCTTATTTGGATCTTGTTTGATAGCTGTCCCTATCCTGCTGAGTGGGGTGGCTTCTTGTGTATGGTAGGTATGAATGGAATACCGGTGATTAATGACTGTTTGTGTGGGTGAAAGGGAGGTTAATCTTTCATGCCTTTTTGTTATAGAAACATCGTGTATTTGGAGAGAAGTATCTCCGTAGAGGACCACAAGTTGATATCCTGGGGAGCAAAGTGTTCAGCAGTTAGATCCCAGGTACTAGTTCCGCTCTAGTGAGACTTTACGAGAGTAGAAGGATTAGTGTATTGTATTTACACTGTGTTCTTTTTGTTTCAGGTCTCCCTCTCCCCGCGGACCCCTCCCTACATCCTTTTTTCCCTCACCTGATAGCCTCATTACTCTGTGTCACATCCAGAGTTGGGGACGTCGGGAGGTGGACCCCTTTTTGAGCATCATACCGAGTACAGGAAACGGATGTGGATTTGACACCAAGTCCAACAGGGCCTATTCACAAACTGCATTTTGTAGTACTAATTGTACACATGGCCCATTTTTCTTTAGCTTATAGTAATCCAAAACTAATAGTAAATGTTCTTTGCACCAGTAAGAATCATATTTTCCTCTGGTGTATATTAAAACAAAAACATGTTTTTACACCTGTTTTGAGTAAACCTTCCTGCTAGGAAGCACTTGTACTGTTCTATTACAATTGTACATGATGTGTTTTATTTTTTAAACTTTATATTGCAAGCATATGGCTGCCACAATTAGGCAATGTTTTCTTTTTTTCTCTTTTTTATTTAAATGGCATATGTTTTCAGTAAAAAAAAGAAAATAATATCCACAACAACAGCTTCTCAGGGCCAGATATGTTTGCCTTTTAAATGCTTGTTTATAATTGGCCATGTCAGATTAAACCTATTTGTGTGACACTGGTGTGAAGAGCTTGTCGAAAACTAGTTAGAAGAGTGAATTTGTGAACTTTAGAAATATGTAATTCAGATGAGATAGCTATCTATCGGCTACTTGTATAGTGCAACATACATTCCGTAAAAGTCATTATAGGGGTTGGATTGCATTCAAGGAATACATCATAGGACTGCATTAGAGGAATACCTCACTTCACAACTAGCCTTATGAGATAGGCACCATTACGCAAAAACAAAAATTCATGTCTTGAAAACGCTATGGACGAAACAAAGTTTGAGAACAAGAGCTGTCGCGAAGCTGTTCTATAGGAGAGACTCCGGAAATCTAAGGGCTTGATGGTCCAAGGATCGCTGGACTTTTGGTGGTGCGGAGGTGGCAGTCCAGCCATCGCCGAACCGGTGTATATTAAAACAAAAACATGTTTTTACACCTGTTTTGAGTAAACCTTCCTGCTAGGAAGCACTTGTACTGTTCTATTACAATTGTACATGATGTGTTTTATTTTTTAAACTTTATATTGCAAGCATATGGCTGCCACAATTAGGCAATGTTTTCTTTTTTTCTCTTTTTTATTTAAATGGCATATGTTTTCAGTAAAAAAAAGAAAATAATATCCACAACAACAGCTTCTCAGGGCCAGATATGTTTGCCTTTTAAATGCTTGTTTATAATTGCCCATGTCAGATTAAACCTATTTGTGTGACACTGGTGTGAAGAGCTTGTCGAAAACTAGTTAGAAGAGTGAATTTGTGAACTTTAGAAATATGTAATTCAGATGAGATAGCTATCTATCGGCTACTTGTATAGTGCAACATACATTCCGTAAAAGTCATTATAGGGGTTGGATTGCATTCAAGGAATACATCATAGGACTGCATTAGAGGAATACCTCACTTCACAACTAGCCTTATGAGATAGGCACCATTACGCAAAAACAAAAATTCATGTCTTGAAAACGCTATGGACGAAACAACGTTTGAGAACAAGAGCTGTCGCGAAGCTGTTCTATAGGAGAGACTCCGGAAATCTAAGGGCTTGATGGTCCAAGGATCGCTGGACTTTTGGTGGTGCGGAGGTGGCAGTCCAGCCATCGCCGAACCGGTGGTCTGACTGCCCATTACGAGTTGGGCGGTTGGACTGCCCTAGGACCGCTGACACTGCCAAGGAACTGCCATTCGCTGGAGATGGTGCGACGGTCCAGAGGCCACAATATGCTTGACGGGAGAGCTGTGGTCCTGCCAAGCATATCACAAGTTTCCTCTCTGCCAGGGTTTTTAGGGCAGTGCTACTTTCATGAAAACCCTGGCGGAGAGGAAACAAAAGGGGCACTACAAGGCCCCCTGTGCCTCAACCACATGTGCATGCACACAGGGGATGCATAACATGTGCCTCCCTGTGTGCATACACAAAAATTCCTTCATGGGATGGACTTTCGAGTCCATGTCGAGCAGGAACCTTGTTGTGCGGTCCCATTGCAGTGCCTTTTTCAAAGGTACCGCTGCCCTTGAAAGAAGCACTGCCACGGGACTACCACGCCGCCCACCCGCCTGCCAGACTACTTAAAAGTCTTAATCTGGCAGACTCACTGCTCTGCCAAAAGTCGTAATCAGGCCCTAAGAGACATTGCCCCCCATCTCTACAAATTACATTTATGGGTGTCTAACATACCTCAACGGCTAACCACAAACGTTTTTCCTGAATGGTATGTAACACTTCTTTCCTCAGAAAAGTCTATTTTTACTTGGTTTTTACGTGCACTTTACATTTTATAACTTTGGTCCTGAAGAAGCGCCAACGACCCTTATGGCGATATAGGCGCGAAACATGTTGACCTATGTCCTTCTACACCCGGGCATAGTATGCCATTGGGGCTAGATTTTATTTAGCAGTTGAGTCTGCTCTGGGTACATCATTTTAACATTTGCTGCATGGTGACCCTTTTCTTTGAATTTCACATTACACTTGCACGCACTTATTACCACGCTCATTGAACACAAACAACCCCTCCACCCCACACACCCGCATGCACCATCCGGCAGTCCTATAAAAGATCTCCGATAAAGAGACCCTTCGGGGGACCCGTAGGGAATTGCAGCGCCGGCCCTACGAGGAGCAACTGCCCAATGATGAAGCATGACACCTTCCGAGGTGTGTGAGGGCAACAGAGGACAACACAATGGTTTCCCTTTCATTGGTGGGGCCCTTCACCTAGGATTTCTGTTTCTTATTCTGCCTTCCTTTTCCTCACATGGGTGACTTTTTGCACCCTTATGCATGGGTGACTTTTTGCACCTTGCATTAGGAACAGTGTCCCCTTTTTTGGTATACATATTCAATTATGGAGCATGGACACTGGACCTTGTAAAAAGCTCCTTGGTCCCCCCTCTTTTTTTTTGAAGTAATTTATGCACGGCGGATCAGCCGTGGGACCGTACTATCCCCTTTTCTTTTCTTTTCTTTTCTTTTCATTACAGAGGCATGAGACAACATCCTTTCTGACAGTGACGATTGCCTTGACCCTGCATCCGCATAATTGCTGACACAGCATCCACTAAACATTATGTATTTCCACTTATTTGGATGAGACAGGAATTATGTTGGCATTTATATCGTGAATGACACTTTACCCCAGCCCTCTGTACCCTACCACTTTGTCAGTATGAAGTTCATGCATTGGTAAAATCCTCGTGTGCAGGCATTGACAAGTGTGACCCCTTTGGATCTACTGGATTTATCAACAGACTAGAGAAATTGTAGTCATACGAGTAGTTCTGACATCCGTCTTTATGGTTTATCAGCCCGAGTTAAGTCGAGCAGAGTCTGTTTTTCTAAAGTCAATTATTATCGTGTTGAACCTGCACATAACTTATGATTCACGGGATGAGTACATTAGGACTAATAGCGTTTTTACAGCGCATGCGTTGGGGAGTAGTCTACTCTATTACTACACATGAGCAGTATGTTTAAGCCCCTGAGCATGCGCGTTGAGTTTCCTGTTCAAACGGGATATCCCGGAAAGGGTCTACGCCTAGCACACCTGACCCCTGTGATCCCTTTTTTAAAACAAGTTGCCGTGGATGTCCAAATCATTTCCCTGGCAAACGAATTGATGGGGCAGGTTCAGAGGAATCAGCACTCGGGTGAATATGTGAGTAGCTTGTTTTTATTACAACGGGCATCGCGACCAATTTTATGCTTTACATAGCACTTTCCGTGCCCGTTTGCTAACTCCTGCTGACCATTTGTTATATTCACAGCCCGGCATTTTTGGCGGCGTCCATTGCCTTTGCCAGTTGTGGCCTTTCCTCATTATTGCGAGGTAAGCACGCATTAAGAGACTATACCTTAAGGGCGCCCACCAATTAGGGTGCCGCTCGTGTATTACATCTCTTAGTGGTTGAGACCTCTGATTACAAAGTATACATGGACGCTAGTAGGTTCCTGTTCTCCCCTGTATTTTGACATGAGAGGAGCGGCTCTCTTCGTTTATGCTCACATGGGGCCCACTCTTTCCTCTTTGCACGTATTCATGCTCTATTGGGCAAGGGCATTTCTGATACACTGCTGTGAATTTGTGTCTCATACATCTGTTATTCTTTATGTTTTTATGTATAGAATGTGCACACAATGGTGGCACATTATGTAGCATCAAGGTGTTCCTGATGTTGAAATCTGTGTCCTATCTTGTTTTGCTTTTCTTTCCTAGGTACTGATCAGGAGCGGATACATTATGCAGCTGTAGCCAGAAGTTGGGTATACAGGTTACTGCTTCGCCCTGATCGATTTTGAGGGTATTTTAACTTGGTTTTTACGTGCACTTTACATTTTATAACTTTGGTCCTGAAGAAGCGCCAACGACCCTTATGGCGATATAGGCGCGAAACATGTTGACCTATGTCCTTCTACACCCGGGCATAGTATGCCATTGGGGCTAGATTTTATTTAGCAGTTGAGTCTGCTCTGGGTACATCATTTTAACATTTGCTGCATGGTGACCCTTTTCTTTGAATTTCACATTACACTTGCACGCACTTATTACCACCCTTATTGAACACAAACAACCCCTCCACCCCACACACCCGCATGCACAATCCGGCAGTCCTATAAAAGATCTCCGATAAAGAGACCATTCGGGGGACCTGTAGGGAATTGCAGCGCCGGCCCTACGAGGAGCAACTGCCCAATGATGAAGCATGACACCTTCCGAGGTGTGTGAGGGCAACAGAGGACAACACAATGGTTTCCCTATCATTGGTGGGGCCCTTCACCTAGGATTTCTGTTTCTTATTCTGCCTTCCTTTTCCTCACATGGGTGACTTTTTGCACCCTTATGCATGGGTGACTTTTTGCACCTTGCATTAGGAACAGTGTCCCCTTTTTTGGTATACATATTCAATTATGGAGCATGGACACTGGACCTTGTAAAAAGCTCCTTGGTCCCCCCTCTTTTTTGTTGAAGTTATTCAGTGCATAATACATACTGACTTAAAGTGAATCCTCTTGCAGTTTGGCAGCCAATCTTTGTGCACATCTTGAAAGAGATATATTTGAAAAAACCTTCAAACCAAAATAGCCATTACTGTCAGGATGCTGAAGCTTCACAAAATATTTTCTCATCAATATGTGATAAGCTGAAATTCCAAAGCCCAGCCTTGATTGTACAAAATAATTAATGGGTATCACCTTATGCAGAAAGAGAGGATAGGAAGCCTCTTCTCAAAATAGTCAGAAGTAGTCTTTAGATGTTGCTGCAATCTGATGGTGAAAAGTGAGATTCACATTTAACAAGAAACCAAGATTTCTGACTACGATGGTGAGATGGGTCATCGTCTATCAATTTAGAATACATAATCCGATTCCAGGTCATGCAGTTTTGAGGGACATCTCAGCTTTAGAGGAATATCTTTCTCTGGATTAAACAAATGTTCCAGTGGCTCAAAGATAAGGTTTTATTTAAACATTCTAGCTCAGTAATTGTTGTCTCTAATGGGAAAAATATTCTACAGAGAGTATAAAGAATGTAATTGGAGCACTTTCCTGTCGGCCTCATTTTGATCTACAAGAATTCTAATTAAAAATAACTGTAGCTTTATCGCTATTTTAGGAGACAGAACAGGTCCCTGGTCCTCCGTATTTGGGAATGCAGAGAGTCCATTTTTATAACAATTGTTTTCTCCTTTTTCTCATTTTGTGTCACGTTTCCCCTTTCTCACTGAACACCCTCAGTGCTCCAAACCTTCTCTTTCTTATTGTCTTATATGTGAGGAAAGAGATCAGTGCTCATTTTGTAAGGACTGAAGCAAATTCTCAGTAACAGAGTGATTTGTTTCCTTCATTTTCTCTCTGACATTTACATTTTAACATGATGTCCACTGTAGTTGTCACTACACTGTACATTCTTGTAACTACAGCAGACATACCTGCAGAAGACATCACAGAGTTAATAATCTTTCTCCTACATTATTGTCTTTATATATAATCACTAATTCAGTTTTTGTACAATTAAAAAAAGTTTTTATATTGAAAATTAATGGTTTCTGTGTGGATTCAGGTATAGCTGTAGTAACCCAAGAAACAACAGAGAGCGAAACATATTTGTGTAATTGAGTTAAAATCTATTAAAACAGGATATGTATTTAGCCACTTTACCCACAGGTTTTGTATTTTTGTTTTCAAGTGATCTTTGAATAATTATTCTGGCTGGTAGCAGGAAAGCTAGGGCAACAGTTACGTTTTTCAGTGTAAATAGTGTACCTTACTTCTTTGTGATACCTTGGAAACACAATGCCAAAAATGCTCATTTATGTCTATGAGAACTTGCACTGAGCAGCAAGCACGCTATAGAATCTGTTTGAAAGGTGCCAGGCATGAGCCATCTTGTTTCAACAGGACTTCCTTCACGTCAGTTTCCCACGGCCAGAGCTCCCTGCTCTACCATACACTATTCCACAGGTGACCAGAAGACAGAGAACCCCACATTTCCCACACCTCAGGCAGAACCTGCTTCACCATCATGGCATCACCTTTGCTTTGGTGGCCAGAAATAACCAGCCTCTTTCCATATCAGCTGACCTTCCCTGAACATCAAACAACCCCATCCTGTGCCACTCCCGGGTTAACTGGGCTCTCAGTGGAGTCTTCCATGGCTGTTTATGTCTCCTCAATTTCTTCAGTGCCCTGGTATCAGTCTCCTGCCTTTCAGATTCCTTGTAGGTTTTTCTGCATTGCCCTTGCTGAAGGTACATTTGCAGCATGGTCATTCACTTCGCAGTCCATTGTCTTTACTGTGGTTTGTGCTGGAAGGTGATGGTCGTTTAATATAGTTCATTGTTTCAAATCTTTTTCTTCAGAACCTCTTAAAACCTTACATTTATGTATTCCTTTCTCAGTGACACTAAGCATTTCCTGTTGTTCCCAGATATTTTATCCAGTAATGCCTTGGCAACAAACAAGGCAGAGCATGAAACAGTAAAGGGATATGGCGTGTTTGTGGACAGCGGTGCAAGAATAATTGATAGAGCACTACTATTGAGGGCTTCAGGCTTGGCCATGGCCGTCAGCGTGTTTTCCTGTATTTGAGGCACAGAGACAGCCCACAAAGTTTGCTCATCACCTGGTAGAATACTTACAGATTTTATTTTACTCAAGATCCTGGGGAAGAGCTGTCCATTAGGCTAGGTTGCATAAAGGGCAACTGAATATGGCAGAAAATTATGAAAGAGTAAAGTACCCTTGGCCATACCTGAAAACTAAATACAGTGCACTTTCCTGAACACTCAGCAGGAACTCAGAGGACAAAACTATGACTGTGTAGTGATGGACCTAGGCTTTCTGATTGGGGGATTAAAAAAATAGCAGAGAAAGTAAAGAGAAATGAATCTGCTAAAATAGGAACTGCACCAGAGTATGACTGAGACACAAAAACAAGTTTGGAGACAACTGGATTGTGGATATTCTGGAATACCGAGCGGAGGTCTCCAAGTGACTGTCCAGTAGAAATAATCTACCTATGACTGGTAAATGAGGGACCAAATATTGTAGCATACATAGAAAAGTGGTGTGTATATACTGCTGTACCACAAGGGGCCGCACACGGGTCTGCAAACAGGCCATTAGAAGTGTGACCACCGCAAATGAGGGGCCGCCCTCTCATGATAGCGCTGGTGCTACATGTACACCTATGCTACCAGTATTACGGGGCTGCACAAGAGTCTGCCGCTTCTTCTGTAATACCATTGTGCCTCCGGAGTACCCAAAGAGAGCGCACATGTCCTTTGCTCCCTTGGGGCACAATGTCTAATACAGCTCCAGAACTGTCTTCTTCAGAAAACCCCAAAAATCTTGAGTCTGGGGATATATTAGTGTAAAAGTTAGGAAATCAGTACTTAGCTACATCCCACAAATGTTACGTAATGCTGGATTTAAGTTACCCCAAATTCATTTCCCTCAAAGAACCTGTCTTACCTCTAACACAGTGTACAAAATGTTTACGTCCTCATGCCGCAGGTGGAGCACAATGGAGGCTAAATTTTACCACATGGCCTGAGAAGCATTTACATTGTTGTTTACTAACTTTCAAGGAGACAAACGCTGTCCCAAATTTAAAGGTTTGTTTGTTAGGTATGTTTCTATGACCCAAAGGGGAAAAAACTGATAGGTTTATAGATTTAACTCTAACACATACAAAGCAATGAACAGCGATGGGAGTGAAGTTGCACAGTGCCCCTTGAATGCAAGTATGGGTACTAGAACTGTAGAATAGGTCTTGCTTACGGAAAGCAAGAAAGGAAGAGGTAGGACGCAGTAGCTTTAGAGTGGGATAAGATATTTCCAGCTTTAGGGAACAAAGGCGTTAATAAACATCCACAGACTAACACTCATAATGGCATGTCAATTAGGAAATTTAAGGTATTGGATTATGTTTGTTGCTAACAAAACTGAGAGGCAGGTCTGAAAGCAACAGACAGCAGATCTAACAGTTTTTTGGGTTTAGGTCCTTTATTGATTGATTTTCATTCTCTTTCTTGTTTTTACTTACAGAGAATGACGCAGTTATGAGTGGTTACTGCAGGTAAGGTTCCTTCTCAGGGCTTAATTTATGCCGGTGCTTTCCGGTGCTTAGCACCGGCACTTACTTGACTTGGCCAGGTCTACACTCATCTGCAATGCGCGCACCAGGCGCACGTCACATTTTTCAATTTAACTTAAACTTACACTACTGTGTGTCTGTACTTATTGTCAGACTCTTGTGCCATGCCGCAACGTGTTTTTCGCATTGCATGCATCTCTCGAGGAGTGAGTGAGTCAGTCACAGAGTCACACTCACACAATAGACGGTATTATTATTCATAAATAAACTGTGTTTATGTCATGATGGCAGCATCATCGCACTGCGTGCCGCGGAGGCCTTAGCCACTTACTTGCTGCTGTGGGTGGGCCAGGGGAGGACACTGGTTTGGGCGTTTTTTGGGCTGGATTTTGGTTATGATGGGGTAGGGGCTGTGCGGCAACGTGCACCGATTTTTTACACATTACCACGCCCCAGCATAACCACTGCAGCGCACAACTGGCAGCTGAGCTCCCTTACCACGATGAGTCATGGCCTTAAAATTGGCCTTGCCCCCGCTGCCTGAAGCGCCTGACTCGACGACCTTGGCACAGTTGAGTTGAGGGCATTGATCAGCCAGTGCTAGTAGTAAAGTGTCTGGTACAATTAAGCAGCAGCAGGCCAGCAGAAGTAGCACCCATTCGGACCAGGCCTTCTTACAGCCGGTGTGTGTCTGGCTGCTCTCTGTCCCAAGTCCCTGCCGGCCGGCCCACCGCAGCAGGTAACGGGTAAGACCGACGTTAACTTAAGTATTTATGACACACACACTTTTGTCTTTGACTTTTTAACCGTCCCCGGCACTAAGAGTTCAAGTTCCTAACCTAAACCAATGCCAATCCTCACAATGTGATTTTTCAACAGGGGGGGCGGGCCTGCCCCAGTATGGACCTGCCAGGGTTAAGACTTTGCTACTGTATGTAGAGAGACAACTCGAGTAGAGAAAAAGCCAAGGCCCTGCCCGGCGTGTACGCACAGCCGCTTTGTTGTCCAAACATGGCGCACAGCGGATGTATGACATTACAACGCATGCTTTTACATCGCATGCTTTTACAACGCGGTTTTTACAACGCATACCATTACAACGCATAATGCTTTTAGGCGCTGGATAGTGAATTGTTTAATTTACTATTCCAACTCCAGTCCCCGTGGATAGTAGGGAAGGTGTTGGATAGTACATTAAACCTATTCCCTATCCTAGAGCGCCCCCCAGCGCAATGCGTTGTAATGGTTTGCGTTGTAAAAGTTGCGTTGTAAAGGCACTGCGTGGTAAAAGTTGCATTGTAAAGGTTGTTTACCCACACAGCAGTCGCGGCCATGCAGGATGAATTAGGTTCAGAACAATCATAGCACTGCACTCTGTCTTGACTCTTCACTTCTCGGGCCATTCCCCATGAAATGCAGTTTGGTTTGGTTTCACTTTCTGGTGGTCTCTCACTTGGCCTGTATACTAAATGATTGTGAACACTCCTGAAATATTCCTGAGAAACAGAAGTGTAACATGATGCAATGACTTTAAAATGGTAAAACCGGTAAAAGGATTCAACACCATAGTCAAATGTTCTCAGCATGTGTCTGATCCCTTCTAGACTGTGAACTCTGTGCTGTAAAATGAAGATCTGCAATCCTGCAGCTAAAATCGAGTAACTTTGGATGAGCAGCTCGGTATTCCATAGGACAGCACTTTGTTAAAGTGGGAAGACTGCTGTCCGAACCATGGAAACAAAAGGTGTGCGAGCCGACAGCCATAGTAGCACAGACTGGGATCACTCAGGCCATTGTTAGGTTTTTCTGACTCCAGTGAACATGAAGGCCAACTGGGTGCTGGACGTCTGGACAAATGGAGGGATAAAGGATGACAAAAACAAATGAAAGTTGATGGATGGAGGCAAGTGTTCTTACAAAAAAGAGTTCATACTCAGCTCACCTATATTTTTTTAGATGTTGGAACTTCATGCATCCCTTTTCTGGGCTTTGGTGTGGGGAGAAGAGTGCTTCTGGGAACCTTATTTGCTTTGCAGAACTTTTTATGCTTGTTGATGACTTCCACACAGTGGTATAGGTGGGCGGGATTGAAAGGACATGGCATGCCCCTACTTCTTTTATTAAAAGGATTCCGTTTCCCTACTTTTTCTTTTCAAAACTCCGTGCCAGGACGGCAGTAATAGTAAAGGCATTCAGATAATGCTGGGCTTGCTTTCGAGGATGTTTGGGGACGGGCATAGAAGGAAAAGGACTCTGTCTCCTCCTTACTGCCCAGAGAAGACACGAACAAAGTCCTCTTCTTTTCTGTGCTGGCATCTGCCCCCCCCTCTCTTCCTATTATTCCCACTCTTTCTGTCTTGCTCCTCACTTACTGAAAACCATGACTTGAAAAAACGATTCACAACTTCTCTTTCCTTCTTTCATTTAGTTGCTTCCCTGTGAAATGGATCCAAAAAAGATAAACACTCTTGCCGGAAATGCCCTTTTTCTGACATTTTTCAATTCCAAAGTGCAGCCTCGGGATGGATAGAAATAAAAGGTTTTAAATATGAAAAATAAATACATAACTAAATAAAGCAAGACAGAGGGTTGCAAAGTGGCCAGATTGGTTTTATTCACATCCAAAAACTTCAGCCTCACTTTACAGACTTTGCAGTGAAAAGCTACTTTTGTTTTTTCGTCTTTCTTTGATAGGCATTGCTGTCCTCAGGTGGGGAAAGTGCACCATTCCTGGATGTTTTGCAATACCTGGCTTATGGGTGGATTGGAAAACAAAATGTGTACCATGGATCTGTGTTTATGGATGTGGTCTTTTTAAACCATACTGCTTATGTTTTGCAAGGATATAAGCAATGGACAGTGAAACAGTTCCCTTCAGGGCCCTGTAGTCATGTTCTTAAGTTTTCAGGTAAAACCACTTGCTGTTTCTGAATAGTGAGTGAGAGATCGTTAAGGTAACTATGTTGTTTCTGCTTACATTTCACACGCTTTACTTAATCTTGCATTCCCAAAGAGTGTTTGCTTTTACTTTTTTTTATTTTTACGCTGCATATTACTCTTATCAAGTGCATAATTTGAATTGAGCCACATCCAAGTCTTTATAGCGGGCACAATTAGGTTGTAGCTGAAGGCAGTGCAAGTTTCTCTCAGTGGTGCAGTATGGTGTTCAGTGGGGGAGAGGATGTGCAGGATGTATGACATTACAACGCATGCTTTTACATCGCATGCTTTTACAACGCGGTTTTTACAACGCCTACCATTACAACACATAGTGCTTTGGGGCGCTGGATAGTGAATAGTTTAATTTACTATTCCAACTCCAGTCCCCGTGGATAGTAGGGAAGGTGTTGGATACTACATTAAACCTATTCCCTATCCTAGAGTGCCCCCCAGCGCAATGCGTTGTAATGGTTTGCGTTGTAAAAGTTGCGTTGTAAAGGCACTGCGTGGTAAAAGTTGCGTTGTAAAGGATGTTTCCCGGATGTGCACTATGGCCAGAGCTGTCAAATTTGGAACTGGGGAAACGGGTTCAGCCTTCATGACCAGTCCACCATATCACTCTACTGAGGGAGCATATTCACATGCTAGACCTCAGAAGGCCCCACTAGACCTTAGAAGGCCTGATGTCTTAGCACAAGCATGTGTACCCTTGTGCTGTCAATTGTGGGTTAACCTTGAAAGCCTGTTCATCACAATCCATACTGTAGTTCATCTCCAGTCTTGTGGGAAGGGGAAGGGCTACGAAGCGGCACACCCTAGAGCAACAGTGATCCAGTCACTGTGACTCTGTCACTGAGGTCATATGAACCTTGAGCAGGTTAGGGCGGTGCGAACGGTGTGACCACACTGGGTACCTATTTCTGGTACGTGCGTAGTGTTTGCAAGTATATTATGGTTTAAAAAGACTTGCTGCCTTCTTCCTGGCCTCCAGCAATTTTCAGCAACGATAAAAATGTCTTGATAACTTCGGTGATTAATGTTCTTCATAGAGAGAGAGATCAGAGTTTTGTCCAGTGGAAGGGTTGACTCCTGGAAAGGTAGCACAGAGGGTTAATGTGCCTGCTGCAAAGAATATGTACCATGCAGATCACAAAGTGCACATAATGTTAACTAGGTTAGTAGGTTACTGCTTTTGTCAGAGAGATCCTTTTGTTAGTTGCAGTTTATAACTTAAAATCCTAACATAGAACATTGAGCTATTAAACTATACTGCCTACTAGTATGGTTGTCATGCGGCTTCTACACCTTGTAGTCCTTTGTCTTATGTAACATTTCCTATACAGTGATTTACACACATATAAATGATTGTCTCTTGTAGTGTGTGTGATGTTCAGTGCTCTGACACCATACACTGGTATGAGTGGTGCTTTCTGGCCTAGGTGCTTATGTGTGACATTTCCATGCTCTCTGGACTGGGGGCTTATGTCAGGTCATCATTTGTGATTTACCATGCTCTGAAAGTTAATACAGCTACAAATGTAATGAGAATTGAGTTGTGAACCATTTTGTTCTTTTAACAAAATGTTCTTTGGGGGGATATCCACCCTCAAACACCTCTAGCAGTCGTTAGGCTTGCTGCACTCACTTTCTATGCACCGTATGGGGGCTGGTCTAACAAAACTTGCCCGAGCTGCTTTGGGTTCCCGGTCCGGCCCAAGTGTTGATTAAGTAATACTTTGTTTGATTCACAGTGTGTAACTAACTCTGCACACTGCCACCTCACCCTGCTGTAGTAATACCGGAAGCCAAAGCTTAAAAGTGAGCCAAACTTAAAAGACTTTGTGTGTCTTTCCAATGAGCGCAGCAGGGCAGGCAGGGGTATGATTTGGAAAATGGCTGAATTGGATAGGTAAAGTAGGATTCATTTGGGTTGCACTTGTAGTCAGTCATGGATGGTAATAGAGGTGCAGCTGCTGCAGAAATGTCATTGGTGCAAATTGCAAATAAATATTAATTGTGCCTGTTACTTAGATTAATTGACATCACAATTCGCACATGTCTAGCGTGTTTTCTTTCACTTTGCTACCCTGGAATGTCACACACTGGACAGAAGATTTCAAGCTGCTTCACAAAATTTAAGCCCAAAGATGATGAAGAGCATGCTAGCAAACTTCCTAGAAAAGACCATGTACTTCCAATGGATGAAGGGAACAAGGAAGATGATGAAGTACGAGAGAAGGCTCTAGATGAGGGCGACACCACTTCTAGCACTGGCGTTATCACCCCTACAGAAGGAAAGACAGAAGATAATCCTCTTAGAGATGAGCAGCAACTTGCTGTGGAGATTGCTTCAAAGACAGAGGAAACACCAAGCACTAGCAAACAGTTTGCCATATCATCACTAAAACCACATTCAGACAGAGTTTTTAGGAAAGGCATTCTTCCTAAAGGATTGAAATATATTTCCAACGCAAGCGTCCGTGGTTAATTGTTAAAGGCCCTAACCTTGGCTGCTCTGTGTGTCGCCAAGACCGTCATCTTGGTGCTGAGAAATCAAGGGGAATGCATTTGTCCAAATAATGGACTGAGTCTACTGTGAAGGCATATGGAATCAATATAGAACAGCAGCAAAAATCATTGAGGAAAAAGATTGGTGAACATGCACAAAGCAAGACTCATATTGCAACTTTAAAAATCTTAGAAAAGGCTAAAAAAGAACCTTTATTGCAAGTAACTGCTAAAGCGCTATCTGTACATATGTCAAGAACAGGCAGAATATTTTGTGTAGCTTATAAGGAAGCAAAGTGGAAGAGGCCAGCGTATGGTTTTGAAACAGAGATAGACTGCCGCCAGTTGAATGGACTGGATATGGGATGAATTTTGCACTCCAATGTAGCTTGCTCAGACATACAACGCCACATAGCCTCAAAAATGAAGAGTAAGATATTTGCCAAAATTATTGAATTTTCCCCAAAAGTAAGTCTTTTACCAGATGAAGGCACTGCGTTAAATAGGAAATGTTCTTTAATTGTGTACATGCGAATGCAGCTACCTGCCATGAACTCCCCAGCTAATGTTTTTGTTGACCTCATTGACCTGAGTGATTTGTCAGCTGACAACATAGTAAACAGTTTACTATCTGCACTAAAAAAAGCTCCAGTTAACATAAGTGAGGACTTTCTCTCCAAATGCCTGGTTTCAGTTGCCTGTGATGGCGCTTCAGTGATGTTTGGCCGCCACAGTGGTGTTGTGAAGAGGTTGCAAGAAAAAATCTTTCCCAAAATTGTAGCCTGGCCCTGCTCAGAGCATTGCCTGGAACTTGCCGTTCATGATGTCATGAAAGATATTGGCGCTATGAATCATTTAAAAAACTTACTTGATAAGCTTTATTCTCTATTTGCCACATCTGTTAAAAACCATTTGGAGCTAAAAGAATGTGCAGAAGCTCTTGCATTCAGCTTTGCAGAATAGGTCGAGTGTTAGATACTCGTTGGGTTGCATCAAGCTTCAGAACAGTGGAGGCTATTTGGAATGCATATCCGGAGCTCTACAAGCACTTTACTAGTGCAGTTTTTGATGGTTCCCATGACAGTTCAACTCAAAATATGTACACAGGCCTTTGAAAGGCGGTTATCTTCTATACATTTTATTGCTAATCGTGGCCTTATGTATGATGCGTTTCAGGAGTTATCAGTTATCATTGAAGTTACAGAAACGTGACTCTACAATCATTGATGCTCATCGAGCTATTTGTCGGCAAATAGTAGTGTTTGAGGCAATGGTAGACAGGCAAGGGAACCACTTCTCACAGTGTAAAAAGGGCATAGAAGAAAATATATTCCAAGGTGTGATGCTGCACAAAGGAAAGACCACGGACAAAATCATTGAACAGGGGCAGTTTTTTCGTAGCCTTGCAGAAAATCTAAGACATTGTTTGTTGCCTACAGGTAGTAATTTTACTGACAAAAAGGCTGAGTACGAGACACTGATTAGCAAAGTGAAAGTTTTCTACAAACAGTACTGGCCTGATGACCTACCTGTTCTCTATGGTGAAAGTGATATTGAGTCTCCGTGTAAAAGATTCAAAATTGCCAGTCGAGAAACCATACGTGCTTACAGAGAGTATAAGGAATCTGGAGGAAAAGAAATTAAAAGGCAGTTCAAGCAGTTTAAGCAGTTTTTGATTGCCTTACACACTATTGCTATCAGTACTGCAGAATGTGAGCGGGGCTTTTCTCAAATGAATCTTATATGCACATCTACAAGAGCATCACAGCTGACTGAAACAATATGTTCTTTAATGTTTTTAAATCTTATTGGTCCACCATTTAAGAAATTCAACACCATTCCCTATGTTCAGTCATGGCTTGCAAAAGGACGAAGAGTGGCTGATGACACAAGGAGTAAAGCAAGGAAAGAGGAAGACTTGGAATGCACAAGCAATTTAGACAGTTTGTGGCCTTTTCTGGAACAATAGATGCTGCTAGCTCGGTCCAACTGACAGAACATGTGTCATGGCAATGTTTTAAAAAAATGTAGGCTTTACTGTGTTTGGATATTTAATTTTTGTTCTGCTTTATAGGTTATTTATTTATTTATTTATTTGCTTTTATAACATTTTATTGACAGTGTCAATTTGTTTATTATTTTGTTATATTTATGTGTTTTTTATGTTTGGAGGTTGTATTTATTGTTCTATTTTATACATTTTATTTATTTTGTTTTTATAAGACTTACCTTGCTTTTTCATTTCAGAACATGTCTTTATTTGTATTTATCTGTATTTTATTCCTAGATATTTTGTCTTTATATATTTATATTTTGTATGGCACTATGGCCATTTTGCACTAGTAGGTATGACTTGAAATGCGTAGAGTCAAAATGCCCAGGTACTTCCTATTCTTCTGCTCTAGGTACCTCTAGGACTTTTTTGGGGAGATTATATTTTTCTGTGCTTTGTGTTAAAATACAAATCTTTAATTAAAACGTCATATCTGGAATACATGCCTCTTTTCTAATCTGTCTTGTCTGTGTGATACAGAAGTAGTTTCATATGTTTTACTATTCTGAATGTCTAGTAAATGCAGATGCAGCTCCAGGGAAGTAAGTTATAGCAACAAACTCAATTATATTAATCTTTTTTATTGTTTCTTTCAAAGTAATAACTTTAACGGAATACTCCACTATTTAGGAACCATGATATACCCCATCGGCCACTGGAAGTGACAAAGTGACTCATTTATGTGTATTGCATGATTTTATTCAATTAATCTGTTTAGAGAGTTTTCAGAACATTTTGGTTTATTTTTGTCACATAAGCTATGTAAAAGTTTAGTCTTTGAACGCTTGACTCTGTTAAAAATGGTATTGTCCTTTCCAGAAATTGGCTCATAAAGCACTTTTCAATGCATTAGTGATTTTAGCTAATTTATTTCAAAATTGTGCTTTAAATGCACTTTTAGGTTAATATTTTTCAAAATGTTCACAGGGCAGGGGAACCTCCTCTCAAAACCTTACTATGAGGAAAACTCCCTTGCGGAAATTCATATTGATTGGGAATTACATCTGACTTTTAACAGTGCAAGTTGGGGATGTGGGTGGAGCTAATAGGGTGGGTGGAACCAGTGGAAGAAATGGGTGGAGCTGAAAAAAGTAGGTGTGGCCTTCCAAAAACATTTGAGCACCTGCACTTCATATTTTACAAATTAAGCACTGATCCTTCTACTTACTAATAGAGAGAAGAGATGACAACACATGCCTGTATTATCATAGCAGAAAAAAATGCCAATATATCTTATTTTTGTTCTTTTTAAAAACACATTTTCTGCACAGGAAGCACTTGCTATTGTGCCTGAATCCCAGTGATTTAAGATAACAGAGCAAAGATTAAAATGTTTCTTTACAAATGGGTAGGTCCCTGGTTGTACTGATCTTTATGGGAAGAGTTTGATCTACTACATGAGTACCAGCCATGTGCTTTGAATATGTAGCAGTCAACTTGTTGCTGCAATGTGTATTAGAAAGAGGAATTCATCCATCCACACCCACATATTTCTACTAAGGTTAGAATGGATGCACCTGGAAGTCAGGCATGAGTTAAAGTGATAAGCAGGAGCAATCCTATATTTCAAAGTTTATGAGTTTCAAGTAACAGCCACACATTTGTTGGAAACTAAGTTTCAATGATAGCTTATACAGCACTTAGTTAAAGATGCTTTTCCTGAAAAGCAACTGAAACAAGCCAATATGTTCATTGCTCACTTAAGTCTAATTGTGAGTGAGATGATTTTAATAACGAGAAAACTCAGTGGAAAAATCTCAGCTTAAAAACGTAAGGGGATATAACCAACATTTGTTAAAGCTTCCAATCAGTAATGAGCACATATATTTAAGGAACCAATGAAACCCTAATACTGAATACCTCATAACTCTGAGTGGGTGGATATACTATCATAGCAGAGGTCTCCAACCTTTTCTGTAGTGAGAGCTAATTCTGCTCAAGGAAAGTCCTGCCGAGCTACTAGCATATTTTATCACTGTAAAATGCTGATAATATGTATTACCATTACACTATGACCACCCTAAGAACGATTTATCAGTAGTAACCACCCAAACATTGCAGATGAAGTTATCAGCAAAATGCTAGGAAAACGTTTATCAATATATATTGCTTGAAATCAAGTAAAATTGAAATCATCACATGTTGTGTGCCACAAAGGGTACTACCACAGCAGTAAGTCCCCCCAACTCAAATTGAATTATCATTCAGCTAACAACTTTAAATGTGTTTTAGAATTGTAATATGTTGTTTTCATTAGCACATTAGTTTTTAAAAAGGCACATATTTTTCTATCAAAACCACTTTCCACTTTGAGCAACCAAACCCAATTTTCCAAAAGAAAAACCTTTTCAGAAAAAGCATTTTTTCTTTAAAAATCAAATCAGTTTTCATTGTTAGATAATACACAGTCCCTAAACATCAGCTTTTTGTTTTTGTTGAGTACCGCCATGTAAAAATACCTCTGATGGACAAATTCTGCTTCAAATACCCAGGAATTGGAATTATAGGCCATGCTTGCTCACCATAACACTATTAATGCATCTGTTATGCTAATAATGCCCACCATTAAACTGGGGCTACCACTGTGCCACAGCTGGCTGCCCAACATATATCAGTTATGGACATTATTATCGGAGAAGTGTTTGCCACTCTGTCAGGAATGGCTAAAAGCAAGCCAGTCATGCTCTTATTATGTCAGTGATGGCAGCAAGTATGTAAATACTAGACTTGTATGCCCAAAATAGTCAAGGATAAAAATATTATGGCAATGGCACAATTATACCATGAACGGGCACAATTGCGTCAGATATAATACTCTTATGATGGGGACCAGCATACATATTTGGCAGCCCTTGACCATAGGAGTAGCTTTAAGGAACCATCACTGTTTATTAGGGAAGGACGCAATGTCACACACCCACACACAAATGAATGCGATGCTTCTAATTTTCCCTGCCCTGGATGCATACTCTCTTCCCTCAGCTCTTTGGTTGATCATGCTCCCAACTAACACATTTTCACTCTAGTTCTTGCAGTCACACACTTTAGTGGGTCAGCCATGGTTGCTGCTGCCACTATTCTTTGATGTCACACATGGTGTGACTGATAGAGCAGGGCATATAACATGGCCAATCTCCTTCTTAGGTAGATTTAAAGGGGATAAAAGTGGTTCATGTGGCAGACCCATAGGCCAACACAGTAGCCTCCACATGCTTCAACACCCTTGCATATTTTGCAAGACCTTTAAATGGATCTTCCCTGAATTCAGGAAGATCGTCACCCATGCACTCATCACCAGCAGGCTGGACTACCGGAATGCCCTCGATGCCGGAATCAATAAATCTCTGCTCCACAAACTCCAGTCCAGACCATCCAGAACACGGCAGCCAGGCTCGTCCTCAGCATCCCACGATAAGATCACATCACCCTGCACCTATGAAACCTCCACTGGCTCCCCTTTGAAAAAAGAGTGACCATCAAGCTGCTCACACACACACCTACAAATCCCTCCACAACACCGGACCCCAATACCTCAACGAAAGAATCTCCTACGCCTCCAAGAGAAACCTCCGCTCTGCTGACCAGGCCTTGGCCGAAATCACTCGCATCCACAGAGGCAGATCCTTCTCCTACATCAAGACCTGGAACGAACTCCCCCTCAGCATCAGACGAAGCCCCACACTGAAAGCATTCAGGAAGAGCCTCAAGAATTGGCTTTTTGAATGACCGAAGCTGCCCAAATGCCCCCCCCCCAGCGCTTTGAGACCCTCACAGGTGAGTAGTGCACTCTATAAATCCCTGATTGATTGATTGATTGATTGATTGACAGGCCAACAGAGTGTGTGTTTGAGTGTTATCAAGAGGTCCTGCCATTGGTTTGGCTGTCTGTAACTCGAACGGGTAATGAAACGAGCAGTGCTGCCTTCTTTAATATACACAGAATCCCTTAGATCGGATTGGTTTGGCTTCACCTCTGAGAGCTACTTTGAGGGTGCTGGTGAGCTACCAGTAGCTCCCGAGCTACTAGTTGGAGACGCCTGTACTATACTATTATACTATTATCCCAATAATGGTGCTATCTCCTTCAGGGTTCTCAAGTCAAGTTCTAATAAATACTTCTGAACAAAGCAGAATTATAGTGGCATTTTTGTTGAAAAATCTGGCCAGATCTATCAAATGTAAATGGGTAAAAGGTAGGCAGTCACTGAGCCTCCCATAATGGTCTCTTGTATGGTAAATTCGCCATATTGCTGTCTGACCGGGATTTAGTTTGAATTGAATGATGGAGATAATGGATTGTGTGAAATTGTTCCTGGAAATTGTTTTACGGCAAGGCACAGAGGCCAATATTATGCTCCTAATGTGAAAGCAACCTTTTCTTATTATAAGATGCTTTAGTATATCCTCACAATGGTCACATTGTATAGTGCCAGAATAGCAAGTACTAAATATCATGATTCAAAAGTATCATAGCAAAGATATCAACAAGGTAAGCATGTACAGTTAAGTAGAGATTTACTATGCTCACACTTGGTGGAGTTTCCACTGCAGTCAATATATTGCCTAAAGCCTACTGTAAGGAATGTGTAATGCGTTGCTAATATTTGTGCAGGTTCTCTGAATCTCCTTCATGCTGTATCCTTGTCTGATCATCAATATGCATTATGTGCCTATGAGAACCAAAATCAATGTTTTTGTTATGTTATGTATAGCTCTCATTGAGACCCATAAACGTGAACGACTGGATTGTGAAGCAAGTAATTGGCTGCTAAAACATAACAATGGAGGGTAACAGAACTTATTAATCACAGTTTTTACATCATAATAGAATTCCTGGCAGCTCTGAATGGGCACCCTGAGAGCCTTCCAGAGCAGCGATGGAAAGCAAGGAGCAACGTTCCTGGAGGGGATGGAAGGCACAGGAAAAGCAGTAGGGATGGGTATTATTTACATAATGTTATGTAAGGCTCCCCATTCCTCAAATTCCCCTGCATAGCAGTTGAAAGTGGGCACAGGAGAGTCTGTCTGGCATACATAACATAACATTAGAGATGGATAAAAAGTGAATTACAGGGACATTTTTCATTTCTGGATGCTGAGTAACATCATACACAATTCAAGCTTCACTCTCATTGTCTATTTGATGTTACTCATAACTCCTCAGCAAAAAACATCCCTGTAATTCTTTGTTACCCATTTATAGTTCCATGCATCTTTCTCATAGTCAAATTCCAGCTGTATTTCTACTATTGCTTTTGGTTGCAATGCAGGCAAAATGTGATGGAGTTAGCTCTCATACACCTCTAGCCTTCAGTATAACCTGCATGTTTCTGTTCCTTCTTCCTCTCGATCCCCGTCTTTATGGATATGTGAACAGGACTGCAAGCATAAGGTGCATGCAACAAGTCTTGGGAGTCTGACCTGTGCACAAAGAAAAGATACATAGCTTTCAACTTAGGAGAGGGGTAAAGTGACCTAGTATTCCTCTTGAAGGGGTACCCTTGTGTACTCTACCTACATCATGTAGACCAGAAATATAGTGTATGAGCGAAAACATTTCTAAAATTCAATTCCTCTTGAATGCTTGATGTTGGAAGAGGAGTATGCAACAGTGAATTGTTCAAGGGGAATACAAAAATGGTTATTTTTCATTGGCTTGCTTTTTTATATCATCAACAATGATCAACAATGATCTAAACCTGTGGTATTCAAAGTATGGCTCGGGGGCCCTCCTGACCTTCACATGTGTTGCCCACCTAAATGACTGCACTGGGTTGCTGTTTACTTCAGAAAGCACTAGCATTAAAAAATATGTTAAATAAAAAGGAACACTTTTATTTACAGGCTAAAGAAAGAAGCAAATAAGGTGCCCTGCAAAACTTAACTTTAGAAACACATTAATTTTTCAATAAACCTTGCAACCAACATGTAAAAATAAGATAAAGTCTCTTCAAAATTCATTCAAAAGTATATGATTTAAAACTGAACGTTTTTAAAATTGAGTGTAGAAATATTCAGGCCTCCTCGGCCTAGTAGTGAACTAAGAGGCAAGTCACTTGCCACATGGAACACTCCGGGTGGTCAGAATTGTTATTAGAAATGGACAAAATGATAGTTCATGAAAGCAAACAAAAAAAGTTTGTACAGCGTATACCCTGAACTCATGTATTTCAAGATGCTCTTACTTATCATAGTGAAGAAAAAGGAGGTAGATTGAAACTAGGCAACTGCCTATGATTAAACAGTTAGGTCAAGTAGGAAAGCCGGTATTGATCCTAGATTTTCAAGTCTCTCGTTATGCAGTTCTATTACATTTCAATTCAGTTTAATAATCAATTTGCATCCTTTTTACATTTGCATCTCCTAAGGTAGTAATAGCAAGTAGCAAAGCATCGCACGAGGTGCGGTAGAGGTATAGCAATTCAGATACAGAATAACACAGAAATGTCAAATCTATGACTCATTCAGAGACTAGGGACTTAGGGGCCCATTAGGATGTCGGGCGGATCGCCACCACCATGCGGGCTGTGGCGATCCGACCGACATCGTTTGCCTCCCGTCACCCATTTCCCCCCCGCCATATTAGTATGGCGGGGGAACGCGGCAGATGGAAAGACTGTCCGCTGCTTTTCCGCCCCGGTCGCCTTGCGGCCGGGGTGGAAAATGTTTAATATGGTGGCGGGGCATGCGGAGACTCCCTGCGGGGGCCCGTTGCGGGCCCCCTGGGACTACGGGGGTGGGGTTGCACATGAGGGGGTACCCCCCGCATTTCAAAGTGCAACATGGCAGGCACCGCGTGGTGCCTGTCGTGTTGTGCTTTGAAATGCACAACACTGCCCGCCGCAATGGTAAAAATACAGGATGCGCCCGCCAGTGTGGCGGGCGCATCCTAATGGCCAAGGCGGGACCGCCGCTCCGATGCGGGTGGTCCCGTTTTCCACGGTGACCATCCTAATGGACCCCTTAATTTCAAGGGCAGTATGGAAAGAAACCCTTAAAATAACGACATGGCTCACTGACCACACAATGTATATGATTGACCTCCCCTACCCTACTCCCATTATAACACCTCACAAAGCCTCACTCCCACTGTGCTGCCATAAATGCATTCTTTAGGCACACCACACACCATAGTGTGTGGTCCCTGGGGAAAAGTGTGTGAGTGCCCATGATCTAAACCATCAGAGCCAGGGAAGATATGCTGCTAAAAAAACTGAAACTGAGCATTCATGCAGGTCCTATTTCTTGCAAGGTCACAGACATCTACTTGGCTTAATTTTGGTGTGTAGGATAAGCATACCTTCTGTGTTTTGAAAGAAGAATCCCCACAGTCCAAAACTTTGGAATTCCTATTAATTACAACTAAATAGTTTCAGAATTGGCCTTCCTCTCAAGTGCTTTGGGATGTAATTACCTTTCACATCACACCCTACAATTCCAACCGTTCAGCCTTGTAAAAAGAAGGTGGATCATAAATAAATGAAACACAAAAATAATGACAGAAAAATTATGCCTATGTAAGACAGTTGAATTGTATTATTTCAGCAGCATGTCCCCCAAAATGATGATGCATATTATTTCAATGACCCATTCTAATTACTGCCTGTCCGGATACCCTCTCATGCAAGTATTCATTGTTCGAATGTAATTGCAAATGAAAATTTGCCACCAATTATGTTTTCCATTTAATGGATGAACATTGAATCCCAAAGAGACAACATGATATGCATTTTCGTAAACCTGAGGTTTTTAAAATGTTGTTCTCTAGTTGTGTGCTAGATTTTTTCTGTCCTTCACAATACCAGACCTATCTTCCTATCATTTTATCACTTTTAGTTAAGATTTCGCCTAATGATATGCAGAACAAAATACTTTAAATACAATAATGCTTTTAAAAAAAAGAAGTTACATTCAGTTCGCAGGTAATAAGTTAATACAAATGCAAAATGCTGTGCTCTGTGCAGAATGTGCAAAACAACTGCTGTGCTAGGAACAGACTTTAAAGCTGAGAAAATTGTCCTCAATGTAATGCACAAGTGGCAAGTAAAAGTCTGGCGGAAATGCACTCTACTGTGCAGCTTACCCGGTACGTAGAACTATATTGAGTTTAACTTGTTTTTATAACAAAATTAAATCTCTTGTGCTCTGTTCTTCTACTAATGTTTGAGCATAGAGTTTAATTGCCACCTCACTGATATGCAGAGATAAAGAATGTTACTAAGGTATATTAGACCATTGGAATGTGGAGTACTCCATTGAGTACAATGGAGTGATTCGTGCTTCGACGGGCCAGTATAAGGCGGCAGAGCAACATTCCAATGTAGTTTGAACAAAGGCCTCTCGTAGCCCGAATTTCAATTCCCTCTGGCTCCTGAAGCCTTTGTTTTATTTGTTAGAACATTCTGCACTCTAGTGGCAGAATGTTCTAATCGCCTTATAGCCCTTCGTAGCTGTGATATACCGGCCATGAAAGTCCTGCTCCCTTGTTAAAGGCCCTCGTCTTTGGGTCAGGCCTTTTAACGCTATAATAAGACCATTATTAATTAGTAATGATGGAGATAACCCTTCTCTATATTTATTTATTGATTTAGCAAAATTCCTGCTCATTCTGGCTTACTGTGTGGTCACTACGCCCATTTTATTCATGTCACAAGGTGTGGATGAATCAATATTGGTAATTTCTAATACACAGGTCTATTTAATCAAGTTACAAAGATCACAGAAACAGTAGGGGATAATTATATGCATGGCTTGGAGCACAGTAGGATGACCAAACCCAGGTGTGGGGGAGTAGTTTTTGAGCACTGCTATCAAAACGTGAGGGTGTAGGACCATGGACTTCAATCATCAAAAGAAAAATATATGAATTTATTGTTAACTAAAAAACAGAATATACTGTTCCAGCCTTAAATATGCCATTGTATTATAATGGCACAGGCAAGGCAATAGAAGCGAATGCTAAACAGCCTTCCCAGTGACTTAGAAACATTTGCTTACACTTTTCCTTCCATTAATTGTTTTTTTTCTTAACACTTTACATCAAGAACAAACATTTCCGTCACTTAGATTGCCTATGTCTTATCGATTGACTAGGCAAAGAAAAAAAACATATATGATATGTAACCAATGGTGTCTCATCATGTCCCAAAAAATCAGATCATGGTGAGGAGAAATCCGATGATGAAGCATGCCACGGGAAGAGTGTGAGCTTTACATCCTCATTTTTCATAACAACTGTTAGGGATTACATTCAGGAGGCAGAACAATGGTTGTCCATGAGCAGAACTAGGTTGGTAGGCCTTACAAGAATTCAGAATATTCCCTTAGTATTTTTCTTATGATAAATATTAATCCAATGCCCACCTGTTCGAGACCTATTGCCATTTCACCAACTCATCTCCTTACAAAAATGGCTTGTTCATTATAGTTACTACCATTATCATTGTCTACAAGCAATACATGCTCAACACATCCACTCTTGAAATTCATTAGACCAAATTATTTGCTTAAGTATAGAGGCCATTATATATTTAATCAACACATACTCCATACAAGTGTTTTGTTTTAGCTCTTGAGTAGCTTATGTTCCTCTTCACAGGGGATATGGCCTAGCAATTTTCAGTTTTTGCTCAAATAGGATTTTTTGCTGACCTGTATAGAATGACACGCTGAACAGAATTACACAAAACTTGGCATGAATCTAGAACTTTTCTCAATGGGGTGCCTTTGCCTGGTTTTGTGTAAATCCGTTCAGAGGGTTTTCGAAAACTTTTCATTACAAATATTGGGCAGTGGGCCTAATGGTTAAATGTTAGAGATTAGGGGCCAGATGTAGGAGGCCATTTACCGACCGGTAACAGCCGATTTCGGCCGTTACCGACCGGTAAATGGGTATTTGTGATGTAGGGGGCCAATTTTACCGATTCGGTAAATTTACCGAATCGGTAAATTTACCGAATCTGTAAAATACAGAATCTGTATTTTTACCGATTCTGTAACTGCCAGATGTAGGTGGGACTCTTCTGAGTCCCAAAGGCCTTACAGATTCGGTATTTTAACACCCAATCCAGTTGGGTGGTAAAATACCGAATCCAGGTGTGCATGCACATGTGTGCATGCACACCTATGCCATGTGACAGACAGACGTGCCCTTAGGGCATGTCTGTGTGCCACATGGCACACATGCCTGTATTTGGGGTGCTAGAGGGTGTCAAAGTGACACCCCTGCACCCTTGCAGGATTCGGTATTTACCGATTCTGTAATTACAGAATCGGTATTTCCCATTGATTCCTATGGGCTTCAAAGCCCATAGGAATCAATGGGAAATAACGATTCTGTAATTACAGAATCGGTAAATACCGATTTTTACAGAATTGGTATTTCAAATACCGATTTTACCTACATCTCCCACCTTCTATTTTACCGATTCATAAATACCGAATCGGTAAAATTCGGTATTTATGAGTCGGTAAAATAGAATTACCTACATCTGGCCCATATTGACTTTTAAAAAAGTGTTTTCTGTTTTGTCTATCTAAGAAATAAATGTTAAAAGCGAATTTCAACTTGCACAGTGTATTAGAATTGCACCTTAAAATGTGTTTATACCTTTGCAGAAATTATTTTGAATAGAAAATCACACGTAAGGAAATGTGCCTGCTTTAAAAGTGTAAAGAATAACTTTAGAATGCATTTTACCTCTGCTAAAAGAATGCAAAGTAAATCACACATAGGGAAGATGTGCCTGGTTTAAACGTGTAGAAAAATAACTTGAAGAAAATAAAAATGTAGTAGACTATCGTTCTCAATGTGCTTCTGTACTAGGCCCAAGCCCTATTTTCTTTCGACTCTTGCTCACAGTTAAATAGACATTTATTTAAAATGTTGATTAGCACAAGCATCCTGCTGAATAATGTGCTGTCTTTAATATCATGTTCCTTTGCTTCATCACACCATGTTAGATAATTTGGCCTTAATAATGAACTTTACTGTGAATTCATAATGAACAGACTGTTAGAATGAAGAATAATTTAGATATATTTGATATATGCTTAACCAGGACATTGTCAATAGATTTGTTTCATTGCATTTGACTAGCCCTTTCTATTCACGACAGAACATTGAACACAGCTATTAGCTTAGTTAAGAAGGTTCTCATGAGAACTGTCCTCAATGTTTCAAAATTCGCAACTCTTGTTTAACTATGTTCTGGTGTGAATGTTTACAGTGAGAATTGGAAGGAGAAAGCAATGGAGGTTGACAACACCATCGGATAAGGGGTTTCCATTGGATAAGAGCATTACACACCTACTACATTTTGTTACATTGTTATGTGTTTTATATTATATTTGGTTGTTCATAGTTGGAGAGATGAGAGAGTCCTGTCCTAATTACTCACCTTGCTCCTCGTTGCTGGAAGCTACTGCTCACAGTGACTTTACCTTCCCGAGTAGGAGCTCCCGTCGGAGCTCCCGGTTTGAGGATTACCTTTTGGTAGATATCCTCGTTTAAACCCATCTATGGCCTTCACAACTGCTACTAATATGAAAGAAATCAATTTCGTACTCAATTATCGCAGGATGGAACGATAGCAGTGGTGACTTTCTGTACTCGGTACTATGTTTCCCTTGCATGATATATTCATTGGTTTTCCAACACCGCGACGTGCCCTCCTCGCCTGGAATCATTCTGTGGCTGTTGGGATCTTGGAGGCTGCACTCTTATGAGCCTAGAGGAATCCATCGCTGCCAGCCCGTACTCGTGCAGTTTAGCTTCTGCTCTGGCCTGATCTTCTTTCCCAGCCTGTGGATCCCCCTGGTTGGCGTTGTTTCCCGCTGAGCGAGCTCCGTGCCCTTCGCTGATCGAAACATTCTGCCATGGTTGGGATATTAGTCTCCGCACTCGATGAGCTGTTTGGGATCTTGTACGCTGCACTCTTATGAGCCTAGAGGAATCCATCGCCACCGGCCCGCACTCGTGCAGTTTAGTTTCTGCTTTGGCCAGATCTTCTTTCCCTGCCTGCGGACTCCCCTGGTTGGCGCCGGTCCAGCTGAGAGAGCTCCGTGCCCATCGTCGATCGAACCATCCTGCTGTGTTGGGATATTGGCCTCGGCATTCCGGTGACATGTTGGGATCTTGGAGGCTGCATTCGTATGAAACTAGAGGAACCGTCGCTGTCGACCCGCACTCTTGCAGTCTGCCTCTGCTTTGGCCTGATTGGCTGTTCTTGCCTGCGGACCCCCCTGGTTGGCGCTGATTTCGCTGAGCGAGCTCCATGTCCTTCGCTGTTAGTACCATCCTGCTGTGGTTTGGTTATTGGACCCTGCATGCCATTACAGTCCTGCTGTTCACTAGCTTCGAGTCATTGCCTTTTATGAAAATTGATGGCATGAAAGGGGGCACGTTTGCATTTGCACTGCAAGACTTTAAGTAACTTCCTCTGAAGGTGTTTCTCTATCCTCTTTGTCCCAATTTCAGCCAATCGGTGCTATAGGTCTACTTATTAGTTGTCGTTTCAATGCTTTGCCTGACCATAAAATGGCGGCTTAGTGAAGACAGTGTGATTCTCTTGCAGTGCCTGATGATTTTATATCACTCTTTTATGTTGGTCACACTAGGGAGCTATTGATTTAGCTTCTTGTCTAGCACTTCTTTGCACGCACTTTTTTGCTTTATACACTACTATCTCCTTGGAATGGGAATGGTAACCGATGATGAGAAAGGGGCATTGAATTGGTAACATCTGCCAAGTCCCCCAAGGGTTGTTCGCCCGTGAGGTGCCTTCCTTTCCACCACACATTTTTTTCACTGATTATGTGTGGGTGGATGTACTGTCTCAGTGGGGCAGACATCATTGGACGTGTTGAGTTGAATCCAACCCAGATCCTCCTGGTTTTAAGTGACAAACATTGGTTTGTTGTGGACAGGTAGACATTAGAGAACACACACCTTACCATAAATAGAAAGGGGGGGTTTCTGGAATTAGATAGTAAAAAGATCCAGATTAGTGTACACTCATGTTGACTAGACGTATGCTAACCATTGTCCACGGTACAGGGATCTTTTGTTATTGAACTTACTTGAGTGGAGGGCGATCCCTTGTGTACTTTTTCTTTCCCTCTTGACTCCTTTTTGCTATTATATGGCCTTCAGCAAGTTCCATTCTTCCACTCTCTTACTCTCTTATTTGAGCTCCCTTCTCACAAGGTGACCTGCTTAATATGGAGGTATGTCCCAATCCTAACGGCAACAACGCCTTCATCATCAACTACCCAGCCAACCTTCCCAAAAAGGCTGCAAAAGAATCCAAACATCGAATCCACAAGGCTAGCCCTGAAACTCTGGTTTCCGACCCCTATTTCTGTACTAACAAGGGTTACCAGGTGAATGATTTTATATTCTATACTAGAAAAAGGGCCTGTTGGTGCACAGTGCTCTACTCTAAGCTGCGAATATCAGGATCTAAAAAAACTCCCCATGGTCTCCAGCTTACAACTTCTCCATCGCCCTTCTTCAAGACCACCACCACTATCACCCTCTACAATAACAGGATCATTCTAATTCAAGCCTCCAATGACAACCTTGCTAAGTTGGCCATGATCTACCCCACCCTTAAGAAACTGGTATACAGCAACTCCAATGACCCCTACACTGCCACCACCTCTCCATTAGGATTAGCTAGTTCCCCCATTAGCAACTGCAAGTACCTCTCCCTCCCTAATTCTCTCCCCGTCTGGCAACCTCAGAACCACCTCACCCTCGGTTGGCCGGCGAGAACCTCCCAGATCACCACCTCAGCTATCTGACGGTTCTTTGGTCTTATTCACCCTGTTGATTGTCAGCCCAACTCTGGGTGACTCTCGTGATGGGTTGATTTTATCTCAGCGATCTACCGTTGATACCCTTTCCTCCGCCCCTATAATATTGCCCCCAGCCATGCCTCTTTCTGGGCAATGTTCCCCTTTGGTTTCTATTCAAGCCAACACTCCGATCAATGACATCCCCCCATCTGCAACGGTTCATATCTCACCTCTGAATCGTCCCCTAGTACTCTCCGACCAAACACCTAGCCATGAATCTCCCTCCACCATAGGGGACCCCACAGTACTTCTCCATGGCTCGCCAACACCCTCAGTCTTCTCCTGCACTCCCTTCCTCCCCCGACCTTTATCCAGTTTTGGCGGCTCGCTGGATGATATATCTCTACAACTGTTAAATCTCTCTGCAGAGTTACATCACGTGAAGGCCCTTCTCACCATGCTCAGCAATAATAATTGTCCAAAGACTCTACAGTTCTCAGTGATCACATTGGACAGTTTTTAACCCCCACCATCTCGAAATCTATTCCTGCCCCAAATTCGCCACCCTGTCTCAGAAGCACTAAGCCCGGTCTAGTGTCTACTGATCTTTAAGTCCATCTCTCTTCCTGCGCCCTCGGTCCAATGCTAACCTGACCCCTCCGAGGCAAATACACTCCATCATTCCTAACCCGAACCCTTCCCGCAACTTGAGATGCAGCACTTCTGACAACCTCACTAGGGTGAACATCAATCAGACTTCTGCTCCCGCGAATCTGCCTAGTCTCAAGTGTGTACTGTTAAATTGCAGGTCAGCCAGTAAACACGCCTCTGATATCTTTGACCTCATCCAGCACAACGATCTAGATATTATCATTCTCATCGAAACTTGGCTAAATCCCACTTCTACTCCTATTTTAGACCTCCTAGTACCTCCCACTCATGATATAGTCAGGCTTGACAGAATTCTGAAACTGGGTGGTGGTCTAGCCTGCATTTATAGGAATACTCTCTCGGTCTCTCATGTGGAGTCCTCTCCCCCTCCTCCTGCGAATATCTCTGTCTCAACATCTCAAGTTAAAACCTACCAATTTGTAAACTCCACACCGTCTACCACCCACCAGGAGATAATCTTCCTTTCATTGAGCAATTAATGGATATCATCTCTAGCAATGTCGACTCTGCAGTATCACAAATCTTCCTAGGGGACTTCAACCTGCATTAGTCCAAACACAATGACCCAGCGGTATCCTGCCTCAAATCTTTTCTACATGACCACGATTTATCACAGCACTGTTTCCAACCAACCCACACGAAAGGGGAATCCTTGACCTTATCATCTCCAAGGTTCAGACCATCTCCTTAGAATCCATAACTCCTTGTGATTGGTCAGACCATCACAGCATCCTTTTCTTTATTAACAGGGAGGTGATATTGAGGAAGGCTCAACCTGTTAAATCAAAGATTCTGAAGCGAGATCTCAGATCAATTAACCATGACAAACTAGCTTCTCATTGTAAATCCGTCCTTTCCTCCCAAGCTGTTCTGGTTGAGGTTCAATCTCTCACAGACCACTACAATTCGAGCATCACCAAGATCATGGACGACATTGCTCCACTCCAGCTTAAAAATACCTCTTCAAAAATTTCCAAACCATAGTACAACAAAAACTTAAACGCTGAACATCGCAATCTTAGAGCAGCTGAAAGATCCTGGCAATCCAAGCCTTCCTCTGATCAACTAAAATTTCTGAGAGATATCAGATGCCTTTACAACAAACAGATCAAGAAAGCTAAGGTTGACTACTTCAGATTGCAATTAGACCAAGGGGCAAATCGCCCCAAGAAACTCTTCAAACTGGTCAAACAGCAATCTGTTACCGCTCCACGCCTCTCTGATTCAAAAGGCAACCCACCCTCTTGCGATGAATTTGATGCTTTCTTCACGGAGAAGTCACAACTTATCTCCACTGACCTCACCTTTAAGAAGGCCCTATTGCCCCTTCATTAGCTGCCTCACCCTCCGACCTCCTTGAAAAGCTTATCCCGACCATCGTTGATGCTAAGAATAATCCCTCTTGGGGCTCCTTTTCCCTTTTCAGTGAAAAAGACATTGAAAAAAATTCTCCAGACTATCAACCCGTCTAACCATTTCGGGGACCCGCTGTCTCCGGCCATCTTCAAGGAAATCAAGAGCACTCTCATCCCCACCTGGACCAGGATTGTAAATGCCTCCTTATCTCAAGGCTTGATCCCCGACTGCATTCAAGCAGCCCAGGTCTCACCTATTCTAAAAAAAAACCAACGCTGACAAATCTGATCTTAATAATTTCCGACCTATCTCCAACATCTCCACCCTTGCAAAATTTCTTGAAAAATGTGTCCAATCCCAGCTCTGTGCTCATATTGAGAATTACCAAATCTTAGACCATCATCAATCAGGTTTCCGGAGGGGTCACAGCACTGAATCGGCCCTTGTACACATTTCTGATGACATCCTGAAAATGCTTGACAAAAACGAATCCTGTCTCCTGATCCTCCTTGATTTTTCCTCTGCATTCAATACGGTCAATCATAACATCCTCCTATCCATCTTACAAAACAGAATGGGTTTCTCGGATCAGGTGCTCCTCTGGTTCTCATCCTTCCTTCTCTACAGATCTCAAAGATTCAAGACAAACCACTCGCTCTCTCAGCCCTCCCCAGTACCTTCACCTATCCTCTTCAACCTTTTCTTGGAACCTCTCACTAACTTCCTTAACTCTATGAACATTCTCTTCAACATGTATGCCGATGATCACGATCCTGAAACAAAAATGGGAGGAGAGCGTGGGGAAGCCCATTCCGGACCCCACATGGGCTCACATCCTGAGACGAACGTGGAAGGGGTGTAGGAATGCCAGATTTCAGCAAGTACATTTCTTTGTAGTGCACAGAGCTTACCTTACCCCAGGAAAGGTCAGGAAATATTTCAGGGTGCGGGATGCAGCGTGCCCCAGATGCTCGATGCCAGCTGTGGAACTTGATCACATGTTGTGGGACTGTCCGCAACTAGGGCTTTAATGGTATGAGGTGGGGACGCTTCTTAACGAAGTCACTGATCGGCAGGTGGAGTTTGATAAGGCGGCTTGTCTGCTGCTTTGGTTTCCGCACACCAAAAAAACGAAGATCACTAGCAAATTCATTGATTTGGGTCTCATCCTAGCCCAGAGAGAAATAACATGGCATTGGAAGTCGAGGGAGGGTCCTATTGGTAGTAGATGGGCGAGCGAACTACAGAAATGGGCCCGTAGTGAAGGTACCGTCAGGCTTAGACAGGCAGCTAGGACAGCGAATGAGAAGAGTCTAGAGATGGCGCAAGCATGGGAAGGATTGGTGCGCACCCTGGGCGACTGCCTAGAGGCCAGCGAGGACTAAGGAGGGACAGTTTTAGATGGAATTCCAGGTGGTACATTCAAGTAGGAGTAGTGGTCCTACGGATATATTCAGTCTACGAATAGATAGAGCTACATGGGGCCCACACCGGTAGTATTAGTTTGGGGGGAGGGTACGGGTGGGATAGAAGGGGGGCCTATAGCTGGTGCAAGAGGCGAATCCAAGTTAATG
This sequence comes from Lissotriton helveticus, assembly GCF_964261635.1. Classification (NCBI taxonomy): domain Eukaryota; kingdom Metazoa; phylum Chordata; class Amphibia; order Caudata; family Salamandridae; genus Lissotriton; species Lissotriton helveticus. Next base: position 731,049,802 of record NC_136068.1, read on the forward strand.
TTGCGGATGCAGACAATAGTGTTGGAGGAATGGTTGCGGTGCCACCCCGTTTATGGGTTGGCACACCGCGTTCAGTTATCGTGAGAGGGTTACCCACATGGGCTAGATAGCTGGAGATAGGCCATTGACTTGTGCTGCAATGATCATCTGTAGGTACCACATCAGCATTGGGGCCGGTTCTTTGTTGGAAGGGGTTATGGGGGGAACCAAAAAGCAGATACTGGATCATCCTGCCGCATAGGTGTCCTTATCATCTTTTTCCTTTCGTATGCTTGATGCTTACTAGCTACTGCCACCCGACCTCCGGGATGTGGGCTGAATGGCTGAGTGACGCTTATTTGAGTGGGGTGCAGGACATGTATCGGAGCTGTGACACCCGGAACAACTGATTGTACATTATTTAAAATTCTGCAATAAAAACACAGTTTAAAAAAAAAAAAAAAAAAACATGTATGCCGATGACACACAACTCTATTTGAAAATTTCTTCCCGGATAACATCATCTCGCTAAATTCTATCCTCATGTCGACTCAAAATTGGTTAACGGAGAAGCATCTCCTGCTCAACGCCTCCAAAATGGAATTTTGCTCATCTCCCCACCGAACCACACCCCCAATATCGACCTCTGGATGCCTCACCTCACGGCTCTCAATTGCACTCCGATCATCATAGACTCATCCAAATCGCTCGGAGTCACAGTTGACAAACATGTGAATATGAAGTCCCATATCAGCGACATTTGTAAGGGTGCGAACCACCTGATGAGAACTCTCAGACCCTTCTTGCCACTAAAGGATTTCAAGCAGGTGGTACAAGCTCTTGTCTTACCAAGGTTAGACTATGGCAGTGCAACTCTCTGTGGCCTTCCTAAACTTGCCCTAGCTCCACTTGGGGCCTCGCTGAACTCTGCAGCAAGACTGATTACAGGCTCCAAACTAAATGAGCACATATTGCCAGTCTTTAAATCTCTCAACAGGCTACCCTTTGAAGCACGAATCCAGCTAAAGATTGGCCCTCCACTACAATACTCCCACATATCTTGCGCAAAAACGTGAATTATCCTGTGGGGGGAGGGCATCTAGAAGCACCTCTACTCTCCTCCTGAACCCTATCATCCTCAGCAAAAAGAGAACATGTCACCTAGCCTTCACTGGTGCTGCCCCTCAAACATGGAACTCTCTTCCTCCAGATGTACGCATACTCTCCTCGATGATGGCTTTCAAACTGGAAGCCAAAAGATTCCTAATGAGCAAATACTTGCCATAAGGGGATATGGCACCTATAAGGCGACTATCTCTCTGTTCCTAGCTCCATGGCACAACTAACCGTCAGAGACTTTATCCTCTGCATGATACTATACATTATATGTGTACCCTTGTTTACTGTTTAGCATTTGTTTGCGGGATCTTGTTTGTGCTAAATAAAACTTTATAAATAAATAAATGCTACAGCAATGATCATTCCCCTATCACTGATTTATTTCAACAGTTGCTACTGCAGGTGTGGGGGACTCAGGTGAGTTTTCAGAACGTGTCTTAATGGGAAGTTCAAGACTTTATGCTCCGAAATCTTGCTATTTTCTAGAAAGAAAGAACTCTTCATGGGCTCTCTAATTAGGAGGTTTGGCTCCTTTAGCTAGTTTAGTGGCAAAGCTCCATTATGGAACACTCTGTTTGATCTATGCTGTCACTAATCAATCTTGTATTTGATATATCTGTAATCTGGGCTAACTGGAATAAAGATGACAAAATCATACTAATTCTTTAAAGATAAATAACGGTTTTAGAAACTTCTACAACTTCTCTTCAATGACTAATACATTTTGAAGCTGACAGTTGATGATATTTCTGATATTTGCTTTTGTTCTTCCTCGCTTTGCAACACAGTGGCAAAGGTTCATCCAACCTGTGAAGCACCATCTGAATTTCGAGGGTCCAAGCTGTAAGTTGGGGTGTTTGGTTTAAACATCTATTTTTGCCAATCCTTGGGCACTAACAGTTTCTGGTAGCAGAGGATATGGTTCACACCCTGAATGGAGCAAATAAAAATAGCCTTCAAATTTATATTAAAATAATCCCTGACTCCAATTTCCAGTTTCCAGTGTCCAGATCCTGACGATGTAGAGAAGCGGTATTCAAAGGTGTTTGCAGTATTAGCGATTGCGGTTTGGAAGGTGTGAGTATTAATATGGTGAACATGTTGTGGTTGTGAGTATTGAAGCTGGGAGTGTATTTTCTTTTGGACTGTATGAGTGAGTTGTAGTGAAGCCGAGAAGTTTAAAAAGAAGAAGTTGAGTTTCAGGCTCATTGAAGTTGAAAGATCCCAGGTTAATAACAAATATTTCAAACTATTTGCAGAGATTTTAGATGTGGAGTGTGCGGTACCATCACTTTCATCGGTAACAATAGGAAAAAGCTGTTGTGTTTGATTAATCCTGGTTAATGGTAGTGGAATCATATTGCGCAAACACAGGTAACTGCTTTGATCTGCATTATTTTTAGCTGGTAGACAATTCACTTGCAGGAGTAGAAAACTTGAGTAATTGTAATACTTAATTTCATTTAATAAGAGCAAAGAAGAAGTTGTTTAAAGAAGTTATTCGAAAGTTGTGTGTGAATGTGAAGAAAATTGTTGCAAAGAAGAAGTTGTTTAAAGAAGTTATTCGAAAGTTGTGTGTGAATGTGAAGAAAATTGTAAAGGAGGGTGACTACTGTGAGGTGTGAGATTGTACCTCATAGTGTTTCGCAGTGGGATTGGACAGTTGCTGTGCTTTTGCACTGCCATTGGCTACTGGATTCACAGTGCAGTGCTTTGATTGAGTCTTGTCAAATTCAGTGCTGTCTTTGGAGTTGCATGGAATTAATAGCTGAAATTTGCCTGGGAATTACAAATTTGATATGTACAGAACAGAATCAAAACATTTGGCTCAATATGAAATTTTGAAAATAAAATTGTAATCACAAAATGTTTTAAGGGCTTTAAGATATTGGTAAGAAGGGATATCACTATTCTGGTAAACAGAGGTGAGGAGACACCTCCTGAGGGTACTCCAACATACATTATGACTACCAAACATGGCTTAAGCTTGTGTCTTTGACTTCGACAATGGAGTAGGATTAAGGAAAATTAGGGTGCTTTGAGTTTTCCTAGTTATGGGACATTTAATACCAGAATCCTAGATCATTTGAAGGGAAAATTGTATGAAATGAAGCCACCACCTCGACCCACGCAGTATGAGGCTTTTAATACTTGGGAAAGAGTTGCAAGAGAAAGGGAGAAGGAGAAATATCAGAGAAGGACTAAAAGAGCAATGCAGAATAATGCTAACGCTAGATATGATGATGAACAGCGTAGATGGAGGAAAGGCATTATCGAAGGAGCCAGACTATATCCTGTTCTTATATGAGACAATGCAAAAAAGAGTAAGATTACAACTAGACAAGAGGAAGATGAGTCAGATACAGATTCAAGGGACACAATATTGGAATAGATGTCTTCCCGACCACAGCCCTCTACTGGTTTCTCTGACCCAGGAGAGTTACGTGCAAGTGCTAGTCAGACCATAGCTTCTACCCTAGTTGATCCATGTCCACTTGAGCATGTTGGTCAATAGCAGAGCAATAAGTTAATCTACCTGTTATGTTATGTTATGTTATGTTATGTTATGTTATGTTATGTTATATGGGACTTTTATAGCGCAACAGCTACTCCAAAGGAGTGTCCCGGCGCTTTGTGCTCCAGACCTTGAAAGAGACTGGAAAACATAACAGTAAAAAAACTGAAACCTAATAGAGGGAGGCACACTAACCAGAAAACAGCCAAGTCTTTAGACCCTTCCTAAAGGCAAGCAAATTCGATGTAGCCCGCAGAGACAGTGGTAGGGAGTTCCATAGCTGAGGGGCAAGGAATCTGAAGGACCGACCGGCAAGGAATCTGAAGGACCGACTGTACAAGGAGATTATTTGAAGGGCTGGAAGGGTACAGTACAGATTGGAAGAGATAGCAAAAAAGTATGATGTGGATCTTTCCAGCAATGTAAACTTGCATCGGAGCTATAGGGTTGAGTTGGATAATCAGGCCATAAAAAAATGAGGGTTACAGGAATTCCTTTGCACCTTATCGAACTGACAAAATACATTCGCAGATGGAAGGATGTGGAAAAGTTAGAACTTAGGTAGATAAGGAAGCATGACAAGAAAAAGAGGAAAGCCGCTTAAAGGAAAATAGGATGAGCCTAAGGAGGACGAGGCAGCAGCTTATCCACTGAGGAGAATAGCTGGATTAATTTATGCACATGTGCCCCGGAATAGATGTGACCTGACAGCATTTACGAACAATTTCCCAAAGTTTAGAGACAATCTGGAGCAGTGGTATGCCCAAATAGAGAGGTACGTAAAGATTTTGAAGGTGTTGTGGATTGACTTGAATACGTTCTTTGATATTATGGTACTAGCTGATGTATGGGTAGAATGTAAGACTACAGTGCAATTGCCTAAAGGAGAGCCAGCTATAGGGAAAAGGACAAATGCATCATCATCAGTGGTAATTGAGAAATATGAAACGGTTATTACCATTTTGAAACGGAGAATACCTCCAAAAGCCACTGATTGGTTAAAATGTAAGCGAACCACACAAGAGGTGAAAGAGATAGTTCATGAGTACTATGGGAAGTTATTGCAGGTGCTTCAACAGCATTGTGGATGTGAATATCCAGAAGAAAAGGATATGGGATTTTTGTGTCTCAGTTTGTATTGGGATTGAAGCCTGAAATCAGTGCCCACATCACGCAAAGTGTGATCCGTTGGCAAACCAAGTCATTAGATGACATCTTGCATTATGCCAAACACTGTTGTGATGAATTGGACATGAAGCAGAGGATAATAAAGGACACATTTATGCTGGCTCGGACTAAGTTAGCACAGAAAGATTTCCAGAGCCAGTCTTTTACAGGAAATTAGAGAATGACGCAGGGAGTTGCTGTGCCATAAACTGGATTTCCAGGAAAGCAGGGAAGAAGGAATATGTCCCACGGCAGAGAGAGAGAGGTGTTCCTATGGGTATGTGATCTGAAATGGACAGTGCTGCAATGAACAAGGTTACTGTTTGTCATATCTGTCATGGGGGGGCATTGGAAATGAGAATGACGATTTAATCCTGAAAATACTTGCAAAATTATGCAAAATTCACACTGCACCCCTGTTTCAAAAACGCCTATACAATAGATGCAAACTCGTATGAAAAATCAAGCCCAAATGATGACACTTGCTCCTGCACAAATAGGGAATCCCAGGTTTAATTTAAATCAAATGCAGAAGTTTAATGTAAACCAGTTTCAGAATGCTATGCCACAGTTCCAAAATCAAAGCCAGAATGCTTTAACACAATTCCCTTTATTCAAAACTGATGGATCTACTTCTGGTAATTCTCAATGAAGGTCCATGAGAGAGGAGGAAGATTGTGTACTTGGTGCAATCTTAATGATAGGTCAGGGTGGTCCATGTGTAGATGCAAATGTTTATGGTCAGAATGTGTCATTTTTCATTGACATAGGAGTGATCCGTTCCAATGTCAGAACAGTGGAGGTACCAGACCTAAATCTCTCAGGTAAAACAATCCAACCAGTTGGGGTTACAAACATACAAATGTTAAATCCAATTTCAGAAGTCCCTGTAAAAATAGGAAACTTTAAAGAGAAGCATAAATTTGGTGTCTATGATACAAGCCCCGTAAATGTCTTAGGGACAGATTTGTTGTGCAAGTTAAATTGTACAATGTTCTGCACAGATGGTGTAGTTTTTCAGACATATGATGAGGATGTAGACTTTAAAATGAGCAGAGAGAATGTAGAGGTAGGAATGTTCTCTTTTCGGACAATTTCTGAGATACCTGGAGACCTCAGAGACATCGCCAATGCAGATGTTTGGGACTTCACAGGAAAGATATTGGCCTGGTAGAAGGTATATGATCAGTCTAAACTAAATTACAGCCTAATGATACTTACCCCAGGCGACCCCCCTATCATTAGACTCCGGAGACTATTGCAGGAATAACACCAGTGATTGAAGACATGCTTGAGAAAGGCATACTTAGAGAATTGATTGGAAGCGTATGTAAATCTCTTATTATGGTTTTATAGTAGCCCAACAGTAAATATATATAATCATCTAGGATTTAAGATGAATGAATTAAATAGTGGTGCCCTGTGGTACTGAATCCTGCCACTGTGCTTTTCAAATTCCCTGTACTGCTGAATGGTGTACTGTCATTGATTTATGCCAGGCTTTCTTTTCAGCGACTTTGCCCGCAGAAAGCCAATATTATTTCTCATTTACATTCCAACAGAAGACAATCATGTGATCTTGTGTCCCTCAAAGGTATATAGAGTGTCCATCAAATTTCAACTAGATCCTAAAAAGAAATCTAGAATCATTGCAAATGCTATGTGAGTCTATCCTTGTCCAATACATAGTTGACCTATTAGTAGCATCAGAAACATGCAATGCTTGTAAATGTGACACCATTGCACTCTTGAATCACCTGGCAGAGAACAGACACAGAGTGTCTCCAACAAAACTGCAGTACTGTTCAAAATCTGGAACACATTATCATAAAGGGAGTTAGAAAGGTGTCACCAGAGAAAGTGGAAGCCATCCTACATATGAATCCACCACGAACACAAAAGTGAGTCGGGATGCTTTTGCGAATGGTTGGCTACTGTAGACAAAGGTTACCAAACTTTCCCTTGATTACAAAACCTCTACTGAGGTAGACCCAATGAGATGTGTCTGATCCACTTCCAGGGGACAACGAATGTTCAAAAGTATTCCTAGATCTGAAAGAGAAATTGTGTTGCAACCCAGCTCAAAAGAATTTAGTCTGTTTTGCAGTGAGATAGATGGGTGCACGCTCTCAGTTTTGACATGGACTCATGGCGGAGCCTGAAGACCTGCGGCTTACTTTTCTACTACACTTGGTCCTGTAGCAGCATGTCTCCTGAAGGCAGAGGCTGCGGTGAGTACTAGTCTGGAAAAAAGGGAGAACATAGTGATGGGATATCCTTTATTTGTCATGGTCCCGCACTCTGTGGAGATATTGTTGACCAAAAGTAAGACTCAGTATCTTACGTACAATAGACTGACATTCTACGAACAGTTTATTGCCTTCTGAAAATGTTGTGATTAAATTATGCAATATGGTAAACCCACCTACATTGCACCTGTAATTGAGCAAACTGAAAAATGTGAAGAATTCGATCATGATTGCCTAAGTGTCACTGAACTATGCACTAAATCCAGACCTGATATTAAGGATGAACCACTAACTTAGCTCGATCATGTCCTGTTTGTGGATCGTTCATGCCTGAGAGGAAATGAAGGCACACTAAGAGCAGCATATGCCGTGTGCACCATAAATGATGTGATAGATGCCTCCTGGTTTCAGTCTGCATTTTCCACACAAGCTGCCAAGTTAATTGCCATCACCCGAACTTGCAGTTTGACTGCATAAATGAGAGTCACCGTCTTTACAGACAGCCAGTATGGGTTTGGTGTGGTGCATGACTTTGGGAAATTATGGTCGCAGTGAGGGTTTCTTACTTCAACAGGTACTCCAATTTGGAATGGACATCATGTTAAAAATGTGCTTGTAGCTCTCCAGTTACCAAGTGATATTGCTGTCGTAAAATGTCTAGGACATCAAACTGAGCGGGTACATTGTCATGTGCAACAGATACACAGACTCAGTAGCCAGGTATTTTGCACTGCTAGCTTGTACATTTAATGAAGTATTCACATGTGAATATGAGGAAGACAGTGCTTTTGCAATGGTAATGGAAATCACTGACACTTGGGTGGAACTGAAAAGGGTATAGGAAAATGTGTCTGAAACAGAATAGAATGGGTGGATCAGGTCAGGATGTATAAAGTATGTGAATTACATTTGGATGTCAGTAGATGGAAGGCCAGTGCTACCTGGTAGGTTGTTGTTTCCAATAACACGCTACTAACACAGTAACACATATTTAGAAAGAGATGCGATGGTGAGAACATTTTGAAAAAGTTGGTACAATCCCTGATTTGAATGATCACTGATGAGATTTCCCAAAGGTGTTACATGTCAACAGCTAAATGCAGGGAGAAAAACACAAGTTAGAAGCACACACTTAGGGAGATCAAGTGGTCCCTTTAACAGATTGCAGACAAATTTTATTGAACTACCTGTGCACAGCCATTGAGCTATTTACTGCCGATTGTATTTTCTCGATGTGGGTGGAAGTCTACTCAAGGAGGAGAATGACAGTCTGACTGTAGGAAAACAGTCATTACGTGAACTCATTCCAAGATTTGCGATGCCTCTCCTTCTTGAGTCAGATAGAGGTGCACGCTTCAACAATGAAGTGATGAACATGTTATATGCTACTCTACACATAGAACAAAAGCTGCATTGCAGTTACAGACCAGAAGCATCAGGAATAGTCGAATAAATGAATGGAACCATCAAATCTGACTTCACCAAAATGGCCAGGTGCTTTACCTTTGGTGCCGATGAGTGTTAGAAGTATATCAGACAAGACAGAATTATCTCCATGAAATATTGATGGGAAAGGGTATGAGACTGCTGCAGTGCCTTAAAGTACCCTTGTGAATATCACAGATGATATGATATTGGACTATTGCAAGAAAATGGCTGGGGTAGTTTGTTCTGTCTCTCATCAGGTATCAGCTGCCACAAGACCCTCACTAAGAACAGTGCCATGATCTCAATCCTGGTAATTGGGTTGTGATCAAGAAGCACGTTCGGAAGACTTGTCTTCAACCCAGATGGAAAGGCCCCCACTAAGTCATAATGACTACAAACTCTGCTGTTAAGGGTGCTGAAATCCTGAACTAGAAGCATGCCTCACACACCAAGAAAGTGAACAATCCAGAAGAATTGCCTTGTGTCTATGATGCTGAAAGAAGAGCTCTAGTGGTCGCACCCCCAATTGAGAGACCAACTAGACCTGCATCACCAGCCCCTGTTTGATACAGAGGGAAGCACTAGGAGAAGAAAGGGATGAAGATTTGCAGACTGAGAAACAAGTACAAGTGCATACAAGTGACTGGAATCACGCGAAGTGGCATTGAAATCTCTGACGAGGAACAACCAGAGATTTAATTGCATGCTGAAAAAGACCAAGACCATGATGAAGGCAGGAGCTATGGGACAACAAGAGTTTGTCATCAAGCACCGTGGCCAAAAAGTCTCCGAAAAGAGAGACTGAGGAGAAGTTCATCAACAGCACAAATTCCTTATAGTGCAAGACGAAAGTGAAACAGAAGACAAAGGTTATCTTAATCTGAATCATCAAGTCCTAAGGAGATCCAAAAGGACTTGAGCACCTTGCAGAAGATATTTAGCAGCGGAATGGTCTTACTGTGTAAATGCAGCACTGAGTGTTACTTTAGAAGATGTTTGCAAAGTGAATCCTGAACTATTAGAACCCCCCTTGAACTAATTACTACAAGGTCCATAGTTTTATAGGACCATCCTGCCTGAGATATGTTACTCGCATAGAAGGGAGGAGTCTGCCAACATGCTGACATTAACCCTTGGCTGTGCATACAATCCAGACAAATGCAAGGAACCCGAATTGCATGAATTGGAAAATCCAAATTGTGGGATTCGGCACCATTGGTTTTCAACAGCTCAGAAGGGTGTACCGAAAGCAATATTAATGCCAATAGTAATAGTGGGGCTTTGTCTGACATCTCTTTATGTTCTATTTCTGAGCTGTAAATATTTTGTGTGCAAACGACAGAAACATTATCAGAAGAAAATTAATGAAAGGGCCATGGGTCCAATCTTTGGGTGCTAACTCGTACAACTTCAACACAGTTTGATGAATTACACAAACTTTTTGCAGATTGCTAATTGTTTATCTTACTTTTGGTGTTTTTAAAAATCCTGCAGATCTATAAAGAGGCTTGGAAGTAAAAGGGTGAAAAGAAAAATGTTAGTTCACAAATAATTGTTGCATTATTTGATAATTCCACATGAAATACGGCATATGGCAAAAACAATTGTATGGGAATGGCGTGGGGGGCAAACATTTTGATGTGAAAATAACTCTGGTGCTCTATCGAGTCTACATAACATTGACAAACTTTAAGCAAGTTAAACCCAATGCAGGAATCTCAGGTATCAAGTAGATAGGGCAAGGGGAAACAAAATTAACCATTTGTAAAATAAGTCATTGATTTGCTAATAACTTTGATATGATTTTATCAATCTGCAGGACATGTCACAGACACTATCCATGGCTATGTTGCTCTTGATATTTCAAGGTCATGCAAAACCATTAAGGAAAAGCACAGTTAAAAGGTTATTAAAAAAGTGTCTTTTCCCTCTTTAGCTCCTATAGAATTCTTTCATCGCTGCTATGGAAAAAAACTCACTGAATGCATTCAGGTAAAATGGGGGCTGTATTGACCTGATCCGTTAGATAAGCTAGACCCAATTCTTGGTTGATTTAGGGAATGCCAGGAGTCTACACAGGAACTTATTTTCAACTGTCTGAAGCGCACTCCACCTTGTGTAAACCAACCTCCTGCCCAAAAGGTGCAAACTGAGAGGCATTTACTTTTATATAGGTGATTCAGCATGCAGAGTTTGGATGTGAGGATGAGATGCCGTGGGAGTGGGGGCATATCAGGGTCTTGTAATGGGGCATGTGAATTGTTGAAGGCTGTATCTCGATGGGATTTTCCTGATTTTCCGCAAGCGGCTGGCCCACAAGGTCAGAACTTTCCTAACCAGATAGCGTGATCAAGTTGTGTAAGTCTTCTTCAATTTTAGTAAGGCGCATGAGGATGGGATCCAGGGCAATGGAAAGTGATGTATGCACACTCTTTAAAATCTCCTCTAGCAAAAGAGTGAGTGATTCTCCTCTAGGCTAACTACTGGCTTTGATACTATGTTCTCCCATACCCATCTTCCCATGGGAAGACCATGGCATAATCATTTGGATTTAACACCACCCTCCACTCTTTTCCTTTTCCCTCCTTGCGATTTTATTTTGGTACCCTGCCTGAAACTGAAGCTTGGCCTGGAGATTCCATTCCTTCCCTCTCATCCTTTGAGGCCAACCCCGGAGTAGTACCTAATTCTCCAGGTATAAGCACAGACAGCTCTCATTGTAAGTGCGTCGGAGTAGTTGGTGCTATTTAGTTAACCCACTTCAATCTGACTCCACAGGGTGAGGTATTTGTCTTGGGATATAAATAACACTTATTCTACGTTTTTGGGGAATAAAGACTTTGGTTTTTTCCACACCAAAATCTACAAGTTACAGTAAATATCATATTTTTTTTTCCTGTTAGATTCCAGCAGGTTTAACTTGCTGAAATTTAACAAAGGGTGAGGTATTTAGCACACCCAGTAATTACCATATGTGATCAATTTCACTTAACTCACAATTCCAACCCCTGAGCAAACAGGGTTTTCATGGAGTCAGAATACACCAGTCCACTCATAATGACAGCCCTAGTCTTGGAGAAGATGAGATTCCCATGTAACCATACTGTACCATTTTTACTAATCTTTGCACACTCCTCGAGCGAGGCAGTTGTGCTCCACTGCTTCCATCAACATGAAGCAAGTCCTTTCATATTCTCTAAGTAGGGAAAAATCCCGAACGTTGCTCTCCATGTCAGCTGACATCTCTGCTTAATGCAGGTGGAAATTATTTTGCCGACATCCTGCTTGCTCAGCTAAATTCTCTTTTAGAACAACTGAAGGACGAGAAGCAGCATAGCTTCATATCAGGTCATACAACAGGAAAAACTGATTTAGCATTGACACTAGACACTATAGTGTATGTAGAGAAGCTGTCACAGTAACTCTCTCCTAGACGCGGACAGGGTCGGACTGGGAAACAAAAACAGCCCTGGCAATTTTTTTCAGACCAGCACTCTACCGAAAGTAGCGAGGCAGATCAGTGCAAAGGACTTTTTTGGGTGTGGGGGAGATGTCTGTGCCCAGATTTTTGACAACCAAAATAGCAAAAATAATGCATTTTTCAACATCTTGTCATGCCAACATTTGCCCATCAGCCCAGCAGTTTTGAACTAGATTATCTTGTTAATTCTCCTGCTTACTCAGCTAAATTCTCTTTTAGAACAACTGAAGGACGAGAAGCAGCATAGCTTCATATCAGGTCATACAACTGGAAAAACTGATTTAGCGTTGACACTACTCACTATAGTGTATGTAGAGAAGCTGTCACAGTAACTCTCTCTTAGACGCGGACAGGGTCGGACTGGGAAACAAAAACAGCCCTGGCAATTTTTTTCAGACCAGCACTCTACCGAAAGTAGCGAGGCAGATTAGTGCAAAGGAGGTTTTTTGGGTGTGGGGGAGATGTCTGTGCCCAGATTTTTGACAACCAAAATAGCAAAAATAATGCATTTTTCAACATCTTGTCATGCCAACATTTGCCCATCAGCCCAGCAGTTTTGAACTAGATTCTCTGGTTAATTCTCACTCAAAGTAGAATGCTCCTTGTGGAGTGAGGGAACTGTGCTTCTGGAGAAATAATGTGGCCTCAGAACTGAGGTTAGAAAGGTCTCCAGGTTGTTTGCATGAACACCTAAGACTTTAATTTGAATGTTATAGCCAGGTACTAAGTACCTGTACTTCTTCAACTTGAAAGGGAAAATGCCAGTACTTCTCAGTAAAGGTGCAATACTTTTAATGGGAGAGTCCCAGTATTGCTCACTATCAAACAGTTACTCTGGAATAGTGTGTACTATCACTTATATATTTCCATTTTAAGCACTGTGAACATCCATAGTGGAATATTTAACAGAGGCAGCTAAAGAAGATGAAGGACCCATTTTAGAATGATGTGTGGAGCCCTAATACTGTCAAGAGGCATCACATGCTATTCCATTTGATTTCTGTCACAAAACAAATATTTGTTTTGATGTATTTAACATTTTCTAAAATAAATGACAATGCACAAAGATGGCCTTCAAACTATCAATTTATCATAGAATATTGGCAGATTATTTCATTCATCTCACACATAACAATTTGTAAGAGAACAAGTGTGCCAAGTATTACTTTTGCAGTATTGAAAGGCATGTATGATGTAGAGGATTAGTCCAATACACCAGTCATTCATTCATAAGTCTTTATTCGACTATCTGAAGATAGCCATAAAAGAACAGTCATTATAAAATAAAACCAATACAATCATACTATAAAAAACACTACAACTTATACATATGTTTTGACCATAACGTTCATACTTATACATCATTGAGGTAATTCATAATTATTTCACGTAAAATGATCATTTATAAAACTAATCATATTGAAAACCATAGTAAATCAATACTCCTTTGATCTTATACTTTTCCTCTTATTAATTACTTTCATACACCAGTCAGTTACTAGAGAATTAGTCAGTTACAGTTTGCCTGATCATGATATGCTTTGGCCAAATAACTCATTCTCTCTCCTTGACTGTTTTTTATTTCCCTTTGCTCTACTCTTAGCCCCTTGTCCCCGAGTCCCTCTCCTCTTCCCAGTCACGCACCCTCCGCTATCAAGTCTATGTTGGCCCAGGCACCGGACAATGTGGTGGCTTTACCGGCTGGTCGCGCTACATGCAGGCAGACGTGGAGGTGTCTCATCGGCAGCATCTCCAACATCGTGGTCCCCCCCACCCCAGAGGAGACGTGCATGTCGGTGCGGGACCAGGCCCAGTGGAGCTCACTTCACCGTGAATGGTTGTTCGGTTTTACTCCCCGTAAGGCGGCATAGAACCGCGCTGCTGGCTGCCTGATTTTAAAATGGCGGCTGCAGCAGACATATGTAAGATATAACGAGAGGCAAATTGAGGCAATTGCTTAACAGGCAAACGGACACAGCGCTGCTGGCTGCCTGATTTCAAAATGGCTGCCTCAGCGGACTTATTTAAGATATAAAGTGAGGCAAACTGAGGCAACTGAGGCAAACTAAGCTGCTGGCTGCCTGATTTCAAAATGGTGGCTGCAGCGGACTTATTTAAGATATAAAGTGAGGCAAACTGAGGCAATTGTTTTCGGGCAAAGGTGCAGTGGGGCATCCATCGTCTCAATGTGGTATGCTTCTTGCCTTGATTTATTTTGCCCCGGCCATCTTGGGAGTGCTCCATCTTGACATATCAGTTCAACATCCAAAATGGCAACAACACTGAAAGAGCAACAGAAAGAGGACTAAGCATGGAACTAGAAAAGGTCCTTCCAGCCTTGAGTGAGCCTGAGCAACTAAGACGGCGGCCATCTTGGAAGGGTTCAATGTAATGATATTTATAGGGAATCATAAGACCCAAGGAACGAAGAGGACCCAACAATGACAAATAGTCCTGCAAACAGCGAGAGACAGGTATTGTCAGTCAAGACCCAGGGAGCAAAGAGGATACAGCAACAACAAATAGTCCTTTTTTATATGGCGAGAACCAATTTAGAATCAACAGGCACAAACTCCTTTGTCATAAAATACCCAACTAACCTATCTAATAATGCAGCAAAAAAATTCTAGCACAACCTAATTAGAAAACACCCAGACACGCTGATGTCTGACCCGTAATTCAGCCTAAACAAAGGCTTAATTATTAATGACTTGATATTTTTCACCAGAAAAATGGCTAAATGTCGCACTGTCATTACGAAGATGCTCAACGTAAAAAACACAAACAACATTCCACATGGCACAACATTTATGTTTATCCCGTCACCAAGACTAAGAGCGGATTTATGCATAACTATCTACAAGAACAGCATTGTACTTATACAAGCAGCTAACAATGAGCTAGAAAAGTTCGACAAACTATTTTCAACGCTAAAAGAGTGGGTAGATAAATCAAAACTCTTTAATCAACAACAGACCATACAAGAAGCCACTCTACTTACCTCCAACAATACCGCCACAGACGTCGCAACAATCAGAGACCATCTAGATCCACAAACTACAATGATACCAGGAGGCACAACGTTAACAGGAGGCTCTTTAGATGGAAATAAGTCTGAGACAGGTGAAAACGCTACACCATATGCCAATACCACCCTGACGCCACCGCAGCGAGTAGAATCAACGCCTCTATCACGGGTGGCATCTCCTGCATGTAGGATGATCAATGGAAACCCCCTTCCAGAAATAAAGGTTTTGAAAGCTAACATCCCTCTCAAGCTCCACTCAACAGCATCACAAAGTTCAACAAGGACCTTACAAAATTCATATCCTCAGAACGTAAGACCGAAAGACCAGGTCTCAGGAAGAGCATTCCACCCAACAAATGTAGAAGTCACTATCTCCCAAGCCAATGTCAAAAATAGGAAAAATGAAGAAACCAAAGCTCTAAAACGTCAGGACACAAGCAAAACTCGAAACTGACAGACGGATACTCCCAAAATATCTTCATAACCTCGGAAAGAAATCGAAGCTCTTCAAACAAAAGTGGTTAAGGTGTCACAGGACATTTCAAATGCATTACAAGCTTTAGAAACAATAATGGAAATCACGGTAAGCACCCACGCCAAAGTCGAACACGTCCAAAAATTAGTGCATAGCTCTCAAGAAAAGAGTAGAGAGACACTCATGCCATCATCAAATAGACTTAACAGACCAGACAGAAATCTTAAATACCTATCAAATGATGAAACCTTAACCATATTACGAACATATGAGCCGGAAACTAGCAGCAAAGGGTAGGTAATTATGTCAGTCCAGATCAATGCCAATAGAAAACCCTGGCCCAAGAATAGGAAACCTAACCATAACAACCTATAACAAGTCCAGCTAACCGCCAATACTCGAGAAATGAACTCTAGTTGCGCAGGTAAATCACCACTATGCCTACTGCTCACCTGTCGGTCCGCACCAAAACATGCCTCGGACATCGGGGCCCTCATCGTTAGTCAGGAAATAGACGTAACAATTCTAACAGAAACATGGCTTATGGAATCTTCTTCCCCGTTCATGGATCTTCTGGTGCCCCCTCATTATAACATTGTGAGATTACACAGAAAAAAAAAGACAGGAGGCGGTATAGCATTCATACACCGATCAGATATAGTGATAAACCAAATTCAGTCAGATCCTCTCGAATCTTGTGAATACCTAGGCCTCAATATAAGAACAGCAGGCAATCAAAGATGCAACCTGCATGCGCTTTACCACTCACCAGGCAATAATGCTACTTTCATAGAACAGTTAATGGAGATCATCAGGGCTAATTCTAACAGTCACACTAATAACATATTCCTAGATTACTTCAATTTACACTGGGATGACAATAATGACAAACAGATCAACGCACTTAAAGACTTTCTAACAGATCTAAACCTCACTCAAACCTGCACACAACCAACCCACTTGAAAGTGGCTACCTTAGATTGGGTAATTTCAAGGAGTAAAGATGTTACAATACAATCAATTGTTGCTTGTGATTGGTCAAACCACCATGCCATAACCTTCCTGATACCCACAATAAAAAAGAGCAAAACTGCGCAACCTGTCAAACTGAAAAAATAACCAGGGACATCAAAGATCGTAATATTGAGCTACTAGTAGAAAGATGCAAGAAGGAACTAAATCCGCCTAACAACTTACTGAACGCTAATGAGCTCACTGAGCACTACACTAAGTCAATGACGAATATAGTCAACTCTACCCTGCCACTAAAACTAAAACAAATATCTGAGAAGGATATAAATCCATGGTTTAATGAGACACTGAATGAAGATAGGTGTAAACTGAGACTTGCAGAAAGAAAATGGAGACAGCACCCATCATGCCCCCAGCTTAAAACACTCAGAAAGATCAGAAACGAATACAACAAAAAAGTACTCAACTCCAAGAAAGAATTCTTTAGATCAGAACTAGCAGCGCCAAAAATAGACCGCGGAAACTATTCGAGATGTTAAAGCAACAGTCAAATAAGCAGGCCAAATCCACACAAGAAACTACTAAAACTCAACTGAGCTGCGAAGAATTCTCTACATTCTTCACTGAAAAGGCCAACAAGCTAGAAAGAGAGCTCAGCTTGGCAGCCAACACCTTCATCGTCAACTACCTAAACAAAACAAGGATACCTCGACAAAAGATCATGATAGATTAAAAAACAATGCACAATGGGAAAACTTCAAGCTATATGATCAGAATGCCATTTACAAAACTCTTTCGGATATCAAACAGCCACTACAATGACCCCCCTCCCCTCTAAATGCTTAAAAAGAATCAATCAAATTGTCGCCCCAGTATGGACAAAAATAATAAATGCCTCACTTTCTCAAGGGATCCTAAAAACAGGTCATGTCCTCCCCATCATCAAAAAACCTACAGCGGACACGGCAGAGCCAAATAACTTTCGCCCAGTAACTAATATTCCAATACTTGCCAAACTAATCGAGAAATGTGTACAAAATCAACTGAGCAACCACATCGCCAATTTCAAGCTGCTGGACGGCTGCCAATCCGGATTCAGACCAGGCGACAGTACAGAATCAGCAATCTTACACACAGTGGATGATGTGCTGCAGGCCCTAGACCACAATTAAACATGCCCACTAGTACTTCTTGAACTGTCATCTGCCTTTGACACAGTAAACCATGAAAAATTGCTAGCCAGGCTTCAAGACAAATATTCCTAGTCAACCAGACGCTTTCCCCGTCATGCCCAGATTCAATTGGAGTCTCTCAAGGATCAACACTATCCACTTCACTATTCAACTTATAAGTTGAACCCCTCACAGAAATTCTCCGAGACACATGCATATCTTATCACATCTACGCTGATGAGACTCAGATATACATCAAGATAACATCACTGGAAGACATAAAGAAAATAAATGAGGCCTTAAAAATGTCATTACACTGGCTAACTAGTAATCATCTGAAAATAAACACACAAAAAACAGAATTCCTATTAATATCACCACTGAAGAAACCCACAGAAGTGAAAGAATGGACCAAACTGATCACAGCACTACACTGCACCCCAAAACTAGTTAAATCCACAAAATCATTGGGAATCACGCTTGATAAGAACCTAGACATGAAAAAACACATCAAATCAATGCCAAGAAGTGCCTGGTTTCACCTGAACTATATTAGAAAATTAAACCTCTAACTAGCAGTCCAGTCCATAGTTATCTCTATGATTGAATATGGATGTACAACTCTAACAGGTCTCTCAAAAATTTCCACAGTCCTACTAAAAGCATGTCTAAATACAAAGACTCATTATTGGATTCAGAAAATACGACCATATCTCCCCTCACCTGAAAGCATTAAACTGGTTACCGTACGAAGCCAGAATTCAATTTAAACTGGCATGTACTACACACAAAGCGCTCCACTACAAAACTCCAAGGTACATAGCTCAGAAAATAGAGCTTTCAGGGGGAAGCAGACCAGCTAGGAGCGCCAGAGAACTGCTGCTGAAACCACCCATCTTTCAGAAGAAGAAAACATATGACAGAGCTTTCTCTGGAGCACCCCCAAAATCTGGAACTCACTCCCTCCAAACATTAGAAACATTCCACACATAGCAACATTCAAGAAGGAAACGAAGAGCTTCCTAATGAGCAAGTTCCTTCCATAAGGCTGATAAGAAAATCATGTACAGGAATTATATATAGCTATTCGCATTGTATCACAAATGTTCCAAATGTAACAGTTAAGCACTCTGATACCCAAGGGTCAAGTCTGCGCTACATAAAACTCTATAAATAAAATAAATTAAAAAATATGCGCCTCAAATGTCTGCCAAGCGTCCGCATGTCAAATGCCACACCGTCAGCCAGTCTCGGTATTTTAGCTAACAGAAAATTGCATTCTGGAACTTGTAGTGACACTTTTGACACTGAACATTTGAGATGTGACTCCTCATTATTCAAAGCATTAGCCTCAATCGTGCTAGATGAAGATGTCACAAATGCCATTGTACCACACAGCATCTAAGCAAGTTGCACCGTAGAAGCCTTCTAGTAGTTTATGTAATTTTTTTGATAAAGTGAATGACACATTAATAGGCCTAGTCCAGGTAATGTTGTGCTCCGTGTGCTGTACATTGGGACCCTCTATTCCGTTCTTGCCCTCCATAGATCAGGTGTGTAAAGGGAGTGTAGAAGCTGGCTCTTTATGTACTATACCAACATTAGGTATAGTGTGAATGTGCACAGAGTCCAGGGAGTTCCCAGAGGTACAGCAGAGGCTAAATTAGGTAAGCACTAACAGCTCTCTTTCTTGTAGTGTGGGCTAGCAGTTAGGCTTATCCAGACGGAGTGTTAAGCATTTATTATATTCACTCAATCAAGACTGATGGCACAGACTCAGAGACAGAATCTAGACCAATTAGGTAAGTAGAAATAAAGGTATACTTATGTTTTATTTTTAGATCTCAGCACGACGGCATAGGTAAATGAAATATACTCTCAAATGCAGGACTTTGCCAGGAAATGCATTTGTGATTGAATTTGCAATCGTTCCAGGATTGTATTGGGTTCCCAAACATTTCAAATTGCACAGTAATTACTTTTGGAATACTTTTTGATTACTTTTAGATTACATCGACTACCCGTCATGGTATGCCTAGATACGACATCAGGGATCTCACAATACAAGGTAAGTAAGAGTTTTGAAGGTTTGCAGTTTAGTTACTTTTTCTTTCATACAAAAGTTCAACTCAACATTTTTAGGAACAAAACTTCTAACATTGTTTCAATGGGAGAAAAGGATTAATGGTTCTCAGGTAAGTAAACTACTTACGAGTGGGAGTTTTGAGGGTTAGGTCCAAGGTTCCCCAAGGTCTAGGTAGGCACTCAAATTGCACCAGCAGGGACACTGTGGCAGCTGGGTGCTGAGTGCAGGGCCCAAAGTTAGCTAATGGGGCAAAGAGGGCCTTCAGTCAGGGGCTGCTTATGAAAAGGCCATTTGGGTGTAGGAGCAATGCTCCTGGGTTTAAAGTCAGCACTGCAGGGGCCAATAATCAGCATAGGAGCTGCACCATCAGCGGCACAGGGGGTCTGGGTGCAGTGTGCCAAGGAGACGTCGGGGACCATATGAATCCCCAATGGAGACCGGTTCGGCAAAGAGGCTGAAGGCTTGGGCAGAGAGACTTCCTGAAGGCGACCACTGGCTGGAGAGGTACTTTGGGTTCTTGGGGGATGGCTGGACACTGTTGGTTGAGCCAACCAAGGCTGGGGGGGGTCAATGTAGGGGTTCCTTTTGGCATCAGGTCTTCTTACCAGCTCTGTTCGAAGTCGGGGGACCCTTCAGGTTAAAGCTGCAGGCATTGTCTTGAGGCTTGAGGGAGGTTGGGAATCACCAGATTCCAGGTCAGGATTGCTGGGGAGACCTCCTTGTGGTCTTGGGCCACTCGATCTCGGCCCGTGGGCATCGGGTGCAGAGTGGTGCAAAATCGCAGAGCCGCCTGGATCCGGATTCTGTGGTTTAGTCTTTGCTTGAGAAAATCCGGTGCTCAAGGGAGAAACAGTCTGTTAGATGATTGTCGGGCAGGTCCTCTGGGCTCTGGAGGGCTGGTTGACATGCCAGGGTTCCCGCTGTAGGTAGGTTGAAGTCAGGACGGTCCGGTAGGGTTGGGGTCAAAGCAGTAGGTGTCTTCTTCTTCTTGGGTTATCACAGCTCTTCTGTCCTTCTTCCTTCTCCCTCGAATCTGAGGAGGCAAGGTTCAGGGTCGCCCCTAAATACTAAATTTAGGGGGCGTTACAGGGGTGTGCAAGTTGGGACCAATGGGTCCCTTCCTTGTGGTGAGTACACGCGCTATTATGCCACCCTCCAGTGGGAGAGAGGAAGAAGCCTCTTCCTAATTGGTTGGGTCCCCTCATCACCAGGATGGAGGGGACTGACCTCACCTCCCCCACCTGAGGGATTTTGGCAAAGGTGGGCACACCTCTCCTCCTAGCTCAGTTTTCCTGCTGATCCTCCTGCCGAAAGTGGGGGGCAGAACCGGTGGGAGGCAGTTACGGGGGCAGCAAAAGGCAGGGACAGCTTACAAAGGTGGTGGACTTTGAAGTTTCCCCTTTCATGGATCCAGCCCATCCTGTGGGAGGAGGCATGACACCTCTGCCCAGGATGAGCTTTGTTTCTGGACCCAGGGAGCGGAGGCTCTCTACCCAGGGGACCATAAACATGTCTAGTGGTGGCAAATGGCGGGCAGCCATTCAGGAACCACACCAGGGCTGGTTGTTTTTCAGAGGGCATCTCTAAGATGCCATCTGTGTGCATTTTACATTAAATCCCACAATGGCATCCATGTGGGTTTAATGTGCTGAAAAGTTTGCTACCAAACTTCCTAGGTTTTAGTAAAGCAATTATGGATCTGTGGAGTTTGTAATGACCAACTCCCAGACCATATATTCTTTATGGCTTTAGTACACTTACAATGTTTAAGAATGGACTTAGACAATGTAGGGGTTCATGGCTCATGGCACTGTCCCCTCACCTGGGGGCTAGTGCACCCTGCTAGAGGGGTGACTTACCTAGGCCCCAGACAGTGATTTACAGGCATGGCTCACAGGGATGTGTGCCATGTCAACTCTTCACTTTCTCTGCACCAAAACATGTAGCCTGCAATGTCAGTGTGTGGGTGTTAAGGTACAGGACCTCTAAGGGTGGCACAAAAGGTGCTGCAGCCCATAGAGGCCTTCCCTGCTCACAGTGCCCTTGATACCCATGGTACATTTATAAGCGACTTACCTGTGGCCAGAGATGTGCCATTTTTGGGTACAAAGGTACAGCTTTGGGAATGAACACAGACCCTGGGAACCTGATTTGACACCAAGTCAAAGTGCTTCATGTGTCAGGCAAAAAGTAGGCAGTTAACATGCAAAAAGTGGCCCTTTCCTCCAGGGAGACATTGGGTTAATTTTAAAAGTTAGTTTCTAAACTTTAGGTAAAACTTATCTTTGGTGGTGATATAATGGGTTAGATTATAAAGACAGCTCAAACAGTTGTGTTTTAAGAACAGTATCACGAGCATTACAAGAAAGGAGGTTATGGGAAGGAGACCAGCTGGCTGCAGATGCTCAAGATTAATGGACATGTTAACAAAAAAGGGATGTTGACACGTTTTGCCATATTCCCACTTTGCAAATCCAGCAGTGTTCCTTGGACTTGGTAGTTTCATTCTTAGGGAATCATACAAAGTACATTCAGTCCATCATATCACATATGAGTGAGTATAATCTCTGTGGAGAAGTGTGGCTCACTGGTTAGAGGAGGCAGACCCTGATGCAGAGGTCAGACCTGGGACCAGGGTTCAATTCCTGACGCGGCAGGGTCTTGAGCTCAAAATGTCCACAGGCTCAATCATTCTTGCCTCGGGGCCTACTCGAATCATGGGTTCACACTCTGCAACTCTGGGCAATAGCTTGCTCAATCTCCACTACTGCCTCACCGCGATGGGATGCCTGGTCTTCACCTCGGGGATGCCCAGTAGGGGTTATCTCGCAGGGAAAGCCAGGACGGGTTCCCAAAGCAAGCGCTAAGAGACCTGCCGGTGATTTGGCGCAATATAAATCGAAATTAACATAACATAATACAACCAAAATTTCGTTTTAGGGTTACTAATAAGTTGACAAACCTGGAATTTCATAATATTCATAGAAACCTGTTTTACTGTGAGCTATTTACTTTCATTCCGTTATAAAGGCTCGAGGCCTCGAGCAACAACCTACCTGCTGCAGGTGCATTGGGAGTTGTAACTCTCTCACTTCTTAGGCACTCACACCATGCAGTCTGCATCTCTTCCTGAAATATGACATGCACTTGTATGTGTTCAAATTATGAAGCACTCATGCGGGGGCCTCTGGAGGACACTGGTTGACTCCCTTCCCCATCCAGAGTGAGTCATCACTGTGCCATTGATTAGATGCTACATCTGTAGCACATGATTACTCAATGTGGCTGGGGAGGGAGTCAGAATCTCTTGTCCAGAGACCATTGCACGGGTTCATGGTACTTTTGAAAGAGCTTAATAGGTGGTGTGAGGAGAGCATAAGAACTCGCTGGACTCAAGTTCTTATCTCCTCGCCATCAATTTTGCACCTGAGGATTAGTTTGTTACAGACAGCCTGAGCCAGCAATTCAAAATTAGTGGTCTGCAGCCAGTGCAGTGAGGGCCTTCCTGCAGTTGGAGGGGGAATGGGAGCCGCTAGTGGCCGGAATCAAAGCCGACTTCCAGCACCAAAACCAGACCCCACCCTGTCTAGCCTTCTAAGAAACGCTGGGTGACCTGAAATGCCAGTACTAGTCAGGGGCGTCAACTCACCAAAATGCCAGAAGTAGCAAAAGTAACAGCATAGGCCATTTGAACTTTACTTTGGCTCACACACATATGTTTACATATACACACACACACTCTTTTTTACATAAACACACTCTCACCTACAAGAACGCATACAACTTACATTTAAAAGCATTTTACTTACCTTAGCTGCCAGATAGAGTCATATTCCAGCTAATTGTACTCCATTTTTATTACACAAATAGTGAATAATATTATTTACTATCTGGGTAGTAAATACATTTACATAAAACCAGGAAAGTAGAGTACCAACCGACGTACCATTAGGACGAGTGGCCCCTGTGTTCCAGGTACTCATTTTGCCATCTATAAGGCCAGGGGTTGCAAAAGCAGTGCAGTGGTTTCAAGGGGCACACCAGGGGTTGCAGGAGGGACCCCTGGGGATGCCTAAATCACGTCCATGGTCCTCATCGGGACACAGAGAAAGAATTCAACAGGGGGCGATTAGCGCTTTTCATGGGCAGGTCTGTTCAAAAGTGGCTTCATGTGTGAATTCATTTCAGTTGTGCTTGCATGTTCACCCATGGGCAGCGATCAGCCTCAATAAGATGCAATCAAAGCTAATCCCTGTATAGACAGATATATGCAGGGCCTGCCATCTTTTTTCTCACCATTTGTGTTTATATTGAACTCTAATTCAGGCTATAACTAAATCACCTTACATCCCTCCATTCCTGTATAAATATCAAACTATCAGGATATTATTGACTGCAGAAGACATTGGAATTCTGGCCTAAGATCCCAACAGAACTATGTAAATTGCCTCATGCTTTACTGTTGAATTTAGTAAATTAGAAAAAAAACATAATATAACTGGATCGCAAATTGTGGCATTAAATGTTCCCTGTTAGACATCAGGTTTTATGTGGCAACAGGCTTTGCATTTGATGATCAAACTTCATTCTATTTCATTTTTGGGCTCAAATCACAAAGGTAAACAATTAAGCAGATTTACTTGTGTATATATACTACTACACCTAGGTGTAAGTCTAAAAATGTTTGCTAATCACCATTTCTGTCTGTAGATTTACACTGAAGTGTACAATTTCATGTCGCATTTAGGGGCTAGAGAAATGTAAGACTTAATTTACATGTGTTAAGTTACTAGTAGAACTTTCATCACATGCAAGTGCAGAGCTCTGCCACCATGATAGAGAACTCACTGTTGGAAACCATATGGGAAAAATATTAAAGTTTATTATTCTTTAAAACAATGATTCAAAATCATATAACTAATAAAATAACATGTTAGAGCATATCAACTCATTAAATTAATTGCATGTTAAATAATCAATTAATTAAAGTGCCTTTATTTAATTTATAAATAATATTTCTGTATCAAAGATGCCATCTCCCATAGATATAGCGAGTTAGCACAATCCAATCAAGAGATCACTAGCATCAACACAGTTGTTTTGTGAGTATGAATTGGTGGAAATTGTAAAGATAAAAAAAATATTTCAGTATGGTGAAACAAGCTGCAGTAACTGCCCACATTTGTAGTTTGAATAAGAGGTCCTTGTTAAACTCAATCCCTAAATCTCATACTACCGAAGAATGGATTGGAGGTTCCTCAAGATTATTTCAATAAGTTGAGTAGTTGCCAAAAAAGTAGTTCTGACTTATCAGCATTAAGCTTCAGTCAGCTCGATTTCATCCAGGTTGTCACATCAAAAAGACAACCTTGAAAACTGTATACCAGTGATCATCAATCTGCTACATATGTATTTCAAATTCATTTCTTTATTTAAGATTATTACCTAAGTGGTGTTATTTTAAGACCTTACTTCAGGTATTTTCTATGGGAGTGTGTTGCAGTACCTTTGAATGACTATGCGTGGTGCCTGACTTGCTCGAAGGGTTGGCTGGAGTACATATACTACTACTTTGTTTTCACTTTTACTTTAGGGTTGTCGTAACTTTAGAAATGTAGTTTGTGACTAGCAATGGGCTTTCTCTTTTGTAGGTAGGTAATGTAGTAACCTGACCCTTCCTAAACCACCACTTACTTTTCACAAAACTATCCCCATTTTGTAGTAAGTATTCCCCATTTTCCAGTCATTTCTTCTTGTCCCTCCCACTTTTAAATGTAAATCGTAGGTTCAGGAGTGCAGATATCTCTACCCCATTAGTATAGATCTCGGCAAAGAAAGGAAAGGAGAGGAGAAATGAAAGTCTCCATATGCAGGTATGTCAATCGTATTGTGTAGTAAGTGAATAGTACTACAGTAGTGATACTTCACATGCTACAAAATACAGGTGTAAATCCGGACCACAGAGTTTGGGAGATTAGTTATGGCCTCTCTTGCTGAGTAAGATAAAAAATTATGGTTTCTGTATTACCTTTCTCTTTCATTGGTTGGTAAGGATTGCATTATCAAGATGTGCATCTATCAACTTTCCTCAATTTGTTTTGAGCTATAATACAAAGTAAACCTTCTTTAGTCTTTAACCACATGGATGCTGCACATATTTATCTGCTGTGCTGCAGATGCATATTTACCATTGTTCATGACGAGCTCAGCTCGTCATGAGCACACAAGCAGTGTACTGCATGACGAGCTGAGCTCGTCATGAGCATGGAAGGGGTTAAAGAATCCATCAGTTATGTTTTCTTTCATTTTGGAAGATAAGAACCTAATCTATAAGAACACATGCCTTAGACTAAAATGTTGAATGATAGGTTTATTGATAACTGATGTGCGTTGGAAGCATAGTACATCTATGGAAACACATCTCAACACCAGTTTGAATAATGATGTGCAATTAATAACATCTTCATGTTATGTTGCAAGAACCCAAGCCACTATAGTTTCCAGTAGAAGGTTCAACCGTTTGAATTACTATAAAAAGCTTTGGCCAAAGACCAAAAAGATGTACATTCACGTCTGAGATTACCTCTGCAAAAACAATTCTGTATTCCAGCACTGAACGACCATTATGGGATCTACACTTTTTTCTCAGAAAATATAACAGATGTAATTACTGATTAATGGGAATAGGAAAAGACCCAATTCACATAGATTTTTCTGCCAAAAGTTGTGATTTACTCTTGCAGGTCGCCTGCTTACTAATGAGTTCCAGGATTGTACCAGGAGTACGCTTTGCTTACTTCTGGAATTAAGTCTTAGTAAAATATTTATGAATTGGGAGTTCTGGTATTGTCAGTTGTTACTTTAGTACATTTGAAAAGATCCAAAGGCAACTTGATATTGCCAAAACAGTTTTTTAACTATCTCCAACTATAGTTATGCTGGGCAGCAAGCTAATTTTTTCAGACAAATATGTAATGGAAGGTTACTAAGCTCTATGCCGTGAATATGCACCATAGTAAACCAAACAAATGATCTGAAGATGTGGTGGATCAAAGTGGATAGTGAAAACCCGGTTATAACCTTTAAACACTACTTTACCGGCTCATCCGCAGATTCAGGGATATCAACTCTTTGCCAACAGTCCTATAAATGCCGCAGTTTTCCTAAACTAAGAAATTCTATCACTAACTGGCCCCAGATAAAATGTTAATTTATTACACATGCTGGACCTGAGTCAGTTTCCGCTATTTGCTGGAATGGGAGATCCCAAATATTTAATGGCATGGGCCAGAATGAAACACTCATTTTCACAGTATTTGTTTGTTTTAAGGGCACTAGATGGTGGCTTAGGGCAAGCAGTTATATACAGTTATTTTTACTTTCCTACATTAATAGATGATGGGGTTGACTTGATCAGAATGTCCCATCAGGTTATTAATGGGTTAATGAGGTATTGCACACCTATTTATTTTAAGTGACTTTAAATTTAAAATCGGAAATACGGACAAGAATTGGAATGGAGTCCCCTGCAAGCTTGTATTCTAGGGAGTTTACAGCCTTCTTTTTTCATTTAATCGAATTAACTTTATAAAATTGAACCCCATTGTGTTTTCTACCTCTGCCTTAACAGGATACCCCTCCATAATTGATTCCCAGGTTCTCTAGTCTTTACTTTCTCTGTTCTTGCTTTTTTGTAAGGTGTTTTAGTTGGTGTAGGTTTTTTAGCGTTTCATGCGAGAATAATGCCAATGTCCAGACTTATGTGTGTTTCACAACAGCTCTAATAATGTATTTGTGCTGTTTTCTAGGAATAATAAAACACACAAATAGATAAATAAGTAGCTTTGAAAAACGGTTCTCTACTGCCGTGGGTGCAACAAGTACTTCTCATTGGCTTTGGTACCTGAGAACTCGCCAAAATATTTGCAAGGCACAAAATATTTCAAACAATCAAAAGCCCACTACCAATTTCTGTGAGTTGGTGGCAAGAGAGCAATGGACACATTCAAATGGGAAGCCAGTTCTTGCTAGAACTCATCTGAAATACCAATGTTCAAGCACTAGAACTAATCTGGGAGAGTACACACTGTACGTGCCGCACTTGTACCAGACTCGGAGACCCATTTCTTGTGAAATGGTGATCACTGTCAATACTGGCAACAGATGAGCCGGACCTACCGGTTACCATATTAACATGGCAACTTGAATTTAGTATTCACAACTTTAAACCACAATATTTCTGGCAAAGTAAAGGTTACAGAGATGGTTGAAACAGTTCCAGAATCACAATGACCAATGACGGCCAATAAGACACAACCCTAATAAGAATGTTGAAAGTGTAAACTCCTTCACTGGCTTCTCAGACTGGAAAATGTGCTGATAGAGATTCCCACAAAATGAAGGATGTTTGGGATTTTAGGTCTCGCCTATGCAACACATATGCCGTCTCTTCAAGGCATGCTGTTTCCAGTATATATTGATACATGAAGGAGTTAGGTCCTTGGCGGGACTAAGGATGGGCTGGACCGTTATACTGAGAAACGAAAAAGAGAGGGGTGCCCAAACCATATATTTTAATAAGACAATTTAAATTAGACCAAATACGAATTACTTAGACCTGGTCAGGTACTTTTATTTATACCAATTATTCAAATAATTATTCATATCCTTTTTTTTTAACTTAGTTTTCATAGGCAAAAAAGAATATACATTTAAGACAAATATAATAATACAAAACAACACGTTTGGCAAAAGTAAAAAAAAAATCACAGTGCATCCAATTTAACACTAAACATTATACATAACAAATACCATTACAAAAAAACTTTTACATACATATTTACAAATCAATTTCTTATTAAAGACTAACTAAACGACATTTGATCACAAGAGAAAAATAGTGTATAATTATTTTTAAATATCACTCGATGATATGATTAACTCTTGTTGGTATGCCGACGCGTTTCAGGTTCGAGAAACCAGTTCTCCAACCCTCATCAGGGCTTTACTAATTGTCTGTATAGGATGCAAAAAACAATAAAGTTTTATTGACAACCTGTACGCTTCGACAAGATGGCCGCCACAGTTGTTGAGGTGATCGAGTGAAACCTGACAGTGGAGGCTCGGCGTTATCGATTAATAGGTGAGAACGAGCAAGCGTTCTTTGACACTACGCAGTGGACAGGTTTTACGCTGTAATTCATTAAGCGTTCCCCTACTAAGCGCTTCCGCATTTTTCAATATTCTTGTAGTGCACGACGATTTAAGACGGACAGATCAGACCCTTGGGGCTCATTTTAAAAACAATCGGAAAGGAGAGAGACACGGAACTTCGGTTCTGATGCAGGCACTTCTGTACTTCATGTTTGAAAACGACATGTAAATGAATATAAATCTAAAAATTTGTGTAACTTTCACGACATTTTCTAAATCGGTCCTCCATTCCAACAGGTTGTTTCTGTTAAAAATAGCAATGTGTATGTACATAAGCGGCGTTCATTTATGTTCACAGTACCCCTTGGTGTAAACAGAATGGATATCGTTAAAACTCTGACTGTGTTGTCCCACTAGCATAGACCCATGCACACACGTACACGACAGCCACTTTAGGCACCATGGTCTCTCAGTTTGCGGTCGGTCGCCAGCGCCCTTTCCCTGACCCTGCAAGCTTCCCCCATGCACCCTGGCTGCCCCTCTCCCACATGCGCGAGTCATGAGCCCACCCCTCCCGCATGACTCTGTCCCTAAGAATCGCACCCCGCGCCTGACCAACACCTCCTGTCCCTCCATGAATACCCCTCCTTTGATGACCTCTTCCTCTGAGCCTGAACGTCAGCACTGACTGCTGGTCATCCTTTAGCCCGAGGATACAGTTTATTGCCCACTACTTTATGCACTCGTCTCTCTTGGAAGAAGCTACTATTGATCATGGCCACCCCACCCCCTGAGACTCGATCTGGCACACACATTCCAATGGAATCAGCAGAACACTCAGCTGCGTGACAGCCCCTCCTATTGCATGGAGGATAAGGGCCCTACTGTAGCCACGTGTTGAAATACCTTCATACTATACAAAGCGTTGATTGTAATAAAGGATGCCTGTGTGCCACAAACCTGTGTATAAAAGACGAAGCCTCAGAGAAACTTGTTAGAGCACCTCCTGAAGACACTATGCGAGTGTCCCAAATGACAGGCTCTCCTCGTGAGTAATAAACCTTTTTCCTTGTCTTCCTACTTCCAGTGCCCGTCTCTTTATTTGGTAACTACTCAAGAAGGAAACAAAGAGTCGCCCTGCACCAGCAGCCTGGGCATCGGGTGCGATCGGGGCTGACCCTTTTTACAATTGGCGCCCAACGTTGGGCCCATCAGCGACATAGGGTCCGGTGAAGAGAGGTCCAGACGATGGGGTGAACATCTAAATGATTGGAGTATACCTGCCTTGAGAGGGCCCTCGTCCGGCTACCGATTGAATGAGCTTCACCGATTCCGAACGGACCTCTCTCAAGTGACCTATTGTCCTGACTGGAATCCCACAGGAATGCTGCGGTAAAAACATGGAGAAAGAGAACGATCGGGCGCTGGAAAAAGGAAGGCGAAGAACTGCCCACATGGTCCTGTCCGGGTAAGGTCGTGACACACGACAAATTGCGAAATTGATTGATTGATTGATTGTTTGAAAATACTAGTATTACCTATTGATTGCTTCTGGGAGATTCTCTATTTGCAAACAAACACAGAATCGCCATACTCTGTTTAGTCTTTGCAGATAGTGAAGGGTAGGCAACGCAAAACTTTAACACGTCGTGCCTATTTTTCTCCCCATTGATTGATTGATTGAATCGAGCATTGAATTGTTCGAAGTTGGTTCTCTTAGGAATCTTCTCTGCCTGCAAACGGGGAAGAATAGGAATATTCTCTCTCCCTTTGCAGAGAGTGAAGGGTAGGTAACGCAAACCTTTAACACGTCGTACCTATTTCGTTCCTCATTGATTGATTGTTTGCCCGAACATTGACTGTTTGGGAATTGGTTCTTTTTGGAGGTATTCCCTGTTTGCAAAGAAACGTAGGAAAAACTTTGCAAGTAGTGAAGGGTAGGTAATGCGGACCTTTTGTCCCCCGTTGTAATCTGCCATACCTATCTACTCCCCACTGATTGATACGCCAGTTTCACCCGGACCATTTACTAGAGGAAGATCATCTGACCCGACCAGAGAGCACCCCTAGTGAAAAGGACATATGAGATAATAAAGTGATCACTGTATCCTGTTAACAGAGACTTTAGCATGAAACGACCTGGAAAGAGAGGAATAGGAAAACGAAATCAATAGGCCACTGATGAACTTTTTATTAAATAACGAACAAAGAAACGATAACAATACGTAATGATAAAACCTATTAATGCCCTAGAAACAAGAAACGTTAGAAATAAGAACGGTAAACTGGGGAAAATGCAAGTCAGCAGAACATCCGCCCCCACTCTGGAAACTTCCAAAGTGGAGCAGGGTTGCGGCTACGCCCAGCCGGAAGCAACCCATATAAGGCGGGTCCTGCTGCCAACAGTCGGCCAGGAGATCATCACGTAGGGTGTAGCCGGAGGAGAGGCCGAGGCCAGCGGGACCCGGCCAGGGGATTGCCTTGACAACGCTGGAGAGTTGCAGGGGGGGGAATGTCTATGTCCTCGACCCTCCCCTCTCTCTCCCAGTCCGGCCGCGGTGGCACTTGAGAGTTGCAGGTAGTCCCCCCACTCTCTCTCCCGGTCCGGCCACCAACGGCCGGGGGCTGGGGCCGACGGGATCCGGCTGCAGCCGATGAGCCAAGGAACCCGTTTATGGGGCCAGAGCAAGGGGCGTCCGGCCGACATCCACCGGAAGCCCGGCCCAAAGACGGACGGGACATTTTTCCTTTTCTCCTTCGTAATGGCAGCGACAACACGCCAGACACCACTTCTTTCCTCTATAATTGCTGCGACAACTCTGGGGGGGATGTCTTGCACATGCCTCCGACCCCCCCCCCCCCCGTCCTCATCGCCTGGTCCGGCCATAACAAATGTCAAGCGAGACGCCGTGGGGTGCACTGGGAGGGAGAGACGGTGCGAACAGGCCTCTCCCGCCTCCCCAGGTGGAGGCTTCCCAACTGCACCCTCAGCGCTCCAGGCGCCCGGAAAAGGGTTCTTCCACTGTGGCGATGCTGCAACGCCTCGCCCGGCAGGTGGGAGCCCGTCCGCTCATTTGACCCCGCGATCGCCGGTAGCTGCCGAACTCTCAAAATGGCGATCGACCTGGCAAGAGCGGGCCCAGCATGAAGGAATGGCCCGGTCACTTGTTGACTCCACCGTCATAGTTCTCCACAACCTTGAAGATTCTAGAGGAGCCGTGGGAGTCCCCGACTCCCGCAAATACCCCCGATGGGGAGTGACTGCCATGATTGCCCACGGAACGATGGAAATGTAGCCGCAGGACGTCGGAGCTCCCATGCTGGCGCCAGCCTCAGTTTGAATGACTAGAGTCCTATAGACCACAGTTCGGATCAGTTCCGGTGAAAGCACAGTATGACCCGGTAGGAACATTGTTGCCTCCCTCCCCCCTTTTTTTTGACTGATGGTTCAAACCACCGATCCTTTCTTTTGCCCTTTAACGGAACTTTGGGACTGCCAAAGGAAGCTCTGGGTCAACCACGAGTTAGTAGAGATTTAGACTATGCCTGGTTCTGCCTGACTGCACCCAAAATGGCGCCGATGCAAATGAAACCCTCAACTCTTTATTGTACCCCGATTGCTCAGCCTTGGTGTCATAGGATATGTATGAAGTTTTTAAACATTTAGATTGATATAGGATGTGTACTGATTGTGAGTTCGAACAATGGATTGATATAGGATGCATACTGTCAGCTCGAACAATGAATTGATATGAGATGGGTACTGATTAGGTGTTCGGACAATGAAGGACAATGAATTGGCATAAGATGGGCACCGATTGAACATTCGGACAATGAATTGTTGTTTAAATTTTGCACATCATGATTATTGAAAGTTGGAAGCCCAACACTTATGACACTCGCTCACACTGAAGTCTCGACATGATTTTATTGCGCTTTTTCGCACTTTATTTATGAAATAAACGACCACCGACTCCATCAAGCTTTCACTAATAAAAATATCCCCACATCTACCGCTCCAGCCTGCTCCGTGGCCGGTCCACGGGGTTGTAGGCCCGTATTTATGCACCGACATTTTTATTAAAGATTTTTTGAGAAAGCAACTATAGTTGTCCGTGTAAATTGATAAAGTCTTGAATGAATAATCCCTATTTTTCGATATAACTGAAATGTAGGTGGAATGATTAAGCTCGATTAGATAAAGGGTTGAAAAGGTATAGCACGTAGAAATTTTGCAAATATGAAGGGTCGAATTTTAGTTGTGTATTTTTCCTTTTTACACAGCCAAAAGCAACCGCTGAAGATCCAGGTATTTAGCCCATATTTTATATGCTACCTGTATAAGAAAAATCACACTAACGGTCCACCTGGGCTTAAACGCCCCAGTTGGCAGTGACTGCATCCTGTGGAAATAGGCCGAGTACGCAGTAAGTAAAAACCTTTCTGGGTTTATGCGCGCGAGTGCGTATCAATGTAGCCTGCTCTCCCTTCCCTCCTTTTCCCTCTCTCTGCAGGTCACCTCGGAATGCCGACGAAAATGGTGATCCAATAGACGAAGAGACGGGAAAAGGGGTCTGATTATAGTACCTAACCGCGACAAACCCCGAATAAAGCAAAAAAAAGAATAATGTACACACATGATTAAGCATTCTTACGTTTAACTAAGTAGGAAAAAGTTTAGGGTATTTCGAGGTAGGGGTTACACAAGTATCCTCCGCCGAGAGGACTAGGGATATTGCCAATATTTGAAAACCTACTACCTCCTTTTCCGCATCCTCATAGGCATATAACTAAAAGCTGCCCCATTGCTCTCCAATTGACACCAACTGCTGTCTCAGCCTGGAAACGCACTTGCTAAAAATGACTCGAATAAACCTCCGTGAGCATTAGCCCGACCAGGTTAGTTCATGACCAGTTGCCAAAGGCGTAAGTGTGTACAATCAAAGCCACCAGTAAGAGGCAGCCAACGAATAAAAGATAAGAAAAAAGTAAAAAGAGCTTAGGATGATAAAGATGCTCAGCACACAGAAAAGGATAATTGTGGCTAATAACTGTTTTATGTTTTGTCTTGGATCTTTTTATGTAATACCTGTACCGTCTCCCCCGTCTGAGTTTGTGTGTACGTGATGTATGGATCTACGTCGTCCCTCCGCTTGTGTTTACGCATTACTTAACCCCTGCCGTCCTAGGTTGTGTGCGCACTGAATGGACCATTATTGTACACGTCTCTCTCTCTCCCCACGGCATACGTGTACCGAATGGTTCGTTTAGAGAGTCTCTCTCTCTCTCTCTCTCTCTCTCTCTCTCTCTCTCTCTCTCTCTCTCTCTCTCTCTCTCTCTCTCTCTCTCTCTCTCTCTCTCCAGAAGCCCCCCCCCGTTTCCTCTTTTTCTTGTATGGTGGCGTTGTGTCCCTCCGACACAAACATAATTGGGTTTCCTCGAACGCAAAGGTGTTCAGCAAAATTGACCAAAACCAAAACGATTGAGACTTGCCATATTACTACCTCTCCCTTCTGCAAACAATAGAACCCGAGTTGGTAATGAAGGAAAGGACGGGTAAGACGACGGATGTCCCCTAATCTGGCCTTTTATAAGGGAACTATAACGTCAATGGTCTTCTGTTTCTCAGTTCGTTAGACAATGCGATCCCCAATGCCCCGATTGCCCCACCCCCTTGCACCTAAGTGCGGATGTCCAGAGTACCCCACTTCCCCCGATCGACCCCAGCTCCCTGTCCAAAAGCACCCACGCGCCCCCGATCAACCCTATGATAACGCCCCTGCTTGCAAGAATTAGCCGACCCCGAAGGGAGATGTGATATTGTCGATACTTGGGTTAAAGGGAAGAACGAGTCTCTCCATAAGGACTCGATTTTTTGTAACGTAATACATTGTGTACAAAAGTTCAATTTCTCTTATCATATGTCGCGAATGAACGCCAAACAAGTCTATGAATTCAATATGCAATGCCCTTCTACAGACTCCATAAATAACGACCTCTGACTGTGACCGATGAACCTATCCCCCACCTACTCAGGAATAGGGAAGGAATTGAGATGTATATCTGTTCTCCCGACCAATTTTTCTAAAAACTTGTTTTTCACCCATTCAAAGATACAATCACCAAAGGAGAGGAGCTGGACGTGACGCACAGCCTGGCCACAGATCATGGAGCACGTGTGACGACCAAAGGTGGAGCCGCAGAGCAACGAGACGCGGGACGAGGCACAACTTTCAAGTTCAGCTGATGAAGAAATAAGGGGCTGCCTTGAAGCCCTCGACTTGCTGACCCACTCGTGCCTGAAGTCCCCGTCCTTTTTGAGTCCGACTGATGGGCCTGCCTGCTCATTGTCCTTTGCTCCCTTGGTCCCTTGGTGTGTTAGAAGATCTGGCCCCACTCCGCCCTCTCCTCCCTCGATTATTCAACAAACTCTTTCATATAAAATTTGACTATGGACTGGGATTTTGTCACGGAAAAAGAAAGACACGCAGGTGCCCAGCATAAGGCACCCCTAAGAAAATGAGTTAGGAAACAGGACTGTGATCTAACAGCAGAGGACTGATCGCACCCTGCAACGTGTAAGGACGAATCCGAGCTGGACCTATAGCTCCACCGCCGGTGCTCAGCAGCGCCAACAAAAGAAGACGGACTCTGTTAAAAGACATTGCGACAAAGACCCTCCCCCTTTCCAGAACTTTCTATTCGCCCCTTGACTAAATTACTTGTATCGAATTGAATACCTCCCTCAACCATTTTGTATTGCCTTTTAAGAAATGTTTCATCGGTCACTCATGTGGTTAGTTTTCCAAAAATCCCCTATAGTACTGACAAGCCGGAAGGTATCAGAGCGTTCTTTCTGTATATGATGTCACTAGAGAGAAAATGTGAACTTGATTTTTATGTGTCGGAACATTTTTCTTGATTCTACACCGACTAAATATTATGCCGATTTCTAGGCTTGTATAAAGAGCCCAACAGATGTAAATTAACATGTATTGTATTCTGCCTATCACATCGACTGTGTAGAAATTGAACGTGCTTATGTAAAAAGCGGCGACTGTTAAAAATAGCAATGTGTATGTACATAAGCGGCGTTCATTTATGTTCACAGTACCCCTTGGTGTAAACAGAATGGATATCGTTAAAACTCTGACTGTGTTGTCCCACTAGCATAGACCCATGCACACACGTACACGACAGCCACTTTAGGCACCATGGTCTCTCAGTTTGCGGTCGGTCGCCAGCGCCCTTTCCCTGACCCTGCAAGCTTCCTCCATGCACCCTGGCTGCCCCTCTCCCACATGCGCGAGTCATGAGCCCACCCCTCCCGCATGACTCTGTCCCTAAGAATCGCACCCCGCGCCTGACCAACACCGCCTGTCCCTCCATGAATACCCCTCCTTTGATGACCTCTTCCTCTGAGCCTGAACGTCAGCACTGACTGCTGGTCATCCTTTAGCCCGAGGATACAGTTTATTGCCCACTACTTTATGCACTCGTCTCTCTTGGAAGAAGCTACTATTGATCATGGCCACCCCACCCCCTGAGACTCGATCTGGCACACACATTCCAATGGAATCAGCAGAACACTCAGCTGCGTGACAGCCCCTCCTATTGCATGGAGGATAAGGGCCCTACTGTAGCCACGTGTTGAAATACCTTCATACTATACAAAGCGTTGATTGTAATAAAGGATGCCTGTGTGCCACAAACCTGTGTATAAAAGACGAAGCCTCAGAGAAACTTGTTGGAGCACCTCCCGAAGACACTATGCGAGTGGCCCAAATGACAGGCTCTCCTCATGAGTAATAAACCTTTTTCCTTGTCTTCCTACTTCCAGTGCCCGTCTCTTTATTTGGTAACTACTCAAGAAGGAAACAAAGAGTCGCCCTGCACCAGCAGCCTGGGCATCGGGTGCGATTGGGGCTGACCCTTTTTACAGTTTCTTAATGAACCACAACTGAAAGAACAACCACCGTTACATTTAAAAAGAAGAACATAAGGTATGGGATCGTCTGAGGTACAATTGTACACTTTTCTGATAGGGAGAAAATCCAGCGACATATTACACATAAAATCTTATCTTCCCAATTAGGGACCCAGCTATATTGAGCACGCCCTCTCCTCCCTCCGAGAAGCGCCGGCCGGTGCACAAGGAGGTATGTAAAACTAAGGCACACCTGTTTGAGTGTGCACAAACGTTGAACAACACTGTTTATATGGCTTGTGCTTTATGTATTGTAGAAATTAACTTACAAGCACAGCATAATGCCCCCTGCGTCGACAACAATGAAGACACTTCCAGCCTAAAATACAAAGGTAGCTTATTTTGATGATTCCATAAGTAGTGTGTGCAAGGGTCGAGGCGTACAGGTTGTCAATAAAACTTTATTGTTTTTTGCATCCTATACAGGCAATTAGTAAAGCCCTGATGAGGGTTCGAGAAACTGGTTCCTCGAACCTGAAACGCGTCGGCATACCAACAAGAGTTAATCATATTATCGAGTGATATTTAAAAATAATTATACACTATTTTTCTCTTGTTATCAAATGTCGTTTAGTTTGTCTTTAATAAGAAATTGATTTGTAAATATGTATGTAAAAGTTTTTTTGTAATGGTATTTGTTATGTATAATGTTTAGTGTTAAATTGGATGCACTGTGATTTTTTTTACTTTTGCCAAACGTGTTGTTATGTATTATTATATTTGTCTTAAATGTATATTCTTTTACGCCTATGAAAACTAAGTTAAAAAAAAGGATATAAATAATTATTTGAATAATTGGTATAAATAAAAGTACCTGACCAGGTCTAAGTAATTCGTATTTGGTCTAATTTAAATTGTCTTATTAAAATATAAGGTTTGGGCACCCCCCTCTTTTTCGTTTCTAGTATATAGGCTTGAAAAACACCCATCTTTTTCATTGGTTCCTGTTATTGTCCTTTAGAAATGCCGACTTTCATTGGTGAATACACTTAGTAGTCCCTCCTTTTGGGATTTTGTATCCTCCTATGAGGACTGGCCTCGTATATGTGTTCTTACTGTTCAGTTTATTTATACTTATAGAGAACTCTTATTTTAGTTGGCCTGCCTCTTTGTTCGTTAACAGTTCTGTTTACTTGTACAATTAAACTTTGGTCTTTTCATTTGCTTGCTGTGTGCCTCACCCCACTCTTCCCACAACACTGGTTCAGTCTCCTATCACTTGTGCCTCACTCTCACCCCTCACCCAACACTGCTCACAGGCCCCCACCTCCCAATCTGAGGCCACTGCTGTTTTGCTCTGTGGTTAATTTATTCAGTCTACCCCACCCCCTGCACAAGACTGCTTTGCTACCGAGATCGCTGCTTTGAATTCTTATGTTATTTTAAATTAGTCGCTTTTGTTTATATAACTCACCTATCCATGTTTCTTAAAGTTAAGCCAACGGCAGACTCAAACACGGATTCCCAGTTTCCCACTCAGCAGTTCTCACCGCTGAGCCATATCCTTTCCCTAGTCATGATGCAGGGTGCAATACCATATGTGGCCAAAAGAGGTTCCAAGGGACACCTAGTGACAGCCTATAGTACTGCCGCCTAACAACACTGCTTGTACATCTTGGCAGGATCTTTCGTTGCTTCTGCTCTTTTCATTACATTTCCCAGGATTTGTTTTTTACGTTTTATATGGGAAAGGATGTGGTGTAATGGCCAGCATTGCTGACCTTGGAGCATGGAAACCAGGTTCGAGTTGCGGCACCAGCTAAACATCCTGTGATTCTGGGCAAATCACTTAATCTGCGATCCTTTTTTGCGTTAATATTGTTGAAACACTCTAAAGAAAAATGAAACCGAGGTGTGAAGGTGTAGCAAAATAGGGAAAAACTAAGAAAAACCTCTTCGAGGCTCTCCCCAGCACAGCAAGAGAGATGCTGCAAAAAAATTCACTGCACCACAGAGACTCACCTCATAATGCTTTGCAGGGCATTATATTTTAAAAATCATGTTGCTTATTTCGTCCCCTGTGCTGGTACTAGGATGGGACCACCATCAAACTCTCGTTTTTCAGACCATCTTCGGGGACCTCACCCTAGGTTGGGGGGGCCCAAAATCATCAGCTCCCCAGCTCCCCAGATATTGTTAGGCATTTAAATTCTTCCATGGTTGGAGCTTTTGCTCTACAGCTGGGAGGGCAGTTTCCTTTAGAGTCAATATGCATTCTTGAAAAAATGATCATTGATGCAGTACTTATTCTACTTTAGAACAAAATCTAAATCTTGCACCCAATAGCTGGAGGTCATTGACCATACAATTTAAGTTTAAGCTCTGCTATCTGACATTTTGTGGATTTTGGCTAAAGTGTTTTTTTACCACAAACTATGCCTAGTCTATGCACAAAATTCATGACACAATATGCAGTGTCAGCTCACTTAGTTCAGGTGTTTCTAAACATAATGGGCTGTGTTGTTTAAAATTCTAGCTGTATTCATTGAAGAGATATTTTTCATAGCAATTTCTATATTGCTTTTCACCTTTGCTGTTTCTGTTTTAATCATGGTACAACAAAGTTATTTTTGGAAACTTGCTATAGAGTATTCATGAAATGCAAGGCTCAAGTCGAGTCACTGCTTCCTACAGGGAATTAGAATGGTTTAATGTGTATTTTTTGTTCAGCCAGCATATTACTTGTGTCTCCATAACCTATTTCCCATTTTCTGGTTCTCCAGTACTGCAAGGTCATACGAATATCAATAGCACTGTGAAAATATCATTAGTACACTGCATTCAAAAAACAAAAGTAAAACACAGTGTCATTTCCAATGCCAAGAGCTCTAGCTTTCACAAATGCTAGACCGATTGCATTGTAATTTTTTTTAATGTGATGCCTGCTCACCACACTCACTGCCCTGAATTTTAACTGGAGGCTCTCAAGCCCCAGCCATCGAAAATGCAAACATCGTTCCTGATTTTCATCCCAAGCTTTCACACAGGAAGGAAATTGTGGTCACTAAATAGTCAAAATTATGTAGATTTCAGGGTAAGACAGCTAAACATGCAAAAGAGAGTATTCCCGTTTTCAGGATTTATGAGGACGCCCCCAGATTGTCCGGGGTGTGGAGTGGTCCACACACAGTTCAATTCAGTTTGTCAGTCTTTTGTGTTCTTGCAGGCTCTGGTCAAATGTATATTTCAGCCAGAAAGAAGATTAGGGTAAAAATGCATTAAGATTTCCCAAGCGGAGACAAGGGTACTGCTATAAAGGGAGGGAAATCGAAATTGCTTTACCCAGTACAAGTCTAGTCGAATTAGAAGTAACAAGATATCCGAAATATATAATATGCACATGTTACACCACTTGCAACCCATTACATACACACATGAGGCATGAAGGCCCCCATTATGGGGGCTTTACATATTTTACGGGGAGAGGATGAGTAAACTATTGTACAAGGGTAGAGACAAAAAACTTCCGTGTCTGCGTTCATCAATAAAATGTGAGCTTTAACCAACTATCAGTTTTTGCACAGCTACCACTTGCTTTGCATGGGGATAGATGTGAATGTCCCTTCAGTCTAGTGGAGTCTGGTGCTCTGCTGGCAAAAGAACACAATTTCACATTGAACAAATCCAGTATGACAACCCATGTCAAAGCCACAACCCCTCCAAAGAGGCTAGTCCCATCCCCTTTCCTTAGCCATTTTAATCTGCGTCCATTATATCCTTCAAACACAACAGGGACCACGTGCTTAATGACTTAAAAAGGTTGCAGTTTATTATTACATAACATTTATACATTTCGCATCTTCATGGTCCTTTCTCATTTGCCAAAATGAAGGGGATTTTGTGCTTTACGGGCCTCTCGCCCTCTTCTTAACCCCCTCCGCAGCTTGTGGACTATCCCCCTGATTGGCGGAGGTCGAGTCCATCCTGGGGCGACCAATCACGGTTGCCACCTTTTTCGTGGGCTTGCCCCCCCCCCCCCCCGGGGAGGGCTCCCGCCTCCCCGCCAACGGGCTAAGTTTGTCCCGGCCCTCCATTTGGGTCCGGCTCTGCCTTCCCCGGTCTGGGGTCCAATGGGAAGCATAGGGCCAGCCATTGCAACAATCAAGCTGAAAGCACTTGAGGCGGAACAAGGAGGCAGCACTATTCCCCAGCCATTGCAAGAAAAGGGGATGATTACGAAGCTATCTGTGCAAGACCAGGACATTTACTCCTACAGCTGCTGTTGAATCTGTTTTGAGCTTTGTGCCCCCAAACTACTTCATAATTCCCAAAGCTTTTTTCAAATCCTACACAGAGTTCTGGGTTGAATTTTGAACATTTGATTCTACTCGTTGGGTTCAAACTTCCAGAAAATCTTACATTCTAGAAGATCTGAAGGCGGACTTAAAAAAAAGATCTAGCCTGCGGCACGTATTTATTGGTTGGACTTGCTTGGCCCCTTGATCAAATCCATCGTTCGTCAACAGAATTTTGGAACTTTAGTGGGTTGCTCCACAAGGAAGGCATGTTATGATGACAAGTTCTGTTATGTTATGTTATGCTGTGTTACATTACGTCACGTTATGTTATGTTCTGTTAAGTTATGTTTATTGAGCACAGACATCCTCAAAGCATCTTGGTGCTGAAAGATCGCGCTGCATTATACTGGCGAGCTCCTGGAAATAGGTTACACTGACTAGCGCTCGTAATTGCATTGCCAATGGTTTTCATTTGTTTTTAATTTAGTCTATTTGCTTATTTGCACTCACCGATTTCGCTTTATTGGAGTAGTTGCTGCCACGTGGGGAATAGTGCTGCCTCCTTGTTCCGCCTCAAGTGCTTTCAGCTTGATTGTTGCGGATGGAGGTAGACGCCACTGGGTGGGCTTAACTCACGTTGGGAGGAGTTTGGGGGTCAGCTTGCGGTCTAATGGTTTGCCTAGTACCGCTTCAAATGTGCATGCTGACACGTACGCGCCTAACATGGTCAGCGACTAGCTGCCGCCTCCCCCCCAATCCGGCACCCAACACCCAGGAATGTGGACACGAGACGTGTTTTACTTTTTGGAAGGCGGGCGCTAGTCGCCCGGCCGTATTTATTAAAGTATGAAATTAAAAAAGGTTTTAATTGCATAATCAACAATGAATACAAAAATCAGCAGGACATTTAATTATACAATTCTTATCAACAAGTTTGAGA
This sequence comes from Lissotriton helveticus, assembly GCF_964261635.1. Classification (NCBI taxonomy): domain Eukaryota; kingdom Metazoa; phylum Chordata; class Amphibia; order Caudata; family Salamandridae; genus Lissotriton; species Lissotriton helveticus. The sequence continues at coordinate 731,091,791 of NC_136068.1, forward strand.
GCCTGACCTTAACAAAACTCTAATACATGTTGTTCCTAGCTTAAACTAAACATCCTAAACTTGATTTTTGTACATTTCTGGCCATATGGCAGGGTCACTACCGGTGTCAAGTCCTACAAGCTGCGCCTCCCCCCTAGAAGTGCGCATGCGCAGTGTTACCCCGGGAGTTGCCCGGTCTACGCCCTAAACTCCATTTACCCACTAAAGGAGGGCCCTTACTCTGCGCCGGTGGCGTCATGAGTCCACGCGCGCGGGGTGGCTACCAGCCTAAGGAAAGCGTGAACTACTCCTACCCGCGCTCCTTTGCCTATTACCTTGCCCCTGGAGTTCTGGGAGTGGCCCGCAGGCCCCTCCCCCTGGGCGGGAACCTCCATAGGATGATGCCCGCCCCCTCAGACCTCAAATATGTGCTCACCGATAATGACCTTACCGCATGCCCCATACCTAATAAATACGACGACCTGTGGGAAAAAATTCTAAAGGACAGCTACACTGGCTAATAAATAACAGTATCAACGTATAGCTTGAAGGGAAAAAAGGCCTAACAACACATGGCATTAAATTACAATTCACTTCACACATGTTTCGCCAAATGACAATATCAACGTATAGCTACAAAGGGAAAAAAGGCCTAAAGACACGTAGCTTCAAATACAATTCACTGCACACATATTTTGCTAAAAGGGGAAACATTCCTAAACAAACGCATCACAAAATACCCCAACAGCCCACTCTCTCCTGTGGTCCGTACCTTCGAAACTTACCATTCAACCCGACATAACACTGCTCAAAACTTTGTTCCAAGGGATGGTGGGTGGGAAAACAAAGAAGCCCCGAACGCGGGGCACGACGTTCAGCGAGGGAGCGTCCAGGGACAAGGGGGTCTCCTGGGCGCTCCCTACCTCTTATTCCCGAGGGGCCGGTCGGCCCCTCCTATCGCCCGTCCCCCCTGACCCGGACCCACTAAATTGAATCCGGGTCAGGAGGGCCGCCGGCCAATCGGCGGTGGGCCGCACCCCCTCAGGGCACGCCCCCACCGCCGAATGACCTCAAGGGGGAAGAGGGGGGCGACGGTCGCCGCGCCGCCATGCGTGCGGGGGGGCCGAGGGCCCCCCCTTTTCACATGGTCAGCGACTAGCTGCCGCCTCCCCCCCAATCCGGCACCCAACACCCAGGAATGTGGACACGAGACGTGTTTTACTTTTTGGAAGGCGGGCGCTAGTCGCCCGGCCGTATTTATTAAAGTATGAAATTAAAAAAGGTTTTAATTGCATAATCAACAATGAATACAAAAATCAGCAGGACATTTAATTATACAATTCTTATCAACAAGTTTGAGAGCCTGACCTTAACAAAACTCTAATACATGTTGTTCCTAGCTTAAACTAAACATCCTAAACTTGATTTTTGTACATTTCTGGCCATATGGCAGGGTCACTACCGGTGTCAAGTCCTACAAGCTGCGCCTCCCCCCTAGAAGTGCGCATGCGCAGTGTTACCCCGGGAGTTGCCCGGTCTACGCCCTAAACTCCATTTACCCACTAAAGGAGGGCCCTTACTCTGCGCCGGTGGCGTCATGAGTCCACGCGCGCGGGGTGGCTACCAGCCTAAGGAAAGCGTGAACTACTCCTACCCGCGCTCCTTTGCCTATTACCTTGCCCCTGGAGTTCTGGGAGTGGCCCGCAGGCCCCTCCCCCTGGGCGGGAACCTCCATAGGATGATGCCCGCCCCCTCAGACCTCAAATATGTGCTCACCGATAATGACCTTACCGCCACAGGCCAGCATTGTTAACCGACGATCTGGCCTCCCCCTCTAGCCCCTGCCTTAGGACACCCTCCTCCTTTCAAAACCCTCTAGCCAGGCCCAGATATTGTCAGACCAAAGGACATTACCCTCCTCTGTCAAATGCACCCCGTCCTTCAAGTAATACTTGTGACCCCAGATGCACCCATGAGGTATTGACTGTAACAAGGGGGTCCGAAACAACCTATCCAACCGTGTGTTGATCCTCTTTACCGAGTGATTCAACGCCCTGACCGAATGTCCCCCCCGCCACTGTAGTCGAGGTATGAGTTGTGACCATACTAGTGTGCACCCGGGGCAGATCCTAGCCATCCAACCCGCCGTTGAGATAATCTCCTCAATCAGAATGCGCCTGCCCAGTGTTGCCAAATCATTCTCCCCAAGGTGAAGTATCACCACTGACGGTGGAGATTGCTGGCGTGCTAACAGCCCTTGGAAGAATCCCCTAAACTCGTGAAGACATAACCCCCCTCTGCCAAAGAACGTGATGTCCAACCCTAGTTGTGCCGCCCTTTTCATCTTGTCACCTGACAGGAAGACACATTCTGCTCGCCTCACATATGAATGACCAACAATCCAGACAGTGTTCTTCGTTATTTCCTGGTCGCCGCTCCGTGCTGGTGAATATTGGCGGTGCCCGACGACAAATTCCTCCCCTGCGTAACAGGTCTGAGAAACTGTAAGAGAGCGGAAAGAGACCAGGCGTGAGTGACAAGTAATCATAGCATGTCAATCCGAACATAACGTTTATAGCATTCTGAAGACCATCTCCCAATTGTCTTCACTCTTTCCACCGGGAGGCCCCCCGCCACCGCCTCAGTTGCTGCCCCAATCCTGAAGGAATGAGAGCCAAAATCTTTAGGGTCAAGACCTGCTTTCCTAACCCCCATCTCCAACATTCTCCTGAATTGATACCTGGTCAAGGGGCTCCCGTCGGCGTGACAGAGCAATGCCCTGCCCGCTGAACCTACCAATAGTCCGTGGAATAATTCTACGTGCCTCACCGGGCAGCACGGGTTGGCGGGGGCCCGTTGCAGAACTATGGTGTGACCCCTAGCTTCTTGGTCGGTTTTTGATTTCTGGATATTCACCCACATGGTGTCCCCCCTTATCGTCACACCAGCCTTTTGCAAGCCGCCTAGTAGGTCTGACTTGGAACCTGTCACAAGTTCGCCAATTCTCAGCGCCCCATAGAATGCCAGGGAGAATGCCGCCTTAAAAAGAAGCACCTCCCACTCCGAGTTACAAACAGTCTCCAGCGTGCCCAGTAAGGCTGTTAGCCGGGCCAATCCAATGGGCTTTCTCTTATCCTTCTGGTGTCCCTGAATACGGCGCCATCCCCTTAAGGCCTTACGTATCATAAAGGTATTAGTGGGATCCCGGAAGCCCCTAGCTTGAGCGAAGAATGACACTGCTGCCCTATGTCTGGTCGCCGCTGCCACCGAGCGCCCCTCCTTATGCATCCATTCTAAATAGGCTGCAAAGCCATCCTCCTTCGCCCAAAGCGCTTCCCACTGTGGCCCCAAGAAAGAACAATAAGACAGAAACGCCCCTTCGTAAGCCGTCTTGGTCCTGGGGGCTAGGCTAGCGACCACGAGGTCCTGTAATCTGGGGCACCAATCTGCCAAAGTACTGCTGGGAAGTGTGCTGGCGAGGGGTCTGCTGTGGGAAGATGCTCCCTGAAAACCTGCATTTTTAAGCGAGAAAGGGAGTCAGCCGCATTGTTTAAAATACCAGGGACATGTTTGGCTCTAAAATTAGCATTCAGTTTAAGGCACCGCAGAACAATTTCTTTGATCAGACGAAGTATGAAAGGACACCGCGCCCCCTGCTGGTTGATACATTCCACCACCGTCATGTTATCTGACCAAAACACCACTGATTGGTTACATAGGTGTTCGGGCCAGACCATCAGTGCCACCCATATTGGGAAGAGTTCAAGGAAGCCAATGTTGCTGATAAGACGCCATGTCTTCCATTCTTCTGGCCACTGTTGAGCGACCCACCTGTTCCCTAGGATGGCGCCAAAGCCCACACCACCGGCCGCATCAGTCCATAGTCCCAACTCCGCCGATGTTGTGAGCGGGCCGGGCCAGACCACCCTACCGTTAAAGTCCTCCAGGAATGCCATCCAAATAAGCATATCCTGGCGAATTTCAGACGATAGGCGCGTGCGGTGGTGCTTTTCCCTCAGCCCCCTCATCGCGTGGGCGATGGAGCGAGAGAAAGGGCGAGCCATGGGGATGATTCTCAGTGCAAAATTCAATTGCCCTACCACCTCCTGTAATTGCTGCAAAGTGACCTTCTCCTTCCGGAGGCATAACTGTAGCGATGTCTTGAATTTGTACACCTTGTCCTTAGGTAATCTAAAACATCCCTCCATTGAGTCAATCTCGATGCCAAGGAATTCTAAGCAGGTGGTCGGGCCCACAGTCTTCCCGGGCGCAAGAGGGACCCCAAAAGCCCGCATGAGCACGCAAAATTCCTGCAATGCCAGTGCGCACTCCTGAGATCCCGCTGTACCGAGGAAGAGGAAATCATCTAAGTAATGCATGACCCCTTGATGGCCCGTCACTTGTCTCATGGCCCATTCAAGAAAGGAACTAAACATCTCAAAGTAGGCGCAAGAAATAGAACAACCCATAGGCATGCATTTGTCCATGTAGAACCTATCCCCAAAGGTGAAACTTAAAAGATGCTGGTCCGCCGGGTGGACTGGGAGGAGGCGAAAGGCTGATTCTATGTCTGATTTCGCCATCAGCGCCCCGGGTCCCGTGGCCTGTAATAAGTTAACAGCCTGATCAAAAGAGGCGTACTTAACACTACAGATACCCTCGTCAATGGCATCATTCAGTGACGTCCCCTTAGGTGCTGACAGGTTATGAATCAATCTGAATTGCCCCTTCTCTTTTTTAGGGACAACTCCCAGTGGGGAACACACAAAATTGGGTACTGGCACTTCAGAAAAAGGGCCAGCTATCCTGCCTAATGAAAGCTCCTTGTCAATTTTGGCGGCCACAACAGCCGGATTGTGCTTGACTGACAATTGATTTCTACAGTGCGCACTGCCTGTGTATCCCCCGGCCGGGATCCTAAAACCCTTAGAAAATCCTTCTTGGAGTAGGGTGGCCGATGTGTGGTCTGGGTATCTGTTCAACCATGGAATCATTGCCGCCACATCCACTGGTGTGGGGGGGCCTAACCTGTTTGAATTATAATGGCCTTCCCCTACCCCTCTGACCTGTGTTACCTTGCTTGGACCTACAGGTAGTTTCTGGATGAGAGGGGTGCCCACAGGAGGAACATGCATGTCTAAACTTACACGCGGTCCTTGTGCAGGTGCGCCTATTAAAATCCCAGCACACCCCTTTTTTCTCTGGCCCACCTGCCCTAAACTTCCCAGGTACCTCACTCGTTTGGGGGGGCCGAAAGGGCTGATGCGGTCTAGTGAACACCTTGCCCGCACCGAACTGAGGGGGAGGTGCAGTATCGGAGAACTGTTTGTGCCAAGCCATGGAATCTACCGTGTCCCATGGCAATGATCTGTTGAATTCCAATGCCTTCCTGAAATTGACATCATAACCCTTCCATGCTTCCCCAGAATACTGTTGACTCCACCCCACAATCCTGCTCGAGTAGCATGCCAATGCCGCTTGTAAATCTGGAGGACGCTCCGCTTTAACTGCAGTGAATACAGCCCATGCTTGCATCCAGTTGTTGAGATTTTCCTCAACCCTAAATCTAGTACACTGCGCCCTCCATTCACTTGGGAGCATCCACTCCTTTAGTGCTTTTGCCTGCTCCATTTCCCTATTATCTAACAACAACGAGTAAATGTACACGTATTTATCCGCCCAAATCATCTCTTTCACAGCTAATGACACATGCTGAGCCAGATTCTCGCTCCTGGAGGGTACAACACCGTCCCCCAAGAGCGGCAATGCCACTTCCTTACCAAGTGCGGGCACCGGGGGCGGCTGCCCATTCAATCCGTCCAGCTGGGGAACACTTGGACCTGCAAGGGGAGAAGATACTGGCAAGACAACACTGTTGGCGACCGCCGCCAATCTGATTTTATCCACAAACTTCGCCGCCTCTGCTGCATGGTCTGCAGAATTCGGGAAAGCTCCCCCTTTTTGGAGCCATGGCATCAAGGCCGTTATCTGGGATACCAATTCAGGGGGCGTTGACTCGAAATTACCCACAGGGACAACAGGTACCACTGGGGTTATGCCCTGTGGTACCGACACAGCTGGCAGGGCGGGTGCCGGGTGTGGCACACCTGTACCCGGGATTGTGGGCACCGGTGGGGAAGCAGGCCCAGCGTCTACTGGTTGACCTACAGGCACCGGCACCACGGGGGCAGAGGGTGTAGGCATAGGTATATGCGGGGGTGGCACGACCGCCGACGGCACTGAAGGTACCGGCTCTACTGGCCCTGGGGTGGGGGTATCATCCCTGGGTCTCTTGGACTTAGACTTCGTAGGTGAGGTGATAAAATCCCCCCTTGGCACTGGTGCAACCCTCTTGCGAATAGGCCTACCCGATGGACCTGGGGCGTCACCATGCTTCTCATTAAACTGTGCTTCCAGCTCATTTACTTTCCCTAGCTGCTGTTTCATTTCTTTCATGTCACGCATCATGGCCCGCATCATAGCCTCCATGTTGGACCCCTTCTTTCCACCCCGTGGACCTGGCATGATGCTACCCCCAACAACAGCAGCCTACTCTCTCAATATCACAACAGGCCAACTCTGTGTACCTTTTGATGGAGGGTCACCAGGGGGCTTTCAGCACCATGCAACGGCGACCGCAACACTAGCGGCTTGTCCGCTTATGTAAGGGGTGAGTAAACCTAATGTAGACCCACCCGGCGGCCACCAGGAGCGATGAATGCCAGCCCCCCGTATCCCTCTTACCGACCAGTCCTGCGCACCAAGTTGGGTGTTGACAGTCCGTACGTCCTTACGCCAAGTCCAATGAGTGAATCTGCACGAAATAACGTCGTTAGGTGCCTGAAATGGAGAGATGTATTAACACCGTGCGACAACACAGAAGGAGGCTTATACAAGTCCAACTTACATCCAATGGAGGCTTGAACCCCCCCGTTAATTTTCTGGTGATGTGCACCTACTAACTTTTGATGTAGACAATAACCCCAAAACTCTCTCTTTAGACCAGCGAAAAAAGGGGGGGCCTAAGTACTTATTGAATTACTTCTTACCAACAATTGCCCCCCTTTGTTACTAAATGAAGAACAGGCATGAAAAGCAGATATAAAAGCCAACTCACTGTTCTAAACACTTAAAATTAATTGAATTTTCACAGATCACTTTAAAGGGGAAAAGACAGTTGTGCAATGTCCCAACTAGCACGAAAATACACCTCCTAGGCAAAAATTACCTATCCTTAATCGTACACTTCTGTACACGGGATCTCCCTTCCAGGGGCTGCCCTGGTCGACCCTGCTTAACTCTCCTCACAGCGTATCACTTTTAACAACAAGGCTGTGGCCCCACACGCGAGCGATAAATCACACCAATCCAGCCTTTTCCACCAACCGTTGTCGTGTCCCCTGGCTTTGATTACGCGCTAAAAACGTTCGTTTACTTAGTTTACCGCCTCTGATTAGGCGCCCGCTTTTCGAAATGCCCCCGAAGGCGGGAAATCCCTTGTATCGCCGAACAAAGAGGTCTCTGCCCCCTCGTTATTCCTCTGGTGCTGCCCGGGTCCGCAGAGTGTGCGTGTCCTGCTCACCGCTCCCCGATGCAGCGCCCAACCCCGCCCAAATACCTCACTTCGCGCCGGTCCTTGCCGCGTATCACCGACTTGATCTACTGCTGCCTGGATCCCATGCGGCACAGCTCCACCGCCGCTTCAGATCACGGTGCTTCGGAAGCACTCTGCCCGCGCGCCTCCTCTTCTCAACTGCAGGGCTCCGCTCGGGCCGGCCGGCAGGTGCTCGCTAGTTCGTCCTCGAACTGGAAACCTGAAAAATACAAAAGGGAAAAATTATAAAAACAAAGAAGCCCCGAACGCGGGGCACGACGTTCAGCGAGGGAGCGTCCAGGGACAAGGGGGTCTCCTGGGCGCTCCCTACCTCTTATTCCCGAGGGGCCGGTCGGCCCCTCCTATCGCCCGTCCCCCCTGACCCGGACCCACTAAATTGAATCCGGGTCAGGAGGGCCGCCGGCCAATCGGCGGTGGGCCGCACCCCCTCAGGGCACGCCCCCACCGCCGAATGACCTCAAGGGGGAAGAGGGGGGCGACGGTCGCCGCGCCGCCATGCGTGCGGGGGGGCCGAGGGCCCCCCCTTTTCAGGCAAGCCCGTCTGCGTCCGGACTGCGCCCAGCATGCTGACCGTTGTGACATGGTTAGTCTTAGTTAAAGCCATCACATATTCTGCAAATACTTTGCTAGAAATCAGAAAGACTGTGAACCATAATCAAGGCACATGCGTTTTATTTCCATCAGAGAGTGGACAGGATTATCCTAGTCAAACTCGCATGATATGTAACTACTCCTTCTCCCCCCAAACAAACATTGTGGCTACCCATGGAAAGGACAATTATATAACTCCATTGCTTACCACCCCAGATAATATAGAGGGTTACAAGGGGCTGTTGCTTAATGCACGCTCTCTCATCAAACACAGAATCGAGTTTGTGACACTAATTTAGGACTAGGAACCTGACTGGGCCTTCATAACTGAAACTTGGGCACAGGCTGCCTCAGGACCAGACCTCATTGACGCTATCCCGGATAACTATTCTATCCAAAGGGTAGATATGGTGGGTAGAATAGGAGGGGGACTAGCTATTGTTTTCAAATCCCAATATAAATGTATTATCGAGTCAGAACGGAATACACATACGTGTGAGGCTACTCATTTTAAACTCATTCTCTCAGCCACCTGTGCATTTGGAGGAGTATTGATTTATAGACCTCACGACCGAGGACGCCTTTTTTTACAAGAGATTAAGCAGCTTCTAGAGTCAGTTTTACTGAAGAATTTGCAAATCGTCCTAGGGGACTTTCATTTTTATCTAGAAGAGAGGGACAACTCAGATTCTAACACTCTTACAGAGATGCTTGATAGCATGGGGTTTGCCCAACTGGTAATGATCCACAAATTGCCTTCCAACATACAAAACCAATTTTGTTGGTCGGATCATAGTGCTGTAAGGTTCAACCTCCTTCCTCCAGCATTGAGTAGCGAACAGAGACCCCCTCATTGTTCTAGTAAATTAAGGAGCTGGAAAGGTATTTATGCTGCCACTCATATTAACATCTTAGAAAATATTCCCTGCACTATTCAAGAGGACTCTAACCTTGGGGCGGCGGTCTTTGCTACATGGCTAGAATGTGCAGCTAATATAGTAGCACCCCTTAAATCGTATACCCAGAAAAAACGTTGCCCCTCTGCTCCATGGTACAACGGCAGACTTAAACAATTAAAACAAGTTTGTAGTCGCACTATAAACGAGCTTGGAGATTAACTCTAGAGGAACAGGACAGAATATTATACAAAGCTAGTGTCAGGAAATATAAACATGCATTAGTGGAAGATAAATCCACATACTCTATGCATAGATTTGATGATTCAACATCCACTAAAGAACTGTTCAGGCTGGTACAACAGCTCTCATCTTCCCAAGCTATGGCAGAACCTGAAATATCACAAATATTCTGTAACCAATTGGCCACCTTCTTTCAAACTAAAATCTTGGACATACATACTGGATTTGATTCTCACCCCGAAACACCCACTATAACTCCGGCAGTCAGTAGCCCTATCAAAGAGGCCCCTCTGCTGTCAGATGGCGATAATAGAGGACTCTCTATATTCTATGACCTCACGCCACCTCTTCTCATACAATATCTTATGAGAATGCACTTGGGCTCTCCAATGGAAGCATGTCCACCTGCAATCCTCCGCATGGTGGCTGACACTGTAGCAGAACTCCTCTGTAAATTAATTAATCATATTATTAGATCAGGAATTTATCCCCAAATCTGGAAACAGGCTATTATCAGACCTCTTTTGAAAAAACCCAATCTTGAACCTAGGGATAGTAAAAACTACTGTCCTATCTCCTTGCTTCCTGCTCCTGCAAAGATCCTGGAACTGCATCTTAATAGGCAGCTCATGGAAACTGCAGAACATCAATCATGGTTAAATGATTCGCAGTTTGGATTAAGGAGGCATCATGGAACAGAAACGGCTTTAATATCAGCCAATGATCACATCAGGCGCATGGTGGTGAAGGACAGGGGGTGGTGCTAATCCTCCTGGAACTGTCAGCAGCTTTTGACACCATCTCTCCTAACTTGCTGCTGGACAGACTATGGAGTCTTGGCATCTCACATCAAGCACTAGCCCTCCTGTCCTCATTTCTGACAGGGAAATCCCAAAGGGTGAATTTAAAATCTTTTCACTCTCACTCCTATGTTCTACCCTGTGGAGTTCCGTAGGGATCATCTATGAGCCCTACTCTTTTCAATCTCTATTTGGCACCCCTTGCAACTGTGATCCATTCTAAAGGACTGGAGGTGGTGTCATATGCAGATGATACACCGATTATGGTTACTATCCCTAAAGGGCCTTGCTCACTGTCAGAAAATGTTTCTAGATGCATGACCAGAGTGGCAGACTGGATGTCTGCTAACTTTTTGAAACTTAATGGGGATAAAACCGAAGTGATGATATTTGGACCTGGAGCATCCAAGTGGAACAGTAGCTGCTGGCCTCAATCCCTGGGATGATGTCCTGTCCCAAGAGAAAAGGCTAAGAATCTCGGTGTCTTGATGGATATTGAACTTAGCTTCAGGATCCAAGTGAATCGTACCATCTTTACATGATTCTGGCTCATAAGGATGTTAAACAAAAATCTTTCCTTTTATCCAACGACCAGCTCAGATACAGGTAGCACTGGCCTTGGTAATGTCCAGACTTGATAACTGTAATGCCTTGTACCTGGCTGCTAAAAGGGGCCTGCACCACAAACTCCAGTTACTGCAGAATGCTTTGGCAAGACTCATTCTGGATATTCCCAGAAGACAATCGGCCAGGAAGGGGCTAGAGCGCCTGCACTGGCTCCCCATTGAACAGCTAATTGTTTTGAAATCTCTTTGCATGGTTTATATATCGATGTATGCTTTCTACCCCTCAAGGTTGAAGACTATGTTCAATTGGCATTCCTCCAGCAGACCAATACGTTCCATGCTTTAATTGCAGCTGGCTGTACCAAGAACCAAAAGGAAGAAGTGGGGGGACAGGACATTCTCAGTGGCAGCAAGCAGACTTTGGAATTCTCTTCCCCTTGCTCCCCCTTCTTCTTCCCTTCAGGAAGGCCCTTAAAACTTGGCTATTTACAGTCTAGCTGCTAGTTGGAGTTCTGTCTATTTTTCACTTGCCTTGGTAGTTGTGGCTGGTCTCTAGCGCCTTGATGCCTTCGGGTGACTGTTGCGCTTTATAAATATCAAATCAATCAATCAAAGGAACCAGCATAACTGAAAACTATAGAACAAAACTGGGCAAGGGAAATACAATGTTAAAACCAAGAAAAATAGTCAGGACAATCCTATACAGGTCATCAGTTTAAAAAATAGTTGTGACCGGTTTACCAAACCTGTCCAAATGGCAATGCATGCCTATGTTGCACCTGAAAAATCTGTTCCTCCAAAAGCGGAAGAGGTGGTCATAGGAATAACCAATAATGTTGGTCTACTGATCACAGTGAGTGTGAAAGAAGTCAGAAAAATAATGTGGTACAAATCAAATCAGGTTGTCCTTGTTGGCTGGCATGGTAAACTATCACAATAGCTTTGAAGAGGATGCAACTGTGAATTAGCAGGCAATGCGGAATCCTCAGAGCAGTGCTAATATGATCCCTTCTCGAATCCATACCTGACCAGTAGCATTTCTTAACATGTGTAGTGTTTTTGTTGATTTATCAGATGTGAAATACATTTTCACAGTCCTAAAAGACTGAAGTGGGTTGTATCCTTGCAAGCACAGGTTGTGGCCACAGACTATGAGTATACAGGTGAACGGGGGGATCTGCTGGAGAATGATTGCATGGAGGAGAGTGCGAGGCGGGCTGAAGCTGAGATGGAGAGAGAAAGAAGTATAATGAATGAGGAGAGCAAATTCCAGAGGTTCCAACAGCAATGAAATAGTGAAACATATGGGACATTTTTGCCGAAGAGGACTAAGGCATGGATGGAAGGATGGAATAAGTAAGACAGACTACTCATGTTAAGGAAACGGACATTATCGGACAAGAGTGGACCGTAGGAACGAGCAAGAGAATGGTGGTTTAATACTGGCAGTAGATGACGAGGTCTTAGGTCGGTGCAAAGAAGAGAACCTAAAGTCAGCTATAGGCAGAGCCGGTAATCAAATATCTAATAAGGTGAAACATGGACACAGCAGGGATGGACTGGTTACCCAACAAGGGAATACCATCCCCTTTGGCAAACACCAAAGGAAAAATGTGGGCAAACGAATTCCTCAACATCTTTAAACTACTTCACAAGGAGACGCAAAGGTTTCAATGCCGAGGTATTTAGCTGATACAGATCCATGGATTGGAGCAGTCACAATTTACACCAGAATGTTTTGTTAAAAATATCCAGAAAGTATTTTAGTTCTCTTTAAAAATATAGATGTCATCAGGATGGCATATATAAGTATTGGTAGAGTGACATGGAGGTTATACGATGAGGAGTAGAGGGCAGGTAGAGGTTTAGTCCACACACAAAGTCATAGGGAGAGGTGGAGAAAGAGATGGGGCAACAATATATGCCAATGATTAGGCCAGACCTGTCGGTTTGCACAAATGGAATACTGTTATCACTCTGTGCCTATAGAAAAGGTTGTCTACCTGTATTGGTGCATTTTTAAATCATTCCCTTTGTGCCATAACGTAATTAAACATACACAATTTGGACAACACGTGTATACTCCATAAGTACTTTGTAACATGGACTTGCCGAGTGAGTGTAGAACAAAATCAAGGCAATGACATTTTGCTGTTGTGTTAGAATATTCATTGGTAGTAGCTGGAATGCAGCACCCCAACACAAATTCAATTTGATTTCATTTTAAAGGGCTGTAATTATTCTATTGGAAGACTAGAGCTCCTTAGAGACTGCCAACTTATGAGTGCATTTTGTTTGCGAACTGGGGCATGGACCATTGCTTTGATGCCTGGAAATTTGATTCACACAAACATTTGTTTTCTTTTTTGGTTGAAAACTTTTACTAGTTGACCTTTTCTCTCTTATTGCCTTGTACCATTTTCAGGTTGCGTTTTCTAGACAACACAGCTGTCTGATTGCGAAAGACATATTGTGGGCTTACCAGTAACATACTGGGCCTGGAGTCAGCCCACTGCTTACCATTGGTTGGGTTTCTAGTCAGCCACTCACATTTGTCTGCCTCCTATTTGTATCCTAGCTTGTCAATCTTATGTTTGTCCCTTCCATGGAGCACAGTCTCTTACCATCTCTTTTGACTGACTGGCTTTCATGCTTCAACTGCTTGCTTTTAGTGGAGTGGAGTGGCTCACTGGTTAGAGGCGGCAGACCCGTAAGCAGAGAACGGCCCGGGACCAGGGTTCAATTCCCGACACGGCAGGGTCGTGGACCAGGGTCGAAACGGACTCGATAATTCTCACCTCGGTGCCTACTCTAACCAGGGAACACACTCGGCAACTCTGGGAATTAAGCTTGCCTCATCTCTACAACGGCCCCCCACAGACACTGGGGATGCCTGGTTTCACCTTGGAGATACCCAAAAAGGGACCATCTGACCTTGTGTGGACCACAGACGCTAGTCTAACCCTTAAAGATGTAGCGCCTTGCATTTGGTCTGATCACCATTTGGTATCCTGTGAGGCCCGCCTTAAAGGCTGCATTACTAGTTGTCCGCTTGGCATCAGGAAAACCCTGGAAATGGGCTGAGGTTGACCTAGCGTCCCTGACTAAGGTGCTCCCGGTAACACCCCAGGTCGTAGATCTGGGACGTAGCCTGGACCGTGAATACTCTGACTTAACGAGGAGCATGATCCGGGCCATTGACCAAATAGCGCCGGTGAGAATACAGCGAATAAAGGGATCCGGAAAGGGGGCCCCCTGGTTTACGCCACCCTTAAGGGAAGCAAAAAGAAAGCTTAGAGCTCTGGAAAGGGTGTGGAGGAAAACCAAGCAGGACACTGACAGGAAATTTTATAAAGCCTCCCTTCACCAATATAAAAATCTTATGACCCAAGCTAAAGCGGAACACCTTGAGTCCCGCCTAAGTAAGGCAGCGAATATTCAGAAAGAGACCTTTAAAATACTGGCAGAGTTGAGTAAAAAACCAGATAACTCCAAGGTTCCCATTGACTGTAACACCTTTCAGGCTTACTTTTTGGAGAAGGTGAAGATCATCATCCAGGAGATAAAGAACGGGGTGGCAATGGGGACTGCTATAATATCAGCATCTGAGAACGTGATTGACTGCTCCCTTGAAGTGCTTCCAGAGATGGATGCATTGACTCTGGAACAGCTGCTGGGTAAAATCAAATCTGGCTCCCCAGCTGATCCATGCCCACCTGAGATCTTCCGTGTTGCGCGCCCCTTATTGGAGGAATGTATCATCTCCCTCCTCAATAGATCATTAGATACGGGGTACCTACCAGTTGAACTTAAGGAGGCGCGTGTAAGACCCTTATTGAAAAAACCTGGGTCGGACCCTGCGGTGTTAAAGAATTACAGACCTATTTCCCAGCTGCCTTTTCTCTCAAAAATTCTTGAGCAGCATGTGTTAAAATCCCTGTCCCTCTATCTGGAATCCCATCATCTACTCCATGAGCGACAGGCAGGTTTCCGAGCTCATCACAGCACCGAGCTGGTGATGCTCTCGATGCTGGATGAACTAAGAGGCATGGCTGACTGCAAGAAACCGAGCGCCCTGATTTTGTTGGACCTATCAGCGGCGTTCGATACTGTCAGCCATGCCTTGCTTTTGGAAAGACTGAAGGATTTTGGGATTAAGGGCTTGGCCTTTCAATGGTTGCAATCATTCCTTACAGGAAGGACCCAAAAGATACAACTGGGGGACGAAACATCTGAGATGGGGATCTTAGAGTGCGGGGTACCACAGGGGTCTGCCCTGTCCCCGCTTCTATTTAATCTCTACTTGCAACCGTTGATTGCTTCTTTGGCCACCATGGACTGTAAAGTCTTTAACTACGCGGACGACACGCAATTGCTGTTAAGTGTCGATGACACTACGGCCGCACAACTCCAAGCTCAGAACATCTTGCGGTTCACAGTGCAATGGATGACGGATAACCTGCTAAAAGTTAATCCAGACAAGACTGAGGTATTAGTGATTTCATCCACTACCTCACCTTGGTGTGATCTCTATTGGCCCACGGAGTTAGGCCCTGCTCCAAAACCAAGCCCGTTTGTAAAGAGCTTGGGGATCAAGCTGGATGTTGACCTGTCAATGGCCCCTCAGATCTCTTCGGTTGTGGGAAGCTGTACAAACATCATTCGGCAACTGCGGAAGCTAACTCCTGTCCTCTCACAATCCATGATTCGATCAATAGTAGCAGCCACTATCATCTCCAGAATTGATTATGGTAATGCCCTTTACCTTGGCTTACCTAAAACTCTGACCAGTAGGCTTCAGGTCATAATGAATGACGCTGCTCGGTTGATCTTCAGACTCCCGAGGAGATCTAAAGCCACTCCCCTACTACAAAGTTTGCATTGGCTCCCCATTAAAGAAAGAGTGGAATTCAAGAACTTATGTACGGCCCATAGGGAAATCTATGGCAGGGCCCCAGCCTACATTAAAGATCGTTTGCAGCTGTATTGCCCTATGAGAACACTCCGATCCTCAGACTCCCAGCTACTGGTCTGCCCTCGCTACAGGTTAGTGACTAAGGGAGGGAGAGCCTTTTCAGTGTTAGTTCCCCAGTTATGGAACAGGTTGCCTGGGGTGCTGCGTGGGGAAGGGAATCTATTACGATTCAGAAAGAGCCTAAAAACACTACTGTTCAGTAAAAGCATGAGCACAGTATAATCTAGCTACGGCCTCAGCTTCCACCTCGCCAAGTTATTGTCTGTTACCATCTTTCCAAGCGCTTAGAGACCTGCAGGTGATTAGGCGCGATATAAAACCACAATAACAATAACAATAACAACAAAACCAGGACGGGTTCCCCAGCGGTCTTCAGCGCCAGGATACTCCTTGGAGTCGCAGTGCGCTTTACAAGTACACCCACATTTACATTTTCAAGCACTACTTACTTCTTTATGGTTAAACACTCCTGTGATTCAAAACTACTCTTTGTGCCTTTTATTTATTCTCCAATTCAACTCATGTCATCAAATAAAAAGAAAGAAAAGCAGCATTGTCATTTTGTAGGTGTGCATGTATGTGGTGCAGGTGCCTATAAAATGATGCAGCCAGCCATGTCATAGGTTTTTTGTTAATTATTTAGCCATGCTACACTTCATTGCATTGACCAAGTAAATAGCTTTGAAGGCGAGACATGTTGGCTTTGCCACTGCTTGTTAGTGACACTGCAACAAATGTTGGGCAGAATTCCTGCTGTGTCTGTTTACTGTGTTGAGAATGCTTTGGCCTGAGCCAAAACAGAGTAGTTTAAAATGCAAAATCTTAAAAAATGTAAGCAGTAAACGTAAAAAGGCAGAACATAGATCTGCCTATTTTATCATTAAAAAATGATTCTTCACTGATTGATAAGATTTTGAGTGCGGTTGCATGGATTGGTCTATAGGTAAGTGACTGAGTGTGTGGATAATTGGTGAATGAGAGCTTGGTTGTATGGGCGGATGGGTGAGTGCATGGATGAATGGTTTCTAATTGAAGTGCATGGATGGATGCATAGATTAATGTACAAGTGCATGAATTGAGGAGTGACTACCTGGAAGCACATGGGTAGCCCCTATCTTACAGCTTAAGGGTCCAAATAGCAGTAATTATAGCCTTTTTGTAAAAATGCCAAGAATGATCAGTGTTAAAGCTGTGCAAGAATTGCAGTGGGGCTGGGCACAATAATGCAAAGTGGTAACTTATTCTAATGAGTTATGACCATTATGCCATTGCAATCATTACATCAGGGATGACCACCTTTGTTCCAAGAATGGCCATGACATGTGAAGAATTACTGTCATTATGCTTGTTTTAATATGCACCCTCCCCCATTAACACTTTTACACATTTAAGGTTGCACCATCACTAATTAGTCCTAGTTTTTCATAACTCAGTAATAAGTGCATTGCAAGGTCTGCATCATCACTCACTGATCATCAGTACATACCCATTATTGCACAGTAATTATGCTTGTCAGGGGTTATCCCAGCGTGTCACTAAACATTCTGTAAGCAGGGTTGAAAAATAGCACTACACTTGTAAAACTGAAGTTAAATTGGTTTAAAAACACACCCCTGCTGGATGGAAGAATGAGGATTGGCAATTATGTATGACACATTTTAGCTTAGAAATTAAGTTTCAATTCTTGCATCTAGAAATAGGATGGGGTGTCAGTAGAAAGATGGTGATGCAAGAAATCAAATTGTAAAGACATCATGCCCCTCATAATGATAATTAGTTACTGTCACCCATCCCAGACTCCAAGCATCTGCAAGGTGAGGAAGCTGAAAAATGTTATGAAAGATTTACCACATAATAATATTGAAACATGCTCAGACTTTACCATAGAAATGCATAATAAAGTGGAAGTTAAAAAGTTTGCTTTTATTCAATGTGCAAAAGTAGAAAATGCTGCTTAATTTCTGCAGAAAGCTCTAATTTCTATCGTTCTCCAACTGGTAGGCCTCACTATTATTTTATTCTTCTCTATCCCTTTAAGAAAAATAAATGCCTTTCACAAATAGTGATTTAGGGCCCGATGTAGGTAATCCCAGATTACCGATTCTTAAATACCGAATCATACCGATTCGGTATTTAAGAACTGGCAATCGGGATTTAGGTAATTTTACCGAATTCATTACAGAATCAGTAAAATTCGGTAATTACCGAATCGGTGCCCATAGGAATGAATGTCAATTACCGAATCGGTAAATACCGATTCGGTAATTGGGGGAAACATTGAAGCGTGGCAGGGTGTCACTTTGACACCCTGTTGCACCCCTCAATTGTGCATGGGTGCACATGTTGCAGACATATATGCCCTTAGGGCATGTATGTCTGCAACATGGCACCGTTTTAAAAGCAAAAAAAATGCTTTTGAAAGGCTTTTCATTATTTACCACCAACTTCTAGTTGGTGGTAAATAACGACTTCTTAAACCCCTGTAGCACTGATTTAAGTGCTACCTACATGTCAAAATACAGAATCGTTAATCGGTATTTGACAGAATCGGTAAAATTACCGATTCTGTATTTTAACATGCCCCTACATCTCCATCTTCAAATACCGGTCGGTAACGGCCGAAATCGGCCGTTACCGACCGGTATTTGGCTACTTACATCGGATCCTTTATGTTATAACTGAATTCTAAAGCCTGACGTTTTTGTGAAATGTGCTGTTTTCTGCTAAATGTATTTCTCTTTTTCTCACAGACTTCACTGTATATAGATTGTTTTATTTGCCACATAGTCATAATGAACAAGTGTACTAATGACAAGAAAATGCTTGATGCAGCTTGCATTTTGTGATCTAACCAGGACATACCAGAATTCAAATGTTTCTATCCATAGAGCAGCGCGTTGATACACAATGGGATACCAAGCAGCTAATAGAGTGGGTTGCAAAAGGTGCTCATGAGAACCTTCAGAGAAGTAACTTTTGCAATACGTTGTAGTCACCTCTGAATTACTTCATGCCGATATGGACATTTACTGTGGGAATCGAGGACGAAGACGACAGATCATCGGAAGATCTTCATCCACTGGATACAGATGACATATTCACCTGTTTTTGCACCATATTTATAACTTTTCTATGTAGTATGTGTTCCTAGCTAGAAGATAAAGGGATTCCATGCACTCCTACGCTGACATCCCCCTTAGCTTTTTATTGTGCTAACTCAAATTGCCATAAGCTGTTGCTGACAGTGATTTCTTTGATTTCTCCTTACAAAAATTGAGGAGGTTTCTGTCTTTATGCTGATTGTAGCTAATGACTGCTGTGAATTCACTTTTATATTAGAATGCAAGACTGAAGAAAGGAGAGGTGCTGGTTGGAAGGTCATGTGCAGGTCCTGTCACTTGACTTAAAAATAGTAAAGGTGGACTCTCTTACCTCTTTGTTTTTGCCCATCTGCCCCTTGCCAAGGTGTACTCAGAAGGAAATAGGCAAAAAGCTATCGCTCACGATGATTGCCACTCCAATCACTCATTGCTGTCCTTTGGGGTGATGTAAAATGTGAGTGACACTGACAAAAACGGAATGGCTGAAGAAAACTGACCCATTGTTTTATTCTTTGTATGCTGTGCTGTAATACAAAATGGAAAATTGGAAAGGATACTTCAACAAAACAATGGCTGAAGGGGGATGACCCGAACCCCCTATCTGGGTATTATTTAAGATACATTGATCTCAAAAGCTCTTACATACTGCTCATGCTGTGATGCCTCACCTAAAAATAATTGGTAAAGCCAGATGCTCTGTTCACAAAGGCAATTTCAGTCATAACTATATGTTTACACTTGAATTCACCTGTTTTACATCTGTCAGGAATTCACAAAGGGATTCCTGGTGGGTGTAAACTCATTTACGGTGTGAAGCTCTCTGCCTCTAGAAATCTCAGCACCCATTAATCCCACTAAAGGGGTGGTAAAATGGATGTTTCAAGTTGTTTAAAGGTATGATTAAGCTTGAAAGTTTGTGAATGACCCATTTTAAAGAACCTTTGTTCTCATTCACAAATTCCTCTCATTCGCTTTTTCCACCCTGGAAAGGGTCACATTTTTACTCCTGCCAAGGGCTGGTAAAAATCCCTTTCCTCGGTTGGAAAAGGGAATGGATCCCCCCAGATTTTGTGGGGGTGTAAAGGTAGGGTTTTCCGCCAAAGGGAAACTTATTTCCTTCCAGAGAAACCTATAAAGTACACATTTGCACATGGGATTTTATTCCCCCTGCGTTGAGTTAGTACCCATGAGATCTGCACACAGCAGGACTAGGAACCCCATGGAAATGTCACATGACCTTCCCGTATATCGACGTTGCAACCTGCCCAAAAATGTTTGTCATTTTCAGAAATTCATCAATCAGCACTTTCATTTAAGTGCAAATTTGCAAGTACAGATTTACATATTTCATGTGAATCGGGTCCAATAGTTCAAGCTTTTTTTTAAACTGAAGGTTCTTCTTCAATGAATGGCGAGCTTATGAATGTGACTGCGTGGGAGAGGCTTTTGGAGAATGTAGAAATGGGGCAATGAATAGAAGAAAGTACATATGAAATAGTGAGTGAAGGAATAGAGGCAGCAATTGATGCATTAATGACAGAGTAAGTTCATACATATATAGCTGCATTAAAAAGATAAGTGCACAAAGGGGTGCAGGAATGACTGAATAGATGGATGAGTGGGTAAATCAATTAGTTAATGCATCGATGACTAAATGAATCAGACCACTCAGACTAATTTTCATACCTTGGGTATGGTTTTCCACCAAAGAGTAAGATGCCCCTGCCTCTCAGACCATTGATATTTGATTCACTCCACCATTCACGACAATATTTGCAGGTAACCTTCTTTGTTCACCCTTACAGGATCCCCAGCATCTGAGCAATCAATCAAACAATTGCAGAATCAACAAGTTAGGTAGCAGTGAACATACTTTGGTGTTGAAACACCTGCAAAAGGATGCCAATGGGAAACGGCATTTACAATGCCGGATGAGCCATGTGTGCCATTTCAACATAAGTGGAACAACGCTTGCCTGAGCCACGCACATGCCTTAACTACACTTATGCTTTAACCATGTATATGCGTGTTTAAGGCAGTCCGCTGTCTAGAAGCAGGGCTAATGGGTGGGCAGAGGAACAGGAAGGATGGAGAGAGAAAGGACCGGGATGCAGCTTGGTAAGTGGTGCAGGTTTGCTGGGGGGGTAGTTTTTAGGGCTGGGTTCTGGTTTTAGGGCTCAGGGCAGGGAGGTAAGGGTTGTTTTAGAGCTTAGGGCTGGGTTTTACAGCTCATGGCAGGGGGAAGCAGCAGTTTTCAGGGCTGGGGGTCAGTTTTAGGGCTCGGGATGGGGGGGCTGTGGTCGAGATAGTTTTTTGGGAAGGGGACCTGGTTTTAGGGCTCAGAGAGGGGAGTCTGGGTAGTTTTTGGGTTAGGGCTGGGTGAATTGCAGGGCTGCGGTATCGGGTTTTAAGGCTCACGGTGGGGTCTGGGGTGTGATCTTTACCACACATAGCCCTTTAAATAATCATGTCATTACAACAAAATTTGTTGTAAAGGAATGCGTGGTAACAACGCGGTCTTGGTTCAGACTGCGTTGTTTAAGCATGCTTGGTTAAAGCATGCGTTGTTCTGTCATACAACTGGTGCAAATCTATGAACCAGTGTGTGAGATATAAGCATACCATCGACCAAATTAAATTCATAATGTCTAGGCTCAGAAAACATGAAGATACGGTCCATATGTAAATGCATAACCAAAGCAAGACGCTGCATAATCAATCGCAGCTACTCTACTTTATATTTGTGCAGTTAAACCGTATAACTGCCTGCTTATGAGTGCAAACACCAAGTGAGAATTCAGAGAAATCCAGATACAACGCCACTCATTACATCTTCAAGAAACTTCATGATGCAATTTTCTGCGTATTATTTATTTATTCAAAGAAGTTTTTACAGCCACTTTACAGCTGACACATGTTTCATTTCAGCTTTGTCAAGGCTGTGTGGTAAAAATATCTTATTAGACCGCAATTCCAGTGAAATTGGTTCCTAACGCTTTGCCAGATTTACCCGATGTATCCTCTTCTTGAAAAGAGCAACAAATGATTTGAATCAAAACTGCATTTTTTAGAAAACGAACATCACCTCCATAAAAAGACCTCTTGCGAGAATCAACAGTAGTTTGGTACTTATGTATTATTCTAAGCAGATGTCATTTCAAAATCCGGTAAATGTTCCTTCATATTTTAATAATCTTGAATTACTTCAATCGTTCAACATTTTCAAACCCGTTTCAGCATCCCCAGAGACTGAAATGGTCACTGAGAAAAAAAACTGCAGTGTGAGTACATTCTTAGGTATGTTGGCTCCATCCTAGTCCTGGCCTGGCACCTGCAAAACAAAGGGGCAGATTTATCAATGATTTTACACTGTCACAAAAAACATGTGTAAAGTGTTGGAAACAATTTACTTTATTTGCACAGGAAAGTAGTCTGTCAAGTAGCTGTGTGCTGCTTTGCACTATTTTGTATTGACGGTGCGACTCACCGATACATGAGTATTCCCACGCTATCACCCAAGGTTTTTGATGCAAACGATTATCTACTAACAATGGAAGACAAGGCTCCACAAAGCAGGCATTAAGTTTAACCCCCAGATTCATCAAAGTCCCGTTTTGCGAGTCCTTAATAGCGATTATTAAGGAATCGCTACTAAGGACTCGCAAAACGGGATTCATGTAGAAATCACACAAATTATAGTGATTTCTACTGCCTCCTTATTTGCGATTTGCAATTTGCTAATCGCATATAAGGAATGGCATCCCCATTCATTCCTATGGGCCTAAAGGCCCATAGGAATGAACCAATGCCTTATAAAGTCGGGATAGAATAGAGTAACCCATCTCCAAAAGTTCTGCTACAACCACAGAGGTGTAAGGTGCTGTAGGAAAGCCAAACTAGATCTCTCTCCAGTCCTAGATATCTGCGCCTATGGAAGGAACTGTCCTCATGCTACTCCAATTGAAATTGTGCCTTTTGAATGTCAGGAACTTTTCCCTAGCGTAGAGATCACCAAGCAGGTGACACTGAACCACAGGCATGTCCTTGGCAATCTTCCTGAATGGCTGCAACAACCAGAACTCCAAAGAGTGAGAAAACAGAGAATGTCTAACCACACTGAGCTCCACAGTGTCTTTCACACCAGCAATATGTCATACCACATAGGCACAGTTCTGTGGTACCCCTCGCTCCTTCATTAACAAGACAGAGAACCACTCTTTATCACATCATCCATTCGATATTCTCTTCTCCCCCTTCGCTTCTGCATCTGACCATTGTGCTGTATGTTGCATCTGCGCCACAATATATGACTCCAGATCAAGGAACCCTAGCCCCTGCTCTACTCAGTTTAATTTGTTGAGGTGTACTCTACTTCTTTTACCCACCAACCTAGAGAAATCAGTAGAGAGTCTATTTTTTTCAACTTAGAGGGTGAGATCACACATAATGTAGTTTGTAAATGGTATAAACTAGTAGGAGCACCATTTTCTAGAGAGCGACAGGATCATAACAGTTAGGTGAACAGTGTTCCAGAAGGCAATCAACTTCCAGAGATTCTGGAGAATCCTACCTATATTGTTGGCGTAATGCAGCTCCGGCGTGTGAGCCATCTGTGTGTCCAAATATCTAAAATGTTCCATTTCCCACCACACGCATGTATTCAAGCGTATGTCTGGAGTCGTTCCAGTCAATCTACTTAGAGGAAAGACCACAGACTTTGTTCGATTAGTACACAAGTCAGCTGCATTTCCAAATCTATCTAGTTTGACTAGCAATATGGGTAGTGATGCATGCATGGAGATTCTCTAAATAAACCAGTGTATCATCCACATCCATTTAAACCCCATGAGTAACCTCTCCTATCCTGACTCCCCCACACACATAGCACCTCCCCTAGTCCAATCACTAAAATGCCTAATGCAAATGCAAACAGTAGGGGAGACAATGGGCTCCCTGAAGAGTACTCCGCTCAATATGCCTCCTAATTGACACTACATTGCAGAATATCGCCTAGGCATGGGTTCCATATAAACAAGTTTAAACCATTTTGAAAAGAAGGGCTGACACCCATTGTTTGCAACACTTCCATAGGATCCCATCAAATTGTATCAAATTTTCTTTTAATATCTAGTGCACATAGAGCACCTTGTATTTCCACATTCTGCATGGAGTATAGCATGAGGACGAGTCTTGGAATCTACATTGTCCCAGGATAAAACCTTACTGGTCATCATGTACCTTTCACAAGACAGAGCCTATTAGCCAGAACCTTGGCCAGGAGTTTGACATCCATGTTTATCATGGAAAGGGGCCAGTAAGACTCAATTTTGGTGAGGTCTTTATCAGGTTTGGGCAAAATTATTATGAGGGACTCTCTCACAGTATCCGGTTGTTTTCCAAAAGTTATAGCCTCCTGAAAGGAGTAGATGTGCAAATGACTAATTAAATTGGGGAGCAAGACCATCTGAACTTGGCGTCTTTTAAGAGGCAAATCTTTAAATGCTGCTAGAAGCTCCTCTTTCTTGATTCCTCCCTCCAGGCTCTGTAAGTGCGTGTCTGTGAGTCACGGGGCTGAAATCATCATACAGAAATCCACTGGGATGGGATCATGTAATTTTTGCTGATTTTTGTACACATGTTATAAGTAGTGTTGTAGAGTAACATTAATATCTGCCCGGGTGGAGACATGTATGTCGTCAGGCCCTGTAAGTGAAAGCATCTGGTGTTTAGTAGCTCTCTACATAATAACTGTGCATAGAGTTTATCCCTTGTCATTTCTATAAAGTTACACTTTCTAAGTATAGATCTATCTAAATACATCGCAGTTACCACTTAGTTGTTTCTTATCTGTTATTAATTCAGCCCTGGACACAGTGTCCACATGTTCTTTACTTTGCAATAGGGAAACCAACTCTTCATACTGTGACAGTTCCATTTTAAGTTGTTCTTATTTTTCAACCACTTTGCTAATGCATTTGCCCTTCACCACTCCCTTAAAAGCCTCCCATTTATTAGCTCTAATGGTCATGAAACCCCAATTAGTTTTGCAATATCCATTCATCACCTCTGTCGCCCCATCTCGGAACATTGAGTTCTATAGAACCTCCAGTCATAACCTCCACAGAGGAATCAGGGGTCTGGCAGGGGCATTGCAGTAATCAATTACCAATGGGGAGTGTTTCAAAATGAATTTGTATTGATTTTCTGCTGCATCTACTTTTACTGCTATAGCTCTGGTTGGGTTACAAAAAGCAATCATCTCTCCTATAGATTACGGAGACAGTGAGTGGCACAAGTACGTCCATGTGGTCCATGTGGTGGGGCACAGCTCACACCATATGTTCATGCAGTTCAATCTAACCATCACCTTCTGTAGACTCTTTGTCTAGGAAGCTTTCGGGTGCAGCTATCCACATTTCCGCTTTGGATACAGTTGAAATACTCAGCACATATAACCGGTATAGTCACATATGATATAATTCCCCAGAAATAGTTTCCATCATCAACGTTAGGGTCATAGATATATATATATATATAGATATATTAAAACAATCTCCAGCCCATCTTAGAGTTCCTACACTTATAGATATCTGTCTCTGGCATCAGTCTCGGTATAGTGGTGCATGAAAGGGACCCCAGACCGCTTTAGGGAAAAAGAGGAATTAGTGGAGGAATACGTCTGTCTTCTTCCCTTTCTATAGTCCTTGTCTGCCTCTGCATCAACCAAATGAGTCTGTTGTAGGAATGCCACTCTAATGGTTTGTGCTCTAATATACGAAAGTAACCTGTACCTTTTGGTATTATCTTTGGGACACCTCACATTCCACAATATATGTTTACAACTTCAACCTGTTTTAGTCACTCAATCTCAAGATGATCCAGAGAAAGGGACTGGGCATCAGCCAGTGCCACAAGTCATCTGAAATACCGTTCACAATGTACAATGTGGCAGTTGTTACATGTGGTCCCATACAGCTTTGCTTAAACATACGTCGCTTTGTTGTCCTTCTGTCTAGCAATGTATGAATCCCCCCACCTTGTAAGGCAAACACATAACAAAGACATTGGGTGTTTTCCCACCTTGTTCAACCCTGAACTATTCTTAATAGAGACAAATATAATTATCAGTTTCTCGCCAACTAAGTCTATTTAACACTAATAATAACGAAGATTACTGCATCAAGTGATTCCCAGCAGAGCATGCCCTACTACTATACTTGAGACATAGGGGAACTCAGCCCTCGGAGGGATGCCCATCCTCCAAGAAGTAGGAGAGAAGCATGGGAAGTCGTCCCCAGAAGCACCTTTCTACCGAAAGCAATTTATTCTCTCTACTGTGGGGAAAATGGTAGCTATGCGGGTATGTATGTAAATGTATGTGTGTAGGGAACACTCATTGAACCTCAAGTTCCTATTCAAGTTGAACCTCAATTTCTTTTTCAATTGAGTAAGAAATCAATTATTTAGAGAGAAAAGGAGAAGTGATAAGGCACAAATGTCACTCACTATTAATATATACTATCCTAGTGTGAAGTAGGTCAGTAGTTCTAGTGTAGTGTAGCTCCTATTTTCCCAATAGGCTCTGCGCATTGGAATAATACCTACAGCAGTAAAGGCCTAGGCCAGACGTTAACTAGGTCTACTACTGTCGATACTAGACTTAAGTTTTGGGTTTGCCAGCGTAGCTCAGAGTTCGCTAGAAACTTTCTCGAATGTTCAGGAAAGAATTAACTCCCCTGATTAGACAAGAAGGGATTTAGTTTCTGACAACCATAGAACATGACAACTTTGCTCTCCCCTAATCAAGAGTCAATCTCGAGAGTCGTGTGAGCACAAGGCAATTATTTTACTCAGTCAGTACGTGCATTCTTAGTCTCATCAGATTGTAGAGAAAAGGAAGAGACGGGCGTGTTCAATAAAAAGGTGTTATTTATTGATCAGTCTTTTTTCTCGTACAAGAGAAATGGATCGATATTATTGCAATACTTATAGTTAAGTAAAGTGCATACATTAAAAGCAATAGTATAAAATAATACTGTAAAAACATTGATATGGTTTCTGAGCCATATGATGTTTTAAAATGATTAAAATATATTTACATACACATATACATTTGACTAAACGTACTCAACTGGTGTTTCTAAATACGCCTACCCCGTGTACCTGACCTAAGTCTAATGCGTGGGCGGGAATAGAAAGTTACAGTTTAAGTTAAGTTTGTTTTTGCCAAGTGAATAACTAAAGAATTCTCTGTGAGGGGTTATTCAGTTCTGTACCTGGAATTTAGGATGAATGAGGAATGGTATCTCTTTCTCTGCTCTCGATATTCCAGGCTGCCTGCGAGGGCTGCCCGAAAGCGCCGGTGCTGGGTCTCTCGGCTTGAGATAGCAGCGCGTCTCTCAGCGCGTCAGGAAGGCGGGGCTGCTGCCAGCGGGGTCTGCTTCTGCTCTCGGCTTCGGCAAGGATGGCTGCTCCGTCTTGTCACCACGCGTGTGTTTGCATAGGGCAAGATCGGCAATATTTATACCTTAAAGGTGCCGAGATTGACGTAAGGATGGACATAGATACGTCAATAAAGATGTCATACGACTTGCTCGTTAGCACATTCTTTACTAAAGTTCTCTGTGAAATCAAAACAATGGCCGCACGGATTTTCCAGGTTGTCATAGGTTTGATTTGTTATGAGAACGTCGTATGCCTTATCAGGGGCTGGAGGAATGTCGCTTGTCTAATTAGATCTCAAGCGTTATGACCTAATCAGATAACACGTTCCTGTGCCGTAGTGTGACTGCGTCAGATAACGGTATCTGCATCATGGGGGCTTTTCTTGCCTCATGGGCTGACTGTTAGTTAACTTGATAGTTAGTTTAACCAGAATAGGGTCAGGAAGAGGGGGATTGATTCAGAACCTATAGGAATACACGACACCCACTCCACGCTAACTATGGTCATATCTACTAATCTATGCATAGTATAACATAGTACAACATACTATAGAGTATAGTGTATACCTTACCACCCCAAAATACATAAATGCATTTTGAAATTTTCAAATATACTGAAAAATTGCAGTCATATATATTGTATGCACTTAAGCTATGAATTAAACGCTAAAGTAAACACGCATTTGTAGACATTATTGCTTATTTGGTATATGAGAAATACACATGAAATGGCTCTTAATATGGCTATACAGAAAGGAAGTTCGAGGCCATTTCATCACATAATAATATATTTGTGAACATCCCAGCGGGCAACTAAATTTTTATAAAGTATCTAAAAATAGAAATCTTAGTTCTCTAGGAATAGTTTCTTACTTTAAGCAGAAGATAAGTGTTCCAAAAATTTGTAAAAAATAATTTGGAGCTGCTAAAAATTGTTGTCCGTGAACTGGTGGGAAAAATTGTTCATGAGACTTTATTTTCAAAGTTGAAGGCCGAATTCAGGGAACGCCGTGTGCGAGCTTGCTCAAAAGTCTCTATTTCTGTTCTGGAGAGAACATCATATCATTAAGGCTTTCGAAAAAACTGTCAACAGCTTCATGGGAAAGTTCCACTAAGTCGGAAATAGGGGTAACCATGCATTCGTGCGCATGATTGTCTGCATTGACATTCTGATTCGCATTGCTGACAGAAGGTCGTACCTGATCGATGCTGCTTTCATCTTGAACTTCACTACTCTTCAATCGTAGTGGTGAAGATTCCAGGAATGCCGTCATCAGGATTGGCAGCCTTTGAGGGCAGCACAAAGCGTGAACCTTGGTAGGAACCAACAGTGTATCTGCATCCACTGGCGCATCCGATTGTAGCGTCAGACAGGTGTCTAACGCGCATTCTTCTCCGCATAGCAGGCACCTTAGTACAGGTAAAACACACCTTTGCCACATTGGTCGAAATGATAGAAACCAAGTCATGTTCAGGTCTCTAAGCCGGGAGAGTCCCAGGATTTTTGATATCCGGTCCCGGTATCCAATGGCTAGGATCGTATCTTCCATTGTCGCGAGAGTTTGATCAGTGACATGGGTTGCTATAACGAAAAATAAGGACTAAGAATAGATTCCTGCAATTAGTCCCAGGATCAGGGGAAGTCCGCCAAAAATCGAATGGACGAAATCTGGAAAAATACCCAGTATGGCTTTGAATGGTGTTAATGCCATCGAAAATACTGTCTTAAATACCTTTGAGACCCCTGTGGTATCAGAAATATTTAAGATTTCGCTCAGGATTTCCGCGAAATGTACGGGGGAATTAGTTGATAATAATGTATGTATCTCTGCAGTCGTCCTTGCGACTTGTAGATCATACGTTTCTTTTGATGACGTGAGCCTTGTAGGCGTCTGAAGAAGCACTGTTTTCATTCTGCTTAAAGTATCTATTCGAATAGAAGTAATTTTCAAATCGGGCCATGCCCTTGCCTCCCTGTCTGGGAAGGAGCTGGGGAACAAAGAACGTCCACAGCACTTGACCTTCGCAGTCGTCGTGACTAGATAAGGAGTCCCGGGCATAAGACTACAACATCTGCGGTCTACAATAAGAATGTAACTCCCATTATAGAGTCTTTGAAAGAATGGTTCTATTTCTGTTGCAGGTGCGCCTTGCTGGTGACATGAAAGGTTGTATGAATTCCCTTCACAGGCTCCATGCAAATTAATTCCGTTACACAGAAGCGTGCCGCTTAGTGACATAGCACAATTGTTGCCACTAAGAAACACTTTCTGTCCTTTATTACTGACACATGCATGTGAATAGGGCAGGTTCCAAGTTGTTTTAAGGTACCCCTTTCCCAATTTTTCGTACATGCCAGCCTGTATATATTTTTGGCAGTATTGAAACCTGAAGGTTGAGATTGGAATATTTATGATTCCGTGTATTATCCATTCACTGACAGGTCGTTCTGACATTGTCATTGGTAATCTTTCTAGTTTTTCAATGCTCAAGATTGTATAATCAGCACCCTTTTGCGCCATACCGATTTGTCTATCAGCAAGGTTAAAGATTTGGAATAGTGACGTTGTGTTTATTAAACGCCAAGGCACATAGCCTGAACGCAGATTTTGTAACGTCCAGCCAAGCTGTACAATAGAACGCAATTGTGACTGTCCATGTTGTAATAACAGTAAGTCTTGTGATAATATATCGATTGCTGAAGACACAATGCTGTCCAATGAAAAAATTCTGGAGGACAGAGTCATTAACCCATTGTCCACTACAGAAAGTGATTTTTCCAAATTGATACGGTCAATTTCCCGTATTCTCTCTGCTGTTTCAATTTGAGTAACCTTCCAGGCCTCATTGTATGCTGCATATACAGAGGCTGCTATGAAACGCTTTTGACGCTGTTTGCGTGGTCCCATTATGAAATCACGCAAGTCAGCACCATCAGTAAGTAAAGTTAGGTGTTGCTTAATTTCAGGCAGTGTGGAAGTTTGTAGCCATTGGAGGCATAATTTGCCCACACTGTAGGTTGTTATTATCCCTGGGTGATGTCTTTGGGGATATCTAGGGTCTGGCCTGGTCATTTTGAAACCCTGTGTTTTATTCAGGAATCTTTCTTGACAGTTATTTGTATCTGTGGGCCAGATCAACCATTGTTTCCAATCAGGATGTGTTCTGTTTTGGTTTAATATATGGTTTACGTCTATCTCTTCATCTGTATCAGAGCTATTGCTAAACATTGTTGGCTTTGGAATAGACGGGTTATTTAAATCTTTGATTTTGGCTAAGCCAAGACAGGTGGTTTGTAGAACAGTGTCATTTAAAAATATCATTTGTTCTGGGATCATGCAGGCTCTAAACAAAGCTTCTAAACCCTGTACTTGCCAATCTTTTGTACCCCAAACACTTTTCAAATCAACATTTTTGTCCCAATAATCAAATCCAAAAGTATTCATTTTTTCAAAGAATGAATCTGAATATATCAATTTTGTGTTGGTTATCATGGTTTTCATCCCTGTCTTGTTTGACAATTTAAAATAAAATGTTTCAGCATTACTTGTGTTAAAACCTGAAAAATATGAATATTTGTCATAAACGGTTCTTGAGCTCCCTTTTGGAGGTGTAGCACAATGTTCCCATTGATTGTAATTTAAAACATTTCTAGGTTGTGCAGATTTATGCAAAAAATGGTTACCATAGTGGTTATAGCAATACATACTATCATAATTTGTAGAACCTTGCAAATAATCATGTTTTGTAAATTTAGCAGACATTACTAAGTCAGACATCATGTTATTAATGCTTTCGAAGTCCCAATCATCAGCAAATGAGTTTGGTTTTGCAAAGTCACTCAAGGAGATCTTAATTTGGTGTGGATATTTCAGGATCTCGACCGGACCATAAATTTCATAGTCAGTGTTGTCCCAGGCTACCCCACCAGGTATCGGATTGGCTGTGAAGTTGGCTGAAGAAAGTTCTCTTTTCTCGACGTGTGAAGATGTGTGTGGTATGAGGACCAAGTTGATGTTCTGACTTGCTGTGTCCATTTTAGCATATTTTCCCTCAATGAAGCGTCCCAAAGTAAATACCATGATGAGCCAAAGTATGAGGATAAATGCACCAAAACCCACCCAAAATTCAATCCATGGAGAAATCAGATATGTTTCTTTCAGTTGGTTCAAAAGTTCCTTAGCTTTGTCTTTAAAGGATTTTGATGATGGCTGTGTCTTTGATTCACTGAAGCCTTCAGAGGAATCATCGAAGTTTATGAAGTAGCCGGAGCAGTTCTGTCAATTGTTCCAATTGCTTCATGATTTTTGTATCTTGCATTTTCACTTGGTACTTCATTGTAGATTGGTGTGTCTCTGCTAAATGTTTTTATTTGGGTTTTCAGAGGTCTTAGTTCTATTGCATTGTTGCATAGTCCTTGTTGTTCTTCTGTAGGCGTTTCGAATGTGATGAGCCTCTTTGTTAGGACCTCTGTACTGGTAGCAAACCTTGGTGTTCTGCTACTTATTGGGAGTCCACTTGGCCTACTGTTTGTTATCGGCCACATGTTGTGGTTTTACCAGGTCGATGGATACAACTCGGTTCTCCTTTTTTCCAGCAAGTGGCGGTAGTACAACTGATCTTGTCCCGTTGACAGACAAGACAGGAACTGCTTTTCTGTAAGAAGGCCCAAATTCCTTCTTTACCGCGATCTTCTCCCTGACTAGATCCCCGACTTTTGGAATCCAGACAGGTCTTGCTGGGACAGGTGGTGATTCTTCAGTGATTGTTGGCTGTTGTTTCAACTGTATGTTGCTCAGGTCTTTTCTTGTTTTGTTTAAGTCCTGCAAAATAGCCAAACGGTCTTTGACATCAAAGCTTTTTTCTTTAACCACTGAAGTCTGACTGTCGAGGTCAGAGATAATCATTCTAGTTCCAAATAATAATTCGTACGGACTGAATCCCTTCAGAGAATTTCTTGGCAAGTTATTTAGACTACGTTGGACACTTATTAGATGTTTGACTCACCCAGCTCCCGAACCTAATATCCTTTCTGGTATAGATTGCTTTATGCCTTGGTTTTTTCTTTACACCATCCCGTACCCTCAGGAAGGAAGTGAGAAGATTCCCGCTGGGCTGTGCTCATTTGGCCATGTTTCCCCCCCGGCCGGAGGGCTAGAGTGAAAACAATGGTCAAACGTAACATGCTCTTAGCGTATATGCCATTTAGACTTGCAAATCTTTGTATAACAGTCCGGACGTCAGCCGAGTGCTGAGGATCTACATTATAAGTGGAAACTAGCCTGTATATGTTAATCGCAAGCCATTCTTTTTACTGGTGATGTTATCTGCAGTCAGATTCCACCGTATTATATTTTTTCTCTCCCCACTGCGATTTCTGTTGCAGTTTGGGCAGTTTTTTACAAACATGGTATGATGTAGGCTCATGCCTGGCCACCAGTACCGTGATTGTAAATCTTCCAGAGAATCTTTTAGTTTGAGGTGTCCAAGACCCTCACCCATAGGTGCGTCTGCGATTAACAAGCTTCTCCTGTCCATGTTTGGAATCACTCTATCCCCCACTCCAGGGATTCGAGCAAAAGGGACGGAGTTTGCATCGATTATGTATGTATAATTGAGTGGATAGTTGATCGGTAACGCTGAGCAGTCGCCTTTTGATGACGTTTTCACCGCCAGCAATGTTTCACCGTCAATGTATTTTAATGTACGCTTTTTTCGAACTACGGGAGCCGATTTAGTGGCTGCCGCTGCGGCTGTTTCAGCCAATGAATTCCCTACAACGTGAACGCCATCACGTTGATGACTCAGTGAGTGAGTCACGTGAGTCTTTGGTAGTTCTTTTTGTAAAAGAGCTATTTGTTCCCAGAGCAGTCTCTGCTTTATTGGTGCATCTGTGTCATCTTTGTAACCGTTATGAATCCATGTCTGCAAATCGCTGTTATATGATTTGACGCAGTAATATGAATCTGACACTATAAGTGTCGGGAATTCGCGATCCGCATTATCTAGCGCCATTTTCAATGCTATTATTTCAGTTTGTTGTTCTGAATTAGTTTCTACTGAGTGTGATTTTGTTAATAGAGGTTTTAATATACCTCCGCGCCACACTTCTTTTGTAATCTCACATGTGGGGTTGTATGCTTGTTCTCCCCAAACGGAGGGTTTAGCATGTCCGTCTGTATAGATTACACAGGCGTAATGTCGTAGAGGCAGAATGTCGATTGGCAGAGGATACGTCTTTTCATATTTTAGATTTTTTAATTCTTCTAGTTCTGGATCAAAGTAGTAGTATACTTTGTCCGTTGTGATTGAATTCACCCATTGTATCCATTCCGGATTCAATGTTGTTGTTGGTAAATTACACGGTGTTGTTAGTGCCTCAAAGGCTGATTCTGCTGTTCTGACTGTGATATGTCTACCGTCAGCTATGTCTTTTTCTCTAGCTATTGCGGTTTGAACTGCGCGAATGATTTTTTCTGTATTACTGAATTTCTGTTCAGCTTCTGTGTACATGTGTGATTTGAATGCAATTGGTACCTTTTCTCCTTCATTAGAGGTCAGGTATGTGAATCCGCATCTCCCTGGGATGACTCGAATCACAAGATTGCGTGTGTTATCACGTGTTTCTAATTTTGTTTTAATTAGCATGTCTGTTTGTAAGGATCTCAAAATTTCTGTGTGTGTTTGAGTCCAACTGGATCTTTTAAAGTCTGGTTTAATTAGATCATAAAGGGGTTTGACCCTTTCTGCGTAATTTGCAATGTAAGTTCTTCCGAAATTTAGGAAGCCTAGAATTGACTGTAGGTTTTTTAGTGTTTTAGGAGCTTGGATTACGGCACATTTCTCTAGGAAATTGTCTGCCAGGCTTTTGCCTTCACTTGATAACTCATATCCTAAGAATAGGACTGTCAGATGGGCAATTCTGGATTTTTTAAAGTTGAATTTGTAACCCTCTGCCGCGAACCCAAGTATTATGGTGTTCACTCTTTTCAAGTGGGTATCCAAGTCATCATCTGTTAAGTAAATGTCATCGACATAAGATAATGCTTCATCATCATATAGTTGTAGTAATTCTGTTACTCTCGCTGAGAATACCCCCGGGCTGTTCTTGTACCCCTGGGCTAACCGACAGAATTGCTTTTGAGTGCCATTTACTGAGAATGCAGTTAAGTATCTGCTCTCTGGTGCTATGTTTTGACAAAAGAATCCATTGGAGATGTCCAAGGTTGTTTTGTATTTTTTGCGCACTATGTTATTCATTAGTGCAGCACTGTGTGAGTTTTGCACTGCAAAAGTTTTGCAACATGTGTTAAGGTGTCGGTAATCCAAAACTAGACGATATGAGTTGTCTGGTTTGGAGACCGGAAACAAAGGATTGTTCATTTGTGAGGTGAAAGTTTCAATCACCCCCTGGTATTCTAGCTGATCTAGTATTTCATTTACCTGTTTTTTAGCTTCTTGCTTAATTGGGTACTGCCTTTGTGCAGTTGGTTGTGATTTTAACTGGATTTTGTGAGGAGGAGAATCCTCATCCCATCCTACATGATTTTTATATAAAGCAGGTGCTAAGGCCACTGCCCACTTTCTAGCAAGTGTATATTTTTTATGAATCGGGATTTGATTCGAGAAGGCAGGCATAATTACTTCTTCGCCATGAGGGCACTCCCTGACAAACTCTGGTGGCCAATCTTTTTCAGCTAGGAGGATATCATAGCCCTTGGAGAGATTATCCCAAAATAGTCCCCTTATTTTCCTAGTCTTATCTCCCTCTATACGTAATGTTATCTCGTATATCTTGTGGGGTTTGCTAACTCTGGTGTCTGCAGTTTCCACTTGAAGATATTCATTCGTGTCCACTGTCTCCAGATGATTCATAAGGACTTTGCCAGCTATGCTCACCTCTGCTGCGCTGTCTAGCATTGTCTGAGCCCACTCTCCGTTTTTCAGTTGTGTCCTCAGTATTCTCGGCATTGTTAACTACCTTGATACTGGCTACCTTCTTTTTTAGAAATTGTAATTTCTTTTTTAGTTGAGCATGTTCCTTGTCTTTGGACTTGGCGTGCTCTTCTCTTTGTTCTGATCGTCCTCTTCTTTCCGATTTCTGCGAGGAATTCTGAAAAGATTGAGAGGGACGTGTATCAATGTCTTGATATCTATCAGGTTTTTTAATATTATCCCTATTTCTAAGGTTATATCTATTCCCAGAGGGGTCACTCTGCGGTGACCTCTGTCTTCGGTTTGGAGATTTTTCTCTTCGCCTAGGAGACCTTCCTCTGGACTGGAATTTCTTTTCTTTAGGATTGGATTGTTTGTTTCCATCCCAGTTCTTTTTTGGTGAATTATTATTAAAAAATAATTTTTCTGGACTTTCAGTCAGTTGCGGTTTTACTGGTATTCCACCTAAACTATCTCTACCTAGTTCCTCATAAGATTTTTCTATGATTCTGGCAATTTCAGCTGGTTGATCTGCTATATCTGTCTCTTTTAACCTCTGGCTGATCGCCACGTTTGCTGCTTCACCTTTTATGTTGGCTAATAATATAGCCGAGACCTGCTTGAAGTCTTTCAGTAATTTCATACCAAGAGTTAAAGCAGGTTCTGGACCGTATTCATCTTGAATTTGTTTTAGCACATCTGGTATCACCGATATGGATGGAACACCGTGCGTTTTTGTGTAGATGGAAGCAAAGACTGTACCCCAAGTGTCACAGTCCTCAATGTGTGGTGCGATTCCCATTGGGAGACATATAGTCAGAATCCTGTGTTTTTCCAGCGGGGTGGTGTCAGGAAACACCGCCTCTATTTGGGTGATTTTCTGTGCCAACCAGAATGGTATCTGTTCCTGTTTAGCCGGAACTTTACCTAGGCAGGATTGGATGTTCTGTGGTGTGATTTTATTTGTGTTCCCCTGGTGAGGGGTCAGCTGTGGTAGTTTAATCGCTGGCTGAATTGTTGAAGTCCGCATTACATACTGGACTAATTGTCTATGAATTTTTATTAATTGTTTCAGCTGTGTTAATAGTTCAGCTGCAGGCATCCTATCGATGTCTGGATGTGGTGTGTATCCGGCTAAGACCGGCCACGTTGCTCCTGGTCTACCTAAAGGACCGAGCCTTGTAATGTGATTGTTATGTATTAGGGCGCCATCAAATAAGAGCAAATGCTCTTGGAATTTGAGTGGTACTTCCACCTCCTCGAAAGGAGTGTACTCATTAGGAGGTTCCTCTATTTTGTAAAAGTGGAAGTACTTTGTTACAGCATTAGCTGCTGGAAAATGTATCCATGAATAGTATACCTCTGTCTGCCGATATTCGTGTGCCTCAATTACGAATATGACTGTGCCACCTCGAGGTGTCAGTCCATTTTCTATGAGCTTTAAGGTTATAGATTTCCTTTTGATGATCGGGATGAGTATTATATCCCCGTCCGCATCTAGTGCCGCAGTATCAGCTGCTGCTATTTCAGCTGCTAACCTAACTGCCTCTCTTTCATCCTCATTGTCAGACATTTTACTGTCAATAAGGCTATTTTGTTTGTTTGCAGATCAGGTTTCTTATGGAAACAGAGATTAGATGCACAATATTTTGGAACTGTTTTATCCTTCAACGTTGACTATACCAAGAACCATACATAGGAGTTCCCTCCTGCGAGGTTTTGGAGGATATAACCTTTCACCCACTCCAGACGTCTTTGGAGTATTTGGGAAAAGGGGTCTGAGTGAGAAAGCACGACTGAGTTACTCTAAATGTCTTACGTTAGTTTTATCGCCCTTTCCAAACGCGTTGGGCGCCATGTAGTGTAGCTCCTATTTTCCCAATAGGCTCTGCGCATTGTAATAATACCTACAGCAGTAAAGGCCTAGGCCAGTCGTTAACTAGGTCTACTACTGTCGATACTAGACTTAAGTTTTGGGTTTGCCAGCGTAGCTCAGAGTTCGCTAGAAACTTTCTCGAATGTTCAGGAAAGAATTAACTCCCCTGATTAGACAAGAAGGGATTTAGTTTCTGACAACCATAGAACATGACAACTTTGCTCTCCCCTAATCAAGAGTCAATCTCGAGAGTCGTGTGAGCACAAGGCAATTATTTTACTCAGTCAGTACGTGCATTCTTAGTCTCATCAGATTGTAGAGAAAAGGAAGAGACGGGCGTGTACAATAAAAAGGTGTTATTTATTGATCAGTCTTTTTTCTCGTACAAGAGAAATGGATCGATATTATTGCAATACTTATAGTTAAGTAAAGTGCATACATTAAAAGCAATAGTATAAAATAATACTGTAAAAACATTGATATGGTTTCTGAGCCATATGATGTTTTAAAATGATTACAATATATTTACATACACATATACATTTGACTAAACGTACTCAACTGGTGTTTCTAAATACGCCTACCCCGTGTACCTGACCTAAGTCTGATGCGTGGGCGGGAATAGAAAGTTACAGTTTAAGTTAAGTTTGTTTTTGCCAAGTGAATAACTAAAGAATTCTCTGTGAGGGGTTATTCAGTTCTGTACCTGGAATTTAGGATGAATGAGGAATGGTATCTCTTTCTCTGCTCTCGATATTCCAGGCTGCCTGCGAGGGCTGCCCGAAAGCGCCGGTGCTGGGTCTCTCGGCTTGAGATAGCAGCGCGTCTCTCAGCGCGTCAGGAAGGCGGGGCTGCTGCCAGCGGGGTCTGCTTCTGCTCTCGGCTTCGGCAAGGATGGCTGCTCCGTCTTGTCACCACGCGTGTGTTTGCATAGGGCAAGATCGGCAATATTTATACCTTAAAGGTGCCGAGATTGACGTAAGGATGGACATAGATACGTCAATAAAGATGTCATACGACTTTCTCGTTAGCACATTCTTTACTAAAGTTCTCTGTGAAATCAAAACAATGGCCGCACGGATTTTCCAGGTTGTCATAGGTTTGATTTGTTATGAGAACGTCGTATGCCTTATCAGGGGCTGGAGGAATGTCGCTTGTCTAATTAGATCTCAAGCGTTATGACCTAATCAGATAACACGTTCCTGTGCCGTAGTGTGACTGCGTCAGATAACGGTATCTGCATCATGGGGGCTTTTCTTGCCTCATGGGCTGACTGTTAGTTAACTTGATAGTTAGTTTAACCAGAATAGGGTCAGGAAGAGGGGGATTGATTCAGAACCTATAGGAATACACGACACTAGTAGTTCTAGTGAATCTAGCATGTAATATGATAACATATCTAATATTTGCAAAAAATATTTAATACTGATTGGGCATCTTCAAACAGCCACTGAAATGTTCCCTTGCAGTGCCGGTTTATCATTTAGGTCCACCTCTGACTCAGAGGGCAGATCATGTTCCGGTCTATATTGTGTGGCATTCTCAATTTCAGGATTAATTGTCTCAGCTCTCAAAGTACCACTGTTTTGTACTGTGATTCTTATCTACTGGAAGGCCTCTCTCTGCCATTCCTGTGTATTATGTTGTATTTATAGGTCCATCTCCTCTGCCGCTGAAGTCCCTGCTTTATATTAGGACCAGCACTCCCCTGCGGTCTGTCTCCCAGCTCAAGCTCCTACCACACATCAGCCAGATCTGTCAAAAATTGATATCATCCATCGTGTATCACCCAGAGGTTGTCAGGGAACATCAACATAGAAGGCACCCCCATTGCTCTGCGCATCTGCTTCACTGCATCAAATCAGCGTGCATCTTTTACATAAATTGTGTATAATCTGGCTTGATATGGATCGCATGGTCATCAAATTGTTTGTCTTCCATTTTACACGCATATTGTAAGACAACAAACCTGCCTTATAATTTAAGATCCGTGCTATAATGAATCGATGTGGGGGTGTGTGTGAGTAGGCATGGTTGTCTATGTTCTGTGGGCTCACTCTATAACAAAAAAACAGACCATTTGGGCATAAGGAATTATTTATCCAGTATGAAAGGTTCTGAGGCATAATCCTCCACGATTCTGGGAATTCAATAAACCTGGCGCTGTTCCTACGGGATCTCCCCATAGCACCCTCCAGTCTGTCATCCAAATGATGCAACATTAGAGGGAAGACACAGACTTTTCAGTAGCCAATGAACTATTGCTCACTTTGCACAGGTCAGCACGCACATCAATCAATAAATTGTTTATTTTGTTCTCGATCATGAGTCTTGATTTTTTAAGAACTGCCAAAATCTGAGCTCTCGTTGATTCAGGAATCATGATAGAGACACTCCCCTATGTCTAATTCTTCTAAAGCATGTTTAATCTGTGTAACACCAGTGTATTGATCCATTTGGTCTGCTGAGAGGACCTCAGACCACCTGCACAGTGGAAGCAGTGTGCACACCAATGTTTCACACCTGGCTCCAGCCAGTCAAGGAAGTAGCAGTTGTTGTCTCATATTTACCTCTCAGAACCTTGCTCTATGGGATAGTAGTCACAGATAATATCACACGTGGGTCCTGCCACATCACCAGCACCGTCACCAAGCAGACTCATCAGGTCACGGATTCATATCCAGGGCAGCAGCCCTTGATCAGAAGAGGAGGGGCAAAGTGATACATACCACATAAGTGTATGCATAAGAATGCCTCTTTAAGGGAGCAAGAAAATAACTTGCTAATACTGCTTTCTTATTTAGATTCTTTCTTCTGCGTAGTCCTATTGAAAATGGAATAACATGGACTACAGACTCCTTTTTCTGTCAGAAATCAATCTTATTTTTTTATTTTATTTTTCACAATATA
This sequence comes from Lissotriton helveticus, assembly GCF_964261635.1. Lineage (NCBI taxonomy): Eukaryota > Metazoa > Chordata > Amphibia > Caudata > Salamandridae > Lissotriton > Lissotriton helveticus. The sequence continues at coordinate 731,131,722 of NC_136068.1, forward strand.
TCAAAAATGTAGTCATTACTTCTTTCTTTTTACTCAATTTAAACATCACACAACAATTCTGGAATTTACAGTTTTTCAAATTTTGTTTAAAAAATTCTTATGGCTAATAACACCCAGTAGTATTTGACTACTGGGTGTTATTAGCCATAAGATCTTTTTAAACACTGTTTTTAAACTAAATTTCAGAATTGTTGTGTTTATATTATAACTATAAAGTTCACTGGTAGGAGGCGCACAACTGGGTTATGGCAAAGCGTTTTAAATTCTTGGTATTCACCAATGTTTAAGACTATTGGGTGCTCCCAACAGGTAACGTGTCCGTCCTAGGCACGTCTTAAACAGACAATATCATGTGACACCATGAAATCATGGTGTCATCCCTGAATGTCGGGCACTCCGTCGGTTCTCATGAATGAGACTCCAAATGTTTCTTCAGAAAGAATTTTAATCATTCATTTATGTTTTCATTTGCATTTTCATACGTGATAGTGGTTAATCAGTTCGAGATTCGTTCCAAGCGTCGGTTTCTATGGTCCATAGAAACCGACGCTTGGAACGACTAATCACATCACCACGAAAGCTCCCCGATGAAGGGCGTTGTTTGCCCGAATAAATTGGAGCATGTGGATAAACTTTATTTGGAGAATCTCGAACTGATTAACCACTATCACGTATGAAAATGCAAATGAAAACATAAATGAATGATTAAAATTCTTTCTGAAGAAACATTTGGAGTCTCATTCATGAGAACCGACGGAGTGCCCGACATTCAGGGATGACACCATGATTTCATGGTGTCACATGATATTATATTATAACTATGGCTTGGTTTAGAGATAGGGATTAAAAAGTTTCACTAAAAAATAGGGTGTGTGGGTTATGTGCAGCGACTGAATGTAAGAGGACAATGTGGTTTGACAGGATATGAATAAATGGCTGAAGAGTATGAAAGGTGTAGTATGAGTGAGAACTAGGAGTGTGATGTACAAATAGAGTAAAAAGAAAGAAGTAATGACTACATTTTTGATATATTGTGAAAAATAAAATAAAAAAATAAGATTGATTTCTGACAGAAAAAGGAGTCTGTAGTCCATGTTGTTCCATTTTCAATAGAACTACGCAGAATAAAGAATCTAAATAAGAAAGCAGTATTGGCATTTGGTAAGTTCTTTTCTTGTTCGAGGCTTTGCCTTACTGTTGGGAGCCTAAACCCAGTAGTGTTTGTTGGTCTTTAAGGGAGCAGCTGTTGCATGATAAAGACACCATGGGTGGCTCACATCTCTCGAGCCCTCTCACACCTCTTCATCATAGTCTACTTCAACAGCAGTAGCTGCACCTGAGAACAATACCACACTTGCTTTGTCATTAAATAAATCCCTTTGTGGACTAGTATGACTAATTCCCAATTGGATATTACAATAACAGTGAAGTGGAAATGCTGCTTTGGGCTTATACAAAATTTAAATGACACTTCCTTCAAACACGGACTGGAGGTTGCTGATTGAAACAAACCAAGACTAAATGTGGCTAAACCACGGCCCTCCCTCTCTGTATTTGTTGCTTTTTCACAGCACAAACTCTGGCTGGCCATCCAAGAGTTTTTAGACAGATTTAGAAGATGATAAAGAGGCAGTCCAAAAATGCAAAGATATGCAACTGGCTCTGAAGACAATCATTACGTTCCAAGGGACCCCCATGAACATAAACGTTTGTGTAGCAGATGTATTTTGAATCTATGTGAAAGAGGGTATTGGAGAACACAAAGCAGGAGATGCACCTTGGTCTTATCTTGTACAATACGGTTAAATATCTGAAATACTGATGCAAATCATTATAATAGAGATGGGGCGTGCAGACTGATGGAGATGAAAGGAAGGGGCAGTGTGGAGGACTATTGTGAGAGGTTTAACAATATGTAGAAGTTATGTTTCCACTTTATAATATCTGTGGAGGCACCCTTTGAGAATTGTGTCTAGTTCCGGAGTCCAGATGACCATCAGGTTTGAAACCAGATCACATATGAAGCACATAAGAGTTACACAGACAGTGCAAGGTCAAAATCATGCATGCATAGAAAAAAGCACTGAGCTAACTCTGCCAATACTGGAAGAGATGAGCTGTAGCATGGACATCATTTTAGGTAACCCAGAGCCATAGTTGTGATCACTATGCTTCCCTTAAGATTACCTCTTCTTATAAGGCCATCAGATTTCAAATACTAAGCTGCTGTTCGAGGGCTTGAGACTCTTGCATCTGGATGCTGGTAACTCCCTGATCTATGGTCTCACAGACCCCACCTTGCTCCCCTTAAGGGCATCCAACATGCCGCAGCATGTTTCCTGAAGGGCTTGAAGAAATATGAGCACATCACACCCCTGATGGAACTCAATTTGCACCATTTCTAGCCCACCCCATTGTCAAAACCATCTGCATCTTTTACAAAGCCATCACAACAAGCATCCAGATTATCTTGCAGACAAACTCACCATCTTTGGTGGCTCTTGAGATTTGCAGAAGTTTAAAGAACTCATTATTAATGCCAATGTTTGCCACACAGTAATTGCTGATTTCTTTTTTTTTACTGGGGTAACACTCCAGACGGTATAAAAATACCACATACAAACAAAACATTCATAAGAATCTTTTATGGCTCAAGCTTATATACGGGGCTTGCATGCAACACCTCGCTAACCCAGGATCTAACAATGGCCAAGCATTCTGTTCCACTGCAAATGATGGGAGGATCATTTATGTGTCTTCAGAAAGTACAGCATTATTGTTTGGGTTTATAAATATTGTAGATTTTTTAATATCCACTTTCTGTGACTAGCTCAGACAATGTAATCAAAATAAATTTTTGTGATGACATTGGTTTAAATGTTCAAGGGAAATGGAATGCGTTTAAAAAATGTTTAACTTACATTTATTAAGAGTAAGCAGTGGTCTTTGTGATCAATACCTGCTCCTGAGCGGTTCTGAAAGGGGACCTCTGTACAATTGCAAATGGGCTACTACCTCCTTTAAAGAGATGGTAAAATATTAATGTTTTTTGACCGGAATTCAGTGGCAAAACATAAAAACATACCACTGACATTCGGAATTTGGAATGGATCCCCTAAACACACCCCTTCCAAATACCGAATGTGAGGAGATCTCCGCACACGACAGAAATCGCCTCACAAAAAAATATGAAAATGGCAGAGGTCTCTGCGCATAGCTCAGTGAATCGCATTTTGTAATACATGAGTAGAAGGGCTAGAGAGGCCATTTATCTCACCAGGCATTTCCATAGTGCGCTGGAGACTTTGGTGCCTGGTTTTAAATTCCCAGGGCTACTGCTGGCACAGTCGGATTGGTAAAGCGGGCATTCAGGCAATGGCTGAGGGGCCAGTATCCGAGTTCCAGCTGTGGGCTCCTTTTTAGGTCTTGCCTGGCGATGCAGCGCGAAGCACTGTCGCCAGCGAGAACTATTGTTACGGAGTTGCCTCTCTTGCGAGACAAGAGATGGGCACGCGCAAGAGACGGACTGGAAATGTGGAGGCGCACGTGAACACAGAGACGTTCACGTGCATAGGGCTCATTTCCAGTCCATCTCTTGTGCTTGCCCATCTCTTGTTTCAACTTGTGGCCACGCGGGTTCTCTGTCTGGTTGCCCTTTCATTAGGGTCTGGAAAGTGGAGTGTGTCCGTTGTTTGAATGTGTGTGCTTGTTAGATTAGATAGCGTGCATTACAAAATGATTTGCATATAGGTGCCATCCATCATTTGGGACTGTCCTGTCCAAGGATAACCAATGTCTGAGAAGAAATACATACATTTTGAGCGATTTGAAGGAAAGAACTCTAACAACGCAAATTGTTAATTATTTCTCAATTTTAGAAACAGTTCAAAAATACCTGTTGATTTGCTACGTAAACTTTGTTGTTCTTGAAATTTTGCGTGGCAGATCCGAAATGGAAGCTCTTAGAATTGCACTGCATGTTTTGCATTGAATTGGTGTGTGCCATCTTTGGTGATGTAACCAGAAATGACAGGACTCCACTTACGAATGTGTAGTGAATGCCTAGAAATTCTCCTTTCCTGTGATGTAACCGACCCACTGCCAGTACTGAGTCCTCACAGGTGTGAAACACCCTTGAAGTGCTTGCCTCCCCCTCCCCCCTACGTAAACTACAACCTCCCTCCTCCAAACATGCTCCATGTCACACCTCCACATCCATGGGATATCTGTAGACAAGGACGATGGTCTTTACACTTGTCGAATTTACAAGCATTAAGGCAGCAGCTGATTAATTCACTAAACGCACCGGCCAGCAGCCTGTATGCCAAGTCTGTACTTTAGTAGATCTAGAACATTCTGCACAAGTACTAGTATCCTTTCCCCTGTGGCGGTAGCCATACATCACATAAATGTATACGAAGTGTAGCAAACCCAAGAATGGCGAGATGTCTGCATCCTGTTTTTGCTAAATATGTGTGTTGTTATCCCCTGGAAGAGCAGGAAGTTCCAGTCATCTAAAAAAAAAAAGTACTTTGAATATATTTGAGCATACAACTTGATATGTTAGTAATATAATACAGTTTTCACAATAATTGCATCGGTGCCATGTCACCAAACAACATATTGAAATGTATTGGGCTGCTTTGTGTCTACCATGATCATTTCATTTGCATATCGCTGGCATGCATGTTATACATTTGTGTGTTACAGGAAAAAATGTCCCATATATTTTGTTTCGGAAAATTTACAGTAGAATGCAGTTTCAGTTTTGAAAGAATCAGCGGGGCTTACAAACTGCTTATGCCTGCTATCTGACTTATATAATATACACAAATTACTCGGGTGTGATTACATAATTGTACAGTATATTAATCCACCCTATCTTGGCCCCTAAAATGAATAAACACGATTATTGATAATTTAATAACTCAGTTAGGTTTTGACATGCCAAGTTTAGTGAAGATTATTCTATGGGAAAGAAGTTTAGGGGAAATGAAAAAATTTATAATTTTAAATGTTATCTCCCCTAGGACATTTTGCTCAAAGGTATTGCAAAACTGATGAACTGATTCACATCAAATCTGGCATGAACCTAGACCTTTACTCAGAAAGTGTGTTTGTTTGATTGGTTTTCAATCTGTATAGTAAATAGTTTTTGAAAAATAAGCTTTTGAAAAAGATGCAGTGTGGCATTTGAAAAGGTTAAGACTTTTGCATACCTTGTCAGTGGAAAACCTATTTGTTAGTTTGCTTATAACATTGCCAACATTTGACAAATATCCATGAAATTGACAGAGCCCAATTAAAAGTGTTAATTTGCTAGTAAATTCCTCACTGTGTACTGAGTCTGCACATAATCTGGCAGATGCTCGGAACAATTAGTTTTTTGCTGGTATGTCAAGTTTTCTTTCAATCTGTAAGAGGGAGAGAATACTTAAGCGGGGGGGGGGGTTAATACAATTTTGATTTGCTGGTAACGTTGGGGCTGTTTGATCAACCTGCCTGGAATGTTGCAAGTAGGTAACAAGTGGTACCCATTGTAGGTATATCAGGTTACGTGAAGATCCAGTGGTGGGCTAACATTAAAGGGGTGTGGGAGCAATAAGATCTGCAAGACATTGTGTAGGAACTTAGCACTTATAACCTTCTTTTACTATTTTTAAGTTTGTGCATATCCGTCATTGGGGTTTGAGTTAAATTGGAAGGCTGTGGGAGTGTTCATCTGCTAATAACAATGGCACTGTGATGATTCTGCACAAAATTTTACAGAAGCCTGTAAGATTTGTTTTTTGATTGTTATGTCAAGATTTGTACCATTCCCTCAAGAAGGAGGGATAACATTAAAGGAGGCAAATTGGAACTTTAGTGCTGTTTGATGATTCTGCATCAAATATGGCAGACAGTTAGCAGGGTACACCCAGTACAGATATTTCAGGTTGTGGCAAATTCAATGTGGGAGGAGAAGTTAAAAGGAAGGGGGTCTAACAATGTATAGATTGACGCATAACTTTGACACCATCTGATGGATCGGCAGGAAGGTTGACAGGGATTACGGTGAGGAGCTGAGGGCATGAAAGAATAGTTCATTTGCAAATAAATGTGGCACTGTTTGATTAACCATGTGTGAAGTGGGGTAGCACACCCTGAATTTTAAACATTATTAACCATTTTGTACTATTAAATCCACCAAAATGTAAACGTTGCGTGCTCACGGGCAAACGTGCTCAGCCCATACACACGTGAATAACTGAACAACATCAAGATGGAGCTCCTTTTAGCTCCAAACCCATGGCACAGCATTCTCTCAATTGCTTTTGCATCCATAATTTAATCCTTATTCTCTTGTCTCAAATTTTACTCTTTTTAGTTGATCCTTTTCCATATTGAAAGTTCATCTCAATTTTTGTCCACACGCAAAAAAGTGGCAATTTCCCAGGTTTCTCATATTCATGCGGGTCCATCCTAGCCTCTATCCAAGAACACGTACTGAAGCCAAATCCATTAAAAAGCTGTTTATTCAAACCCAATGCATTTCAGACCACCAGGGTCCTTCGTCAGTGGTAACTGAAATTACATAATTGAACAGGTATTAATTATCATTTCAACAATCTTTAGAACACAATCTCATGCGCTTCACTGTTGCTGTTATTATTTGCTCAATTTAAAACTACCAGTTAACTGTGGGCAGACTCCATCTTGATGTTGTTCAGTTATTCAGTTATTATTGCTCCCACACCCCTTTAATGTTAGCCCACAGTTAACTGGTGGTTGGGTGCATAGCCTTTTCAGAGGCTGTTCAGAGCGCAGAATGGGACTGTGGCAGGCTGTGCATACTGGGGGTTAGGTGGTGACAGCAGGTTGAGGAGCATTGCCGTAAACACCGGGCCTTAGAAATCAAGAACATTTTATAAAAAGAAATTCACTGAAAAAAACACAATTGTTTGGGACAGGATGTGGCCTAATGGCTAGGGTGGTTGATCTTGAAGCTGGGGAACTGGGTTCGAGTCTTGGCAGGGATGCTCAACATACTGTGATTCTAGGCAAATCAGCTAATCTCCCTGTGCTAACAAAAATGAATGTGTCTGTCTGGAACGCAACTGGTGCTCATGTAAAGCACTGTGATAACTTCCGGCAAAGTTCACGTAATGTAAAAAATCCCACAAAAAAACCTACATGACACACAATATAATCATAGTTTTTCACCATGATGTTTTTCTTCAGTTTTGGTCTTTTGTTCATGGTGGACGACCTTGACTTATGTCGAGTATGTGCATATATGTTTATATGTGTGCTGAGGGCATGTGTGACGCCATCGGTTCACTGACCGAATATCGAACACACAAATATCGTGTGGACAGAATATCGTGTAAAAAATATCGAGGACAAGAATATTGAGTAGGTAAGAGCAAATATATAGGTATTCATTTACTATTCTTAATTCCAGATCTAGGTACCTTGAAGAGATATATATATATATATATATATATATATATATATATATATATATATATATATATCGTCAAAGTACAAAAAGAGCACAGCCTCATAGATGAGAGAGGGAAGGAGAATGGGAGACACAGAGAGTGGGGGGGAGAGAGTAGAGGCAAAGAGAAAAGGAGGTGGGGGTGGAAAGCCAACAGAAAGAAGAGACTAAGCGAGATAGCATGCAATGGCAAAGCCAATATCTCTGGCCTCTATTTTTACGTCTCACCTAGCGTTGCAGTGCTGATGCGTTGCTCGCTCTTCGAGACATATTGTGGTAGAGGAGATTTCAGAAGGGTACTTGAAGCCCCGCCCATCATTTTCATTGGCTGGCGTCATCGTTTATGGTAAACGGTGGCCTCCAATTGAACATGAGGCTTCTTTGTTGCCGCCCTGTCTCCTTTTTGGACAGCCCATCCAGACTGGATTGTTTGCTTAATGGCTGTCGTGAGGGTATTTCTTATCTAAAGGAGGCGTGTAGTGACGGATCATGTTTCCTAAGTCTGTTTTTTTTTCTAAATGTGATTATGTCTGCCAGTGATGACATTACAAAACAGCACCGTGCACCGTAATGAAATATTCCCGCTACTGTATTTTTCCTCACCTTAAATCTAATGTTTAGTTTAAACAGATTACTGGGCTGATCTACGTACACCATCTCCCCCCTCTGCCTCTAGAGCACACATGTGCACCGTCTCCCCCCTCTGCCAGCCACCGAGTCTCCCTTCAACTCTTCAACCAGTCACTTCTCAACACCAGATGCCAGTCTTCCTTTGTTGTTTATTGAGGTCTCAAAACGCCCCTTCACGCCCAAGGGGCTCCTTTCGCTTGGCCTTGCTGTAGTGATGGGCTAACAGTAAAATGTTGTGAGATCATAATCACTGCAGATATAGGTGTGAGATCACCATTACTTCAGATATAGGTGTGAGATCACTATCACTGCAGATATAGGTATGGGTTCACTATCACTGCAGATATATAGAATTCCTATGTGTTCGGTATATGAGTGTTTAAGCTATTGGCATTCTAAATGACAATCCCTTTTATTTCTGTTTTAAAAACGAAAATAAAAATTAGAGGCATTGTCATTTGCAATGTCAATGGCTCAAACTACTGTAAATGCGAGACCTATTGCATTGCAAATGCTTGTTGGACAACCTGGGGGGCCGATTTGGACGGTGTCTGTGTTGTTCGAATGCCGCCAGCGGCCCAGTGGGTGTCTGGATGGCCTTTCTGAAGGCAGATGGGCGTCCATTAGCTCCCTTCCTACCTTTAACAATGGGCAGAGGAGTCTCTCCCTTTCTCTAGGTGGGCCGGCCCATTAATGTATGCATATTGAGCGGGGGCAAGGGGGCTGAGCAGAAGTGACCTCACTTGTTTTCAGGAGTTATAAGTATAAAAATTCCCTTGAAACTAAGCACAGGTTTGCTATACCAAATCTTACAATGTCACAAATACATACAACAAAAACATATTGAAAGTTAAAAATTCATTTATTTTGAATAAACTTTAAAAAACACAATTGTAGGGCTGACTAATCTAGATCCCTAGTCTAAAACACAATTAAAATTCAGGAGTTTTTCACCAGTGTGAACTAATCCGTGCATTTTTTTTATTCTAAGTAAAGTTAAGAAAACATGCCTCTGTCTGAGACACCCCCTTCTTTTTATAAAACTTCGCCGAAGCAGTGTTTTGCGGAAAGGCAATATGCAAATGTGGGCCACTTTTTTTTAGCGCGACCGGGCAATTTTTAATTCAAATCCAACCCTGACTGCTGGTCTCTCTGTGTTTATCTTTCAGCAGGCACAGAGAGATGCGAAGAGAGAGAGGAGGGAAGAAGAGAGATGACAGAGAGAGATCAGATAGTGAAGGAGTGGCGAAAGAGAGGGGGGAGAAAGAGACAGAGGTCAGTGTAAGAGCAGATGGAATGAGGAGAGAGATCAGAGAGAGGGAAAAAAGAGGGAGTGAGAGAGACAGCAAATAGATGCTTCAAAAGAGGAAAGAGTGGGGGGGAAATGCAGCAGGACATGTTGGAACACTTTGCCAGGACAGCAACTGGATTCCAGTCTGAGCCTGATGAGTTGCACTACTTTAGAACTACTTCATGTACTTTAAAAGGCAGTCTGTGAACAGGCCCCATTATGTGTAAGACTGCACCAAATCATGACCCATAGCTAAATTACAGGAGCTGAAACGATGTCTTCTGAGCCTGTCCCTGATTCGGATACTTGAGTCTAAAGTGACTTTCTCGGTTCATGCAGTGTGAAGCGAGGCAACTCCTTGAAATGCAAATCACGGCGCTCCCCCCGACTTCCCGTGCAGTCTTTATTGAGCCTGCTCGTTGGTGCGTTGCAAATTGAGTAGCAAAGAAGTTGACAGAAAAAGTTAACATCGTGCCTCAAGAACATAAAATTACAATTAAGCACAGTTAATGTAGCATAATAAAAAGATATTTGATTATACGTCAGTTTAGGTAGAAATGTCATCTATCTCCCATGTGACTGCTTCAGCGGAGGAGTTTCATGAGAGGATGCTGATTCCACAGAGAGAGCCCAAGTCAGCCGCTGCCAGAGCTAGTGTGACTTCAGACAACCCTTGATTGTTTTACCTAATTCAACAGACGCAATTTAGAAAACCGAATATGTGTCGTGTGCTAGGAAGCATCATAAAGCACTACAGGATTACGGACTATAGACTTATGCACCCATTTTAGTTTAGAAAAGCACATTTTCTAGCTATGTGTGGCTCTGTGTAAAAGACTGCTGAGCTCCAAGGCCCTCCATCCTACACAAAGAGTGCCAGAGACACAAAATAAGACAATCGTTTGCAGTTACAATGGATTTGTGAACTGACTTTTCCTTCCGCTTAGATATTTGGTTAAAACGAGAAAGGGATCAGCAGAAAAGCCATATGGCAACATGCTTATTTTTTTACATGCTCTAGGTCATTACAAAAAAGATAGAATATCTGCATTCTTCTAATCTGAGCCACGGCATTTTTGTAACTGACATTAAACGGATTCTAAAACCCTTTTGCAAAAATGACTTTAATTGATTTCGCAGTACACATTCTGCTTTAAAACTTCATGTCTGCATTGAACATGAAAGTGCAAGAGACCCTGGATTTGAGTGGATTGTGGGTAGAACAATGGTGTGATCATAAATGTTAAGAAATAAAATACCCTGTGATGGGAGAACTAGAAGTCGTTTGGCTGTTAAACATGGCGGAGAGGAATGCACCTTCTCTGAGAGACAGAGATTGGAGACTATGGCACTGGTGGTGTACAAATTGTTCGTTCCCAAGATAGATCTTCCGCAACGGGTCAAGACTGCCACGTGGTTCTGTGGCGGAACACCTCACAGGGAGAGTGCAGTCAGGGGGTGCAAACCGCACCCTTGTGAGGGCCAGAATCCCACCCAAAGCCAGGCTGGGCACCAGGGAACGCACAAAAACGAATTTAGACCGCCTTGATATACTATCCATACCAGTAAAAACTAGTCAGGTGGCAGCTCTATATGTGGGTTAATTTAGCAATTTAGCCCGTTTCAGATCAGACAAATTTGACATCTGTACAAATTAAGGGATGTCCCATTCCCTCACTGTGCCATAGCTAAGCTCTGTCACGCAGACAAGAGGCAAGACAACAAAAACGCCCTATTTTGCATTTAAAATCTTTAGGCAAAGTTGGTTGCAGTATCACAGTGCACAACCCACAATATACATTTGAACATGGTGGGCGTGGCCAAGAGCCGAACATGGCGGACGTGTAGTTGCGGAGCTCCGTCCTAAGCCCTCGATACCAGCATAATATCCTGCCTACCCGAAGTGCGACCCACCTAGAGATTGCGCCCGGAGCCTCAGGAGGTGAGCGGCGTGCAGCAACGGACAGCCGCCCCCCTCGGACATTGCCGGAGACACTGGGGAACTGGAGAGCCTGCTGGGGCCTGCTGCAACGTGGCGAGCCACGGCCTCGATTGGCCGACAGACCGCACTGCTGCCGGCGCCCTGTGTGAGGGACCCGCGCCGGAGCGAGCCTCGGAATCAGCTGGCTGGCCCGTGGACGTCGGCGGGCATCCGCCCCCATTTACTACCCTGATACCTCCCCACTGGCGCTGAGATCCCCTGACGGACCTGCTCTGCCGGGCGGCCGCCCGCGACCGCGGGAGACACCTGGACCGTCCCGACGCCCGCCTGCACTGTGAGGAGGCACTCGCACGGACACGAGCATTGGCGAGGCAAGTGGGGCCGGGGGTGCACGGGGACAACCACTGGCATCAGGAGACCGGGACGGCTGCCTGAGCCACACACCTGCCTTCTTCCCTTTGGGCCCCGGATGCCCTGAGCGACTGACACGGCGCCCCGCACTGTCTGGCGTGCGCTGCGTTAACCTGAGGGCAGAGGCACCGAAGACACTTTGAGACACCCGCACACGGCCCCTGCACTCGTCGCCAAGGTGGGGGCCCCCAGGCACCTCCACAGGGTTCAACCACACGGCGACCTGCGTGCGGACCACAGTCCACGTGATCCCTGCTGCTAGACCGGGCAAGGGGTGCCTTCCGTCCTCCCGGCCTCTGCTGTGACCCCCCTACCTGCAGACCGTGACCCCCCCCCCGGCACTTTGCTGGAGCCAGGACTGTGGCAGGGCGCGGGGCCCTCCGCGGGGCGACGACACACCCGCCAGGGGCGCTATCATTGCCGCGGCGCCGTTGACCCTCCTTGCGCTGGGACCCTGCTAACTCTTGCTTCCCTCCCGCTAGTTTGGGGAGCGGCGAGACCACCCTCCGGACCGGTGAGTGCGCCTTCTATAGCGCCACCCTGCAAACCAGATCGATGGGCAGAAATAGGGGCAAGACCCAGGACCGGGGTGCTCCGACGGACATGCAGTCCACGGGCTCAGAGGACCCACTGGCCTCCTCTAATGTGGACATTATCCCACCGACAGGGATGGGATCACAAGACGCCAAGCTGGACCTTATCCTCAACGAAATACGCGCCACGCGTGAAGCGCTGGAAACACGTATAGACAACATGGCGACGGGACTCTCCCTGCTCCGAGCGGATCATAACAAATTGGCGGAGCGAGTCTCAGAACAAAAAATTGCGCTGAACGACCTCATCCCCCAACAGACGGAACACTCTGCAAAGCTGGAGGGCGTGGAGAAACAACTCAAACAGCTATGGGACAGGGTGGACGATGCGGAAGGACGTGCCCGCCGCAACAACGTCCGCATGCTGGGCATTCCGGAACGGAGCGAGGAGAGGAACCCCACCCAATTCGTGGAAGATTGGCTACGGAAAATGGTGGGCCCGGAGGATCTTACAGCCCTGTACAGTGTGGAACGGGCGCACAGGATGCCGTCGAGACCCCCGCAACCGGGAGCACCCCCCCGTCCTCTGATTGCGCGCCTTCTCCACTACAAAGATCGTGACACTGTGCTGAGGGTGGCTCGAGAGAAGGCGCCAATACGCTATGACGACAAGACCGTCTCTATATATCCCGATTTCACGCCCACGGTCCAGCGAGCCAGATCCACCTTCATGGGTGTGAAGCGCAAACTGCGGGAGAGAGACATGAAGTATGCGCTCCTGTTCCCCGCACGACTCAAGATCCTACATGGCAACAAATCCCACTTCTTCGACTCGCCAGAGGAGGCAGAGGAATGGATGGAGGTCTCGCTTGCACCACCGGCTTCGCGGGACCCATTTGCCGACGCTGGAAGCGACAGACAGAGGAACCCGCCAGACCAGAGGGGCACTACCTCCAACGCCAGCCGAACCCCCCCCTCCGGGAGGTCGCCGGCGACGGCGCAGACCACAAGGGACCGGACAACGGCTCATTCCTCAGGGATGCAGCTGACGGAGGAGGCCCTTGCCGCGCACGACGCGGTGGCAGCCGAGGATGGGGTCACCGTCACCACCGACACCCACACTGAAGTTTCCGGGTCGGTGGACAGTCTGCAACTGCTCCCAAAGATCACAGCCCAGATGGCAGCGGAGTTTTGATTGGCGACACGATTGGTCCTCTCCGGGTGGTAACGTATGACCGACCCCCCCCCTTTCTCATGACTGGTGGGTTGCAGAAGGGCACACTCTATCAAGGGCTACCAAGCCAGAGCGGGCTATAAAGTGACAGTCAACGGAGGCCTACTCCCCCCGTTCTGAATATGGAACACATTGACTTGTGCCCACGTTGGGCACCCTTGTTTGGCTCCCGAGCCCGTTGGCCTGGGGACCCTTTAGTTAAGGGGATATACGTTCACGGGGCACTCTCACATAATACCACGACGAACCTGCCATGGTCACTCATGAGCTCCGCTCTACCACCACACACAAAAGGTTATGGGACCGCTTAATGCCTATAATTTGTGCACCTGGAATGTAAGGGGACTGGGCTCGGTACACAAACGCCACAGGATTTTAGCACAACTTAACCGTAGAGGGATGCAGATAGCTTGTTTGCAAGAGACACATTTGAACAATGCTGAAAACGTAAAAATGCGCAAAAAGTGGCCCGGACAGCTCTTTGCCACCTCCTATTCTGCGTTCTCCAGGGGGGCGGCGATCTGGCTTCGCAATTCTGTCCCCTTCAAGGCGATAGAACAAATGATTGATAAAGAGGGGCGTTATGTATTTGTGAGGGGTTTACTAGATGGGGATGCCATTGTACTAGGTTGTGTGTACTCACCGAACGCAGGCCAGTCGGAATTTCTGCTCACTTTAAATGGGATACTTGCTGCTTGGGCTGACCATCGGTGGATCATTGGCGGGGATTTCAATGCTGTACTCGATATTACATTAGATAGGTCCCACCCCCCCCTATTGGCCACTGAGAGCAGGAAACAGGCGGGCGCCCTGACACGCTGGGCTGAGGGCTGGGATTTGGCGGACGCATGGCGCAGCACACACCCGCAGGAGAGGGAATATACCTTTTTCTCCCCGCCCCACCAGCTCCACACCAGAATTGACCATATCTTCTGTTCCCGCTCCCTGGCGGCCTCCATTGTCCAAACCCAACACATGGGGAAAACCCTGTCCGATCACAACCCCGTTGAGCTCACCTGGCAGTGGGGCAAGCTGCTGCCTCCTATCCCGGCTTGGAGACTACCCCCCGACTTGCTTGAAGACACAGTCTTACGTTCATCCCTATCCGACACTATAGACACCTACTTTACCACGAATGCGAACACAGCCAGTACCCGGCAGATCGAATGGGACGCATTTAAAGTTTGCCTAAGGGGGGAGGCGATGGCAGCCCGAGTGGGTAGAAAGAGAGAGGTCATCAGTCAACTAAGCGAAGTGGAGGGTTCCCTAGCATCCCAGGAGAGTGAGGCGGCGGGCACCAATGCACACTTCACACCGTTACAGGAGGCTCACATACGACACGCAGAGCTACTAGAAGACCTGAGGCTCATAGACTACAGAGAACACACGAATAGGCAGCATACACAGGCGGACCGAGCTGGCACCCTCCTGGCCCGACTCCTACAAGACTCCCCACCTTGCCACCCAATCTTAGAAATACTGGACCAAACTGGTAAGCTGGCCACCTCCCAATTTGGGATTAATACGGCTTTCAAAGACTATTATACCACGCTGTATAGCCCCCCACCGCCACAGTCAGAGTTCACCTATGAGACCTTCATGGGGGAACTGGTCCTGCCCCGACTCACCGACATGCAAAGTAAAGATCTACAGCGCAACATCTCTCTAGCGGAAATTAGACAGGCGATACGGGCACTCCCTAGAAATAAGGTCCCTGGCACAGATGGCCTACCGCCGAATTCTACACAACATTCATAGATCTCCTTGCCCCGCGTTTGCATGCTCTCTATTTGGAAGCCTTGCGGTCGGCCTCCCTGCCACAATCGTCTATGCAAGCGTTGATCACATCCCTCTTAAAACCAGGCAAAAGCGGGATACAGCTGGCCGACTACAGACCCCTGTCCCTTCTGAATACTGATTCGAAGATCCTGAGCAAAGTACTGGCGACGCGTCTAATACAATATGTGCCGCAGTTGATCCATCCCGACCAATGTGGTTTTGTGCCAGGCCGGAGCACGGCCATGAATCTCAGACGCTTGGCCCAGCTGATGCTGGGAAGCAGGGCGGATACGGATCCGGAGGGCTGCATATCACTGGATTTGAGGCAGGCATTTGACTCCCTTAGATGGGACTACATGTTTGCCACGCTCTTAAAATTTGGGATACCGCCCGAATTCGTTGCCTGGGTCAGGCTTTTGTACACTCTCCCTACAGCGAGAGTGCGCACTTCCAGGCACATTTCAGGACCTATAGCTATAGCCAGGGGCACCCGGCAGGGTTGCCCGCTCTCCCCTCTTCTGTTTATCCTCGCCCTCGAACCGTTGCTTTGCAGACTCAGGGCACTGGCCCCCCGTTATGGTATCCTGAGACATGGGACGGCACATATTGTGTCCGCCTATGCCGACGACATCATATTGTACCTTCGGGACCTGCGGGGCGCCATGGGCCCCATACCCCAAATATTTGAGGACTTCCGGGAGATCTCAGGCCTTACCATAAGCGAGCCCAAGTCTTATGGTTTCGCCTTCGGGACTACAGACTCTTCCGCTCCCCTACCCTTCACCCCGCACGAGTTTCAGATAGCGGGAACCACCTTCCGGTATCTAGGGATGCACATATACAGAGAGGCTGGCATGATGATTGACGGCAACCTTGGCAGGACCCTGAGAGCATTGAAGTCACAGATCCAATTCTGGCTGACACTGCCCCTCTCAGTTGCTGGCAGAGTGGCCATTTCCAAAATGGTAATGCTCCCTCGCCTTGTTTACCACTTCACCAACCTGCCGTTCCTGATCCCAGCCGCGACATTTAAACACCTCGACTCACTACTTACGGAACTTGTATGGGGTCACGGGCGCAGACGTATTGGCCTAGCTAAACTGCAGCTCCCCTCGAGCTCCGGTGGTATGGGCCTTCCGGACTTTAGGGCATACAACTATGCGTGCCAGCTGCAATGGCTAGCCTACTGGGTGGCGGGCCGTAACCTTCACGAGATCGATATGACAGAGAGGGAACACGAAAGAGGGGACGTGCACAAGTTGCTCCTACCCCGTTCGGACATACCGAGAGATGCCCCGCCACTCCTCCGGCTGGCGGTGACATATTGGCGGAAGGCAGTGAGGTACACTTCCCCCGTGACTTCGTATGCTCCCACGATCCCACTTCTGGGCATCCCGCTGGGCTCGGGCACGCTCACGACAACCAGGCTAACGCCGTGGCTGGACGCAGGTGTGACGCATGTGGGAGACCTGTTCGCGGAAGGGCACCTACTGTCCTTTACGGATTTCAGGACTATGCACAGCGTTCCCAGAGGCTCATTCCTTCTGCACGCAGGCCTTAGTCACTATATAACACACACCTGGGCGCCTGAAGGACAGGAGCCAACTACTAACCCCCTGGTAACGATGCACTACCTTATGGGCACGGGCGGCCATTTAACCAAATGGCTCACAGCTAGCATAAAAACCGGAAGGGCGGTCTCGCTAGAACCACTCAGGGCAGCATGGGAAGGTGACATTGGTAGGCCACTGCGAGACAAAGAATGGGAATGCATCCTCCAGTTTCCCAAGAGGGTAGCCAGAAACCCCAAGTACAAGTTTATCCAGCTGATGGTACTACATAGGGCCTACCTGACTCCGCATCGCCTGCACGTGATGTTCCCCGACGCGAGTAGTAACTGCCCCCGATGCGACGCTGACGACGCATCACTACTACATATGCTATGGCAATGCCCCAAGTTGGGCCATTACTGGGCCACCATCGCTGACACGCTTGAGGGTGCTGGCGCCCGGTCCCAACCACTCACCATAGAACATACACTATTAGGCCTGGGACCGTCGACACGCACTAGGACCGTGGCGACACGTTTCACAGACTTAGCCCTATTACTAGCGAAGCGAGCAATCACCATGAGGTGGAAATCCCCCAGACCCCCTGACCCGGACTTATGGAAAGCAGAGGTAATAAGGTGGGGCAAGGCGGAAGGCGAGGCGCTGCAGCGAGAGGAACGTAGAGGTCTCAGGAAAACACTGATCTCCCTAGACTGGTTCACTGCGCTGGGGACCTTTGAGGCTGGGGAGGAGGAGGGCGGAGGAGATACGGATAACTCAATACACACGGGCTGATTGGGCCCAACCCCTCAGGTCATTCATGATATAAGGTGCACTGTGTTGAGGTACGGCGGACCCCGTACCATTGACGATTCTATCCCAGCCTGCCCAAGTGTGTGGGAAAAAGCGAACACCAAGGAACTGTAATATGCGGGGCATCTAGTGACCAGGATGTAAATATCGCAAATATACGCATGTTTGTGGAGTGCCGGGAGGGTTCAATGCGGGTGGGGGGGGGGGTGGGTAGGTTAGGGAAATGTTCAGTCGCTATGGTTCTACACGAAATTGAAAATCAATGGTACTATGCACCTGTAAATACTGAGCAGACATATGACTGCACAATTCTGATTATTGATATGCCTGAATGTGTATGTAACTGCTCCAATTACTATGCTAATAAACAGATTTTCAAAAAAAAAAAATACATTTGAACATTGCGTGGATAAATGACAAGCGGGAGTGACTGCACCCTACGCTGATCCATTTCACGCTAAATTTCACAATACTTCTGTATAAGTGAAAGGAAGGGAAGGGTTTCCATTTTTTTACTGTATAATTAAACAACTCATGCTTCGGCGAAATAATGAGATTAAATTACTGTGACGTTAAAGAAATTCACAAATATCGATTTAGTCATCAAACTCTTAGCTTGCCAATGCTTTGAGCTATACATTTATACATGTTTCTCCAATCAGCGGTAATTACTGGTTAATTAAAGGTAATTATGTAATTTGTGCCAATATTGCCATCTGAACCAAACAACACCTGTTTCTCAGAACTGCTGTGGGAGAAGTGTTCTGGGAAAGAACGCCTTTGAGTGATACAGGTCTTCCAATTATCAGTTCGCCTCTCTAGTAGATACCCCCCACAATATCTGTCAGACTGCAACAGAGGAAAATTACCCTAAAAGAGACTTTAAGCCTCGGCTATTCTCTTAAGCCATGCATTAACCTGTGACTTTCTCCCTCCACATGCAAGCCTTTTCTCCACACATCACTACAATACTATCTTTGCATTTGTCATTTGGTTTTAAGAGAATTGATGTTGCCACAGAGGCATATTGGCGCATGTTCTAGTTTTTTTATTGATTTGCCTTGTGTTGAAGATAATATCACAAGAAGTAAGGTGAGTAGAAAGGAGTTTATTGAAGGAGCACAGCAATCGAGGTCCCCATGTAAGCTGACCTAGTCTCCAACTGGCATTTGCAGAACCATCAGCAAAGAATACAGAATGCATGCAAGCATTCTTGAGCAATAGACACAGAAAAGGTATAACATATTAACAACACCTTGCTTGCTTTAAAATGGGGAAGCGGGAAGGTACTCTGTTACTCCATTGTCTCTGCTTGCATTTTGGGTCTTGGCTTTGTGCAGTCCTTCACCATGTCCACATGGTGCTCCTCCAGGGAGGGAGATGACCAGCCCACCCACTGCTGTCACTTCCAGGGTGAAAGGGCCAAACTTGGCAATACTCAGAGGACTGTGTCTCCACCATCAAGGGGCAGGTCTGCAGATGTGTCTGATGCACACCTCTGCCTCGCTAGCACTAGATTTCTACTAATCATCTCTGCCTCAGCGTGGTCCACGAGGCTGCAACACGAGGAGTACTACAGCTCCCAACCATGTGGCATGCATCTGGTGGCTGTGACCTGATCCCCGCCATAGTGCACGCTAGACAGTTTATTGTGTACACTGCTAGTGGCCTTAGCCACACTGGCAAGCTGAGGTCCACCAGTTAGGGGCTGTACTACTCCACAGTCTTGGCATTCTTCGAAAGCATTGCAGGACCTTACTGACCCCCCAACCCATCCAGATAGCCCAGATAAGTTGGGTGAGGGAAAATGTAGGTGGGCTTGTGGGAGTTGCATTTGTTCCCTGATGGGAAGTACTGCAGCTCATTAAAATATGGATATGGGTAGTCAGCCTCACAACTTTAGAACCTGGTCCAAAGATTGTTGAGTCAGTTCTCAGGTAGACCCTGTTGCGTTGTACTACAGTAGAGGTTTGGAGAAAACGGCAGCAGTGCTTCCCAAAGTCAGGCAATGTGGGTGACATCACAGTGGCGAGAATACTTGTTACTGAGGTTTCTTTCTCCATACCTGCTTCTCGCTCTCCCTGCAGGTACATTGTAAGTGAGTGTCCTGGAAGTTGTCACCTTCCCTAAACATGCCAACCTCCCTTCTCTTCCAGCCCCAATAACCAGTATCTACTGGTTGTGGACCATTTCAGCTTTAAACAACTTCTGCTTATAAAAACTCACAGCTCTTTAAACCTTTTTTCCATCACTGATTGAGGAGAGCTAGGGCAGCCAGGACTTTGCCAAGGATTTGACCATCTACCTATTGAGAACCAGGGAAAGATTTAGGGTCTACTTTGATTAGTTCTTTTGCAGTATATTTGATAGGGGCTTACTATAGACTCGATGACTGTTGGGGTTCACGCTCATTTTCGCAGTACATTTCTGACATTGATAATGGCCCTGTGACTTCAATGAATACCTCTTTGCTTACAACAGGCCACCCTGTCCTCGGAAGCTTGTTTCTGGTCCAGGGAAGGCATGGCTTGGCAGTTCGGGCTGGACTGTTCCCATGAGGCACAGGGTCAGACTGATTTGCATATGGCCATGTCTGAACTGGGGTGGCGGAGTAAGCTAAAGAATAATGATGGATTAAACCCAGATCTGTTGACTGGGTGTGAGTGTTTGATTGGTTCAGATGCTCCGTCCATCACCACCCCCTTTTGTATCACCCTGTCAGCCCTGAGTCTGAGTGCATTTGATGTAGCTAGCTGCTGCACCACTAAAACTGTCTCAACCCCAGTTTTACCAATGCACAGGGAACTTGGCTCATTTATCAAACTTTATTGGCCACATTTAGATGCTAGGGATATTGTATGGCCACAAATAATGAGTACGTTCAGTATACAAGAATGTCAATCCAGCTATTCAGAGTTGTTGTCCCTGGAATTGGGAATAACACAAAGACCAGGAATTATCAGATACATACCGTCAAGCGGCATCCCTATTCTGCAGACAAATCTGCTCCCATTTGGCAACTTCTCGGAGCAAGTGGTTAATAGGAGAGGGGGGCCTATGCTGGGTGGGGGGGGGTTTACAGTAGGTGCCAAGGATCAGGAGAGGGTCAGGGCTTTCGTGTGCTCCCCCTGTAGGACAGGGTCAGGAGGAAAACAGGGGTCATGTCCAGGCTGCACTTCAAGTCTTATCAGCACATTGTTTTACAGGCTAGATTTTTCAGCTAGTAATTTCAGACCCAATGTTATTGGACATGGAAAATCTGAGTGCAGGAACACCAGGCAGCTTTTCATCAGGCTGAGCTGTATCCCGCCCACGGACACTGATGGAGCAAGGTTTCATACGTAAAGAAACTTGCTTGGATTCAGCCCTCGCAAAATAACGTATAACTTACTAATCAACATGTTTTGTATTACTAATAATTGCACCACAAGACATTTCTAGTATCTAGGGGAAGATTGCCTATGTGCTTTTGCTAACTGTAACCCGTGAGTTTAAATATGGCAGCCAAAAATGCTGGAACTTTACTGCACATGTGTCTGCCACATCTACGTGGTGTGACGTCTATCGCTTTTGGTGGGAACTCTTGCAGCTGTGCACTAGAATTAAAGATGGCCGCTTCATGTCTCACATACTAAACCACATGCTCCTGCTCTAACTAAACCTTGTTTGTTCTGCTTAAATATTAATGGGATGTATGACGTTACAACGCATACTTTTACAACGCCTACCTTTACAACGCGGTTTTTACAACGCATACCATTACAACGCATAATGCTTTTAGGCGCTGGATAGTGAATAGTTTAATTTACTATTCCAACTCCAGTCCCCGTGGATAGTAGGGAACGTTATTGGATAGTAAATTAACCTATTCCCTTTCCTAGAGCGCCCCCCAGAGCAATGCGTTGTAATAGTTTGCGTTGTAAAAGTTGCGTTGTAATGGTAGGTCGTTGTAAAAGTTTCATTGTAAAGGTTGTTTACCATATTAATGCTATAGTTAAAATAAGGTAATGGGGTTAGAGTAGAAATAAGACGTATACAGTGCATTCATTTATTTTCGCATTCTAATGTGTTTCTCTTTGACTTTATTATTAGCTTGTATTTGGGCCTGAAGGGCGCTGTAAACTCCATTTTGAAAATCCCTGGTCATGCGCAATCCAGCACACAGATCCTTACAGACATGGCATTGAATGACAGCCAAGACCTGACTTACTCGCGATGTTCATGAGAACTTTACCTTATGACCCGAAGCAAGAGGAAGAGAAAAGCACAAACTTTATACATTGTATATTAAATTGAAATAATATTGCTGAGTGGAATAAAATCATGGGAAAGTAAAATATGGGCGGGAACATTGAACCACGTTATTGAATGGAAATGATATCATACTGGTATGGTGTGATGACCTCTCCTTGCTTTTCTGACCAATCAAATCAAGGGAATACACAAATTTTGCAACACTGGGGGGTGATACATTGCCCTAGAAAATGGCATAACTAAGTGAGGCTTAGCTAGTTACATCGTCCGACTTGTCCCAGACCTGTCACTGACCCAACGTATGCTGAAGGAGATCGAGAGCAGAGGTGCTAGTTGAGCACTCTGTCTGAAAAATCGGGAATTGCTGAGAGAAAAGATTCGATGACCCAGTCGGGGTTCGAGTGTTAGCCGCAGAGAGAGAGGGGTGTGATGCTGGCGTTGCACTTAGCTGAGGTCCTGTCCGGATCTGCACCTGTCCTGTAGTGATCCGCATTGGTCCTGATCTGCACTGAACCTGGCCTGTCCCATTGGCACCGGATTAGTCGGGAGCCCTGTCTTTGCCCAGCCTGTGGCCAGGGTTTGTCTTCACACCATTCTAGGTAAATATAATCTGTGTGATATGTCATTACACTGTTTCCCTTTCTCACCCTTCCCAGGTATCAATGTCCAAAAGAAATCTCGTAATAATTCTACAAATTATTGCTTTGATCATTATTTTCCTACTTGAAAGGGCTTTAACTGTACTTGCAGAGACAAAGTGTTTAAAACCTTCCCGAGTTTGTGGTTAATTTATGAAGGTAAATGTTAAATTCTACTTATTATTCTAACACCCTTGATCCCTTAGGTCTTTAAGTACAGGTGACAAGGATTGGTAAGTCAAAGTGTACAGGTATAAGTCCTAAAGTGAATAAAATCCTGATAGGCAGTAAGGTAAAGCAGGATTACCGGTTCACTGTGTGTACGTTATGGGCCCAGGTGAGTATGGTAAACTGAGCTGGTAATCCGCGCAAACCATCAACACCACTGATCACAACAAGCTAGTACTTGCCCAGTACTGTTACTGGAAGGGGAAAGCTGCCACATTCCACAGCAGCTTCTATCCTAACTAGGCATGGAAGGTGGATTCTTGGGACCAAAAGAGTACGAGATTTTAATTAAAAAGTTCCCAAGAACTCCCATTTTATACTTTCTGCCAAAAATTTAAAAAAGCCTTGAAAACCCCCCAGGTAGACCGATAATCTCCGGGTGCGATTCTGTCCTAGAACCCATCTCAAAGTAAGTAGACTTCTTTATAAAACCATTTTTGAAAGATGTAAAGTAATATCTACGTGATATGACAGATTTCATTACCAAAGTAGAAGGTCTACCATTTGATGATCAAGAACAGCTGATGGTGACACTTGATGTCATGTCTCTTTATACCCAGATACCCCAAGATGAGGCTCTGGAAGTAATAGAACTGTACTTAGATGGCAAAGAACGCCAGCACAGAGTCCCAACCTCATTCATCTTAAAACTGGCAGAGGTAGCCCTAAAAAAATGATTTTACATTTGATGACCAGTTCTTTGTACAAGTAAAAGGTACTGCCATGGGTTGTCCTTAACTCCTTATGCACCAGAAATGGCAGTTCTCTATATATCTTCAATATGAAGAACAATACATTGAGAATAACAACCCTTTCAGAGACAAAATATTGCAATGGTTGCGATATATCAATGATATCTGGCTCCTGTGGCCAGGTAGGTAGAATTGAAATTGTTCCATGAATGGCTAAACAATCGGCATAGTGACATCAAGTTCTCCGTGTAGTCAAGTAGACAAAAATTACATTTTTAGATGTTGAAATCAGTATTGAGGAGGATCTCTGTACAAGAAAGATACAGACAAAAATCTTACACTATAGAAGTGCACATCCGAAAAGCCTGAAAGAAAATCTCCCATACGGGCAATTATTAAGGATGAGGAGAAATTGTACGGATGTGGCAGACTTTGATGGACACGCAGCCACTTTCTGTGAAGAGATGAGTAAAAGAGGGTATCCGAAAAAGTTATTGAAGCAATCTACAAAAAGTGCAAGGTTCACACCTCGTGAAAGCCTTCTACAAATAAGAGAGAAGAGAGAGCTAGAAAAACTAGTCTGTGTAACAACCTTTGGCACGGAGACTAACAAATTCAGACAAATCATACTTAAAAATTGGCATCTCCTTGAAAGCCTGGAATGCCTCTTTCCAAAACCTTTGTTTGCCATGAAAAGAAATCCAAGCATAGGGCAGCAAATAATACGCGCAGATATCTCATTACCAAAACCAAAAAGTGATTTACT
Organism: Lissotriton helveticus; assembly: GCF_964261635.1. NCBI lineage: Eukaryota > Metazoa > Chordata > Amphibia > Caudata > Salamandridae > Lissotriton > Lissotriton helveticus. The sequence goes on from NC_136068.1 coordinate 731,155,966, forward strand.
TTCTAAATAGAATATGAAGCCAATAGCAGGCCACCATAAATGTGGTAACTGCGTGGCTTATAAAAATATAATTGAGGGTAGAGAATTCAATCACAATGAGATGAAGTGGAAACATACAGATTTTTCCAATTGAAGAACAAAAAAATTAATTTATGCGATAGTATGTCCATGCAAAAGGATTTATATAGTAAAAACAACACAGCAGGCAAACACCAGAATCACGCAACACACGTCAAGAATAAAAAAAAAGGTGACTACCACTCCCATGGTAGAACATTTTTTAACAAAAGCCCAAAGTGAAAAGCCCACAGTGAAAATGATTTCCATTGGTCCGTCTTGGCAGTAATAAATGCATCCAAAAGACATATTGATGCAGAAAGCCTACTGCTACAAAAAGAAGCATACCTAATAATGAAGTTCAAAAGCACAGTGACAGGCTTAAATAGCATGAGTGAACTAAATAAGGCATGAGACTACGTATCGCAGAACATATCACTCAGGTATATGAAAGAGACTGTGTTGGAACCTGGGATGTCAGGTCACCTAGGGTAGCCTGGCGTAGGGTAAGACACAAATACTAGAGGCACATGTGCGAAGGTTGCAAACCACCCAGCAGTAAATCAACGCAATAACACCTAAAAATGACACAACACCATTGTTGGAAAAATACGTGCTTGTTTATAAAAATAATATACTCTGCTTTATACCTTTGGAAATTACAACTCAGCACATACAGTTGTCATGAAAATTAGTGATAGCACTTTCAGAAGTATCAACATATCTCATTAATCAGCATCAACAGTACATTTCATTTAGTCAGGAATATTAAAAGACTTTCTCAAGTTCGCAGCACAATCCCCTTACTGCTCCATTTTCAGATGCAGAATTACACTTCCCACCAACTCCACTCCTTCTGAGGACAAGCTGCCACCAATTGTCAAGCACCAGAGGCTAGAAGAGAATGTCACAGAAGACTAAATAAGCCTCAGTCTCCTTCTGCCCCTCATGAATATCTTAAGTTTCCTGAGACTGTAGTCTTGGCAGATGTGCGGTTATACCAGTTCCTCTACCCCTTTCCAAGCGCAGGAATCAGTTAGCGCTGCACCACCTTAGTTAGTAGGGAGTTGAACGACCCAGGGCACAGTCCGCTCTCCTATGCCACCCCCTTGGTCTTCCCCGCTTACTTGTCAGTGGGCCGGAAGGTGCGTTCCACGGTAACACCCCCTCGAGGTAGGGTTATTTCTGGGCAGAAATCGGGCCTCTTCGCTCCCTCACGGAGGAGCGGAGGCCCTTGTCAGGGAAACTTGAGGCACTTCGTCAAACACCAGCCGCTCGGCGGAGCCGCTCCTTCCTTGGCGCTCTCTCGCAGGGCCTGCCGACGGTTCTCCCACCAGGGCGCAATCGCGCATGCGCGGAAGAGAGGCGTCTCGGCCTCAGAGACTGCTCCGGCGTCCTGCCACCAAGTAGCGTCTTCACCGCGGGCCTGCTCGACCCTAGGCCCCTCCTGTACTAACCACTGGCTCAGCTGAAATCATGCGCAGTAGCGCTAGAGAGAGTTGGTCAGCTTGCTAGCTTTTCTCTCTCCTTTGGAGGCGCTGACACGGAGCGCGATCGATGCCCCAGGGGTCCCGCTCTCAGTTTAAACAAAGAGAACTAGATCCTAACTCCTCACTCTTCTACCTCATAGGATGAGAGGCTTGCCACACGCCACAGGACCAGTCACTAGTAAGGAAACCTCAATGTCATTTAGAGGAGGTGCTTCCTTCTCACACTAGAGAGAGGAGGGGGGTAAAAGGGGGGCTCCTCCAGGATAGAGCCACAGAGCTCTTCTATAGCACTAATCCTCTAACCCTCCTTACTGGACAGACTTAGGGGCGCAAGGGATCTCTTAGTTCAGTTCCCAGTGCAGGGTCCTTCTCAGCTCCACAGACTACTGGAATTAACCCCCTCACCTAACTGTCCAGGGTTAGCAGGATGAACTAACTTGGCTAGGACAACAGGAATGGGAGGTAGAAAAACCTTGACAGAGGGCTACCCTAGTAGAGCTATCCACCCTTCAGGATTCTACCCCTACCAGACCTCAGCCTTCACTCTAGCTGCTCCTCACTGACAGACAAAATGGCTGTCCAGCATTCCGCCTTTTATAGGCTGACCCTCAGAGGTCCAGAAGGGACCAGAAGGTTCTGGAACGCCCTATTCTACTCTATGGGACAGGTTCTAGGTTTGGCAGTTAGGACAGTTGGTAGCCACCATTTTGTGACTCCAACTCTTTCCCTGTCAGAAAAGGCCTCTAGGCCTGAGGTGAAAAACTATGAGAGGGGGAAGAACACCTATCCCCTTGACCAACACCTAGAAAAAGCTAGTGGACACAAAAATTAATAAAGGTATGGGGGGCAAAAAGGGGACAAAATAAATAATAAATTGGAGGGACTATGCAAAAAGCCAGACAAGTCTAACACACGTCCCCCCCAGCTGAAAGTGGGGAGAGCTACCCAACCCCTTGGGAGTCCTCATCACTAAGGCGGAAATACCTGGAGAGACCGTCTGCGTTGGCGTGGTCCACTCCAGGCCGATGTTCCACCCGGAAGTCCATTCCCTGTAGGGAGATGGACCACCTCAACAGCTTGGGATTCTCCCCCTTAATCTGCATTAGCCAACGAAGGGGGCGATGGTCAGTCTGAACCAGGAAGTGCGAGCCAAACAGGTATGGCCGCAGCTTCTTCAGAGCCCACACCACCGCAAAAGCTTCCCTCTCAATTGCACTCCACTTCTGTTCCCGGGGAAGCAGTCTCCTGGATAAGAAGACCACAGGCTGATCCAGGCCCTCTTCATTTAGTTGCGATAACACTGCCCCAATGCCATGTTCTGATGCATCTGTCTGGACAATGAACTCCTTGGAGAAGTCTGGGGCCCTCAGGACCGGTGCTGCACACATTGCCTGCTTCAGTTTCTCAAAAGCGTGCTGACAAGCTTTCGTCCAAACTACCCGTCAAGGTTGTTTCTTTGAGGTGAGCTCTGTGAGGGGCGCTACAATAGTGCCATATCCCTTCACAAAGCGACGGTAGTAGCCTGTGAGGCCCAGGAAAGCTCGGACCTCAGTCTGTGTCTTGGGGGGTTCCCAGGCCATGATTGCCTCAATCTTTGCCTGCAGGGGCTGCACTGACCCCCTACCCACCAAGTGTCCAAGGTACACAACCGACCCCTGCCCAATCTGGCATTTGCTGGCTTTGATGGTCAACCCAGCTTGTTTCAGGGCCTGGAGAACTGCTTGCAAATGTTGCAAATGGTCCTCCCAACTGCTACTGAAGACAGCAATGTCATCCAGGTAAGCAGCAGAGAAACTCTCCATTCCAGAGAGGACCTGGTTCACCAGCCGCTGAAATGTGGCAGGGGCATTTTTGAGCCCAAAAGGCATCACGCAAAATTGGAAGTATCCCTCAGGCGTGGAGAAGGCTGACCTTTCCTTTGCTCCATCTGTCAAGGAGATCTGCCAGTACCCTGAAGTGAGGTCAAAGGTACTTAGATATAAGGGCAGCTCCTAGCCGGTCAATTAATTCATCCGCCCTAGGGATCGGATGAGCATCAGTCTTTGTAACTGAGTTCAGTCCCCGGTAATCCACACAGAACCTCAGTTCTGGCGTGGTGCCCGGTGGAGCGGCTTTTGGCACTAGCACCACCGGACTGGACCAAGGGCTGTTGGAAGGTTCTATCACTCCTAGCTCTAGCATCTTGGCAACCTCTCCATGGATGCTAGCCTTCACCTTGTCTGACAGCCGGTAGGTCTTTGATTTCACTGGTGGGCTGTCTCCTGTGTCCACATCATGGGTACACAGGTGGGTTCTTCCCGGGACAAGGGAGAACAACGAAGAGTACTGCTCCAATACCTGGCGGCAATCCTCTCGCTGCTCAGGAGTTAGGGATGGGGAGAGAATCACTCCCTCCACCGACCCATCCTTCTCTTGAGACGAGAAGAGATCATGGAGAGGCTCGCTTTCTGCTTCCTCGGCACCATCAGTCACCATCATCAGGATGACCTCTGGCCTCTCATGGTGGGGTTTGAGGCGATTGGCATGCAGCACCCGTAGGGGCTGTCGAGGGGTCTTAAGATCCACCAAGTAAGTGGCCTTACCCTTCTTTTCCAACACTTCAAATGGGCCTGTCCAACGATCTTGAAGGGCACTTAGCTCTCCAGGTTCCATCACCCACACTTTCTGACCAGGCTCCAACTCCACCGGGTGAGCATTGTGGTCGTACCATTCCTTCATTACTGCCTGGCTGGCCTCCAAGTTGTCAGAAGCTTGCTTCCACAACTTTGCCATTTGGCTCCGGAAGGCCAGCATGTAGCTCACCACATCCTGAGGAGGCTTTCTGGGAGACGTTTCCCATCCATCCTTCACCAGGCTGAGAGGTCCACGCACAGGGTGCCCGTACAACAGTTCAAAAGGGCTGAAGCCCACTCCCTTCTGCGGCACTTCTCGGTAGGAGAACAGCAAACAGGGCAGGAGGACGTCCCATTTCCTCCGTAGGCTCTCAGGCAGACTTCTTATCATGCCCTTCGGGGTCTTATTGAACCTCTCTACCAGTCCATTGGACTGGGGGTGGTATGGAGTGTTGAACCGGTAGGTCACTCCGCACTCCTTCCACATTGCCCGCATGTACGCTGACATAAAGTTGGTCCCCCTGTCGGACACAACTTCCTTGGGGAATCCCACTCGGGTAAAGATCCCCATCAGGGCCCTAGCCACCACAGGTGCAGTGACAGTCCTCAGAGGAATGGCCTCTGGATACCGTGTGGCATGATCCACCAGAACCAGGATAAACCTGTGACCAGCTGTTGTTGGTGGATCCAATGGCCCTACAATGTCGATGAAGAGGAAAAACATGAAAAAGGGGGAGTTCCCTTAAATGACAAGGATCAAAGTTTAACTAACATCAACAGTATACCCACACATCACAACAAGAATACATTTATTCAAAAAAGTTTTTAATTTTTATTTTTATATATATATATAGATATCAACATTTTGTATAAAAAATAGAGTAATTCCATTTGAGCAATACAAAGCATTTAGGAAGAATATACATAATCAAAAACATGCAAAAACAATCTAAAACCTAGGACAAGCAGAGACACTTCAGATAAGGTACCAAATAGATCCACTCATACATCCAAACATCCCTTTTATACAGTCAAATTCATACACAGACATTCACATCCATATCACTACACACAAGGACAAGAAAAGCGCCTGTGTGTACAATGTCGATGCCCACCCTTTCAAAGGGGGTGCTAACGACTGGAAGTGGTTCCAGGGGAGCCTTCAGCTTCACCCCTGTTTTCCCACTGGCCTGGCAGGATACACATGTCCGACAGTAAGTGTTGGACGCCACTTTCATTTGAGGCCAGTAAAAGTGGAGGACAAGCCGAGCAAAGGTCTTGTCCTGACCTAAGTGTCCTGCCAAGGGTATAGCATGAGCCAATTCCAGCAGAAAGGCTCGGTATTGTTGCGGGACTACCAAGGCCCTTGATGAACCAGGTAAGGGTACCTTGGGTTCACTGTAGAGGAGTCCATCCTCCCAGTAAATATGGTAGTGTCCCGTAACATCACCTGCTGCCTGGGCTTCAGCCTGTCGCCTCAGTCCCTCAAGGGTAGGGCACTCCCTCTGCCCCTTACAGAATTCCTCTCTGGTAGGTCCTCCCTCCACATGCCACTCAGCAGGGATGGGTAAATCCTCCAGAGAGTCTACTTCCCCCTCCACAGACTCCTGGTCCACCTCTGCAGATGGCCGATCCGTCACATGGGGTGCGGAAGCCGAAGCAGGCTCTTCCTGTCTTCGGATCTGTCCCTTTTTGGCAGCGGGTTGGGCCATTGTTCCAGGCTCCAACCCAGGCGAACCCCCTCTCCGGGCAGCCGCAGACCGTGTGCCCACACAGGCCCAGTCAGGTGTACCCAGCATCGCAGAGTGCGTCCGGTATTCCACCTCTCTCCAAGTGTTGTGCTCCATGTCATTCCCCAGCAGACAATCAACTGGCACGGCAGGGCTTACGGCAACTCGAAGTGAACCTGCAACCCCTTCCCACTCAAAGGGAACCTCAGCCACTGGATAGTGGCCCATTCTGCCGTCAGCCATCGCGGCGGGGTGGAGTACATGGGGAACCACCTGCTCTGGAGATACCAGTTGACTTCTCACCATAGTCATACTGGCTCCTGTATCTCTCAGAGCCTCCCCTCTCTGACCATTGATGGTGACCCATTGCCCATACTTTGCAGTATTTGGGGGCACCTGGATCTTAGGAACCATCTCCCGTTCTCCCAGGGACACTAAGGTGACACCCGCCCACTCACCCCCCTTATCTAAGGGCAACTCCTCCCCGAGCGCTACACTAGCTACTCCCAGTGGTTTTCCTCCGGTGGGAGGGGGTGGTCTCTTTGGGCATCTGACATCTCCCTTATAATGTCCAACACCACCACACTCAAAGCAGTGAAGAACCCTTGGCTGCTGGCTTTGGCCAGGATTAGGGTTTCTGGGCGGGTTTCCCTTAGGGGTGAAACCTGTTCCCTTTCCTTGGAAATTGTTTTGGGGACCTTTAGAGAACTCCCTCTTTTTATCTCCCCCCTCCTTCTTCTGGGGGGCGCCCTGTCCGGCCTTTTGGGAATCCCCTCCAGTCCCCTTTGAGGACACCCGGGTACTTGCCCAGATGTCCGCCTCCTCTGCAAGCTTCCGGGGATTGGTCAGCTTGCTGTCCACCAGGTGTTGGCGCAGCTCGGGAAAACATTTCTCGAGGAGGTGCTCTTTCAAAAATAGATCATACAACCCCTCATAATCCTTCACCTCACTGCCCTTGACCCAGCCCTCTAATGCCTTTCTTGCATAATCAAGGAAGTCCACCCAGTTCTGGGTGCTTAACTTGTGGCTCCCCCTGAACTTCTGACGGTACCTCTCAGGGGTAAGCCCAAACTTCCTTACCAATGCTAGTTTCATGGTGGGGTAGTTGGTTTGCTCCTCTGGTTCCAGGGCCAGCAAGGTGTCCCGACCAGTAGGAGGCATGTACTTATACAAACCACCCCCCCAGTGCTTCTCCTGCACCCCATGGGCTCTTAAGGAGACCTCATAGGCAGCCAACCATTTGGCTATGTCATCTCCCTGACTAAAGCTAGCAATAAGGTCTTTTGGCAAATAGGGTCTGGACTCCCTGGCTGTCTCTTTGGATTCGCTGCCACCATTTATTACAGGAGAGGGCCCCCGTTGCAGGGCCTGGAGTTCCAACTCTTTCAACCTGAACTCGTGAGCCATCCTCCGCTCCTCTTTCTCCTGCTCCAGCTTAGCCAACTCCCATCTCAATTGCCTTTTTTCCCTCCTGTCAGTAAGCTCGGCTTCAGTTAAGCTTCCCCCAGAGGCGCTACTGCCCTTCCTGGAGTAGGACACTGGTCCTGGGAGTAGGTTTTCCCCCTCAGAGTGGAATAATCCCTCTATCTCCACAACCGTGTCCCGGTCTGCCCCTTCATCCTCCTCCTTCCCTTCTTTGTGTGCCTCCACCCAAGCCCTGAGACTGGTCTGGCGTTCCCCCTTCTTGGCACCATGCTTAAAAAATACCCCCATTTTCTGGCAGAAATCTTTCAGCTGAGCCACAGAATAGGTATCTAGGTTTTCTAGTGCAAACTCCATTTTACAACAGGAAATACCAAGTTATACACACCAGGAAATTAGAGTTGCAAGGGCAACCTAAAGCCACCTCCACCCCACCACCAGGAACAAATTTGGAAAAACAAAAGGACAAATTAGGAGGGCCGCTAGGAGAAAACTCCTGGTGTAGGCCAGTGTATTACGTTAAATTACTACTGAGTAGCTGCAACCATAGTCAAGATCCCACCGCTAGACACCAACTTGTTGGAACCTGGGATGTCAGGTCACCTAGGGTAGCCTGGCCTAGGGTAAGACACAAATACTAGAGGCACATGTGCGAAGGTTGGAAACCACCCAGCAGTAAATCAACGCAATAACACCTAAAAATGACACAACACCATTGTTGGAAAAATACGTGCTTGTTTATAAAAATAATATACTCTGCTTTATACCTTTGGAAATTACAACTCAGCACATACAGTTGTCATGAAAATTAGTGATAGCACTTTCAGAAGTATCAACTTATCTCATTAATCAGCATCAACAGTACATTTCATTTAGTCAGGAATATTAAAAGACTTTCTCAAGTTCGCAGCACAATCCCCTTACTGCTCCATTTTCAGATGCAGAATTACACTTCCCACCAACTCCACTTCTTCTGAGGACAAGCTGCCACCAATTGTCAAGCACCAGAGGCTAGAAGAGAATGTCACAGAAGACTAAATAAGCCTCAGTCTCCTTCTGCCCCTCATGAATATCTTAAGTTTCCTGAGACTGTAGTCTTGGCAGATGTGCGGTTATACCAGTTCCTCTACCCCTTTCCAAGCGCAGGAATCAGTTAGCGCTGCACCACCTTAGTTAGTAGGGAGTTGAACGACCCAGGGCACAGTCCGCTCTCCTATGCCACCCCCTTGGGCTTCCCCGCTTACTTGTCAGTGGGCCGGAAGGTGCGTTCCACGGTAACACCCCCTCGAGGTAGGGTTATTTCTGGGCAGAAATCGGGCCTCTTTGCTCCCTCACGGAGGAGCGGAGGCCCTTGTCAGGGAAACTTGAGGCACTTCGTCAAACACCAGCCGCTCTGCGGAGCCGCTCCTTCCTTGGCGCTCTCTCGCAGGGCCTGCCGACGGTTCTCCCACCAGGGCGCAATCGCGCATGCGCGGAAGAGAGGCGTCTCGGCCTCAGAGACTGCTCCGGCGTCCTGCCACCAAGTAGCGTCTTCACCGCGGGCCTGCTCGACCCTAGGCCCCTCCTGTACTAACCACTGGCTCAGCTGAAATCATGCGCAGTAGCGCTAGAGAGAGTTGGTCAGCTTGCTAGCTTTTCTCTCTCCTTTGGAGGCGCTGACACGGAGCGCGATCGATGCCCCAGGGGTCCCGCTCTCAGTTTAAACAAAGAGAACTAGATCCTAACTCCTCACTCTTCTACCTCATAGGATGAGAGGCTTGCCACACGCCACAGGACCAGTCACTAGTAAGGAAACCTCAATGTCATTTAGAGGAGGTGCTTCCTTCTCACACTAGAGAGAGGAGGGGGTAAAAGGGGGGGCTCCTCCAGGATAGAGCCACAGAGCTCTTCTATAGCACTAATCCTCTAACCCTCCTTACTGGACAGACTTAGGGGCGCAAGGGATCTCTTAGTTCAGTTCCCAGTGCAGGGTCCTTCTCAGCTCTACAGACTACTGGAATTAACCCCCTCACCTAACTGTCCAGGGTCAGCAGGATGAACTAACTTGGCTAGGACAACAGGAATGGGAGGTAGAAAAACCTTGACAGAGGGCTACCCTAGTAGAGCTATCCACCCTTCAGGATCCTACCCCTACCAGACCTCAGCCTTCACTCTAGCTGCTCCTCACTGACAGACAAAATGGCTGTCCAGCATTCCGCCTTTTATAGGCTGACCCTCAGAGGTCCAGAAGGGACCAGAAGGATCTGGAACGCCCTATTCTACTCTATGGGACAGGTTCTAGGTTTGGCAGTTAGGACAGTTGGTAGCCACCATTTTGTGACTCCAACTATTTCCCTGTCAGAAAAGGCCTCTAGGCCTGAGGTGAAAAACTATGAGAGGGGAAAGAACACCTATCCCCTTGAACAACACCTAGAAAAAGCTAGTGGACACAAAAATTAATAAAGGTATGGGGGGCAAAAAGGGGACAAAATAAATAATAAATTGGAGGGACTACGCAAAAAGCCAGACAAGTCTAACAGACTGCATTTAAATTGGATACAGCGACAGGTCGCGCCTACTTTCTTTCAATGGCATGGCAGATGAGAAATAACTGACTGTTGTATAAAGGAGCATACCTAATAATGAGGTTTAACAGCACGGGGACAGACTTTTATAGCATGAGAAAATTCAATAAAGTATGAGACTATGTATCCCAGAATTCATCACTTAGGCACATGAAAGAGACAGTATCGCAATTGGGTGCACCGGCTGGTCACGCCCACTCTCTTTCGTTTACTGGAAGGCAGACGCGTAATGGCTCCTACTACCAAAGCAGTGTAGCGGTGAGCAATACCCTTTGAAACTAACGGTGAGTTTCTGGCCTAAATTGATTCGATAATGTATTAAAACAATCCGGGCAGACATATTCACTCGCATATTCCATTACAGGAAATATGCGTCTTACGCAAGGCTTCAAGTAAACGGAAAGCTGGCCTCTCGTGCGTATACAAACAATGTGTCATACACAGAAGAATGAATAGAGCCCTTTCCCTCCTTAGTAACGAAGAGCCCGCAGACTTATCTAAGGGTGAACAAGAGCTGTCAGCTTAAGCGGTCCTACGAACAGGTACCCACAATAATATTTTTTCCCTATGCGAATCATATATACGCTCTAAGTGCATTGAACTAAATGGGAACTCCCATTATTTGCAGGAACAAGCGGACCCGATTTGAAAAGCCATAGAGAATTTTCACCTCGTAATAAAAGAACAATACGAGGTATGCAATAAAGAATATAAGCCGTGATTGCAACTTAACTTTGCCCTAATACCACCACTAAAATGTTTCTAATATTGTTTCAGAAAGCTGTGACAGCAACAGCAGGAAATCTCTTATCTTGTGATTAACAACAGGTTGAAGATTGTATTCACACTAAAATAGGTACTATAAGCAAACTGGTATTATAAGCTTATAGCTCAGTGTATGTATTTAAAATTGATAACAATGGAGAAGTCATTAAAGATTTGTTTGTATGTCACAACGTCTTTTTAGACTTAAAAGAAAAGCCCTGATGAGAGTTCTGTGAAGAGATTGTCAGGGCTTGAAACGCGTTGGCATACTGGTTAAATCCACTTTAAATCAAAGGATAAAATATCCTTCATGTTTAAAAAAATGATGTTAACACTTTATGGACACTAAATGAAGAGTTGAAAATAGGGCAACATGACAGAAAGTAGTTGTTTTATTCTATTATATATTTTTTCACAATTTGTTTGTCTCACAAATTGTACATTTAAGAGTCTTGTGAGGTTGTTTGTTAAAAATGATTTATTTTTTGTATAAATGTGTAAATGTTTTTTATGAAATGTTTTTGTGATATGGAAATTAATTCACATTGCTTTCTATTTCTTCATGTGAGAATGTGTGAAATCACAACTGTAAAATATAAAGTAAAAAGCTTTGAATAAATATACCAGGATAAACACAAGGAAAAAGTGTTTGTCTTTAAGCTGAAACTATTTAAGCTTCAAAAAGATTCAGAGATATAGACGTATCCCCAGTAGCATTGCACAGAACGGCCCTGTCTATTCTTTGTCCTGTGGGCCTAACTTCCCTTTTTTTCAAACTTCTAAAAGTGTAATTTCTCCACCAGTCCCCATAAATCTCTGCACACCATTGCGCAGCATTTATCCTCATGAGTTCATACATACTAATCTCGCCCCAGTACTCCTCTTATATCAGGAATTACCATGGACACACATATCCCCCATGTATTCCTATGGGAGGGCAGGCCAATCTCACCACACGCACTCAGAGAGCGCACACACTTTACACTGGGCCACACTTCTATAGTGCATAGAGGCCAAAAATCACTACCACTATGTCAGAGTTTGAAGGGAAAAAGTTCAGGGGTGAACCTGCCAAAAGGACCAAGTCCAACACAACCCCCTTCCAGCCAAAACGCAGGGCAGACCAATCACCATTGTGATGGGCTTCCCTGCTTGGGGTGATAGAACACGGACGCAGGCCAGCACTGTAGGGACACCCTCCGGTTATACGCCACTCTGCACCTACGTGGTTCTCTCAGAAAAAGAACTCTCAGGCCCAACTAGGCTACCCCACTGGTACTCCCTAGTTGTCCATGGCCAGGACCAGGCCCTAGGCCACCCAGATACCACTGGTCCTTGCCAATCCACAGAGTGGGGGGCAGTAACCCCTGGCATACAATAGCCATTCTCCACTCTCCCTCTCAGTGTGGTTCCAAACTACCACTGATCCTTCAGCCTAGGGTCCGCACCCTCAGGCTGACCAGAGGTCATGGGCAAAGTGTCTCCTCATCCTACCTCTACTTCTGGGGTTACGAACCCTCCCAGGGGAGGCACCCACAAAACACAACTCTCCCACAAGTTCAGGACCTCTCTCCATCAACTGGTCTACCACCTGGGATCCACATTCACCAGATGCACTGGGTTCAAAGGTGAGGGCTCCCTCCCTCTGCACCCCCTTCCAGAGTTCTGCACCCTTCCACTGTAGAACAGAGGGGCATATTAGCACTCTCCTGCGATAATTTACACTCAACGCTTTTAGCACAAGGATAATTATTGCAGGCTAACGCTGGATTTCATCATGTAGATAGCGTGCTATCAGCAACTCTTATCTCCGAAGCGATAGGAATCCATGCGTTAGCTGGAAAACAGTGTGATTATCGCTGGAAATCCAGCGATAATCACACTGTGACCAGCGATACCTTGCTGATAGGGCAGGGTGATCTTAGCCATGTAATCCACCTCCCATTGGATAACATGGCTAAGTCAGGTCACAAGCAGGCGTTAGGAGAGTAGCGACTTTTCTTAACGCTCTGCTTGTTAGAGTGCAGCTTGATAATTGTAGAAATGTCGGTTAGCGACATTTATCCAGTTATTTTGGCACGGAACGCCCACTTTGCATCTCATTAGAGATGCAAAGCTGGGCGTTGTTGAAAGGGGCGCTAAATCAGCAAAACACGTAATAGCGTGTCTTTGCTGATAAGGCTATGAAATTATCGCCGCTTTTCGGCCAAAAAAGGCTGCAAAAGCGGCGATAATTTCATATCGCCGCCTTGGTAATATGCCCCAGGGTCACTTCACTTAAGATAGGCCCCACCAGCTCTCAGGGTAGTACTACCACACTCAGCCAAGGACCCTAAAGATCCTGGCTAGGCCTGCACCACCTTTTCTGGGAAACACAGGGTCCCTTCACTTAAGATGGACCCCACCTGTGATCACAGAGGTACCCCTAGAAGGCAAACCGGCCAGGACACTGATTACATCCACCCTGCAGTCCAGGACACGCAAACACCTGAACCTGGCTGCCCAACCCAGAGATGCTACCCTTTGGTCAGAAGCCCGGAAAACCAGGACTTCACGAGGGTGACACATAACTAATGTGTCATGTGACAGTCTGCCTGGCGCAGATCTCACGACCTGTCCAACTTACAGTGCATGCAGATCTCCCAGGACAGAAGTGGCGTCACCATGGCCAATCATTGGTGACCCAGCCCTTCTGGCTGGCCTCTGACCCATTGGTTCCCACTGAGGACTCTTTCCCCCTCTCACCCCTCCATCTGGACTTCTGCACCCTCCCAAACGGAGCCGCACCGCTAGACACCAGAACTACTGGATCTCTGCTTACAGAGGCTCCACGTTCTCTAGACACTGGGAGATCCTCCTCAAATGGCCTGCAAGTAAGCTTAGGCCCCGACCTGATGTTCCCCTAAGAAACCATCAAGGCCCTGAGACTGGGTTTTGGGCACCTTGGGACAGAACCCACACTCACTTCTCCTCTGAGACAGGATGTGAGCCCCTACACCCCTCCCACTACACTGGGACCTAGCTGGGCTACACTGAACCTCTTCCATCACACAGGACTGAAAGATACCTGAGCCACACTTGTTGGAATCACTCCCCAATGCCTCTTCAGATCCTCTAACACGGGGAGAGCCCCCACACAGAACAGTCAAACAGGACAGACTAGGCTCCCAACTTGGTGTTCCTTCTAAGAACCATCCAGTGTCGGAGACAGGTTGAGGCTCGGAATACGGCCCAGTCTCACACCTTCCTCGCAGGACATGATGTGAGGCCTTGCAACCTTATCACTGTGAGGTCACCTAACTCTGAACTTCTTTCACCACCCTGGGTTGGAAGACACCTGCACCATTGATCTAGGGTCACTCCCCAATGCATGTTCCTTATTTCAGAGAACCCACACCTAATCATCCAATGCAACACGCCACTCATCCACACACGCCCCCCCAGACCGGTGAGACAGTATCTACTGCCCCTGAATCTCAACCTGCACCCCTCTTACCGAGCGCCAGGTACCATACTCTGGGAACAGAACTGGGACTTCATGCACTGGACACACTTCTGCTGCCACCACTGGATCCCAGCCTTACTGGTGAATCCAGACAACTCACACTGCACTTAGGGGATAATCTACCCTCCCGAGCTAGTTACTCCATACCAATTAAGTCCCCACTGTAGGCCATCCCAAGAACCAGTGCAATGGCTCAAGGGCAGTCTCTCCTCCAGATTCTCTGGTTTCTGCCCTTGGCAGGACACCCAACTCATAGTGCACAAGAAACACATTTCCAAAGAAATGACATTTAAAACAAACTTAGACACAATAATCCCTTTCCATGTGACTGCAGAGTTTTGAAATGCAGCCAGTTGTCGCCGTGGTACTGCGCAAATGCAAGTCCTATCCTCACCGTTGACAACCAATGTTAGAAATGGGATCTCTGGTTGGCTAAGGCTCACGCCAAAGCCAGGCAGAGACCACCACTCTAGTCAGGGCAAGGAAGTTAAACGCCAAAGATAACCCCTGCTCACCCCCTTGGTAGCTTGGCACGAGCAGTCAGGCTTATCCCGGAGGCAATGTGTAAAACATTTGTGCACGCACACAGCAACAACATCCCAGGCACACTACAAAAGGAACTCCACACAAGGTTATATCAAAATTAGCCTTTATATTCTCAAAACACATTTAGACTAGTAAACACATAATATACATGGTGGCCCTGTCATGTGTAAATCATCCCTTGTAGATATGACCCAGTGCCAGGTGGAACCATGTATATTATGTGTGGTGGTCTCTGCCTCGCTTTGGCGCAGGCCTTAGCCAACCAGAGATCCCATATCTAACAGGAAAACATAACTGATTCAAGTTCAGTGTCCCTGGAATCTCAATTTAAAATCTGAAACAATTTAATATTCCAAACTTATGGTGAAGTCAGATTTTAAATTGAAATTTTGAACATGTCACTTTTAGAAAGTTGTCATGTTCTTGCTTTAGCCATATGGTTCCTGTAGCCTGTCTCTGACCACATGACTGGGTGTAGTTGGCAGCTGGGCTTTGGGTGTTCCTCCTAGACTGCCACACACAATGGGAGCTTAGGTGTGACTTAATGGGCCATCCTGGCAGGATGGAAGGGAGGTGTTGGGCACAGCCTTACTTACACCTGAATAGGTCCTGTCCATTCACAAAGCACTGCATTTATTTATTTATTTATTCGACTTGTAAAATGCACTGTCGCCTTGCAGGCATCCTGGCGCTGGGGGCTCAAGAGGGCTGGTAGGGAATGTCAGGTCAGGCCGGCCAGCTAGCACTTGGGGAACAGCCACGTTTTAACACTTTTCCTAAAAGGGAGAAGCTCCTTAATTTGCCTAATCTCCCAGGGGAGTCTGTTCCATAGTTTGGCTGCTGCCACCCCAAAGGACTTACCCCCCGACCTAGCTTTCCTGAACCTTGGCACTCTCACCAGTCTTGCCAATGAGGAGCGAAGCAGTCTAGTTGGAGTGTACCAGTCAAATTTAGATTGCATTGATAAGGGTCCTATCCCATGAAGAGCCTTAAAGACAAGACAGAGGGACTTAAATTGTACTCTCTGTCTCAGAGGGACCCAGTGGAGTTCTGCCAGAGCTGCAGACGCGGACACTCTTCTGGGTAGCCCTAAAACAAGCCTAGCTGCAGCTGATTGAATTCTTTGGAACCTATCCAACAAAAAGCTGGGAGACTCGAGCAGGAGGGCATTGCAATAGTCCAGCCTACTAAGGATCGTACATCTTGCCACTTGGGCACGCGCCTGAGATGGTAATAATGGCAGGATTTTCCGCAAGGACCTCATGATTGCAAAGCAACAGGTTGTCGTTTTCGCAACCTGAGTTTCCATGCTAAGCTTGTTGTCGAGCAAAATGCCCAAATTGCGGATAGATTTCACTGGCCGGACTTTGATCGATGTTTCAGGAGGCCAGAAATTACCAAGAAAAGATGGAAGAATCCTATTCCCTGCACAAAAGAGCACCTCAGTCTTTCCAGCATTGAATTGAAGGGAGTTGTTCTGTAACCAGCAAGTCGTGTCCTGAAGACACTTGTGAAACACCGCCACCAGTGTTGAGTCCTCTCCCTCAAAGGAGAGGATCAGCTGCGTATCATCCGCATAGTTTATAATGTTGATATTATAGGATTTTATAAGCGTGATCAGGCGTTTTAAATATAAATTAAATAAGATAGGACTAATTGCCGATCCATGTGGAACCCCCTGCGGTACAAAGGAAAAAGCAGACTGAAAGGGGGGAGGGACACCGCCTGCTGTCTAGCCTGCAGAAACGACCGAAACCAACGCAAGGCACAGCCTCTCACCCCAGCATCACTCAATCTTCTCAGTAAGATCTCGTGGTTAACCGTGTCAAAGGCGACAGACATGTCGAGCAGGATCAATGCTGCTGCCTGTCCCCTGTCTGCTCGCCTTTGAAGCTCATCCATGGCGGTCACCAGGGCGGTCTCGGTCCCATGAGCCGGCCGAAATCCAAATTGAACTTCCTCCCGCAAGTGATGATGTTCCAGATGTTTTGAGAGAGTTATACTAACCATGCTTTCGACAAGTTTGGCAGGAAAAGGCAGCAAGGAAATAGGCCTATAATTCTTTGAGCACTCAGGATCTAAGGAAGGCTTTTTCAACAAAGGGGATATCAGAGCTTGCTTCCAGTGGGAAGGAACAATACCACTAGCTAGCGATTGATTACAGATCAGGTGAACAGTAGGGAACAATTCATCCTCATACTCCTTCCAGATCTTATGTGGAACGGGGTCCATGGGTGAACCGGAGGAAATACCCGTGCCAGCCTGCTAAAAGCTTCCTCCGTTAGAGGCAGAAACTCTGATAGTTGATCGGCTAGCAGCCAGACGGGACAATTATCCATATCCTCCGTGACCCTTTGCCCAATGACAGGGGGCTACTAGTCTCAGAGGGGTCCTCATAATCCTTGATAATTAACTCGATTTTTTTCTCTGAAGAATTTAGCCAAGTTCTCACAGAGTTCCTGAGAAGAGGCTATTGAGTTCTTAGAGCAGTCAGGACTGGTAAGATTATTTAGTATGTTAAAAATACATCTGGAGCTATTAGTGGCATCACAGATCAAGGAAGGAAAGTAGTCGGCTTTAGATTTTCTAATCAGTCTTATAATCCAAGATTTTGAGCTTCCAAAGCATCCTGTCTGTCTCCCCATAGCCACGCCTCCATCTTCTCTCAGCCTGTTTACATACCAGATTCAGGTTTTTACGGGTTCGGCGACGTCACCACGAAGTGGGGAGGAGCTGCGAGCCGTATTGTAGCGAGTTTCTGGCTCATGCTGGAGAAATTCTTCTTTGATCGTGCATTTCCAGTGCTTTATTTTATAAGCTGAATGGTAATTGGTCCTCGCGGTGCTGTTTTTTTAGTTGTCTTCATGTGATAGGGCATATGTAATGTTCGTCCGCCATTTTTGGCATTTTCTGTGCGGTTTCGCGCACGGCAGACCATTAATTTTAATTAGGAGCTGCCAGAGTGCCCTTCTAATGCAATCCAGATGGTGGGAGCGCGTTCACCATCCTGCATTGCATGTATAGGGCGCGCGTTCGTCTGCAGCCTTTTTGTGGCTGAAAAAGAGGCAGATTTGATAAAGATCCTAGTGACACTTACAAATATAGTAGCGGGAGACACAGCAGAATCCTGCATACTAGGACTGACCGGTAAGCACAAGAAGCAAATAGTACAATCCAGATTTTTTAATTTAGCTCCGATACTGGCAAAACGTTCATTCACGATGCGGTGGAAATCTGCGCTACCCTCTGCAATGCTCACCTAGCATGGTGACGTGGTTAGATGCCAATACAAAGCAATCAACATGTTTTGAACTGCACACACATCTTAATGCACATCCACCATATCCCGCGAGAGAAATCAGATACATCTGAAATTTGAGTTATGTAAGTAGGCTACAGAAATATAGAACAATCAATAAAAACCCTGGAGGCTCTGCAAGCGTGCCTCGTTTGCCGTCTGTAAATGTAATATTAAGAATACTAAATGCCAAGGAATTACAGCAAAAAATATTAATAACATCGATGTTTGCATTAGCAATACCAGCAGTGAGCAGCCCTGCAGATTAGATCAGCACAGATCAGGCTTCAGTGCCAGGCAGCGGCTGCTTGCAGACCCAAGAAGGATAAAGACACAGAGCAGCCCTGCAGATTAGATCAGCACAGATCAGGCTTCAGTGCCAGGCAGCGGCTGCTTGCAGACCCAAGAAGGATGAAGATACAGAGCTGCCCTGCAGATTAGATCAGCACAGATCAGGCTTCAGTGCCAGGCAGCGGCTGCTTGCAGACCCAAGAAGGATGAAGACACAGAGCAGCCCTGCAGATTAGATCAGCACAGATCAGGCTTCAGTGCCAGGCAGTGGCTGCTTGCAGACCCAAGAAGGATGAAGACACAAAGCAGCCCTGCAGATTAGATCAGCACAGATCAGGCTTCAGTGCCAGGCAGCGTCTGCTTGCAGACCCAAGAAGGATGAAGACACAGAGCAGCCCTGCAGATTAGATCAGCACAGATCAGGCTTCAGTGCCAGGCAGCGGCTGCTTGCAGACCCAAGAAGGATGAAGATACAGAGCAGCCCTGCACATTAGATCAGCACAGATCGGCAGTGCGGCATGTGCGTGTCTGCCGTGCTGTTGTGAAGGGAACTAGGCTTCAGTGGTAGGCAGCGGCTGCTTGCAGACCCAAGAAGTATGAAGACACAGAGCAGCCCTGCAGATTAGATCAGCACAGATCAGGCTTCAGTGCCAGGCAGCGGCTGCTTGCAGACCCAAGAAGGATGAAGACACAGAGCAGCCCTGCAGATTAGATCAGCACATATCAGGCTTCAGTGCCAGGCAACGGCTGCTTGCAGACCCAAGAAGGATGAAGACACAGAGCAGCCCTGCCGATTAGATCAGCACAGATCAGGCTTCAGTGCCAGGCAACGGCTGCTTGCAGACCCAAGAAGGATTAAGACACAGAGCAGCCCTGCAGATTAGATCAGCACAGATCAGGCTTCAATGCCTGGCAGCGTCTGCTTGCAGACCCAAGAAGGATGAAGACACAGAGCAGCCCTGCAGATTAGATCAGCACAGATCAGGCTTCAGTGCCAGGCAGCGGCTGCTTGCAGACCCAAGAAGGATGAAGACACAGAGCAGCCCTGCCGATTAGATCAGCACAGATCAGGCTTCAGTGCCAGGCAACGGCTACTTGCAGACCCAAGAAGGATGAAGACACAGAGCAGCCCTGCAGATTAGATCAGCACAGATCAGGCTTCAGTGCCAGGCAGCGGCTGCTTGCAGACCCAAGAAGGATGAAGACACAGAGCAGCCCTGCAAATTAGATCAGCACAGATCAGGCTTCAGTGGTAGGCAGCGGCTGCTTGCAGACCCAAGAAGGATGAAGACACAGAGCAGCCCTGCAGATTAGATCAGCACAGATCAGGCTTCAGTGCCAGGCAGCGGCTGCTTGCAGACCCAAGAAGGATGAAGACACAGAGCAGCCCTGCAGATTAGATCAGCACATATCAGGCTTCAGTGCCAGGCAGCGGCTGCTTGCAGACCCAAGAAGGATGAAGATACAGAGCAGCCCTGCAGATTAGATCAGCACAGATCAGGCTTTAGTGCCAGGCAGTGGCTGCTTGCAGACCCAAGAAGGATGAAGACACAGAGCAGCCCTGCAGATTAGATCAGCACAGATCAGGCTTCAGTGCCAGGCAGCGGCTGCTTGCAGACCCAAGAAGGATGAAGACACAGAGCAGCCCTGCAGATTAGATCAGCACAGATCAGGCTTCAGTGCCAGGCAGCGTCTGCTTGCAGACCCAAGAAGGATGAAGACACAGAGCAGCCCTGCAGATTAGATCAGCACAGATCAGGCTTCAGTGCCAGGCAGCGGCTGCTTGCAGACCCAAGAAGGATGAAGGTACAGAGCAGCCCTGCACATTAGATCAGCACAGATCGGCAGTGCGGCATGTGCGTGTCTGCCGTGCTGTTGTGAAGGGAACTAGGCTTCAGTGGTAGGCAGCGGCTGCTTGCAGACCCAAGAAGGATGAAGACACAGAGCAGCCCTGCAGATTAGATCAGCACAGATCAGGCTTCAGTGGTAGGCATTGGCTGCTTGCAGACCCAAGAAGGATGAAGACACAGAGCAGCCACACAATCATACACGACACACACATAACACACACACACCACACACACACCACTCTCTCACCACCACACACTCATCACCACTCACCACAACACACTCACTACCACAGACTCACCCCCACAGACTCACTCCCACAGACTCACCCCAACAGACTCACCCCAACAGACTCACCCCCACAGACTCACCCCCACAGACTCACCACTACAAACACAAACACACACACAACAACATAACACCAGCCATCAGTGCACCCTTTCACCAGGGCCAAACACCACCAGCCATCAATGCACTTTTTCACCAAGCACAAACACCATCAGGCGTACAACACCAGGCAGCCGTCAGTGCATTCTTTTACAAGGCGCACTCACCAGCAACCGTCAGTGCACTCTTTCACCAAACACACACACCATCAGCCATCTGTGCACTGCTTTACTAAGTACACATCCACCAGCCGTCAGTACACCCTTCCACTAGGCACACACACCTCCAGGCGCCAGTGCACTTTTCCACCAAACACACACACCACCAGCCATCAGTGCACGCATCAATTGTTAACGCATCCACAATTAACTTTTGTAGCAATCGCAGTATGGTACACTTTACTTTTAAACATATTCATCTAAAGCACAGCATGACACCATTGTTAAAATTACAATCCAACTCACATAATACCACTACACACCACATGCACACACTCCATCACACATGGCGAAAAGACATTGCCATTTACAATTCCATTAGCTCAAAATCAAATAAATCCGAGCCCGATTGCATTTCTAATGCTTGTTCAAAGTGTCGTTAAACCAAGGGGCAGAAGCTCGGCACTTACAACCATGTTTTTTTGAGGGGGGCATGAGAGTCCAAAGCCGAGGTAATCTTGAGGCATAATGAGGCATAGTTCTCATCGACTTGCTTGTCCAAGGAGAAGCAGTCTCCAACCTTGAACACCAAGTCAGAGGGCTTCAGCCGTGCGAGAGCCTTCCAATCTATACATAGACATACCTTCGTAGCTTGCGGGACCCGGGTCTGAGCAGCGTTAAGTTTAACATAAAATTTAATTAGGGAATGGTCAGTCCAGTACATAGGTGGAATTTCCCCCATAAGTAGCAAGTGGGGATCAGAGAAAATTAAATCAAGGAGATCTCCCTTCTTGTTAGTGGCTTCCGCGACTTGCTAGAAGAGGCCGAGGCCTTCACATGAGTGGAGCAAATTGAAAAAACCAGAGTCGAAGGAGCCATTTAGCCACAGATTAAAGTCCCCTAAAATTACCAACTTGTGGTGAGTAGGTGCCATATTAGTGAGGGTAACTAATAGTGATTGTTACTGCTGAACACTAAAAGCCCCAGGAGGTCTATAGCAGATAACCCCAGTAAAAATAAGCCAAAATAATTTTTTATGGACAAGCCAAGTAGTTCCACTCCATTAACCGTATCTATGTCAATGGTCCCAATCTTCCAGGAGGCCTTGAATATGACCCCCACCCCACCTCCTCTCCCGTTTGGCCTTCGGAAGATGAAGGATTTTAAAACCTAGTGGACAAGCCCAACTGGGATCAACATCGCAGTCAGGGCGAGTCCATGTCTCCGTCATGAACAGGACATCAAGCTCATGTGCTTCTACCAGCAGTTGTATTTCAACGCTATGTCTTGGTAGGAACCTCACAATAAGAAGCCCACACATTAGGAGACCGCCAGCAAGGATATCTACCAGTGGGTGAGCTGAGTCAGTAAACCCAAGTGTCCCCTTGCTAGCGTGGCACTCACCTATATGAAGGAGGGTCTCTCTGGAGTAATGCGGGAATCCAGCTATTTGCCGGAGATCCTCACCACGGCCAAAACGGGCAGCATAACTGGCGCTGGGCGCTTCCTTGGCGTGGACGGGTGCATACGGGCTTGCCTTTGGCGCTCCCGCTGCGCACGTCCGCTGCGCGTTCGCTCCAGCGTTGTTTTTATGGAGCCCTGAGCGTGATAGAACGTGGACTGACTATCCTCAAGATGGCGGGTCCGCTCGCACGGACGGACCCGACCAGGGGACGATAACACCAGGAGCTTGAGAGACCACTCTGGTCCCCAGTAAGTAGATGCAAATGAATTAGCAGCTAATTGCACAGTAAAAGCACAGTGAAAGCGATTTTTTTAAAAGCAGTTTAAAAAGCGGCCCAGTTCAAGGGTGCGTGACCGTGCTGGTAGAGCCCTGCCAGACACACACAGCCACCCTCAAGAGCCGATTCAGGGATTGCGCGCTCGCTCCAGCGTTGTTTTTATGGAGCCCTGAGCGTGATGCTCCGACCACTAGAACGTAGACCGACTACCCTCAAGATGGCGGGTCCGCTCGCACGGACGGACCCGACCAGGGGACGATAACACCAGGAGCTTGAGAGACCACTACAGTCCCCAGTAAGTAGATGCAGATGAATTAGCAGCTAATTGCACAGTAAAAGCACAGTGAAAGCAATTTTTTAACAGCAGTTTAAAAAGTGCCGCAGTTCAAGGGTGCGCGACCGTGCTGGCAGAGCCCTGCCAGACACACACAGCCACACTCAACAGCCGATTCAGGGATTGCGCGCTCGCTCCAGCGTTGTTTTTATGGAGCCCTGAGTGTGATGCCCCGACCACTAGAAAGTGGACTGACTACCCTCAAGATGGCGGGTCCGCTCGCACGGACGGACCCGACCAGAGGAAGATAACACCAGGAGCTTGAGAGACCACTCCGGTCCCCAGTAAGTAGATGCCGATGAATCAGCAGCTAATTGCACAGTAAAAGCACAGTGAAAGCGATTTTTTTAAAAGCAGTTTAAAAAGCGCCGCAGTTCAAGGGTGCGCGGCCGTGCTGGCAGAGCCCTGCCAGACACACACAGCCACACTCAAGAGACGATTCATACCCCCCGTAGTGAGTCTGGAGTCAGGGCAGAAAAGGAGGACCTTGCTGTGCTTCATGGGCATGTCTTTTAAGTCTCCCCCACTTCAAAGGCACCTGTGGGTATAAGTACTGGACATCAGACACCAGCACTTCAGCACACTTCTGGACCTGTGGATACTCTGCCAGAAAGAAGGACTGCTGTGCTGCTGAAAAACTGCCATTCAGCTCGACTCTGGCTTTGCTGTGCTGATCTGCTGCTTTCTGCCTTCTTGTCTGGGTGAGAACAACTGGACCTGTGTCACTTGACCACAGAACCCATAGTGTCTCCAGAGGCTAGCTGGCTGGGCTCTTGATATGAAGCCTCAGGGACATAACAGGCTTCGAACCCCTGCACCTGGACTCTGCCATCTGTGTGTCTACCCTGCTTAGTGGTGCCACCTCAGTCCTGGACCCTTGAAGTGGACCTAAGATGCTTGCCAGTGGAACTGACATATCGTCTCTGCTGAGTGATGCATCCCGAGCAGAACTGAAGCACCTCCTTGGCTGAGCGGTGCATCTCCTAGCAGAACTAGTGCATTGCTGCTGCTGCGTGGATTGAACCCATTGCAAAAGACTCGTATCGCTGCTACCTCCCATATCTCGGGACAGATGCATCACCTTCGGAACGACCTCTGTGCAATACTTTACACAGCACAAACTCCTTGCTTTCCTCGTCAATGGCTGCCTCAACAACGATGATGAAATTCCACATAGCATCTTCACTGCTTATCTGAACTGAATCATTGCCTCTGCTGCACCTTGCATCCTCCAATCCAGACTTTACATCGCAAGCCCCTTTGACAGGATGCTTGACCATGATGCAAAAGGACCTCACACCACAGCCTAGCTCTATCTCGGAACTGACGCATTGCCTCTGCTGCGTGACTCATCTTCAACACGGATCCACACAATGTTCCACAACCCTTATTTACGGTGCTTTGTTCAGATGAGCGGGCCTAGTTGAGTCCCTGTAGTCAGCCCAGGCTCCATCGCAGTTGACCTGAACTTGTACGTTTGTTCTGGTCTGGCATGACCAGATATCCCCAGTAGCGCTTGTTGGAAGGTGGTTCTGACCACCTGAGCCACCCGGATTTTTCACTTTTTGAGCACCTAATTGTTAAGCTTTTACTGTGGGAGAGCCTCATAAGTTGGGACTCACCCACAGTGAACTTATGATGAAAGAGACTGCATGCGGATTTTACTGGTGTACCCCTGACTTGACTAGGCCGCTGCGCTGCAGCTGGAGTAAGGGGCACTGGGCTGGTTACATGTAGACATATATGTCAATGCGTGTGTACACTTGTAGGGGCTGCACAGGGGAGATTCCTGGCATGCACAGCCAAGAGGCAGGTGCAGATAGACTGGTGTGGCAGGAGTTAGGTAGAGCTGGGTGGTGACATGGAATAGGCTTAATACAGTGGGAAGAAACATGCCAGGGAAAGTCAGTGTGCTTTACTGTTTTTCACTTCATTATTCTCCTATGAAGATGAGAACACATGGGTTAGGTTCACTTTCCTAGGGAATACAAATTCCAGACACGCACCAAAGTCCACTGTAACTTATGTGAGAAGTAGTATCCTGCAGAGTCCAAAGTCCTATTTGTACTGCTTTTGGGTAATCTCGAAATGTCATATTTCTCTGAGTCAGCTCATAACCAGGGCCTGGCTGGGGGCTGACCCTGGCAGGCTAGATTAGCTACCTTCCTTCCAAGGGCGAAGGCCTCCTCTAAAAGAAGATAAGATGGGTGGAGCTACAGGTGAATCCATCAGCAGCTGTCACCTGGTGCCAGGCACCAAGATGCACTGGGGAGAAGGCAGCATGGGGGGAAGGGGCTTTCAGAGATCATGTGGCAGGAGACGTCTGGACGACACCATCTTGAACCAACCCAGAGGCCTGGGCAGGAAGGAGGGAGCAGGGGCAGTGAAGTGATGTGTCGCTATTTGATAGGGCAAACAGGGACTTTCTGCCAGCCCCTCCTCATTCTTTTAAAAGTGTTTGCACAGGAAGAGAAGCTCTCTCTGGGGTGTGGCTTGCTGAGGAAGACTGGTGCTAGAGCTTGGCGCCATGGGCAGCTGGAAGGAAGAACCTCCAGACTGGCCCAGGACCCTCCCTAGCGCCACAGGTGAAGACCAGGACCAGTGAGCGGAAGCCTTGGCCTCTGCGCAGGGAGAAGTGAGGCCCAGGAGGAGAGCCAGGCAAAAGGCTGGCGCAGGGAGCCAGTGAAATCAGGTCCCTGCTGAGTTTACCCCTTTGGAGACCAAGAGGGCGAAGGAAAGTGCTCTCAGTGGCTGGAGAGAGCCACCAGGAGTGAGAGGAGGCCAGAATGCTGCCGATAGGACCCCTGGGGGCTGAGATATGCCCCCCAGAAGGTAAACAACCTTTGACCTCTGGTTGGACTGATAACAAAGCACGTGGGGCTTTGCCGCCGGTCTCCAAGATGCCCCCGGGGTAGGTCAGGTCCCGGGGGCCGCCCATACTTGAAGCAAAGTTGCGGAGTGCCTTTGCACTCCCCGTGAAGTGTCCCCAAAGGGGTGCCAGAGGACCACCCGGGACTCTGGTGAAAGCATAAGCCGGGGAGTGCTGTCGCGCTCCCCGCGAAGGTGGTGAAAATTGGCCCGGGATCCCAACTCCGGCACGCTAAAGGCAGGGGGTGCAGTCACGCCCCCCCCCCCGAGCGAAGACGGAAGCCGCTCCCCGTGAAGAGGCCCCTGCTGGGTGCCAGAAGCCCACCCTGGCCCCCACCAAAAAATCAAGCAGAGGAGCGCTGTTGCGCTCCCTGTGAAGATTTCCAGCGGGGAGGGGCTTGGGATCCCAACTCCAGGCCCCTGTGTGGAAGGAGGGGCGGGGAGTGCTGTCGCGCCCCACCCCACGAAGTAGACTCTGGGGCCCGGGACTGGAACTCCGGGCCCAATGAAGAGGAAGGCAAGCGGGGGAACGCCATTGTGCTCCCTGTGAAGATATGCCTAGGGGCCCGGGCCCCAAAGTGCTGAGGGAGGATGGACTCCCCCCGTAGCTGCAGGAAGGAGGGGGAGTGCCCAGCTAGACTAGTGAGTGCCTCTGTATCTGCCCGCCCGAGCGGGCAGACCGGAGCTGCGGTGCCGGCTCCCGCGGCAGCACACAAGGATACTGCTGTGCGGGGAGCAGGCGGGGCAGCTGGGGTGGGCTCCCCAGGCTGCCCTCCAACAACGAAGCAGATGGGGGCCCCGGGTGGGACCGGGACCCCGAAATCAAGGGCGGAGCACCTAGGGCCCAGGTGGGACCGGGCCCCAAAAACCAGCAGAGTGGCCGGGGGTGGGCTCCCCGTGCCGCACACACTCACCGGGGGTCCGGGTGGGACCTGGCCCCTCACCGAGGTCAGAATGCAGCTCGAGGCCACCAGGAAGAAGGGCAGCACGGCTCCCCCCAGAGCAGGGGGAGCCACTGCTCCAATATTCATGGAAATGGCAGAAGCGCCCTATATTGCCTTGCAGGCTCGGACCGGCTTGCAAGGGAAAGTAGCATTTGCTCAGTTTGTGGTGGCACCAGAAGAACGGTGTCACCACCCAGTGAGTGCAAAAGTACAGGGGGAGCTTCAAGAGATGCACAGTCTCCCCCAGCATGAAGAGAAAAAGTCCCCCCCTAAGTCTCTGGGGACTCAAGAAAGCACCCCTCAAGGGCTCAGCCAGCCTTCAAATACCTCCTGGGCTGGAACCTTTGTTCTACATATGAGGGTGTAGTGAGAAGTGCACCAAGGGATGAAGGGCTGAGTGGGGGATGTCTGGAGAAAGGCATCCCCTGGAGGTGAAAAGGTGTAATTGCACCTGTAGTGCATTTACTAATGTTATTTCTTTCAGAGGGACTGAAGAACACATGTGTAATGTGAAGTATCTGTGTAAGGTGATGTCATAAGCCAAATGGGGTTATGTTGTCAGACATTCCTGATAGGGTGTCTGGCTGTATATGTTTAATCCTGTGATTTCATCTGTGATGCCTTTAGGGGCTGTAATTGCAATGCATTATAATGATCAACAAATGTGATGAGTACTGTCGTTCTAAAGTGATGCTTAAACTTGCTGCTGCGCTTCGGTGAAGAACAATCCAGACTGTTAGCCACTAAAGATGTAGAGGTGGATACAATATGGTCAGTATGACAAGGCAGGGGTACCCATTTTAAGGCTTGTTGAGATAATGGGGTGCCACTGGGATGATGCCAGTGCGCAGGGCCCCTCACTCCAAGTTATGCTCAACTAAATGCATTAGGGGGCAAGATGATGTGCATACATGGGAGTGGTGGTACTAGACCCCACCCCTCCCTGCGAGAGGGTTGGAGATGTTATGCAATATCACAAAGTAATTGCAGCAGCTTATGTATATATGTAAATTGGTGCATAGTATTGAGTAGTGTGTATGTTTAATAAATAAACTCTTACTTTTATAAAGAAAAGCACAGACTGGACAATCAATTATTGAGTGTTATTTCAGTGCACCTGTAATGGCGATTACTAGCCCATACCACCTCCCTTGAGTAAGCCTTAGACTGCTCTGCAACGCTACCCTCTGAGAGTTAGGCGCTACACTAGGATGTTTGGTTACCAGTGAAGGACAATTGTGACATGTTATTTTTGCAGGCCTCACAAATACTGCCTCGTTTTCCAATAGCGCTTTTTTGCTTCTTGGTGCTATTTTGAAATTCAATATCTCCAGCTCTACTAAATGGAATTTTGTCATTTTGATCTTGCTTTATTTAATAAATCAGAGTTGTTTTTTCTAGCCTGGTGTGGAATCCTTTTCTGTGGTATATTCCCTGTCTTACTGTTTGAAGTGTTGCACAAATACTTTACACACAGTATCTAAAGTTAAGCTTGACTGCTCTGTACCAAGCTACCACAAGGTGAGTGCAGGTTAATTTAGGGCTTGACTGTCTCTTTCCCTACCTAGGATTGTGGTTGCTGCATGACAAGGGCTCATACCCCAGTCAACCAACAACCACATTTCTAACATCATGAAACAAAGTACTTGTTAAGAGAATCAGTACTTAGGGTACGTTTTAAATAATTGAACCATCAGCAACCTTTTAATCTTTCGGGGCTCCTTCAATACGAGAGGAGCATGAACACTCCATGGCCCTTGACGAAGGGGTAGTGATCAACTATGCTTCTCTTGGAAATGTGCAAACTGATCGAGGTAGAATGTGTTCCAGCCCCAGATGTGGTACCAGATTTCTCAAATATGGAGATCCTAACATGAAGAGTAGGCGGAGCTGGTACCACTTTTGGTAGAGACACTGTGGCATCATCAGAGGCCTGGTGCACCATTTCCCCCACCCACAGGTGCAACTGTCCTTGGGAAAATGGGAAAAGGAATGTAATTGTGCAGGCTCGGATGTAAGCAAAGACCTGTCCTGACTTTGCACTGGGCCATCCCCCATTTTGGGACATATACAAGAGTTATTCAGTAGACTGGATCATGTACTTAAACATGCTTCCTGACCTAGTACTTACACCAATACCCACAAACGTATGTACACCCATTATGCATGTGCCACAAAATGATGGAGTGAAGGACCCAGCTAGAGGAATCCGAACCAAAGCTTTTGCCCTGTGAGGCAGTGGGCATCTCCCACTAAAGGGAACAGGCAAAGGGATATGTCCCTTCACTACAGTTAGACTACCACCACTGTCAGACTCTCAAAGCCTGGACATAGATGACAGAAGACACTCTGAAAGGGGGGGGGCATTGTGGCTGCCTTCTTATCCCTGGTCAGTTATAGAGAGAACCCTTAGTGGGCTGGCGTGGTTGAGTAAAACACAGGGAAAAGGGTGTAAGGCAAGGTAACCTGGCTCTCTGGAGCCATGCACAAGACATTCTGTCCTAACATTGAATTTCCTTGCTTGGTCTCTCTCATCTGGTCCGAAAACCTTTTCCCTCATTCCTCCTCGAGCTCATCAGGGTGATTTCCTTTTTGCTCATCCAAGGCTCAATCTTCCTCCCAGTGACTCCCTAGTCTTTCTTCTGTCATACCAATATCTATGACTCCCCACTCTCCTTCTATCTGTTAGCCAAACTATTTCCTCACATTCACTTCACTTTTCTCTCCTCAGTCCTGGCTCAATCTTTCTCCTGTTGTCTCCTTCCGCTCAGCCCGCCTTTCCCTGTTTCTTCTCTGCACATTTGGCTTTCACTCTGCACTCAACCTTTCTTGGCATGTCAACCATCCCCCCATTGAGAGCAGACACAGAAAGAAAATGTTTGCAGGACGCATGGGAAGTGGATATTTGACGATTGAGATAAAGCGAGTTGGGCATGAATGTTCAGGTTTTGCATGGTGACTCTTTACATTTGGGACCGAGACTTCCATTTCATCTGCCAAACATATTGATTTATTACATTGTTATGTTAATTCTTGGGCTAGAGGTGGATGCCACTAAGCAGAAAAAATTGATGTGTGTCTTTCAAGACATAGCCAATTGGGGAGGACTTAGCTAGATGATCACATCGCCTTATGTTCCCAAGAGAGTGCTTCCATTGCAATGCGTGGACAGTGAAGCATCAACTTAGTGTAATGGATGTACACTGATTCTTGCTACACTATTGTGTCCTCCAAGCTCTTCTGCTCCTAATGCTCCAGGTTCAGCTTTGGCGCTCGTGGCTCCCAGTGTAACAATGTTTGTTGGTGCCCCTCAATGACAACCTCTGCCACGGATTACCTCACCCCCACCTTTCACAGTGTCCCCCAAGCAGTGCTTGAAATGGAAAAACAGAAGTTCAGGTACCCTGTATCAGGCTATCTGCTTGTTTCTGAGAAGTGCTGTGCTCTCCAATTAAAAGTAATTCGTCACTCTTGAGAAGTGCAGGTACTCTCCCTCTCAAAATACAAAAGTTCTGGTACTTAGTACGATACAGCACTGGCCCATTTAAAGCACTGCCTACAAGTCTCCATAAGCACTCTCTCTCATACGCATTTAATTCGTTTCATAGCGCCACTCATACCAGTGTAGGGTGTCAGAGCACTTTGCATCTCACACACTTCACAGAGACAGTCACTCACAGGTCTGTAAATCAGTGTATGTGATATGTGTTATATGACAGAGGACTACAGGTGCAGTAGTCACATGTCATCCATACTGGTAGATTGCATAGTTTAATAGTGCTTGGTTTAGAGAAGCACAAACTCAGAATTTATAATGTAATACTGTGGTTGGGGGTTCTCTTTAATAATCGGAATTGATTTCTGTCCAAATGAACGTTTTTTCCAACATTAGGATAATGAAACACTAGGGAGAAAATCATAACGCGCTAATCTATACCTTGCAGTTTGCATGCAGCTCTTTGATGTCAATTAATAGCTCACTGTTCTACGTTAGGATATTAACTTATAAATGCAGGTAACAAAAGGTTCTCTCAGATAAAAGCAGTAACCTACTGATCTATTTACATTATATGTACTTTGTGACCTGCATCATACACGTTCCTTGCAGCAGGCATATTAACCCTATGTGCTACCTTGCCATGAGTCAAAACTGCCACAAGACAACCCTCCGATCTCTCTCTAGGTAGAACATTAATCACTGGAGTTATCTTGACATTTGTATTGTTTCCTGAAAATTGCTGGAGGCAAAGAACAGCAGCAAGTGCTTTTAAATCCATTATATACTTGCAAACACAACGCCCCCACCCGAAGTCAGAGCCCGGTGTGGCTGCACCAGTCTCAATGCCCATGCTCTGCCACCTCTCTCCATCTTGCCCTGTCAGTCCCTTTACCCATACACACTTCGCACACTGCCCATATTGCTCCGCTGTACAGGACGTTGAGGTCCTTGACCACATGCTCTGCCCTCTATCAATGCTTCTTTCCTCTAAACCTGCCCATTTTCTACTCAGTATGGTTTCACATAATTATTTAATTTAATTCCTACCATATGATGACTTTTCATTAATGCAGTTTTAAAGTATGTGTTGCTCACCAGTCACCCCTACAGTTGAATTGTTTCTTGTCCTTTTCATTCTTTGCCCTATTATAATGCACCTTGTCTATCAAGTCACCACACACCACTGCACCTTGTCAATGACCCACCACACTGCACCCTGGCAATTATTCTACCACACTGCACTGCCCCTTGTCACTCATGCAGCCCATCAGTGAACCTCTACAATCACTGCCCCGCCACATAGCACCTTGTCACTCATGTCACCACCAGACTGCACAGGAGTGTAGCTCCATGGCGGGGTTTGTAGGGTGTCCAATCCCCACAACCCCCAATAAATGCTGAAAGTCGGGTTCTGTGAGGTCTTGTCATGCCTGTGAACCCACTGCAAATCTATATTCCACACATGATACAAAAACAGGTTTTTGAGCTGTGCTGTTTTCATTATGCTTTCTCAGGGGGCGGCCAGATGTCACGATACTAAAGAATGCTTGTGAGGTGAAAAATCATCCTATTGCGGCTAATGTACTGTGCTTACTGCAACTCTTTTCTACAACCCATTCTAAATCAAGTGAACCTTCAGCGAGGGTGAAACTGTGTGTCTCTGAAGGGTTATCACACTGAAATGAATGGAAATTAAGAAAAAAATGTGGGGGCAGGTCATAATACTGGTCCATGGGAGGCATTTCACATATTTGGAATGCAAATATGGGTCAAATGATTGTTTGGTCGCCCTACAAACAAGAGTGAATTGTGAAGTAAGGTGTTCTATCTGTAAGGGCAAATACCTACGGAAGGATCGTGCCCTGTGCAGGAGCAGAATGACCATTAACATTACAAGGCTAATGTTTGATGGACAAGCCGCAATAAAGTATTTTACACCAGACCCCTGCCAGTTAGACCCACTTCAGTGTCAATGTTCCTATTCATCCTTAATAGCATCAAAACATTTATGCATAAGTTGGGTAGTGCAGGACACCCACTGACCAGCCACGGCCGGTGGTAGGTGTAACTGCAGGGCGGTGACGTAGGGAGGGGGAGGGGCAGGGTGGGTGGTTGTAATGTATGGATTACGGACATTAACAGGTAAGTAAACATATAAATAAATAAAACGAATTTTGTTGCGCGCACTGCATCGCATTTGGTGATGCAGTGCACACAACGAAATTCGTTTTATTTATTTATATGTTTAGTTACCTGTTAACAACCCCCCAGCCTGCCCCTCCCCCTCCCTACGTCACCACCCTGCAGTTACACCTACCACCGGCCGTGGCTGCCACTGACCCTTCAAGTTATGGTCTAAACAAACTCTTGGAACACTTGATGGAGCAAGGATTCGCACGTAAAGCGACTTGCTTGTATCAAGAACCTCAAATAATGTTAATAAGTATAATCAACCTGTTCGTGTTACTAATATTGCACAGTTCTATATTAAACAGGGTGTCCCAGTGACGCTTGCTTATGTGTTTACTCATCCTAAAACGCCTGCCATTAAAATGGCTGCTGCTATGCGGGAATTTCTTCTGTGCATGCGTCGGTCATACCCATGTGACGTGACGTACTCGCAGTTCTGGTGGGAACTTTTCGCGCTTGCGCATAAGCGATAAGATGGCTGATTTCTGTTCTCACATGCTGAAGCTTGCACTGCAGCTTTTTGCTATGCTGTTTGTCCTTGCACTAATCCTAATGCTATAGTTATTATAAAGTAAGGGGAGTCATATAGGGATTCCTGGTATACAGTGTAATAATTTATTTATGTGTTCTAATTTGTTTTCCTTTACTTTTCATGTATCAAACCTTTTGGGCCTGGGAGGTGCTTATTACTCCATCTTGGAAGTCCCTACTGCGCGAGTCACCATGGCAGAGGGAAGAAAACCTTGTACCAGTGGAACCCAGCCAGCTGGCAGCCACAGCCACGATGCTCCTGGGAACCGACCTGTAACCCAGCAAGACAAAGTTGAACTGTACTGCATTTGAAACAATTGTATATGAAATTTGTATTAGCCATTGTTAGGTGAAAAGCACATGTCATGGGAACCCCAAATTCAATGGGAGGTCCCTGAAATGTAAATTATGGGCTAGAGAATGTCAAATCCTAGTTGGTGTGATGACCTGTCCTTTCTTTTGACCAATCGAAATTGGGGATTCTTACACTTGCAAAATTTGGGGGGTGGTACACTGACCCGAACACAGTATAACTAGCCTAGGTTTAGCTAGAGAAATTGTCCGACTTGTCCGAATAGCTGACCTGTCACTGACCCAATGCACTCAATAGCTGATCGAAAAACAGAGGTGCTGCGGAGCTCTCTGTCTGTAATTTCCACAGACCCAAGCGGGGTTTTGGAAACCTTAAGTGCTGGCGGAGCACTTTGCTGGGAAATTCGAATACCCCATTGGGGTTCTGACTGATAGCTGCAGAGAAGGTGTAGGCAGGCGTTGCAACTGAACTGCGGGTGCTGGTCTTACCTTGGTGGTCCCGTCCTGATCGTAATCTGGTTTTCCTGTCCTGGGTTTCCATTCTGCACCTGCTGGCCTACTGGCGACTGTCCTTCCTTGGGGTTCCTACTGTCCTCAACTGACCCGTGGCCAGGGTTGGTCTCCACACCATGCTAGGTAAATATAAAGCTGTTAGGGAAACACACTTGCATCCTTTACCCTTATCTTTGCCTGAACTCTTGCTAAATCATAAATTGCATATGTCCCTTGTTCTTACCCTACCTTTTTATAAATTACTGAAATTGTGAAAGTGTTTTCATTAGCTTGTTCCATTTTTTCCTCTACCTTATATTTGAATAAAATACTGTCTCTGAATAAATAGATGTTCCTTCTCTTTACCCACCCTTTACTGAATTATAGTAATTGCTCTGAATGTTAGCGTGTTCCAGTCTTACCTTCCCTATAGCTACATGGTATCTCAAAATATCCGTAGTACAAATTAAAGTTCTTTTTCCTTACCCACCTTCAAGGGGTAATATTCAAACTGTGAGATTCTAGTATGTTCCCTTTTTTTCCTGTCCTTTAGTCACTCCATATCAAGTCTAATTTCTAAAGTTCTAAATTAGTATGTTCCCTATTCCTACCTTCTCGTTAGAGTTCTAATGGTTGGCCTAATCTATTACTTGCATGGCTACACGATATTCATGATCTTGGTTATTGATAGTTTAATTGCTGTAAATCTTTTACTTTCTGACGTTGAAGAAGATTAGATAAAGTCTTTGAAAACTTCCCGTGTCTCTGGTTATTACATGAGTGCAAATGTTATAAATGGTATTGTATTTTTGGTGACTGCTTACCTTTTACAGCTAGCTCCCTGATCCATTGTGATCATAGGTACCCATAACAGTGGATTGGTAAGTCGGGAACATTTGGAAATAAATAGGAAGGAACTGGGTTACTGGTAGTAGAGTGTCGGTTACCCGATTAATAAAATATGGTGAATTAAAATTTATGGGCCCAAATGTGCATATGGTAAAATTATTGTCGGGTGACCTACGCGCTCTATCACACTGAGGTACTTCACTAGTGTTGTTTGTTTTTCAGAATACTTTTCACCATTCCACTGACATTCCTAAACCCCCACTCAAGCTTCAGTTTCATTGAATACTCTCTTGCCCCATGATCCTTCACCGCCGCCATCACGCACATCACTCGTCGTGCCATCCTTTTTTGCTGGGTACATACTGGTTGTGAGGAAATCTCAGGCTCAGATCCCCTCAATTCTACTGACTAAGCTATGCCCCCGTACCTTGTCAGTATTACCTTCAAAGCACAATGCCATGTCAATCCCATCACCGCACAGCTCCCATTAGTAGTTTTAACCTGCACTCCCCATAATCTTTGCTATATAGTTCATTGTGTTACTGATTATGTCCTAAAAGTAATGCTCCTTATTGAACAGTGAGGCTCTTGGTTTAGCACTTCAGAGTTACCCCATAACCAGTGACATCTTACGGACTATTGCTGTGTGGTTGAATATCTGGTATTGGTTGTAAGGAAAGACTTCACTGGGCTGTCTGTCCTACAAGTCGTGTCAGTGAGAAAAGTGCATGTGGATTAGGGCACAGTGTTCAATCTATTGCAGGTGCAGTGTTACACTGCCCTGTTGGGCACACCGGGACTGCCAGATGGGCCGGCTTAAAGGGGCAGTGTGTAGACCGACTGGTTTGACCATCTTGCGGCCTACCAGTCCAAAAAAATGCCTGACACATTGGCCCTTTCAAGCTAGCCCACCAGCCCAGGCATTGACAGTGTGCCGGACAGGTCAGTTCAACAGTGCGCATGCGTACGAGAATAATGCACTTGCACTTATGCCTCCCGTGAAATGCCTGGCATGTGTGCGCTGACGTACGCACTTCTTCGATTTGTGGCTTCTCTCTTCCACGTCTCCTTTCCTGTACCTCTTCTTTATTAGGGGAGCTCAACTTACTGCTGTTCATGCTGTGCCAGTATAGATTGGTAAACACATTTTCACAATAAAAAAAGCCAGCAGAAGTTTTATTCTAATGCTTAATCCCTGTCAGTTTTCCCCGTTTTCAGGTCTCGCCTAGCAGCGCCAATTGCCTGCATGAAAAAAGACCTTTAGCCATCGATTCAGTTTGTGTCCCAAAAACGTGCATGCATTGCATTGCTTTCAATGGCAACGCGTGCACGTATGGCAATTCCCTTGCGGGGGCGAGCTTTAACACCATATGTTTGTAATGAACCTGCAAACACATGGTGCCCTTGGCTCGCTCCCGCAAGGGAAACGCTTTGTGTGCTCTGGGCCCCACTCCTCCCACCTCTCCTACTTTTAGCGCAAGGCTTGTTTATTTAACACGTTTATGAAACCCTTATTTAAAAGCATTGCCCTGCAGGCACAAGCGGCAATGCTCCATTTGCCCACTAGATGATGCTCCTGAGCTGAAGATGGACAACATCCAGCTGCTCTCGCTCTCTGTGCCTGTATTGTTCTTATAATCCAATGCAGTGAGCCCGTCAGCGTGAATACTCTTCACCATAAAACTACTTAGTTAGAACGCGTGATAATGACCACAGCTTCCAATGCCTGTGAGGCAAACAGCACAACAGAATTTAGCTTGTGCGCTGTTCCGAAATTTGCAAAGGAACTACACCACAGCTGTGAGGAGCTTTAATGCCGTGACTGGAATGGCGCTGTATCAACAAATAAGGCCAAAGCTGTAGTTGTACACTGTGTAGCACGTCTTCATAAAGACACAGGCAGGTTCCCCCTCAGGCACTTTTCTGCTTATACCAGACAGCTCTGCTTGTCCATGACTTTTGTATTATTGCAATCACTGGATAGGCACACAATAATCTAATTTCGTAAGAAATGTGCATTTTAAAATATCACATAGGCTGACAAAACGAAGATCACACCTAGTGTTGCCTGCGTAGAGACGAGCCAAAGGAATTTGAGACATCTGTACTAAAAATCTCACCTTCATCCGATAGACTGTGAGAACAGAAAAATGTTGCGATAACGAAGAGTACGAAAGTACTTTGCCCCTTAGCACATCTCACAAATCCGAAAGAGCAGCATGTATAAGTAATCAGTAAGATAATGCTGCCAGGTGGGCTACGGATCTTCTCGTTGTTGATGACAGACTTGACCAGGGGAAAGGCCTGCGCAGGCAGTCCCCCAACCAGTAGTCGTCGCCAGTATTACAAAGTAGCCAGTTAAAGGTTATATTGGTTTATTCAATAAAGCATCAGCCCTTAGGCCACCACAGAACCAGAGTTGGAATGTACCAAGAGAATGGGGGGAGGGGAAAAGGTAAAGATAAGAAGAAAAAGAGAGGCATGGATAACAAAGAAAAAGTGGAGAATGATTATAGCAATATACACAAATTACAACAGCAATGCTTGGTATATTTTTCCCCAGCTAAAAGTCTGCATTATTTCCTACACATCATCAGGGCCTATGCATTAAGTTCAGCCTCCATTGTCCTGGTACTTTAAAAAGCTAAGCAAAGGGTAGGAGCCTAGATGGCAAAGCCAGCAGCTGTGGTACCCTCTTGCTTGTCAGCCATGACGGCAATCTCAAAGTCAGAGTGTGCGAAGGACAGGCTGAATTAACAGAGGAGCCAGCGTGAGGAACTGTAACCCTGCGATGGCTTGATTTTTGTATGTGACAGAGCCTCCTGCTGTCTGACAACCAACATTGTAGCTGCAGGAGCTTCGGAGCACAAACAATCAGTCCACTCTCCAGAGCTCTTGACTCCTGTGGCCTAGGGAGTGCTCAAGCATCCCACTACAATGACAGCTGTTGAGGGAGGTGGTCCCCCACGATGGCTATCTGAGCAGCCGTGACCTCCGTGCAGTGGTGGCTGGTAGATTATTAAATAGTGGGGCCTAAAAACCTTACCCAACACTCTGCCTTGGGCCTAGCTTTCCAACCCCACAAACAAGCAGACATGCGCACACACACACACACACACAGAGTTGCAGGCATGCACACAGACATTCACACACATATGCACTCCCCAGCACCCAGACAAACACACACACTCACAGTTTTAAACACAAAAACTTACCTGGGCAGGCCCATGATACCAACTACAGTCTTTCTGCAGCAGGCAGAAGCACAGCCAAAAGCTTCTACTCAACCAGAAGATGGACTAGGGTTGAAGGTACAAAAGGAGACCTTTTTTTCTCTATTCCAGCTTCTGATTGGGCAAGACAGCGAGTGATCAACAAGCCCTGAAGCACCATTATCTACATGCTGCAATGCATGATGATAGGGCAGCATGTCAGATAGGTAATTGATGCCGGGATCGTGGGCTTTGGATTATGCTTCTCTTTCTTTACTTAGAAATCACAGCAGCCAATCAAACTTTAAATGACATAACCCATGAGTCCTCACAGCTCCTTTTCTCCACCAATCACAGGGGTCATGCCGGACTATAAATGCCCATAGGACCATAGTCCTTCCTCTTTCTTTGCTGCTGCAGCAGCTAAGCTAAGTATAGTTTTCTCTGCAATTTTGCACCACGGTGTATGTAGGTTTAATTGATTCAATTTTGAGCACTTGTGTGCAGGTTGCATTAAGCAGTTCTTGGTTCATTGGCGATTGAGCACTGGCGCTTATGGGAGGGTCACTTCCCAATCTCCTGGCCAGCTGAAGGAGTAGGCGCTGGGATGAACATGCTCCATGCGTTGGAAAGGGAGTCCTCTATTACTGTCTACTGGCCGTGAGTATGCACAAGAAGCAGATTGGAGCAGTTATCTCCCGATCAAATCCTCGCTCTCTGTGTTTGGTCTCCAGTGCCTCCGTGTCCCGTCTGAACACCTGACGGGGTGCAAAAATGTTGCACAAGTGGCTCCCTCTACAAAAAATAAATAAAAGGTATTTTAAGCTCCTTGGGATTGGCAGTACATTCAAAGACTTTGATAGCCTTGTCCTGTGAGTGTCTCTACATCCTTGCAGTTTATCCTTTGGGCATTCTCTCCCCCTGAACCTCTTCCACCCCTTCAGTTTCTCAGTATTGCGCACTATGCTGAGGATGGTGATGATTACGTGAAGTATTAAGAGGTGCCCTGTAGGAGGCTGGCTTAGTATATGGTGTCACTTATGTAAGTGTAGCACCCTGCACTAATCCAGACAACCCTTGTGGGGATTTTAGTGGTCTTAGACAACCTTAGAAAGCTCTCTAAGTGGTAGCTGTGGAGAGAAGCCTTCAGGCTTAGTCCTGAAGGAGTGTAAAGCAGCTTGTTTTACCAGAACGTAATCTTATTGGTATAGATTACATGAAAAAGAACCACACAGTGTATTTATAAAAATAAGTATTTTATATAAGGCACTCACTAACACATACAAATATCTCCTACTTGGGGATATGCACAATACACACAGGGGCAGATTTACAAGCCCCTTGCGCCACATTTACGCCGCCTTGCGTGACGCAACAGCGGCGTAAACGTGGCGCATCCCTGCGAGGCATTTACAAAGTGATCTAGGGAGATGCGTCACGTTATAAAGCCCAGTGGCACAATGGGGGTGTTCCCACGCAGGGTGGGCGTTTTGGCGCCTGTGCGCCTCGCAAAAGTGCCTGCGTGAAATCTACAAGATTTCACGCAAGCACTTCCGCGACGCTGCTACGTCAATTCCTTACGCCTGCTTGAAGCAGGCGTAAGGACTGACGCAGCATGTTAAGT
This sequence comes from Lissotriton helveticus, assembly GCF_964261635.1. Lineage (NCBI taxonomy): Eukaryota > Metazoa > Chordata > Amphibia > Caudata > Salamandridae > Lissotriton > Lissotriton helveticus. The sequence goes on from NC_136068.1 coordinate 731,195,236, forward strand.
ATTGGGCGGCCCTGAGCATTGCTGGAGTTGCGTCGCGACGCGACTCCAGCGATGCGCCGCCCTTACATCACGAGATGCGTCACGCATCTGCCTACCCTTGTGCCACAGCGCGCCACATTGTAAATGCGGCGCATCTGCCGTGACGCAAGGGTAGTTTTGCGTGACGCATTTGTTCTGGCGTATCTCTGCTGATTTGCAGAGATGCGCCAGAACTCGTAAATATGCCCCACAATATTTTGCAATAACAAGCATTGGCATAGCCAATAGGTCTCGAATTTGGGACCTTATAAGTTTAGCCATGCATTTTTGACATTGCAAATAACAATGCCTTTTATTTTTGTTTTCGTTTTTAAAACAAATAAGCCAATAGCATATACTTGCGTAAATGCGAGACCCATTGCATTGCAAATACTTGTTTTTTTCATGTGTCCTCGTTATACTACAGTTTTTATTCTGTCGGTATACGCAAAATCTTGGTGTTTTCACCAAATCTAATTTGGGGGATTTTTTTTGATTGGCAGTTGTTGAAAAGGGTAATTTACCGTGTTCGCAAAATAATGAATGCCAAGGCCAGGATCCAGCTGAGAGCTGCACCCACGAGCCCCAGTTGTCGTTTTCTTAAATTAAAGCAGCTGGCATGGATGTTCGGTAAATCCGTTCCCACCTCCCATTCCTAAATGAGGCTAATAGCCAAGACAGAGCTGTCATCACGAGTGAGCTTTAAGGGCTCTGAAGACGTTTTTATTCGGAAAAGCTGCAATCACAGTCTCACTTCCGTGAAAGGAGCTGTCCTTCCTCGTGACTCATTTCGAACCTGAAAGGGCTGTATTCAGATATTTACCACAGGGCTTCTGGGAGTTTCACGCTTCTTTAAGTACCGTGTTCGCGACAAATGTAAAGCCCTTGCTTCATTAGCAGATTAGTTCCGTTACTCCTCACATTTCTGTTCAGCCCTTGTGTATTTCTTTCTGTTGCATCCATGGCGTAGAGTTTAATTTCTGTCCTAGTTTATGGAATCACGAGCCAGTGTCACAGGGCGCTATGCAGTGAGTCTTACCCTTAAGGAGAGGAATACTTTCCGTTAAGTGATAGAGTCAGTAGTTAACGCTCCAAAGAAAAGTAACATTTTGAATACATTTAAAAACGCAAGTAGTTTGGTGGCTGTTGTACGACAATGAAAATCTGCCAAATAGGGGATGGAAACATAAAATCCACAGGCAGCTAATTTAGTGCTGATTTATGTGGTAATCAGCAGCAAATCCATTGTGGTCTCTCGCCATTTCTCTCAGTGAGAAATCAGATAAAACAGCTGCTGGTGAATCTTCGCCTTTAGGGGGTCGTTTAGCAGTCAGTGAATTACATGCCTCTTCCTCCCTCGAAATCTGGGATTTCAGATTGCCCCATGTGTTTGTGTTGTTGTTAAATCCACAAATAAAGCCGACAAAAACTACTTAAAACATATTCATCAGAAATAGCTCACCCTTCTTTACATTTTGGCAGGTGAAACCTGCCCAAATTTAACAGGGGAAAAGTGTATCGTATTTACTGTACCAGTTAGCACCAAAATCCTCAAGTTATTATTCAGAAACTTGTAATAGGTGGTATTTATTGCTCCCGATAAATAACATACCCCGATGTTTCGATATTATTCTGGTTCCATGAAATGTACCTGGATTGCCACAAACTTGGAATCAGGGCCTTAAGGCTTAGAGTTATATTTGCAGTGTTTTTTTACATACTGCGAGATTTACACCTGGAAATTTGGTACAACTGGAAGAAATACCAATAGAAACTATATTGATTCTTTTGTTGATCTTTTAATTAGCAATTTTACATGTGTCATTATCGTTTCGTAATTTAACATTAATACAGTACAGGGGTGTTTATGAAATTTGTACAGGGCAAGCATTCGTTAATGTTAGCATTTTCTGCTTAATAAGTCAATCCCTATATACACATTCTGAATAGTGTACACAATGCATCTCAATTATGAACATTCTGCATGGAGAGGACCAGTGTTTAAAGCGAACCATTACACTCTCTATGAAATTGCTGCATGACACATACTGGAATCTTACAGCTCCCTTGTGGATCGTGAAGCCACGATCTTCCACATAAATCAGCGGTAGTTTGTCATATATCATGTAATCATAGAACAAATCATATAATCTGTAATTAACAACAATACTGTAACCAACAACAGGGTAGGGAAGAGAGTTTGCCGTTGCTCCATGCAGTTTCCAGTAGCTATATAATATAAACAATATAATCAAGGTTGCCCCGCTTCTTGTAACCTAATGTACATCTTCAAAGTCAACTTAGCTATGAGAACCCTGGTATGTGGGTATGCATCAGTTTGTTTGCATATTACACTTCATCACCATCATCGTTATTCCCTTCAGAGCAAAATACTAATTGGAGGGCCGTCAGTATTGCAACCCAGTTGGTGGACATAGGGTATTTATGCAATCCTAGAGTGTCTTCCCTGTGAGGAGATATTCCCGCCGCCCCATCCCTGTTAAATATTGAGTAGGACCATGCCGGTAACGACGGTGATTCGCTAGATTTCCAGTGTGGTGTGATGAGGCACTTGGCCACCACCAGGCCGAGGTCCAGAAATCTGGTTGACCTTCCATCAGGGTCGGATTGGGATCACAATTTGGCCCGGGCACTGACGAAAAAAGGGGCCCATATCAAGGGGCGTGGCCCACAATTAAGGGGTGTGGCCCACATTTAAGGGGCGTGCCCTTTCATGGAACACCATTTGGTTACTCTTTGAGGTCTATTTTGTAGAGAAATAGTTAGTAAATTAAGCCTTTTAAAGCTTACAGAGCAAGTAACATTGGTAAAGACTAGGAGCACTGCAGTTCTGATAACTGAATACTTAATTGCAGTCTTAACGCCCTGCACAATGCCGTTAGATACTCTTTCTCAACCAGCTATGTCCTAGACTCTAATCATCACATACATCAGAAATCTAGCACAAAGTCAAAGAGAAAGGGTAAGACTGGAATCTCTGGGAATAGAACATGTAATAACAAAATTCAGAATTCACAAACGATGAAAAGGCAGTCTGGGGTATAAATAATGCCGGACAATGTATCTGTACGATCTAGTCATAAATGTATTTCACAACCAGCAGGTGATGTCCATATACAAAAAACACAGTTCTGTTTATGAGTACCAATTACAGTACACATGATCCGATTTTTTATTTAAGGGCCTGGGCGATGAAGAGATCTGCCCAGAATCACAGGTTGTTGAGCAGACGCTTGGGACTCAAACTTGAATCACGATCTCTGCAACTCTGGCGTCAGGCCACATATGCCTATGCACAGACTAGAGACGTTTTAAGCCATGGGCAATGTGGGCTCTGGCCCAGGGCCCCAGCCTTTCAGGGAGCCCCCTGATAGAGTCAGCTCTGTTCTGCAGAGAATCTTGCCCTAATGACCATGCATACTCCTTAAACAGATTGTTTTAAATACCATTTTTTCAAATTTATTTTTAATATGGGCGATGAGTAAGAACCTATCACAGAGATTTTGCAGAAAAATGTATTTATGTTTCATGCAACATCCATAAAATAATGTCTTTGAGATCAAACAGGCCATCAAATATGAGAAATGGGAGGATGTCACTGAGATTATTTTCAGTAATTTTAGTGAGCTGCTACTGTGTTGTAATATTGAAAACACACGTCAATGTCCTTGAATATTAGATGTAAATACATTAAGAATTTGGACAAGTATGGTAGTGCTCTGTCCAGTGACCAGCTGAAAGAGGGCATCAAAGAGCAGAAATTGGATTATAAATTCAAATCTGTTCCGAACAGGGGCCCAAAAATATGTTTGGCCCAGGGCCCCCAAAATCCTTAAGATGTTTGGCACAGACAAGGAATGAAAGTGAGAGGATACTCTTCTTGCACAGGACACAGGGCCAAGGTGACAATGGCCTACATGCTGAGCAACTAAAAAAACAGCAAGGCCCCTTTCTGTCACAAAATTATTCGAGCCCTCCAGGGAAGGAGCACCTAATAAGCAGGAAGCCCCTGCTATTACTAAGCTACTCAGCCCTCCCCAGACCTTCAGCTCAGGAGCACATGCACAGCAGTAAGGCCCCTGCAATTAGTAAATTAATCAGCCCACCCAAGCCCTCTAGGCCTCAGGGCAATGTCCTGGCAGGGTAGCACAAAACACAGCTGCTGGGTCATCCAAGGTAGCCAGGGGGAGGCTGAGGTGAAGATGGTGCAAGTTCCAAAAATCACCTGCCCCCCCCCCCCAGCGAGACCCATTCTTCCTCGCCCACTATGCCCTGAATGTGAAGGGCTGTGGGCGAGGTGTTGAAACTAACACTGTTTATGTGCTGCGTGGGCCCCAGGGGGGCCAAGGTGAAAATGGCTAAAGGCCTGAGCAACACCTGACCCCCAGGGAGGCCGATTTTTGCAAACAATCACCCCCTCCCCAGCCACCCTCACCGTGAATGCCTTGCAGGGCAGGGGGTGAAGGAGAGGCCACAGCCAATATTCGCTGTACGGCCGCACAGTGAAGCTGCATTCATTTTTTCTGTCTCTGTCTCTGTGCCCTCTGTGGGCCGGTTTTTTTTCCTCCCCTTTTCTAGACCACAGAGAGCATGGAGACAGAGAAATGAATGCAGCTTCACTGTGCAGCTGGGAAAGGGGAGAAAAAAACGGCCCACAGAGGGCACGAAGACACCGGCCCTTCGGCCCATGCCCGAATGCCCGCATTGCCAATCCGCCCCTGCCTTCCATATATTTGAGGGTGTTCTGTCAGTACACTCGGACAGATACCGCGCCACCCCCTCTCAGTATTCATGAAACGCGGGGCACCACCATAGCATGTGTAGGAAATCAGCGTTGCAGAGATTACATCGCGGACAGCAGGCAATAATTTCTGTGAAAATACAGATTAATTCTATCTGGTGTTAGACATGCCCTGTGCAGTATGTAACACAGAATCAATCGAAACCTTGCGTTATGAGGGATGAATGTGGGGCTCGCTAATATCGTGTCCCACTCCCTAGGTGTGCATGGGCGGTCCAAGTCAGTTTTTCAATAAGTGCGCAGGGATGCCAAGTCTACTGCCTTCTGAATGCAAAGTGCATCAGCGAACCAATTAGTGAGGTTTTCCTTCCCACAGGACATGTACATATTGCATTATGAGATGTGTTTGTAATTCTTGAGTAATGTCTCCCCAGTGTCGTTGCAGTGTGTGTATATCCAGGATGTGTGACTGAGAAATAAACCCGGCGGCATACCCTCTTCCTCCACTAAAGTATCGTATGTAACAAGCATGCCATCGCAGTAGAGGTCAACCATAGTGTGGATGCCCATCTCATGCCATGTTACCAGTTGGGCTGGCACTGTTCTCCTGCCACCCTTCAGCATTCCCAATAGTGCCAGTGCTGGTGCATATGGTGTGATGTGCTCGATTAGAAACAGGCAGCGTCGGAAGCAGCGGCTGGCCACTTGTACTAGTAATGGAAGCGTCTTGGGTGGTTTGGCGCATGGGTGGAAGGTATGAAGTACTGTGTCTAAGGTGTATGGGGTACTGGTCTTGGCCATATCTATTAGGTGTAGTTCAGCTGCCCATTTGGTTACCTACTGTATATTGGACGCTAGGTAACAGCCACGGCCGGTAGTGGGAGTACCGGCCGGGCGGTGACGTGGGGAGGGGGAGGGGCAGGGTGGGGGTTAGTAATGTATGGAATACGGAGTTTAACAGGTAAGTAAACATATAAATGAATAAAACTAATTTCATTGCGGGCACTGCATCACCAAATGCGATGCAGTGCGCGCAATGAAATGTGTTTTATTTATTTATATGTTTACTTACCTGTTAAACTCCGTAATCCATACATTACTACCCCCACCCTGCCCCTCCCCCTCCCCACGTCACCGCCCGGCCAGTACTCCCACTACCAGCCGCGGCTGCTAGGTAATAGTGTTCTAAGTTGGGTACTGACATTCCGCCCTAAGCCGAGGGTAAGTATAGTTTCACTAGCGCTACTCTCCGGCGGGATGTATTCCATATGAAGTCACAAAGTGTACGTTTTTGTGGTAGAAAAAAAGATGGGGGTAGATACAGTGGTAAATTAGTGAAGTGGTATAGTCGCGGGAGCACCACCATTTTAATAAGTGCCACTCTCCCTGCAACTGAAAGAGCAAGAGTTTTCTAAAATGTTATCTGTTATGCCAAGGAGGAAGTAGTGGCTGGCCACTTGTACTAGTAATGGAAGCGTCTTGGGTGGTTTGGCGCATGGGTGGAAGGTATGAAGTACTGTGTCTAAGGTGTATGGGGTACCGGTCTTGGCCATATCTCATAGGTGTAGTTCAGCTACCCATTTGGTTACCTACTGTATATTGGACGCTAGGTAACAGCCACGGCCGGTAGTGGAAGTACAGGCTGGGCGGTCACGTGGGGAGGAGGTGGGGCAGGGTGGGGGGTAGTAATGTATGGATTACGGAGTTTAATAGGTAAGTAAACATATAAATTATTTTAAAAAATTTAATTGCGTGCACTGCATCACCAAATGCGATGCAGTGCGCGCAACGACATTTGTTTTATTTATTTATATGTTTACTTACCTGTTAAACTCCGTAATCCATACATTACTACCCCCACCCTGCCCCTCCCCCTCCCCACGTCACCGCCCGGCCAGTACTCCCACTACCGGCCGCGGCTGCTAGGTAATAGTGTTCTAAGTTGGGTACAGCATTCCGCCCTAAGCCGAGGGTAAGTATAGTTTCACTAGCGCTACTCTCCGGCGGGATGTATTCCATATGAAGTCACAAAGTGTACGTTTTTGTGGTAGAAAAAAAGATAGGGGTAGATACAGTGGTAAATTAGTGAAGTGGTATAGCAGTCGCGGGAGCACCACCATTTTAATTAGTGCCACTCTCCCTGAAACTGAAAGAGCAAGAGTTTTCTAAAATGTTATCTGTTATGCCAAGGAGGTGATCACCCTGGCGAGGTTGCCATTCATCACGTCTTGATTGGTATGATATATCCGAAATCCTAAGTACAGGAACATAGTCGGGTGCCACATGACTGAGGTATCACCTACAGTGAGGACCGGGTCTGGTGTATGCGAGGCAAATGGGAACAAACATGACTTCCCCCAGTTAACCTGCAGCCTGGACAGATTGGCGAAAAGATTAAGAATATTAGGTATGGCAGCTGAGTTCAGTCCGATTTCCCTGAGGTATATTAAGATGTCATCCATGTACAGTGATATTGCTTGGGTATCCGCTCCCAGTGGAATACCCCACTGACCTGCAGAGGTGCGTATGGCCATTGACAATATTTCAATGGCTAACAAAAAGATACGTGGGAATAGAACCCTGCTAGTGCCCCTGTGCACTTTTATGGACTTCAAGACTAAGTTCCCAGTCCGAACCCGTATAGAGGGTTTGTCATATAAAAGTTTGGCAGGTGAAAAAAGTACGGTCCCAGCCCATGCCTCGGCAGTACATTGAAGAGAAACAACCACTCAACTGTGTCAAAGGCTTTTTCCAGATCCAGTACTAGGCACCCTAATCTGGGCCAAGTTTGTGGAGCGCATCTCATTATTCGGAATAGCATATGTATTTAGAGAGGTGTTGCGTGACGGGACAACCCATTATGGTCCCCATGTATCAGTTGGGGTGTCAGTAAGGCCAATCACCCCACTAGTATCCCAGCCAGTATCTTATAATCTGCATCTAATAGTGCCATTGGGCGGTACAAACCTAGTTGTGTGGGATCTCGGTCAGGTTTTGGTAGTCTGACTACTGTAGCTTTGTTAAGAGAGTCGGGTAGATGTGCAGACTGTAGTGCCTTTCCATACACCCAGTGCAGCTGCGGGGCTAGGATGTTTGCATATGTTTTGTGGAATTTGGATGGGAAGCCATCCGGACCCTGTACTTTCCCAGCAGCTAAAGCACGCATTGTGCATTGCACCTTGCATCTCAGTAGGTTTGATGGGGGTGTCCGGTTCCACACGCTGATCTGGGGTCAGTGTGGGGAATGTGAGATTGTTTAGAAAGCAACCTATGTCCGAGTCCGATGCTTCCAGTGTTGATTGATATAATTTCATGAAGTGGAGGACCATCTCACCATGAATTTCGTGCTGTGTGTATCGCATCATGCTGTCCGGGGAGGACAGTGCAATGATGGGTCCAGATGACTTTTACTGCTTAATCAGCCGGGCAGAAGGGTACTCAGGCAGTCATTTGTCGCATGCACTTTCGCTGATTGTGCCGTATAGTCCAGGCATCTAAGTCGTTCAGTCAGTGTTGCAAGTGTTTTATGTGAGTGACAGAACACGGGAGGTCTCAGTGGCAGCGCGTGTTTCGAGTGTTAATAGGGTACGCTCGACTTTCAAGAGGTCTGCCTCCACCTGCTTCCTCATTCCTCTCCCCACACCCAGACAGTGCTCCCACAGTGTAAACTTTGAAGCATCACATTCTCCCAGGGATGACGTAGCTGCACCAGCATTGCATGCAAAATAGTCTATGATGGCAGTATTAAGGGATTCATGAAAGGGAACTTCTCCAACATGGCCGTCTGGAAAGCCAGGTGGGAGCCAGAGAAGTTCTAATCTACCAGGCACGTGTTCTGTAGTGTGGGTTGTGGTCTGAGTGAATGTGCCCCAAGTAATCAGTGTTCACAACAGAGGTAAGCAGATTAGGTGTGCCTAATATTCTATCTAACCGGACATGAAGCGCATGTGGAGCTGAATAATAAACGAATACACTTTTGTTATAGGGTTGCGTTGCCTCCATATATCTACTAGTCCCCACTGCATTGGTTGAGGCGATTGTGCAGCGGAGAGGGTGAAAGGATCGAACGAGGTCAGTGTCCATGGCACTCTTAAAGTCCTCACCTATCAGCCATGGTAGACAATACCACTTAGAGAGCACCCCCAATAATGACCGTATGAACGGGCACTGCTCAACATTTAAGGCATATATGTTACCCAACAGGAGGTTTCAGCCATCCAGTCTACACTTTATGAAGACACATCTACCCTCCTAGTCTGAGTCCACCTCTTCCACTGAGAAGGGGGTGGCCAGGCCAATCCAGATCAGCACACCTCCAGTGTATGAAGAGAAATTTGTGGCGAATACTCGCCCCTCCACCTACGCTGTAATTTCTGTGCTTCAGAAAGTGTCAAGTGTGTTTCTTGGGCATTGTGTCTTTTGAGGCAAGAGTATACCTCAAGGAGGGTGCGCACAGAGCATGCATGGGGGTACCTAGAGAGGCCACAAGAGAAAACGTACAGGGAGTGTGTACAGCTGAATGTATGTAACCTGAACTGTAACCTAAGTGCCATTATTCTAATGAAACAATACCAAAAGAGCTGTAATTACAAACGGTAGGGGCTGTCCAAACTATATCTCAAACTTTGGGCAATCTACTAAACCTTCAAGTAGTATGGGTGAGGGGGACGTGGAACCTTGCAAGGGACTTATGATTAACATCCCTTATATTACCAGTGGATAGCGTACCCTTGGAGGCGGTGCATCTTCAAGCCTGTTTTCAGAGGAAGGCAGATCCTTCCCGTTTGCCCCCCTTCTCAGGGGCCATAACAACATACAGCTGCTCCCACTGCAATTTACTTCCCTCAGTACAGTAGCAGCATATCAGACCTATCATACATGCAAATTAGAGAGTAAAATGACTTAGGAGATCAGAGAATATATAGTGGCATATCATGGTTCAAATAATAGCATCGGATGTCTGTGGTGTAAAGTCTGTTAGATGTAGTGAGTTGGTATCCAACGGGCAAATCAATGATGACTCCTCATCTCCTGAAGATTGGGCGGATACTGCATCTTTCTCAGAGCCATTGGAAGTGTCCGCTATGCGTTTTGCCTCACGAACTGCCCACTGCCATTCTCTTATGATTTGTTCCAGATCCGGAACTGCAGTCAACCTAGGTGGGGTCTTATGCTCCTTCGCCAGCGTGACAAAGGAGCCCCCTCCGAGGTGCTTCAGTTCCCACCCCTACTGATTGGGCGAGAGCCTGAGAACTGTCCAGTGGATTCTACCCAGTCCCACACGTCTTGTGGCACATTGAAGAATCTTGCTTTGTCACTGTGCACTACCCAAAGACGTGCCGGGAATAGCAGGAAGTATTGGATATCCAGCTGCTGGAGTTTCTGTTTCAACTGCAAGAAGGCCCCAAACTGGCGTTGCACCACCAGGGTGTAATCTGGAAAGAACATCACACGGGCACTCTCTAAATTTATCTCCTGCTTTTTCTATGTGTTTTGTAGTATGGCGTCCCTATCTCGAAAATGTAGGACCTTGAAAATGAATGGACGAGGACCTGGTTCTGGCCTCCTGGAGGGTATGTTGTGTGCTCGCTCGATCAAGAAGTATGTCAAAATAGAGAAAGCAGGTATTAGCTCCCTAATCCACCTCTCCACAAATGACACTGCATCTTGTCCCTCCGCCCCCTCCAGCATAACAATTAGGCAGACATTGTTGCACCTTGAGCTCCCTCTGCATCTTCTACCCTTTTTTCCAAATGTTGAATTCTGGCCTTGTTCTTTCACAGTTGTTTTTCTACCAACTTCGACGCAGGTTGTAGTGTGGATAGGGCTTGTTCTTTGACCGTTACTCGGTCCTACAGTTTCTTGTGGTCTGCATGGAGTAGCATGAGGTCTGCCACTACACTATCGATTTTGGACTCCATTGAGACGCGGGATCTCTCTATAGCATTTAGTATAGCATCCAGTTTAGCTCTATGTGGCAAAGGTGGATCCGTGGAGCCCAACTGTTCTAGTTCCATTGCAGCCAAGGAACATGAGGGGATTCCAAATCTAATTCCTCGTGTGCTGCCCATTTCCGTGGCCCTTGATGCTCACAGTTGCAATGAGTGGGGACTCTTTCCCTCCCCAGTCAGCCAACCAGTTTATACAGCGGTGGAGTATGACGGGTGTATGGTGGGGTTGTATGCCAACCTGTTATGTTATTGCGTTGCAGTATGCCCCCAGCAGCGAATCCCTTGAGCCTCAGCAGCTTCAAATCATCCCCAGTAAGGTCAGTGCGAGTGATGAGCAATGCTCCAGGACGTCACCCAACTTGAGGCCCAACGTAATAAAAGGCAAAGGAGAGCTGCCACACCACAAAGGGAGGCTGTCTTCCTTTTTAGTCCAGTGTCAAATATGTCCTTCAGTAGGTGGAAGTGCGAGTATTTCTGACCATGTATTCTTATTGGCCCAGCAAAGGACAGCCTTTTTTAATTTAGTATCTCTCAGGGCAGCTCCTGCACGCCAGCAGGACTTCGCCAGTGCTCGACTGCACATTTTGTGGCCTCCGGGTGATCAGTCACGGGGGAGGCCCCCTCTGTGTGTCTTCTAGTAGCCTCCCGCGAGCCTTATTGAGCAATGTTCCATGAGGCTGTACTGCCAGCTCCTCCACAGCTGGTTCGTGCAACTCTCGGACCCACAGATGTGATGTAACCTTCCCAATCCCGGCATCAGCTTGTCTTTGGGACCAAAGTGCCCTCCACAGTGCAGCCGATCTCAAGCGCTCAGCTTGGTAGGGCAGATGAGGGGGCAGGCTCTGTGCTCTGCCTCGCAGCTCTCTATAGTTGGCTCCGGCCTACTCTGGCATCGTCAGCCCCCGCTCCCTCAGGAATCCGGCAGGACGTTCAGTGATCAGGGCAAAAACAGCCGCTCGACACCTACTGCTGTATTGTCTTACCTCAGCGCCACAACCCATGGCAGCTGTGCGGTTTGCCGTTTGAGGCCTCATGCTTCCATCCGCTGCTCCAGACTCCAATACGTCGCATCTCCGGCCCGTTCACTCGGGGGTCTGCTGAATCACTTTTGTGTGCAGGGCTCGGGCGGTCACCACAATACACTGTTGCTGCATCTCACCTCAGCATCACGACCTTCGGCTGCTGTGCGGTTTGCCACCTGGGGCCTCACTCTCCTATCCACTGCTCCAGACTCTGCTGCATCCCAGTTCTGGCCCTCTCTGGCAGTCCTCAGCCTCCTGGCTTCTTTAGGGTCCGGTGGATCACTTTCGTGGGCAGGGCTTGGACGGTCACCCACACACACTGCCGCTGTGTCTGACCTCAACGCTGCAGCCCGCTGCAGTCTTGCTGTCCTTCTGCATCTAAGAGGATATCAGAGCACTTCAGAAGATGTCAGGAAGAAAGAAACAGTACCACAAGAAACAAAATCGCAAGCTAACCAAGATGTGTTAATGTTCCAAAGAGAGGCAGGAGGCCCCCAGGGGGACCAAGTCGACAAAGAATATAAAATATAATAAGAGTCTGGAACTACACATGGGTATATCACACTTGGGCCAATGTGTAAGGTCACTAAGGTGCAAGAACCTTAGAGCAAGAATGTGTTCATTAGTAGCACTTTGAGTTCCTTTTGAAATGATACAGGTGAGGGATTCAGTCTGTTTTGGAGGGCGGTGAGTTCCAGATTCTCAAGGCAATGCCCCAGAAGGCTTGTTTGTAAGATTTGTTTTTACAGAATTTCTGTGGTTTCATTAATAAAGTGTTCGAGCTTCTAGAAAATCTACACCACCCAGAGAGCTCCAGTTTTTGTGCTAGGTGCAACGGGGAGTTAAGATGTCGGGCTTCATGGGTCATGCATGCGATTTTTAATTCAATCCTTGCTTCAAATGGGACCCAGTTTAGGGCCAGTAGATCAGGAGTGATGTGATAGTATTTTTTGGATCTTGTGATGAGCCTTGCAGCAGAAATCTTTAAAGGGGCCCTTAAAGAGGCCAGTGTTGGTTCTAGGTAGGCCATAGAGGGTTGAGCTTCCATAGTCCAACCTGGAATCTCAAGGGCTTGAACCACTGATTTGAATTCATCGAAGGGGAAGAAGGGTTTAATTTTCCTTAGGATGTTCATTTGGAAGTTAGCTCCTTTCATGACAGAGCTGATGTGCTACTGCATGTTCAGGTTCTTGTCAACGGTTATTCCTAGCGAACTTGCCGAATCTATGATGTTTGCCAGGCTGTTAAAAGCTGTTAGTTACTTCATCAATTCTCCAACATCAGAGGACTGTTTGAGTGAGGTAATTAAGAGTAATTCAGTTTTTTGTGCATTTAGTTTAATGTCTTTGCATTTAGGCAAGTTTTGAGTTGTTTGAAAAGTAGAGTTAAGAGCCCGAATATCATCAGAGGAAGAGACATTCAAGTACAATTGGACGTCATCAGCGTACATGTGATAGTGAATGTTGGATTGCTTGAGGATTGGTTAGTGGCTCTGTGAACAGATTGAAGAGGGTGGTTGACAGCATTGATCCCTACGCAACCCCCAGTGTGATGGGGAGGAAGTGGAAAGGGATTGGTTAACCTTGATTCTTTAGGATCTGTTGTAGAGGAAGGAAGTGAACCAGTTAGGGAAAGACCCTAATAGTCCCATTCTCTGTTCTAGCAGGTCAAGGAGACTGGCGTATTTAACTGTGTCAAAAGCTGAAGATAGGTCAAGGAGAATCAGGAGGCAGGATTGATTTTGATCGAGCATTTTTAGCGCATCATCAATAATGTGTTTAAGAGTTGATTCAGTACTGTGGCCTTGACGGAACTCCAATTGGAATTGGTCTAGCAATTGGAATTGTTCAGTGTGATTGGCTTGTTGGATTTGAACACATTTCTCCAGTTGCTTAGCCAGGGTCGGAATGTTGGTGATAGGGTGAAAGTTTTTAGGTCCGTAGGATCTGCCATGGGTTTCTTAAGAATAGGAGTTAACTGCCGAAACTTTAAGCAGTCTGGGATAGTGCCATGATGTAATGAGGCATTTACAATCTAGTTCCAGAGTGGTAGTAGTGATGGAGCAAGGACTCATGAAAAGGAGACTTGCACAGACCCAATCCTCTCATATAACCCTGTAACTAAGTATTAATAATGTCTGTTATACTAATTTTGCTCAAAATTCTACATTTTCTAGAAAGGGGGAAGCTTGCCTATGTGTTCTACTAACAAATAACCCGAGTGTGACTAAAGATGGCTGCTAACACGGCAAAATAAACTGCGCATGCGTCTACTGCATGAGGTCTTAACGCTTGGAGGGAAAATTCTGCTTCTGCGCAATAGCACTTAAAATGGCCACTTTGAAGCTCACGTGCTAAGATTCTGCCTTGCTGAACTAAAACGAGTTATATACTAAATGCTAATGCAAACATAGTCTTTTTAAATAAATGGGAATAGAAATTGGTGGTATACAGTGAAATCATTTTATTTTGAAATTAATATTTGTTCTCTTGGCCTTTCTATTAGTTTGAATTTGGGCCTTAAACGTTCACTAAAGTCTGAAAACCACGTGAGCTGAGCCGCATGCGCGGAAGGGACAACTCTGAAACAGTGACCTCAAGTCTTGGGACCCGGCCAAGGACACTCTCTCTACATGTCCTTGGAACCAGCTGAACATCTTGAAGATTCAACAGACAACTGTGAAAATTATATACATTGTTGTTGTTACATTTATGAACAGGGTTGGGGAATAAAGCTTGGGAGAAACAAATTCATGGGCGGGAATGTAAGACAATGCTGTTAAGAAAAAGTATACATTTTTTGCATGGTGTGATGATCATCCAGTCAGCTCGTCCAATCAGAATAAATAATTTCACATGGTTAAAACATTTGGGGGTGGTACATGCCCTTAGGAAAGTATAATTGGAGTAGTTAATTAGATTAGGTATCCCAGGCAGTCGCAGTCAGAACGCTGAGAAGCGGAGATGCTGTCCGAATGCTGATCGAAACCCTAGAGAAGCAGACTTAGAATTTTAATGCTAAAAGAAGATCACGGAAGACTCCAGGAGGTAATAGAATTCGAAAAAGATTGATAAAGACTCGAGGCGGTAATGGAATTAGAAGAAGAGCGCGGAAGAATCGAGGAGGAAGTTAGTGTCAGAGAGGGGTGAGAAGCAGGTGTCGGATCCAGAAGAGGTCATCTGTCCTGTCCTGAAACCTGTCCTGAAACCTTTCGTCACCTGAACTTTTCCAGGGACCCATTAACTCTTGGCCAGAGGGGTCTGATTTCACACCATCCTAGGTAAATATATCTCTGTGTACGTGTGTCAATCTACTTCTCTCCCTGTCCTCTTTTTCCTGAAGTATTTGTTATTGCTAAAATCTCATACTAAATCAGTATATTTGATCATACTTCCTTGGAGACATGGAGTTAACACTGTAATTTGCTTGTTCTTAAGAATAATTTTAATAAACATTTTAAAAGGCACCTGAGTCTGTGGTTATTTAATGACATAATAGGGTAAAGAGTCTATGTCATAAATATCAAACATAATCAACTAAAATAGATCCTTTAGTCATAAATAGGGCTTCTCTTGGTAAGTGAGTATAAACTATAAGGAAATGAATATATAAATCAGCTTAGCTCTATAAATTGATCCCCAGTGGTGTTTACTGGCTTATAATGGGTATGTGTGTGTGTGTTTATGTAATAGTTGTCCGCAGGTTGGAAGCTTGCTGGATCAGTTTCCAGGTAGTAGAGGGATGGTTTTTATTGATTAGTTTGGTGATTATTGGTTATCAATTTATGTGATTATTGGTTATTGGTTTATGTTTTAACAAACCCGTTCTTTTAATTTTGTTTTATGTTGTCTGGAAATTCACGGGAAATGTATAGTGGGTGGTAAATGGAAGCCACACTGCAGTGAGGTTATTCGCCTGGTTTATAGAAAATAAATTGTGAATAAGTGAGAGTGATTGTTAGCAAAGACTTCGCTAGTGAAATATTGGTGTTATATCACCTAAAAAGGGTAATGCCAGAAGAGTAGCAGGTTCTTCTGAGCGTCTATGAAGAGTAAGCGGAAAGGTTTTACTCGTAGTGTAAGAGATCAACCATTCTTTTTAGTTTTATGAATCAGACAGAGTAGCAAATGGTTTTATGTTGTTATTAATAAAGATTTTGATGAAAAAATTGAAAGAAAATATATTTTCGTATTACCTTGTGAAGGGAGGGTCAGCTGTAGGAGTTGTGCTGATGTCACAGAGTGCCGCGCTGGGATTGGTTGAAACAGCGGGCATGTGATTTATGGAGAATTGTAAAGGAGGGGTCAGTAGTAAGGAGTGATACAGACGTCACAATAGAGCCGCACTAGTATTGGGTAACTGAAATTATAAGCTCAAGCTTGATTGGATGAAGAGTATAAAAGCTGTATTAGGATTGGTGAATCAGAGTGTAAACAAAAGGATTAATTAGTTGTCAAAATAGAAGTGGTAATAGTAATAGACAGTGGAGTTTGTATGTGGAAATACGATCCAACCTTAATAGGGAATCGTCCAGACAGAAGATATTTAGGTTTTGTAAGGCAAGAATATATAAGAGGACCAAATCATAATATGTTTGGGGAGAAAAGAAAAATGTCACTTATGTAGAGAATCAAGAATTATTTCAAGAAAGATAACCCTATTAACAATAGAGAAGCAATTTGTATCCCACCACCTAAACCTCCTGCTTAATTTATGATGATGAAAAGAGGCTATCACATCTGTGTGAGGTTAGGAAATTGGATTGAATATACAAAAGCTGGTGAAATACTAGCTTTCACAGAAAATGGTACATTTAATGGGAGAATTCTTCAGAATTTAAGGACAAAGATGAAAGAATTAGAACCCAGACATAGGTTAACCCAGTATGAAGCTTTAGAAGAATGGGAAATGGAGGCATTTGATCGCGACAGATCTAGAAGTACTAGATGTTATAGAGGGTTCTATCCTAAAAGAAAGTGTGACACCCGAGAAGATACAATGGAACAATGGAGACAGGCAATGGTCACGGAGGGACTGTATCTTGTATTAATCTTGGAGGAACAGTCAGGAGGCAAATGTACAAGAATAACAAAACATATGGCAGGTTGTGGGGACTCAGAAGATGAATTCAAGGAAGATATCCTAACAAAGAATCCTCCACCGTATCAGGAAGGACGCAGTAAAACTACTCCAAGTGCCCCTGTTTTAGAACCACCATTAGTTCCACAGGTGTTGCATGATTCATTAAATGAAAAAATACTTCAAGAGAGAGAAAGAGAAGCAATAAATAAGAATAGAGAAGAATTAACCCCTTGCATGGTCCGCAAAGTTTTGCGCTGTGCGGGGATTTAAATTAGTGGGCGGGATTCGGAAGGCCGGGGGCCGTTGTCCGCACACGCCCACCGTGACGCCTCCTGGCCATCACGAGCATGCAAGGGGTTAATACAGAAAAGAACCCAATTGAGTGTACACCCTGAAGCATTAACTATACCAGTGACTATAGGACCTGTTGTCCCATTATATGGGGACATGGGAAGTTGTCCAAAACCACCAGACATGGCTACTCCTATAATAGAATCTAGAAAAGAAAACATAATATTTGAGGATCAAGCTAGTGAAAGTGAATCAGTAATATCACTAATGGATTTGCCAATAAGAGAAGAGATGAATGAAACCCCAAGAAGAGCTACACCCAGTTGTTCAAAAGAAATAGAAATAGGATTAGAAACCTCCACAGGAACCAAAAGTGCCACAATAGTGTCGCCAGAAGAATTAGAGAGGTGGGCACAGGGAATGGACAAACCGAGTCAGCAGTCAAAGATTTTGGACATTATTAAATTAAAAGTTGAATTAGAAGAAATTATAGCTGGAAATGTGGGAATAGACAGGCTAAATACATACAGTGAAGAAGAATTATTGTTCACATGTAGAAGCATAACTAGAAATGTAAAAATATTTCATGAAAAACTGACAGAGCTTGCTTTCGAAATGGGAATTGAAATAGGGAGATCCAAGGTATTACAGAAACCTTACTGAGCAAACTTTACTGGCAAAGATTTGGAAAATATGAATGTGTCAGGGAGAAAATTACAGATTAAAGAATTAATGACAATTTTACAGAAGTGGGGAGAATTAGACTGGTGGAAAACAAGGTGGACAAAGAAAAAGGAGGAAGCACAGGTAAACAGAACCACATCAGAATATTTATTAAGGGAACTCAAAAAGGCAGAAAGAGTGTGTCCCATGAGAGAAGTACCAGGAGGAGGATATGTACATGTTCCATGGACCCGGCAAGATATTTTGTCATTTACTAATGACTTTCCAAAATTACAAGAGAAGCCAGTTCAGTGGTATAGACAGGTTGAAAGGTTTGTGAACATTTCTAAAGTTTTGTTAAAGGATCTGAATGGTCTGTTTGACATAGTAGTACCTGCAGATTTATGGATAGAATGTAAAATCACTGTTGATTGGCCTAGTGAAGAGTACCCAAGAGATGAGAAAACGGGAGCCCCCTCAGAGGAAGTAATGAAGAAACATCACCAAGTGATCACTTTTTAATAGATAGAATGACACAAGAAATAAATGAGACTGTACATGCTTACCATGAGCATCTGCTACAGGTGTTCAAACAGTATAGTGGGTTTGGGAATATTGCTGACAAAGGTATGGGAAATTTTGTGTATCGTTTTGCATCTGGTCTGAGACCTGAGATTTGTCAGATGATTCAAAATCATTACCAACAGATGAAGTTTTAAAGTATGCAAAATACTGCGGAGATGAAATAGAAAATATACGCAAAAAGTTAGAAGAAAAGTAATGTGGGCACAAGTAAAATTGGCAGAGCAAGAAGAGCTTTAATTAAATAACCAGAATAATTATCAAAATAGAGGATCAGGACAGAATGAAAATAGTGGGGGAAAACAAAAAGGGAAAATGAGCAGAGAGGAAGCAAAGAAGGAATTTCCTTGTCATGGGTGTGGAAAATTGGGGCATTGGAAAAACAAGTTTAAAAATATTGGAAATAACAATGGTCCAAATCAAAATTTCAATCCACAGACGCAGAATGAGGTGATATTGAGTCAACCGCAACCAGTTGTTAATCAACAGAGTCAGTTACCACCTGCCCCAATGCCAAATTTTGTGAACAGAGCAAAGTACAGTGTGGACGCCGGATATCCAGGAGAAAGTGGAAAGCTAAATTCAGTAACTTCACAATTTCTTTTACAGAACAGTTGTTCTTCGGAAGACGAGCAATGACGGTGCCTGAGGGGGGAGAAAGAGGAGTGCGTACTTGGCGCATCCTTACCGGTAGATCAGTCTGGTCCATATATTGATGGAAAGGTAGAAGGAAAAGATATTACCTTTTTATTGGATACTGGTGCTACCCGTTCTACTGTGAGAACAGCAGACATCCCAAACCTACCCCTCTCAGGTGAGGCAATCCAAGTAGTTGGTGTTTCAAAGAAACAGATCCAGTTACCCAACCCATAAAGGTCTGCATTGGTAATTTTAGAGAAATGCACAAATTCGTAGTATGCGATTCTAGTCCTGTAAATTTATTAGGAAGAGATTTACTGTGCAAAATGAAATGTACACTTTACTGTACACTGGATGGTGTTGCAATTCAGACTCCTGATGAGGATGGCATTTACAAAATAATGCTAGCAAAGCAAGGTACTGAGGTAGGTGAGATGTATTTAATGATGACAAATGATTTACCGGATGAATTAAAATTGACAGTAAATCTGGAGGCATGGGATTTTACTGGAAAGGAAGTAGGGTTAATGTCAAATGTAGATCCAGTAAATGTGACTGTGAATGAAAAATAAATAAAACAGTAGTGCCTTGTTGCCCTGTAGTACTGAACCCAGCAGTATTACTGTACCAAATACCATGGAATGCTGGATGGTTTACAGTAATTGATTTGTGCCATGCATTCTTCTCCATCCCGTTACACCCAGATAGTATCTGTTTTCGTTCAAATTTGAGAATCGTATCTATGTGTGGAATAGAGTTCCTCAGGGGTACACAGAAAGCCCTTCAATTTTCAATCAGATTTTGAAGAAGTGTTTAGAAACACTAGCGATGCCTAGAAATTCAATTCTAATCCAGTATATTGATGACTTGCTTGTGGCATCTAAGTCACGACATGACTGTGTCCTTGATTCAATTGCTTTGTTGAATCATTTGGCTGATGGAGGACATAAGGTGTCACCAGAAAAAATATTGTTTTGCCAAACGAGAGTAAACTATTTGAGACATCAATTAGAAAGAGGAATGAGAATAAAAGTAATAAAACAGATGCAGTTACCACAGACCCAGATAGAAATCAGAATGTTTCTTGGTGTAGTAGGATATTGCAGGCAATGAATTGTAGGTTTTATTTACTGGCAAAACCACTAATACAAATGACAAGAAAACAAGCAAAAGATCCAATAGAATGGGATGATGAAAGCATGGAGGCTTTTGTGAAATTAAGAAATTGTTTATGCGAAGCCCCTGCTCTTGGAATGCCAGATTATACAAAAGAAATTGCAATATTTTGTTGTGAACGAGATAATTATGCTTTATCAGTACTAACTCAACAACGTGTGTTCATGCGATGTCGAGTGGCATATTTCTCTGCCACTTTGGACCCTGTAGCCTCAGCATTACCTGGCTGTTTAAAACAGTGGCTGCTGCTTGCACAAGTCTTGAACAAAGTGAGTCCATTGTGATTGGACACCCCGTAAAGGTTTATGTCCCTCATTCAGTAGAAATTCTTCTGACCAGAACCCAAACTCAGTATCTTACTCCAAGTCGGATGACAAAATAGGAAAGAATCATATTAGGAGCAGAAAATGTAACAGGAATCAGGTGTACTGTCCTAAACCCAGCTACATTATTACCTGATGTGTACGGAGAAGAAGAAGTGAGGAATGATGTTGAACCTGACTGCCTAGATGTTACGGAATACTGTACCAACCCTCACCCAGACATACAGGAAGAGCCTCTGAAAGAATGTGAAAACGAGCTATTTGTAGACGGCTTGTGCCTAAGACATTAAGGAAGGAGGGTTAAGTGCTGCTTATGCTGTCTGTACATTGGCTGGAATAGTCGAAGCATCCAATTTACCAGGAGTCAAGTCTTCAGAAATAGCTGAATTGATTGCTTTAATTAAAGCTTGCAAAATTGGGAAAAATTGGAGAGTAACCATTTACACTGATAGCCAGTATGGTTACGGGGTTGTGCACGACTTTGGGCAACTATGGATTCATGGCTTCTTCAGGAACCCCTATAAAAAAGGGAAAGTCTGTAAAAGAGCTTTTAGAAGCAATACAATTGCCAAAAGAAGTAGCTGTGGTCAAATGTGCTGCACATCAATCTGGAAATGACTATGTGACAGCTGGTAATCGTTATGCTGACCAAGTTGCTCAATACTGTGCCAAAACCAATTTGACAGTAAACAAGAAAATTAAAACAACTGGCATCAGATGCCAACTTATGTTTACCTCAGCCATAGAGACATGGGATGAAGTAAGACATTTACAGGATGATGTAGAAGTAAGTGAAAATGAAGCTTGGCTAAAAGTAAGATGTCAGAGGAGAGAAGAAGATGGTGACTGGATTTATCCAGATGGTAGACCAATCATGCCTGACTGCACACTCTCACAATTGTCCAGAATGTACCATGGAGATACACACATAGGTAGAGATGCAATGATCACACTCTTTAGACAAGATTGGTAAAATCTGAAGTTTAGGACTGTCGCGGAAAGCCTTTGCCAGAGATGTTTAATTTGGCAACAAAACAACCCAGGAAGTAAAACAGTAGTCCGTTGGGGAAGAATTGGAAAGGCAGAAGGACCATATTTAAGGTTGCAGCTAGATTTCATTCAGTTACCACCATGTAGGGGATTGAAGTACATCCTTGTCATAATATGTTTGTTTTCACAGTGGGTGGAGGCATATCCCACCAGAAGGAATGACAGTATAACGGTCGCAAAATTATTGTTAAGGGAACTGATACCTCATTTTGGTTTTCCAGTAGCTGTGGCATCAGATAGATGATCTCACTTTAATAATGAAATAATTTGATTGATCTGTGAAGCATTTAAAATTGAACACAAACTGCACTGAGCATACCGACCAGAGGCTTCTGGGGTGGTAGAACAATTGAATGGCACAATAAAAACAAAATTGGCGAAAGTGTGCTCATCTACTTCACTGTGTTGGCCAGATGCACTGCCTCTTGTTCTGATGGTACTCAGAAATAATCCTGACAGGAACACAGGGTTGAGTCCCCATGAAATACTCATGGCAAGAACAATGAAATTAGCCTTTATAGGAGGACGCAAACTGTTAAGCATAACTGATGATCTGGTGTTAGACTATTAGAAGTGCGTTCTGTCTCTCACCAGGTTTGAGAAGACACAGTTGCCAGGCAGCCGGATCAAGCACACAATCTAAAACCTGGAGATTGGGTAGTGGTGAAGAATCTCACCAGAGAGACGTGGAGAACACCAAAACAGGTCATACTGGTCACAACAACAGCATTGAAATGTGCAGGTTTGCCTAATTGGATACACGCTAGTCATACCAAGATAGTTCCAGCTCCTGATGAGAAAAATCCTCAACTGACACCTGCAGTTGAGGGTGCCGAAGGTTGTGCAGTTGAGAAATCTAGAACAACAGATTTTGAAACAGCTAACCAAGAGCAACCAAGCACTAGTCAGGAGGATTGGATACCAGTGGTTTACATTCCTGATGTAAATATTAAAACAAGAAGCAGAACACACTTAGAAAGGCAAGGAACTAGTGAGGACCAGGTAGGTATAGAAGAACAAGCTCAGGAAATTGAGTTCAAAATTGTTAGAGATTTTGAGCAGGAACAGGTAAGGAAAGAAAAATACACTCAGACAGAGGTGAATCAAAAGATTCACAGATCTGAAGAGGGACAGATAGGCTTAGAAGAACACCTTCAGGCTGTAAATAAGTCAAGTGCAATAAGACCTGAGCAGGACCAGCTAGAAAAAGAAGAACAAGTTCAGGAAGAAGTAATACAGACTAGAATAAAACCTGAACAGAACCAGATAGAGGAAGCAGAACAAGTTCAGGCAAATGTTGTCACAGTAAGAAATCCTGAACCAGGTCAGTTAGAAAGGGATTCAGAAGACAACGAAAATCAAATTGTGCCACAACATAACGTGAATAAAAGAATCCTCGAGAGTGATGAGGAAATTGAAAGTGCAGTACAAACAAAAAGAGTTAGAAAAGGTGATAATTGGCGTAGGTATGTCTAAAGATTAAGATACCATCTAAAGACAATAAATGAAGAACCTGAACAAGTGAATGAAGTCACTAGTCAATCAGGGCAGTCAAACAGACCCCAGACGAAGAAGTCAGAAATTAAAAATATTGAATAATAAATTCAAAGGCCCTGAGTGGACCTATGTGATTCTTGAAGAGCTTGAGAATCTTGATATAAGTGAAGAAAGTGATGGAGAAATAGACGCTGATCAGATTGACGAAAGAGAAGTGAGACCCCCTTGAAAATAATAAAAGAAAATTACAGAAATAAAGTAAAAGAAAGAAGAAGATAAATCTTCTTTAAAATGGCAAAGGAAAGAGATGCTGAAAGGCCAAAATGAAATTGTAGAAAGAAATGCTGTAGAATGTGCATATGTAGCATCCTATTAGTGATCATAGTATGGTTGTGTTTAAGTATAGCAATACCTTATGTGATGAGCATAGAAAAGAAAAATAGTACAGACACAAATGGAAAGCTACCTAACATAAAAGGAGACAGAGTAGAATTAGAAGCATCAGATGAGTGAGAAATACATCACACAGTAACAGATAATAACACAGCTTTGAATGGTTTCACCCAGTTATTATTTCAATATGTAGACACTATGGAGATTAGTGATTGTTATGTATGTATAAAATTACCAGCTTCAGTAGCAGGTGTCACATATCACCATTTACCACTAACATATGGCACATATGGAGAAGTGTGGCTCAGGGGTTAGAGGCGGCAGACCCGAAGCTGAGATCGGTCCTGGACCAGGGTTCAATTCCCCGCCTCGGCGGGTCTTGGGCTAAAAATTCCACGGACTCGATAATTCTCACCCCGGTGCCTCCTCGACTCACGGGTTCACTCTCTGCGACTCTGGGCAATAGCTTGCTTAATCTCCACAACGGCCCCTCGCGGCGGGATGCCTGACTTTCACCTTGTGGACACCCTGCCGGGGTTTCTCACAGGGGAATACCAGGACGGGTTCCCTAAGCAAGCGCCAGGATGCCCTTTGGGTGACAGGTTTGCGCTATATAAGTACACCTACATTTACACTACACACATCTTGTAGTGTATTAACAAGTCTATTCTATAGAACAGGAAAATTACAATATTATTTTTTGAATTTAGATGTGATTTTTTGAGAGGTTCCTATTAGAAAGAATATGAACCCAGTACTTAGTAACAAGGTCGCACAATTTATGAGTGAATTTTTCCTAATACAAAAGACGATAGATATAGCGGAAGCTCATGAGAAAAATGTAACATGTTCATTAAAAGAAGAAGAAAAGATATTTTTGAATTTAGTAGAGGAAAGGAGACAAGATTTTCAAAAGAAAGCTATTGACTAGAAAAGTCATATTCCACCATGGGCTGAAACAGAAAGAATTTATACACCTGGCAAGACTCATGCTGCTATGGCCCTAGACATCGAAAAGAAAGAGAAGAGCTGTCTCCATAGGTTAAAGACTGACTATAACAATGTTTTTATTGGGTCCAGTGAATGTGCACAAAACATTTTGATTCTTGGAGGTTGGGGATTAAAAGGGGGAACCGATCCAGTATTTCCTGGAATTTATTGTGTGTGGATAAAGCTTATTATAGGCTACCTGCACGATGGTATGGGAGTTGCTATTTTGGAATAGTATTCCTAAAGTCTATCATGTAAAACGAATCACTGGAAACAATGAAAATAATAATGAGCTAATCCTTAATAGAAGAGCTAGTTTCTCTGAAATAGTAGGTGACATATTTAGTGCATTGATACTTCAGTGAGAGTAGTCCTAAATTCACATAGAATTTGCAAATTATCTACAGTAGTTGATCGTTTGTCAACTGATACTGCTGGAGGGTTTCTTATTATCAATGCCGAAATGGTTGCGATCAGATCAATGGTTTTGCAAAATCGACTTGCCCTTGATATATTATTGGCAAAAGAGGGTGGAGTCTGACAAAAGTGTGGAAATTGGAGCATATATTAAAAATATTACACATTTGGAAGAAGATCTGAAACCACTGGAAGTTGACAGTGTATGGAAGAAATTAACAAACAGTCTAACATCATTAGGTTCATGGTTTGCTAACATAGGCAAAGGAGTTGTGGCTCAAATAATACTACCTATACTCAGAATAACAATGATAGTTTTAATAATAATGATTTGGTGCAAATGTAGTAGAAGGAGTAGAAAGTATGAAGTAATTAAGCAAGGAAAGAAAAGAAAGTATGAAGAAATGAGGCTGAAGAAATTAAAGAATTATACAAGAAAATGAGAAATTTGAAGGACAAAGAAGATGTTGAAACTGGAAAGTCAGAGAAGGGAGTTGAGGTGTGCTAAAGTTGGTATCTGGTTGGGTATAAGTAGTTTTTGATAGCATAAATGCCATCAGAGAGGGGATGGATGGAGCAAGGACTCGCGAAAAGGAAACTTGCTCCGACGCAATCCTCTCATATAACCATGTAACTAAGTATTAAAAATGTCTGCTATACTAATTTTGCTCAAAATTCTAAATTTTCTCGAAAGGGGAACGTTTGCCTATGTGTTCTACTAACAAGTAACCTAAGTGTGACTAAAGATGGCTGCTAACGCAGGAACATAAACTGCACTTCTGCGCAAAAGCACTTAAAATGGCCACTTGGAAGCTCATGTGCTAAGCATCTACCTTGCTGAAACTAAAACGAGTTATATACTAAATGCTAATGCAGATATTGTCTTTATAAATAAATGGGAATAGAGTAGATAGGTGGTATACAGTGAAATCATTTTATTTTGAAATTAATATTTGTTCTCTTGACCTTTCCATTAGTTTGCATTTAAGCAATTAAATAAATAAAACAATTTAAATAATAAAATAAATAATTTAAACAACTAAATAAATAAAACAAATTTTGTTGCGCGCTCTGCATCGCAAAATGCAATGCAGCCCGCGCAACAAAATTTGTTTTATTTATTTAATTGTTTACTTACCTCCGATCATCCATCTTCTGGTGTTTATTACTCCCCCCACCCTGCCTATCCCCGCCTTACCGCCCCATGGAACTCCCTCCAAGGGCCGCTACTGGTCATTATTAGGTACAGACTTGGCTAGAGCTTTGATTTTACATGGCCCCCTTTGGAGACTGCAGGATACACAGTCATCCACAACCTAGTGACATTATTAGGGGACAGGTTCAAAATGGTTTATGACACTGTCTCTTTCCCTATCCTATTTTACACCTATATTTCCACTACAGATCAGTTTTCATGAACCCTTATAGAGAATGCGAGATGCTTATTAATCATTGCACTAAAAGGAAAACTGAACACTGTTTTTACATCACGATGAGTCCTAAACTCTGTGTCTAATCCAGAATATTTGAATCAGGCTCATCACACTATTTATAAGGAAAGTAAGTGATTGTCACATATTCGGATGTTCTAACTGAATTTCTGCCACCACAAACACAAGCCCATAATCATATGCCAGCAGTCAGTATGTTTGTAGGCATCTGAAAATGAGCTGCTCTTGCCACCTGTAGGTAGAGTAAAGTTTTGAATTTTCCATGCACTTCCCTCAGATGCTATAAACTTCAGGCATAATGGCTTTACTGAACACGGAATCTGCCTGCAACAATGTTTTTGCATTGCATTTATTGATTCAGCGGAACGACCGATCATTGCTGATTCCTTTATACTTACATATATGAAACAAAACTGTGTACTGCACATAAAACAGGGTATTACTGCCTGATGTCAGACTGAGAATAACTAGAAAGCAATTTATTTGAGCATGGACAGATTAAGTGTCCAGTACTAAAATGTGTTGTGTAGCTGTCTGTAATGTTATAACCCTGTGTCCACCTTTAATATTTTGTAAGTGGTATTCTTTTAGATACCAACACAATGCAGTTGGGTTTAGTTTAATTTCTTACTCAAAGTCAGCAAATCGCAATTTTTAAAGTGGTTGTTCTAAATTTGAGTGTATTTGCAAATAAATCACCCACACATGGCAACTTATTCAGTTTATTCTGAGCATTTAAGTTCTTAACAACGCTTTGAAGTACTCACTGTTTTGGAGCTGAAGAGTGTTCTTTATCCAGACTAGAGCAGGATAGACTCACTGTCAACAAACTTACCTATCTGTTGCTCGACCTTACAGAGAAAAGCCACTCAAATAGAATTGGGTGTGTCAGGCAGAGAGGGCATGCTTGACGACTGCAAACTCTGCCCAGTGGCTCGCAAGGGTGAGGTGCAAACATATGAAGCAGTGTCCACTCCTCTGGGAGCTCTGCCTTTCTTTCATGACTCTCCTGCCTGGAACCAGTGAGTCTGTGTACCACGGGCCTGGGCAGGCAGAGTCAGCCAGGATAGGTGCCTAGTGGTGATTCATGCTACACATGCGTCAGGCAAGCCCATTTAGTGTCAGTCTAGTTAGGACCATCTCTGGAAATGACAGGTCTATGTGACTGACTCTGTTAAACACCTGGTCGAACTAGTATACTTGAGACTCAAGACCAAAACAATGAATTTCATACAGATTAATTTAACTTTTATTTACTTTTCATTTAAGATGTGTGAATCATGATATATTTCCTCCCGTTTGGACCTAGTTTACACAACCCTCATCTGACTCAAAGGCCTGCAAAAGTATTTCCTGATGGAACTCCATTGGCTCCACCTGCTGACTTATACAATCCTAAAAACAAACTGCATTGTTTACTAAGTTATCATGACCAGCACCCAGCTTATCTTATGTACATACATCTATATATATATACATTGCCTACTGGCGGTCGCCAGTAGGTAGTTATAGTTAGGACCTTGTTTCTATTCAAAAAGGTTTTACGAATCCTCACGAAATTTTCAAAACTAGCGTGGCGCTCCTGTCAGCTCCTATCTTGAAAGTTTCGGGGTGATTCGGTAAGCGGGGGCCAAGAAAAAAGGGGGGTCCCAAAATGTGTTTTCTCCATGTTAATTCCCATAGGAAACTTTAGACACGGCTACAGCCCGAACTCGTGAACGGAATTACACCAAATTTGGCAAAAGGGTATCCCTTGGTTCAGAAAGAACTCTCTTTGTTAAATGGTGTAAATCCGATCAGTAGTTCCTGAGAAATTAAAAAAAAGAGGTCAAAAAATGCATTTCCCATAGGAAATTTTAGACGCAGCTACAGCTCGAACTGCTGATCGGAATTACACCAAATTTGGCATAAATGGTAGCCCTTGCCTCAGTAAGAACTCTTTTTCTTAAATGGTGTAAATGTCCGTTCAGTAGTTGCTGTGAAAATCAAAAAATAAAAGTTTCGATATATAGAGGTGTGGTGGATCCGCGCACCCTGCCGATCACAAGCTGCATTCTAATTGGCTGTCAACACTCCAAACCAGGAAGTGTTGGCAGCCATCTTGTGCCTCGGCAACCGAGGCACAAGAAAACAGAAAAACAAAGGCATAAAACAAGAAAAGGGGTCAGGGTAGAAACACCCTGACTCCCTTGGCCTGCTCTGAGGGTCCCACAAGGACCCCCAGGGTAAAAAAATGCATTTTTGGGGTGCCCACCCCCGGTACACTGCAGTTTGCTATGGCAGGGCAGGAGACGTGCTGCTCCCGCCCTGTCATAGCAAACTTGGTTTGGGTTTTGGAAGAGAGAGCAGGAAACCTGTTCTCTCTTCCAAAATCCAAACCAGATTGCTTTTCCAAATGGGGAGCTGCATGTCAGCAGCTCCCCATGTGGAAAAGCAACGCCGGCTCCCGCAGGACGCGGGGTGCTGGCAGGGACGGTGGGGGAATTGGGGCTCCCCCCACGGTCCCCAAAGAGGTGGCCAGGCCCCTGGGATGGGGTCCCTGGGGCCAGAAGTGGCCAGGGAGGGGGGCCACGCTGTCCCCCTCCACAATTATAATTAAAAAAATTATATAAATAACGCAAAGGCCGGCCCCGGGGAATGGGGTCCCCGGGGCCATAAATGGCCTGAGCAGGGGGTCCATGCAGGCCCCCTCCATAATAATAAAAAGAAATTGCCCATGCCCCGGGGGATGGCGTCCCCAGGGCCCGGAATGGCCACGGGAGGGGGGCCCACGCGGCCCCCTTCCCGCTAATATACATATATATTTTTGTAATGGGGTCAGGCCCTGGGGGATGGGGTCCCAAGGGCCCAAAAATAGTAAAATGAAGAGTGGCCACACAGACCCCCTTCCAAAAAATCATATTAAAAAAATCTTGTGATCGTGCCGGAGGCCCCGCCCCTTCCCAGCAGCACTCTGCAAACGCGCCCCCTGGCGCGTTATAAGATGGGGAAGTAATTCCCCTTGAATACTGGGGGTCCCTGGGGGCCAACTAGCCCACCAGGTACCTCCAGTATGCGCCAGGGAGCTGCGTTGCAGAGAGGTGTTCAGAGACCACGCCCCTTTCTACACCCATCTGCAATGCAGCCCTGTGGCGCTTACTGGAGGTATTTCGTGGGCTAGTTGGACCCCAGGGAACCTCAGGATTCAAGGGAACTTACTCCCCCAACTTAAAACGTGCCATGGGGCGTGTTTGCACAGTGGTGAAGGGAGGAGGCGGGGCCTAAGGTGACATGTATGCAAACACACCCTGTGGCATGTTTTAAGTTGGAGAATTAATTCCCCTTCAATCCCGACGGCCCCTGGGGGCCAACTAGCCCATCAGGTACCTCCAAAAAGTGCCAGAGGCCTGCTTTGCAGAGATGTGGTCCAGGCCACGCCCCTTCTTACACCTCTCTGCAATGCAGCTTTGTGGCGCTTACCTGAAGTACCTGGTGGGGTAGTTGGACCCAGGGACCATCAAGAATCAATGGGACTTAATCCCCCAACTTAAAACATGTCATGGGGTGCGTTTGCACAGTGGTGAAGGGAGGGGGCGGGGCCTAAGGTGACATGTGTGCAAACATGCCCTTTGGTGCGTTTTAAGTTGGGCAATTAATGCCCCTACAATCCTGAGGGTCCCTGGGGGCCAACTAGCTCACCAGGTACCACCAGTAACTGCCAGAGGCCAGCGTTGCAGAGAGGTGGTCCAGGTCACGCACCTTTTTACATCTCTCTGCAACGCAGCTCTGTGGCGCTTACCTGAGGTACCTGATGGGCTAGTTGGACCCCAAGGACCATCAGGATTCAAGGGGATTTAATCCCCCAACTTAAAACGCGCCACAGTGCACGTTTGCACAGTTGTGAAGGCGCGGGCCTTTCTGCACCTCTGACTTAGAGGTAGTTTTAATCCCCCTGCCCTATTATGTACTAGGGCCTTCCAGAGGAGGTCATGCTAATCACAGAGGTACCCCAATGCATAGTGTTCCCTAGTGTGTGTAGGTGTTTTCGCAGTATTCTAAGTGTCTTTTAGCATAGCACAGGCTCTAGGCCTGGTTTGTCAGAGACAGTTACCACTAGTACTGCTCTGAGAAAGTTGAGGGCACAGGATGATTTTGCAACAAGGCCTCTTTCTGCTCCTCTGTTTGTTCTTTCTGCATGTTTTGCTTCTTCCTGCACTTTTCTTCGTTTTTGAGGACTTCTGTTGCTTCTTTCTGCATTTCTTTTGCTTCTTTCTGTGCGTTTTTTCTTCTTTCTTCACATGTCCTACCTCTGTAGGCATAGTTAGAAACTTGCATTTAAAAAACCTTAGAAATTCACTTAAAAGAAACCATAGCTTTCACGCATGTTAGAGTTAGAAATGAGCATTTAAAAAACCTTTGAAATTCACTGAAAAACCATAGGTTTCAGGCACGTTATAGTTAGAAATTAGCATTTAACAAACCTTTGAAATTCACTGAAAAACACCACAGGTTTCAGGCACGTTATAGTTACAAATTAGCATTTAAAAATCCTTAGAAATTCACTGAAAAAAAACATAGGTTTCAGGGGCGTTAGTTAGTTGGACATTTTACTCCTACAAAACCATAGAAATTCCCCCTTTATAGTTAGTTCAGCTAACTATAACTTGCGTGCCCACAATGCACTGCTGATGACGTCACATATTACATCACTCATGACATGGTCAGTGACATCACTCATGACATCACTGATGACATCTCAAATGACATCACTGACGACATCACTGATGACATCATCCAGTGAATGTGTGTTTTTCAGAAAATTAAATATGTTTTATATATGTATATCTCAAAGTCACTGTAAGAATAAATGGGTATATAAGTGTATCCTCCTTTGTTAATTAACCGCTTCCCTGCGGCGGACATTTTGCCGCAGTGCGGAAAAAATTACGCGTGCGCTGTTCGGACTGCCCGCGGCCGTCCGACGCACATGCCCACCATGACGTCGGATGGCCGGGGGCTGTATGACGCATGTAAGAGGTTGAGCTCTGGATAGGTGGTGGTCCTCGGGGCTGCAGGGACTGCGCAGTCCCCGTATTTAATTTAAAATACTTGCCCTGGGGATGTGGCGGTCGCCGAGGCTGCCTGCATTATTATTTAATTTAGCTCCGGGGAGGTGGCGGTCCCTGGGGTTGAGGATGTCTGTGCAGCCCCCCCACTAATAGTAGTTGAAGCCCCAGGGAGGTGGCTACCCCCGGGACTGCCGGGGTCAACACAGTCCCGCATCTTTTTCATTTAAAAGCCCTGGGGATGTGGCGATTCCCGGAGCCTTGAGGGGGTCCAAGAGTCCCCCGATTTTTTAAGGAAGCAGGTCCCAGGACACCCCGCATAATACAATAGGAAAACCCAGAGGAGATGGCGGTCCCTGGCGTTCAATTGAACTCTGGGAGGGCGGCCTTATGCTCCCGCCCTTATTTTTAGCAAGCCCTCAGCATTTGGCCCACCTGGGGCTTTTTTCTCAAAAGATGCGCAGGAGTGTCTTTTTTAAACATTTTGCAATGGATTCGCAGATCCACTGCGTCTGTTGCAAAAAAAAACAAAAAACTTTTAAACCCCAGCGGGGTCTCTGTGGGGACACCCCCCACCATATCTGGTGGGCAGGGTATTCCTACTCTGCCCCCTTTTTCTTTATTTTTTACTTTTTTTCTGGGACTCGGCCTCAAGTCTCAAATTAACGGTGTTTTAATGGCAATGCAGATTTAAAAAAAAATGTTTAAACATAAGTTAATAATGGGTTGTGAGCAGAAGAAGCCATAACTTCAGTGATCATTTCTTTTTAAGATATACTACATTCTTTTTCTATAAAAGCAGCCTACCACTTTCTCAATTACATTGTTCCACCTGTGGGGTGCTGTACATCTACCAACTGCAGCTTGAAAATCACCAGTAAAAGTGGCGTGGCTTAACGTGAAGGAAAAGGGCTGCAAGTTAAGAGAGTTCCATCGGTCTACTCCTGTAATTCCCCTCTGGGCTGCAAGTGAAGTGGAAGAGGTCGGAGGACCTCCTGGAACAGAGACGCTGAAAGAAGGGTCTATTTGCGGCATAAGTAGACAGAACGCCCCAACCCCCTTCTCCTCACTCCGAATTGAAGTCTGCAGAGCCCAGGATGAATTGCGCCAGGCGTGGGGACAATTAGCAGCTTGCCCGCTATGGAGACAACGCGGAAGCAACCTGCTACGGATCGAACGGGGATGGAAGATAGAGAAGAGCACAACCCGAAGAGAACACTAAAATAGGACCTCCGGGTCACGCAGCGGATATCGGTAAGCTCTGGATCTCGGAGTGAATGGACCTAGAGTGATCGATGTGGTGAGTGGAGAGCTATATCATGAGAGCACCAAATTGAAGGCAACGGAATGGCCCATCTGACTGAGGCCCTCTAAGAAAGCAGCAATTCTGATAAATTGACCCCCCTGCAGGAAACAAACAACACGATAGTGAAGCACACATACTAAGAGTAAAAACGGGAAAGATAACCAGCAGCGAAGAGAACGACCCGGGAACTCTCGAGTTTGTACTACAAGTACATAAAGGGAGGGAAGCTGATGACACAAAGTGAGTAACGGATAAAGAGAACGACCAGTGCAAGACTTCCTGCCAGGTGCCACATACCCTGGAGTAGATTAGATACAAGGCCCTGGAGAGGCCAGGCTAACAGACCGAAGACCGGCTCGGGTTGGTGGGAGTTGAGCAAGAGTGCCGGGCAGGAAATCCGACAGGCCGCCAGGTACCAAGATTCTACCAGGCTGGGCAGGCGGCAGTGAGTTCTGGGAGGGCTTACAGAATACCCTAAACCCAGTTGCCTCAAGTCATTGCGCAGAGGGCTAAGAAACAAACCCAAAGTGCCACACAGTCGGCCCAAGAGTCATGAGGGACGGGAAGGGCCCGAAGGGCACTCAACAAATGCAATTAGACAAATTCACAGTGCCCAGGGAACACACAGCAGTGATCGTGGACGAGATGGACTCAGACAGAAGATCACAACCCAGTGCCGAAGCAGGGGGGCCAACACTGTAAGACATTATGATGACGCTGCAAGGAGTGCGATCGGATGTAGCTGGCAGGATTGACATAGTGACCATGGAGGTGTCGCAGATGAGAGCTGATCTGCGGAACATAGGAATCAAAGTCAAAGAAATTGAAAAATTACCAACCACTCTGGTGGAAGATTCAAAAGCACTGCAGATTTGAGCGCAGGAGCTCTCCACGACGACGAAGGCACTAGAAGCAAAGCTTGAAGACCATGAGGGTTGATCACGCAGGAACAATGTCTGCATAATAGGTTTGCCGGAACGGGCAGAAGGACCCTCCGTCAACCTGTTTGTAGAGGATTGGATTGTAAAAACTCTCCAACCGAGGGGCCTGTCCAAATAGTTCCCTGTGGAAAGAGCCCATAGAGTACCCGGAATAAGGCCAAGACTGGGGGGCCCGCCACGCCCCATCATAGCACGTACCTTCAACTACAAGGACCGGGGTGTAATTCTGCAGGTTGCTCGAAGTGCCCCACCGCTTAAGACAGACAATGCAACCATATCTTTCTACCCGGACTTTACAGCAAAAATGCAACAGGCTAGGAGGACATTCACGGAAGTTAAAAAAGCGCTAAAGGCAAGAGATATACAGTACTCCATGCTCTTTCCATTAACACTCAGGGTAGCTGCAGAAGGTAAAACCTGGAGGTTTTCCAACCCAGAAGAAACATGGGAGT
This sequence comes from Lissotriton helveticus, assembly GCF_964261635.1. Taxonomy (NCBI): domain Eukaryota; kingdom Metazoa; phylum Chordata; class Amphibia; order Caudata; family Salamandridae; genus Lissotriton; species Lissotriton helveticus. The sequence continues at coordinate 731,229,287 of NC_136068.1, forward strand.
GGCTAGATGGATTGAGGAATGTTGGTAAACAAAGACACATGAAAGGCAACGGTGGCACTGTGACAGACAACGAGACGGAGGTTAATGAAGACGCTACACGAGGATCCAGGAAATAAACAACCACCCAGGCCCAGCCAGATGACTGAGCTGTAGCACAACCTCAAGCCCGGCAAGGGGTTGCGAGGAGCGAATGGAAATTAAGGGCTTGTTTAAGCCGCGACATCGATAGAAGGAACTCTTACAAGAAATTGTTTATGCAGATCACATGATACATTTAAGCTAAAATCAGACCTTAGGCAATAGGTTTCAAGTATTATCTGATCCTAGTATGCCTTTGTGTAATGCTGACGAAGTAGCAGTCGGGGAAGGAAAACAGGGGGGGGGGAATACACTGGCAGGCAGGGGTTTGGTTCAGGCCCTTCCAGCGGACTAAAGTTGAGTTATGGGGTGACATGTGCTCTGAAAGTTGGGGGGTGGGTTGTTGATTTCCCACCGTGCAGGGTAGCAGGGAGAGGGGAGTTATACAATAGCGGGTTACAAAGTTACAGGTTATTTGCTAAATTTATCAAATGCATAGACACTATACAGGAGGGAAATGAAATGGGTGCAAAGATGGAGGGAGGCACACACGCCCTAGACACAACAATAACAGCGATATACATTCTGCACAGCACTACACCAAAGAGCAAAAATGACTCTGAAGAACAATCTGAAGCAGAGCTCATTCCCACCTGAAATACGTACTACTGTCGGTAACGACATCACGAACATGACATGGAATGTAAACGGGTTGGACAACAAGATTAAATGCACAATGGTATTGCAGTAAATCCGATGGCATGCCCTAGACATAGTCCTGTTGCAGGAAACACACTTAAAGGGCAACACATTCAGAGCACTAGACAGATTTGGATTCAAACTACTGGCCCAGGCAGGGTTCACATCAGGGTCCAGAGGGGTGGGAAGATTAGTGAAAGAGACACTGCCACTAGTTCCTCAAAAGTCATGGTATTACCAACCAGTAGCACTCACAGGGATGTGGGAAGGCAAAGTTCTTAACCTGTGCTCAATGTGTGTGCCAACTAAAATGCGTTCTACAACATTGCGAGACTTGAGCACATTGCTCCTAAAACTCCCAAATGAGATTTTGGTAATGGGTGGGACTGGAATGGTGTGATGAATCCAAGCATAGATAGAATAAGGAACACCAATAGGGAAATGGGAGGAGACACACTAAAGTCGTTTGTGGAGGCAATGGGACTGGTAGATTTTTGGCGAGCACACAGTCCATTGACCAGACAATACACATATTTCTCAGCTGCATACCAAGGACACTCTCACCTGGATTACTTACTGATGCACTCATTTGGGGCTGGTCACTTTCAGGGCACAATACACAGGGTGAGAGGCCTCTCAGACCACTCACCAGGGGTGTCCCCTCTCCCCCATGCTATTTGCAGTCGCATTGTAGCCACTGGTGGTGTGGATGAGAAGCGACCCTATAACAAGATGTATAGGGTTAGTAGAAGACTGGGAAGAAATAATTTCAATATGCACAGATTACATAATCATAAATTCTACCAGACCATAGACGATGGTACACCAATTTCTACATATATTCCAGATTTTCTGTAGTTACTCTGGCTATCAAATAAACTGGAGTAAGTCTCTAATATTTGAACTGGCAGGAGATGTGCTGACTCTATTGACCGCAGGGAATGCACTTCCGATAAGGGACACATTTAAATACTTGGGAATGATGATCTCACTTACAGAACATGAATTCAGGGATGACAACTTAACTCCCCAATTGCACAGATTGAGGACTAATGTGCACACTGGAGGAAACTGCCACTCTCCTTGTTGGGTTAAGCGGCCATCTTTAAGATGATGGCACTACCACACTTATTATATGTACTGCTAAACACTCATAAGATACCAGTGGGGTTCTTTTGAAAAATAGATGCGGAACTGCTACTGCTTCTTTGGGATGGAGGAAACCCCGGAATATCTCTCAGCAAGCTGCAGCGAGGCCGATACGATAGCAGGATAGCAGTCCCAGACATGGGTACATATTATTGGGCGGAACAGCTAGTCACCGTAAACGATTGGGTATTCGCAGACAGAGAGGAACTGGCGTACTGAGTAGATAAGTGGGCAATGAGACAGAGGGGGCAATTGGAGGCTTTATATAGTAAGGGACCTATGGAAGACTGCCGACTCACACGCAAACGACTCTCAGAATACGGAGAGAAGCAACCGAGTTTCTGGGCTGTGGAGTCAAACTGACAGACCGGACTCCCTTGTGGAACGGTACCTCCTAAAGGAGGTGCAAGAGTTAAAAGGATTCCAGGCATGGATACTCCTGGGCATAGAGTCTCTGGGAGACATATGGAAAGGTCAGGATATAGTAGACTTCCAGAGGCTGCAGGTCGAATATAAAATGTCAGATATAGAGCCGAACAGAAGCAGCCATCAGGGCCCGTTTCAGACAAATACAGCTTAAAAATAATACACAGATCACACACAACCAGACTGAGAATTGTTCGGATGAGCAAGTGTGGTACAACTACATGTTTAAGGGACTGTAGTGAGGTGGGCTCCTTCTTCCACACGCTATGGAGCTGTCCTGTGCTGCAGAGATTCTGGAAGGGGACTATAAAAGTACTGTTCAAGGCGCTAGAGCAGATAGTTCCGATGGAAGTGAAATGGCACATATTGACCGTACAGAAGCTCAGAACTGGCCATGATACACTAAACTACGGCTAATGTTAGCCGACATGGTGTAGAAGGGAAATATAGCTAGAATGTTGGGCAAACCGCAAATACCTACAGTAAGGGAATGGGAGCAAGAACTGGACTGGTGCTGCACCGCTGAGAAGGTAATCTTTCAAGGGCGGGGATGTCCTAGCAAATGGGATACAGTTTGGGGAAACTGGACGAAATACAGAGGTTTAGCAACATAAGGTGAAATGAAGACTACAAGAGGCGGGATGGAACAGGGTGGGATAGACACCGAAAAGTGAATGGAATAGATAGATGATTACACTTAAGAAACCAAAAACTCCTCTGATGGGCCAGAGGTTGTGCAAGGGGGGGAGGTGGTGTGAGGGAAGAAACACATTGACCTGTATTTGTGTTGTATTACTATGCACTCTTATGCCTAATTAAATAAAATGAAGTTTAAAAAAATAAATAATAGGGAACACACAACCTTTTGTAAAGAAGTCACCTTCCAAGCAATTAACCGTGAAGTGCATGTATCATGACTGCTACCACGTTAAAAACGATTTGAGACTTTCCAATAGCCTTGTATCAGAGGAGCAGAGGGCAACATAAGAAGGAAATAGTATGTTTGTGACTTTGCCCTTCTCATCATTTTGAAGCATCCCTATGTCTGGCTGACTATCCATATTAGGAATACGTTTTCATTAAAGTACTCAATGTCGTAGCAGGATTTTTTTTTTTTAAATCACCATTAAAACTCATTGAAAGTTCCTGTATGATTCCTTACTGTTTTTAATTTTGGACACATTTAGAAAACCTACATTTGCTTTATTGGACTACATGTTCCATAATACATTGCCAAGTATCCAGTAAGACCCAGCATCCACTGTGCATTGCTTTTAATGAAAGTTTCCCTCCTGTTTCTCAGAACTGGATTTACTCCTCCCGGACTTGTGAGATATGGGAATTGCTCACATCTGTGACAGACTAGTCTTGTGCAGTCCAATTATGCGACGCTACCCTGGGCTTGAAGTTGCCTAGATCTGCTTATAAGCTGCCATAGCTTGAAGCTCTTGGTTTGAGCATTGAAGTTTAGACCTCTTCTTACCTGATTTCCTGCCCAGTTCCTGCTTTAATTTAGTCAGAGCCTGCGTCCTGTGTAGCTTGCTGCAGATTTCTCTCAGACTTGCATTAATTTTGCTTGACTCCTTTGTCTGCCTTTTTCTACAGTCAGGTACATCCCCTGGGCTGCCCCTTTCTAATTGTTCCTAGTTTGATCCTTCCATTCCTGTTATTATTTTCCTTTATGTACCACTTTTGCTTCTGTCATTACTCTTGTATTTTCTCCCCATCCTCCTAGATGTTGCATCTTCTTTATGTTCCCTTTCTCAGCGAGTCTCATGCAGTCTCTAGTTTCCTTGAAGCTTCAGTCTTTTGCCTGTTACAGTTCCCAGAATCATTATGCTTGACTTGCCTGTTTGTTCTTCAGTTTTTCCTTGAATACTCTGCTAAGGACTATTTGCTGCAGCTCTCAGGTTCCTTGCTAGTGATTGCTCTGTGTACTACTCTTGGGATTGTGTGTCTGGTAAGTATGCTGTTTTGCCCTCACCTGTGTATACGTGTTTTCCTTTTTTAACAGTGGTTGGCTCCTGGTTCTAAGGAAGCAATTCTTGATCCATCATTTGTCTTATGTTACATGTAGTGTTAAGTGCCTTAACTGTAATGGTGAGACATTTCTATTTTCTTAGGAATCACCGATGTGTCTCCTGCTTGACCCATAAGGGCTTGTCTCATGTATGTAAGTACAATTCTCGTTTGTGCCCTAATGTCCAGATAAGGCCTGGGCGGTAAATTCTGTTCCGTTCGTGGAATTTGGGTAATTTTGCGTTCCGAGGGAATTTGGAATTGCCAAAAATTGCGCGGTTCGCAGCTTTGCTGAATTTTTCGCTTGTTCGCGCTTTCAAAATGTGTGTTTGCGAGATATTTCTCCCCGAGCACACAAACAGCGTTCGCGAACAGGAAAACAGCATTGCGAACGGGCGGGACAAACAATTTCGTGTGTTCGCAGAACTTGTGCGTGCTCACGGAGATTTTTTACCGTTTTGCGGAGCTTCGCGTAGCGCGACAATGCAAATTCCGCCTACCTCTAGTCCAGATACAGAATCACTTGTACTGACTGCTTGCTATGGAAGTTGTCTGGTGATTATCTGTAAGACTAATCTGCTCAGAGACATTGACATTCCCTGTCACTGTTAGAAGTTCTGGGCCAGATGTATCAAGCGTTTTCCCATTTGCAAATGGGCCGATTTGCAGAATCGTCCCGTTTGAGACCAGGAAAAAGCCTTTTGGGATGTATCATCCCAAAAGGCAATTGCAAAATAGGGAATCACAATTTTTGCGATTACCTATTTTACGAATGCATTTAGAGAATCTCAATTTGCAATTCTCTAAATGCAATTCAGGAAGCGCTTTTTAAATTACGACCCTGCTTTAAGGAATCGCAATTTACCATCAACTTCAAGTTGATGGTTAATTGCAAATCCTTAGGAAAATGCACAATTTTGCATTTTTCTAAGTGCCATAGAAGTGAATTGGAAGCCAATCCTTATTTGTGACTTGCAATTTGTGACTCGCTAATAAGGAATGTGTCGGAATCGCACAAATTTGCAGAAACCTACATATATTGCATGTTGCGGGTCTATAATAGTCAATCGGTAAAATTCACTATTATAGACTCGCAAAATCCAATTTTGATGCATCTGGCCCTCTGAGTCTTACCTATGTACTGCTCTAGTGGTAACCCAAGGTGTTAGTCCATTATTGGTTCTGTTCCCTGTTTGTTCACATTAAGATTGCTTTTCCTTCTCCATCCTGTGGTTTGACCAATATGTGTCTGCTCTTAACTGGTGTATGTCTTTGCCTACTCCTCAGCATTTGTACACTAGCTGCATAGGCAGATATTCCTTGACCCTGAGGGGTGCTCCATCCAGAGTCCTTGACAATCCCATGCAGGGCCTTGGACTCTCGAAAGGTAGCCAACCACTGTGTATTACCACTGGCCATGTGCCACAGGGGTTGGCCTTGGGTCTGGCCATTCGCTAAGCCATGAACTCTCCGATGCAGACACTGGGTCTAGGCCCTGTACTTATGTGTGTTAACTTTTTTTTTAAAATCTGTTTTGCAGACTCTGAAACTGAGTTCCTGGCCATAGCACGAATAAGCTTTACAGGCAAACGTCTGCGATGTGAATTGTGTGCATGAACAGAGAGCACCAGAAAGGGTTAAAGGCCAGACTCTACCGGCGCTGCACATGGCTCCTGGCCTCTGGCCACGTACAGCTTTATGGGAAATAAAGTGGGTAGCTGCACAGGACTTTCAAATAATGTGTGATGTTGAGTGCTTGTTCGAGAACACATTCTGTGTAGTAATATGCCAAATATTGAGTTTTAAATGTTAACCTATAAAGATATGATAGCCGGAATATCGACTACCACAACTTCTTGGAGGTAAACATATGCAGATGAGTATAAATTTACTGTTCATGGGGCAGGCCTGCTTTATGGTTTGCACATCTCATCATAAGCGGGCATTTCCATGCGTTTTACTCTTTAAATTATCACCATAAGATGACTTTAGTTTTGTTTTTATCATGGGATTCCTAAAGGGGTAATAAACATATGGTAATGTTTTATGAGTAAAGGTAAACATAAAGTACCTTTAGGAAATTTATTTCTGAGATTTCTATTGTATGGTATACTGCACTCGACCCATCCAAGCAAACTGTGCAAGGTGCATAGGTGCATAGAGCTCTGGACACAGGATCTGGCCAATGGTCAGGTCATGTGACCATCCAAACCCACTGTGGCAGGCCCACAACTACTCGCAGAGAAGTATGGCTGCAGTTCTCGCCCCCTTTCCCACGCCACCCAAACCAGATGTGCATGCCTTGGGCATTGCATAGTAGTCCTAGGCAGTGAGCCTGGCCAGTGGCCAGGCCCTGTGCCAGCCATTGTCCCTACAGCTGTGCCAGCCACTGGCCCACCAGTGGCGCACCGCAAACTCTGGGAACATAACATTAGCTATTGACAGAGGGCTTTGGATGAAGGACTAGCCCCCAATCAAGTATTATCATTTGAATTGTACAACAGGAATCCACATCTTAAGGATTTTGAGGGCCCTGGGCCAAACTTATTTTTGGGGCCCTGTTGGAAACAGATTTGAATTTTTGATACAATTTCAGTTTCATGCCCTTTTAGGCCAGGTCACTGACAGCGCACAGGCACATTGGTACAAATTCTAAATGTATTTACATCTAGTATTCAGGGATGGGGATGCGTGTTTTCAATATTGTAACACAGCAGCAGCTAACAAATATTGCAAATAGTCTCTGCGCCCCCCACCGTTTATCCTATGTGAGGGCCTGTTTTGCTCTAAAAGAAACTTTTTCTATGACTGTCGCTTGAAACAATCACAACATTTTTCTGCAAAATGTCTGCAATAGATTCCCACGCATCACACACTTTGAAAATAAATTGTAGGAAAACCCCATTTAAAACAATTTTTTGAAGAATTATTCAAGGTCATGGGGGGAGACTGTCTGCAGAACAGAGTTGGCTCTATCAGGGGGCCCACTGACAGGCTGGGACACTGGGCCACACTTTGCCCATGCATTAAAACTTCACTGATCAGCTGACGTTTTTTACCAGGTTGAAGGCAGCAACTTATTTGAACTCTGTAAGAAAGTAAAGGCTAACCCTTTGACTTAGCTGCTTTTTAATAGCATTCAGCTAAGAGCTAATAAAGTGTCTTATTCAAATAGCTAAACTGAAATCTATAAATCTGATTGGCTCGTTCGAGGTTTAAGAGATTTACCATTCTGGCCATACCTTGTTGCAGAATTACAACATTTGCTTTTTTTTCTTCTGACCTGGTTTGCCTTCATGTCCCGAATTTCACTCACTATAGTGTGTTCCAGCTGAGCATGGAGTGTCCTTTAAGAACTTTGATAGAAAGGAAGTTGGTAAAAAACATAACTGACGTCAAGGGAACTAATGATGTCTTCAGTGTCCTCTTTGGCATGTAATTGTAAATCCATTTCTGCCTCGAATGATGCAGTTCCCACTCATTTTAGTTTTTGGGGTAATTATGATTTCATTCTATCTGGCTTTATAATCCTCAGAAAACCCCTTTGATCCTGAGCACGCATCCCATTAGCGGTCATTGTTTTCATCTTGTCCTATAATCTACTTAAACTGTGCTTAACTCTGTCTGTAAGCCATTAAGATGCATAGCTGCATAACTGGCATCCTTTGAATCGCAGGAGGATGACGAGAGCTGGACAAAGATTTTGATGCAAGATGGTTTACCTTTTCAGGTTTAAAAAGTAACTGCTAAATTATTAAAGAATGAAGAAAAAACGGGGCGGTACCCCAGGAAAGGTAGCAAAGCAAAATAATTTATGTGTGCAAAAGGGCCCTCTTTCCAGATCATGCTTCTGAGCTGCGCGCGAGCCTCACCTTATTTTTTAGAATACTGCTGCTTTGAGCTTTTGCATTTTTTACTATTTTACTATTTTATTTAGCCCCACTCAGGCCCAATAGCATTGGATCACTTCACATAAGCTTCAGTTACATTACACAAGGTCAGATTCATATTTTTTTAAATTAAAATCACATAGAGAAGATTAAAGGGCATATTTATTTAAAAAAAATTCCCAGTGTAGCAAGTCACCTTTCTGTGCTGTGCTGTGTGATAGAGAGAGTGCAGGAATGTGCCATATCTAACATCATTCACCACATTCCTGTCTTTTCCCTGCACTAGTGCACATATGCTATCTACTGCCCACTCAGGTACCCTTTCGCCATGGTGCAAGAGTGCCTGCGTTGCAAGCAGAATTATTTATGTGCAGGAAGGGCACCTTCCTGCACAAACACAATCCTGAGAGGCATTTTCTTCTTGCTATGTGTGCTGCAGCACACTTAGCAAGAGGAAGTAACAAAAAAGAAAGAAATATATTTCTCCTCCGTACGCCTCACCATTGAAGACGTAGCGTTTTGACACATTCTCAGGCCTACACTCTAATGGTAAATCTGGAAATGCATCTAAATCTAATCATGGATGCGTGGGAACACCCGTGCTCCACCCATGTATCGTTTCCCTGGGGCAGAGTAATGCAACGCCGCAATGTGTGCTGTGTTGCATTACTCTAGATTTATCGACCCACGCAGGGTGGCCTTGCATGGCTTGATAAATTTAACTTAAGAGTTGCGTCGCTCTAGTGCCTCATTGCATGGCGCAAGGGCAACAAAACGCTTTAATAAATATGCCTCATGGTGATTTGGCCAAAATCAAAGGATGTTGAGCTGACGCCAGGACTCGGACCTAGTTCCCCAGCTACAAATTCAGCAGCTCTGGCCAATACCCCACATCCCTTCCCCGCTTCTCAAGCACTATTTCAAGGTCAACCTCACTCGCAGTAGAGGTAATGATGGCGGAAGGATAGAACAGCGTATCATGCCTCAGTTTTTCCTGTAAAAATCTCTTTTTCCTAGATAAAAGGTTTTAGCATTTTCCATTATGATTGGCTTCATTAATTCTTGGTGAGCTGTGGTGTCAATGATATATTCTCTGTGAGCTGTCCTGACTTCGCTTCAGAGTTCTCTCCTTTGTATTCCCCATCCAGCGTTGCCTCCCTCATAGTTGGAACCACAAACCTTTCAGCTTCTCTTTTCAGATTGCGCTGAGTAGCTCCATTTGTTTACCTCTTGCTGCTGTGCGTTAGTCTTTTTATTTTAGGACACGTGACAACATTGAACGTTGACAGATGGTAGATAATGTTGGCAGTATTGTATACACATTTTAACATATTTTAAGTAAGTTGATTTCTGTTAATTTGTTTAACCTGTCCTTGTGTTACGCTGTGCTTTTTGTGTGGCGTAGAGCTCTGCACAATTAATGTCTACAAGGGGTATTGTTTTGCATTTTTGTTTACATAGGCTTCATTCTGGGGTCAAAGCACATTGTTAGACTTCAAACAAACTACACCATGGTATGAATGTACTGTTATCAACACGTGGCTCAGCCATGGTGGTGTTGCAGTGTCACTTCCATACTTAGGGATTGTGTGTGAACACAAGGTCAAACAGGTGACCACCCATTTGGTCCCATATTTGCAAATACTTTATTAATTGTTTGAGCTCCATGGATTACATGTTCTGTATTGCTGTTGAGGTGCGTTTGTTCTGAGCGGTGTCCACCTAGATATTATAGTCTCTTGCAGGACGTTGCAGGATGTTCTCGTTTTCTCTTAGCGAAATTATCAAAACACTGTTTGAGAGAAACACCTCCAATGGCTTCGACAATCTATGTATTTGGCACTATTTTGTCTCAGATTCTTTTCCTATTCATCCCCCCACATATTCCTTTATGTAAAATTTGGAGGCCTTGTCTTTGGGGTCGGCTTACTACACCTTTCTTTATTTCTGGTTTGCACCCTATTACAGTTCCCTGCATGGAGTGGTAGCTTTAACCTAGATTGCCATACATCCTAGGGAGCAGATTTACAAGCCCCATGCGCCTCTTTTACGCCGCCGTTGCGTCACTTTTGTGACGCAGCGGTGGCGCAAAAGATGCGCCATGGTTCGGGGTATTTACAATGTGACAGATCTGGGAGATGCGTCACGTTGTAAAGCCCTGCGCCATAAGGAGGCGTCCCGGCGCAGGGGGGGCGTTCCTGCGCAGGAACGCCTCCTAAATGTGGCTGAGTGAAATCTACAAGATTTCACTCAGTCACTTTTAGGCCAATGCTGCGTCAAAACCCTGCGCCTGCTTCAAGCAGGCGTAAGGCTTGACGCAGCATTGGACAGATAGGGCACCCCCGAGCCTTGCTGGAGCTGCGTCGCGCTAGCGACGCAACTCCAGCAATGCGCCACCTTTACGGCACAGATGCGTGACGCATCCGTGCCGTTTTTGCCCCATGGTGCGCCGCATTGTAAATGCGGCGCACCATGGGTGGCGGAGCTGCGGCGCACAATAACTGGCGCATCCCTGGGGATGCGTAAGTTGTTGTAAATCTGCCCCTAGGTGTTTTTGTATTGGGGTGCGTTGACTAATAATGCTGCTTCACTTGCCTTCCTCACACTACCAGCGGCAGGCAGGATGTGTATCTGTCAGCAATGGTGCCAGGTTCTAATTCCTAACTCTGATTTTTAAAGCACGGGATGTCTTTCTCTTCCCTACCAAGTTAACTTTCTCTCCTGTCTTAACTGACATTGCATTGTGCTTACTTCAGCCGCTTAGGTGTGCCTATCTAGTTTCTCTTCACCTGTATCAGCGGAATGCCATTTCAGTTGATCCCAGGGGTCATACACTACTTCAAAATTCAAGGTGACCCTGTGAGCATACACATTCAACCTTGAATCTCATTATGCAGCCTTTACTTTGTGTCTGCCCACATGATGTACGTACAGCGGTCACATTTTCATTTCCTATATTTGTTTAATCACCCCCTTTTAATTATTAGATCGTTGCTTTTGCTTGAACAACTTCTATATGTTTGTTAATTTATTCCTGTCTTATCAACATAATTTCCATATTTAGTCCTTCCTCGCAAGTGGGAGGGAAAATGGCCTGTATTTTCTCTACACGAGGGTGGGTGGGGGTGTAGGGATGAGTTACTCAAGTGTTGGGGAAAGTCCAGTCCTTTGCAAGAAGGGACCCTGGGGGTCCCCTAAGAAACTGGGAATTACCAAGCAAATTGTAAATTCCAGGTCTAATTCCAATGTAATTAGCAGCTTTAACCTCCGTATGAAAACAAGCAGATGTTTTTGGAAATACCGCAGATCTCATGTTGCGTTGAGGCCAATAATTTCTGTTATCAATTCCATGACAAGTGAAGAGGCCACTCATAATGAAGGCTACATTGGTGAACATGACTAAGGAAATTGTATTACTGAGCTGTGTATCAGCAGATCACTGACATAATATCGACCGCAACAAAATTGTGATACAGAAATATTGGGTTAAAAATATTGATTACAAAAATATAGTTTTCCTATGCTTATAAAGGTAAGTAAAGATACATCTTTATCTGCATATGATTAAAGCTCGTGGAAGCATGAACGCGTTATGCGGTTGGTCTCTGCCCTGAATATAGAACTCTAACTAAAGCATGTTTGGTGGACCTGTTTAGACAGTACTAAATCAGTCTGGGTTTTTCGTTTGGAATATTTTGGTGTTTGGCAAACCCTGACAGGCCCCAACCCGAGAGGCTGGGAATCCCTAGCACCACAGGCTTTTGGATTAAGAGGACAAACGGATGCCCGCTGGCTGAAGATCAGGATGTGGAAGGAGTGTGTATGGCAGGGCAACTGTTGAGTGGCCCGCCCTGACTTGGAAAACTTCTGATCTGCCAGGATTTGTATTGGAATTTTACCCTTGCACGTCATGCTGTCTGGGAAGCAAGAACTGAGTTTGGGATTCTCGTGTCATTAGACTTAAGCCAAATGCTTTAGCCATGTGTGGAATTCGATCCTTCAAAGACATTTAAGAAGCAGATGGGAGGAGTTAATGTAACTAAAAACAGTAAAGGATTGGGGAAATGAAAATAAAGCCAGAGCAATGCATTTTGACTGTTGTGGTTCTGATCACAGTGAGAAATGTGCACAATAAATAAAGACAGTGCCCAAAAGGAGAATGCAAAGCTGTTGGAATTTGAAAGGATTGACCTTTGCAAAAACCAATGAAATATTCACTGTCTTTGTGTAACAGACTTCATAAAAACTTTTTCTAAATTGTTGCCCTACCCCTTTAAACATTGTAATGCATGGGCACCTTGATCTTTCTTCACTGTTTGGAATCATGCTTTTAAGAACAAACAAGCCTCCATCTTTATCTGCATATGATTAAGGTTTGTGGAAGCCGAAAAGCGTTATGCTGTTGGTCTTTGCCCTGAATAAAAAACTCTCACTAAAGCACGTTTGATGGGCCTGTTTAAACAGTACTAAATAAGTCTGTGTTTTTCGTTTGTATTAAAATCTAGTTATTAAACAATTTAATTATCACTTTTTAAAAATCTGCTTTATTTATTACTTATTTAACTTATCACACAATACCCACACAAACCTAGCAGTCCACACTCAAATTAGAACTAAAATAAATATGTGTAATACAACAAACAGAACTAATAACTAATAACATATTAATTAATCAATTAGTGATTATTCATTACATAAGTTATCAATAAATTATTATTTACTGATTAATTAATAATAATGTAATAATTAATTTATTGAATAATTATTACCTTACCACCCTATACCCCTACAAACACACCAACCTGCACCTAAAAACTAACGTACAAAATATAACAATTGCAAAATGTACTTAATTAATAGTCTATTAAACAATTATTAATAAAGTGTTAATTCATTATTAGGTATTTAACTTCCCACCCTATTACCCTACAAACCCAGCAACCCACACCTAATATAAAAAAAAATTACATAATTAATAATCAATTAAATAATTAATAATATTAATTAATCAATTATACTGAATGAAGTTCCCACCCTGCACCTCTATAAACCTAGCAACCTGCTACAACTATTAAATAATATTATTACTAAATTAAAAATCATAACTCACTTAACATTACAATTTATATTTAAAAATATTATTAACAATTAAACAAACAATACTAACTCACAACATTAATTATTTAAACAAACACACATAAAGATAATTAAAACACATTTTTTACAGCTATATTATTGAAAATTATACTTACAACAATGATATTCTTGAAAACGATATTACTTTCCTAAGATATCGATATTCTTCACAATTATATTATTGCGTCACAAAATTGTTGTGTCACTTTCTCTGATATTTCTTCAACCGATATTTTCAGCTCAATATTTTTCCAAACCCCATATCAGCAACTGGGTGTGCAGTAAAGGAAGCAGAGAGTGAGCAAAAGTCACTTTTCTTTATATTTATTTATGCAATATTTCTCTAGCTTATTTTGCTTCTCTTCTGTATCACCTATGTTTATTGTATTGACACCTCTTTTTGCTTAATAAACTTTTATTTGAACTAAAAAAAAAGTCACTTTTCTCTCCACTTTCAAAACTGAACCTTGTAGGCAGATACCTGCATTGATTTCTACAATATTTGCCAAGAAAAGACCCTCCAACACATCTTTTCGACCTAAAAGTTCTGTACATTTTCTCAAGAAAAACAATAGACAATCTTGTCCTCCAAACAGATCTGAGCCACAGTCAAAAACAGTCAAACCATGGTCATCTTTGGATGATTGCTGTTAAACTGTCAATAGTGCTGATCTACTAACAAAGACTGCTCACGTAACAACCAAATGTAATCTGTGATTGACTCCTTTGCAGGTATATACCACCATTTGCATTGCCTCGTCGAGGTCACTCCTTTGATTCCTCTCTGCATATTTCCAATATGCCACTCCCATTCCTAATTTAGATGAAGGTTTCCCATTTCTCATGTATAGTGCATAATAAAGACACGTAAATACAAAGGGCCATATTCATCCTTATTTCACAAAATACAGCGCAGCAAGACACATTGCTCTGCTGCACTGCATGCAAGGGAGAGGGCAGGAATGTGCCATTTCAATCAATATGTGCTGGCACACCAACTGCTGCACAACGCAGGGTCCCTTCACCATTGTGCAAGGGTGTCTGTGTTGTGGGCAGGATTGTTTTTGTGCAGGTTCCTGCACCAAAACAATCCTCTAAGGCTTTTTTGTCTTTCTGCCTGTGCTAAAGAATGCAGCACATGTAGAAAGAGGAAATATTGAGGAGAAATGAAGATATTTCTCCTTGTTACGCCTTCCCTGGGATTCTGGCATTCTGACACATTCCCAGGTCTACCAGTATCGGTAAATATGAGAATTCTTCAGGGTCCTTGGGTGGAAGTGTGGGAACACCCATGCTCCAAAATGGAACGTCTCCCTGGAGCAGAGTAATGCAAGGCAGTGAAATGTGCTTCCCTGCGTTACTCCAGATTTACCTAGCAACACAGAGTCATGCAATGTGGCCTTGGGTGGCTTTGTGAATCTCATTAAATGTTTTGTGTCGCCCTGTACCCCCTTGTGTGATGCAAGGACAATGCAAAACCTGTGATAGATATGACACCAAAAAATGCACTACTGTGTGCTTAAGTGAAGCGAGCGTATTTTACTGGTGTGTAAATTGGGGACCCATGCTGGGAATTCAACACAAATTCCTGTACATATAAAATAGAATTCACAGTGCTGCCAGAGATCTTCACAATTCACCTTTACAGACAAGCATACTACTGAAAGTTATACAATAGAAGTCTTCTATATTAACCAACAATTAGTACCAGAAAAATGTGTCAATGATACATGACAATTTCACTTCCTGTAGGCTAAAACAAATGAATCATTTCATCGGTGAAGAGATGCGTATACAAAACCCATATTCATGTTTGTTATATCTATTTTAGGTAAGAAATATGTATGTTGGATTGGGCACTTCATTTTTTTAATCAAGTAATAGGGAATGGGCAATACAATTAAACAACAGCCTCTTCTCTACACAACATTAGCTCATAAGTTCTCAGTACAGTAAGACACTGCCAAAATAGGCAGATATGGAAATCCAAGGTTTCAAGATAATATTTGGGTGCACATGATAATGAGTTATTACCAATTGCTGGATCTGTGCACATGCTCCCAGAAGTACTAATAGTGGGTTATCAACATTGCACACTCCTATTCACTTTTGTGAATCATAATTCTTATATAAAGAAATTGGGAAGAACAATTATGGGGCTACAACATGTACACCAAATGCATTTGAAAATTGTCTATTACCCCAAATACTTTTTGACTTACCCAACTGTTCTGAGCCTGGTCATGCAAGCTGATAGAAGGTAATCACCGTTTCCATCAGGTTGTCATCTCACTGGCCTTAGCACTGTTCCTTTATTGAAGCTTCCTAAAAGTGGTGGAAAAGAACTGTGAGGAGAAAATAGTAGGGTATAGACAGTTTAATTGCATTAAAGCTTAGCAAATAATTCAGATAAGAGATGGCTTCTGGCATTTAAAATGCTCTATTTCATTTGGGGTGGCAGGGCTTATTTCTGATTCCCTATGGATTGGGGAAGATCTTGTTATTTGTCTTATGTATATTCCACCATATGTCATGCTGAGATAACCCCAGTTTCAGGAGCGAAAGTCAAAAAAGAAGTTGACAGGGAATTTTGGATGCCATAAAAGTGATGATACCTGGGCAGGAGTAGGACTAAACCATGTAGAAGTTAAGAAACGGTCTGTCCTTATATAGAACAATGCTACTTCTACTACCAACGGTTTAAGCTTCGTGACAGGACAATGGTTGCAATGAGAGAAACAGTAATACAGAACAGAATGGCTCTAGATTATGTAAATATGTACCCGCTATCAAAGGTGTAGTCTGTAAGCTAATTGCACATCAAAAGGAGGTAGGTAATTTGCATGAAATGTCAACACAATCTTTGCGGGATAAGATTAGCATTTGGATGGGGAGCTGTGGACCTTTGCATGTTTGCAAGGGTTGAACAAGAGCAGAAGTAGAAGTTGTGGCTATAACAGCAGCCTTCCTAAATAGGTAAGAGCGGTGGCTTGTGGTTAAATAGACAGGACATTTCCAAGAAGCAAGCAATAACCTGGAACATATGGACGGATAAGTCTTACTGGCATATGCTCAGCATATTGACACTTCCATAATATAAACTTGTGTTGTTGCCATGCTGTAGCAAATAGTGTTATGCTCTGCACATCAATGATAATAAATATAATGTTTTATTAGATGGTGAATAGCATTCCTTGCCATAAAATTACAGCAATTCTTATTTTGCAAAATATCACATCAGGATTTCCTTTAATTGACTGTGTAAACATCGCATCTACTCCATTGGGAAATGTTTAAGTATGTAATCACTTGTGTAAACAGGAGAGCCCTAGGAACATTATTGCTGAATACTCTCCCATGATCATTGCTGTCTTTCATCAAATGCTTCATACTTATACCAGAAGTATTCTGTCATTTATTCATAAATAGAAAACTGTACTTTCTTCATCATGCCCTCTACCCACAACCACAAAACCAGCAGGTCCTAATTGTCTTTTGGATCTGTTGTTGCACTTCACTGATGACACTCATTTCAAGATATGCTCACCTGGTTCACATGCTCTGAAAAAACTAAAGGTATAACTCTTTTTATCTCCACTGGTGTTCCATCAGAGTCTATTTACAGCAGTACTTAATTTGTAAAAAAATAAGTGCCAGGGGAATGTATGATGCTAGAACAATAACCATTAGGCCGACGGCCCCAACAACAACAGCATTTCACACCAGTTTCTAGAATGAAGTACAAAAGCACGTGTACTTTTAAACAGACAAAAACAGCAAATGCCTTAAATACTCATTATTTAATAATTAAATATTGTGTAACTAAACACTTTACTTACTTTCACTTTGGTTAAAAAAAAAATTTTTTTAATTTTTTATTACAAGCCGTAGGTAAGGAAAATACATTGGTACATTAATTTCTTCATAGTTAGACATACATTAGCCAAAAATTTATAAAATCCAAGAGACAACCCTGGACTATAGAATGCCACAGTAAAAATAGGAGAATAGTGCTACAAAATTTAAACCTGTCGATATAATACAATAATAATATAGAGAAGGAAAAATCATTATCATTGCCGTACTTAAAATAATAATTCCAAAACATATTAGATTATCCAATATATAAACAACTGGTGATAGGGCAGCACCAAGAATAATATTATTATACCGATCGTAAAGTGCTAATGCAAAAAGTAGAAAGACCAACACTTGAAGGTGCTATTATTTACAAAATTTGACCTATATAAAGTGACTAATGCAATAAAGTGCCAATGTATAGTAACACAATAATATTACTATACCGTTCATAAAGTGCTAATGCAAAAAGTCAAAAAAACGGCGCTTGACAGTGCTATTGTTACTATGTGCATAATTTTTGGCCTATATAAATTGACTAGTGCAATAAAGTGCCGATATATAGTAGCACAAATAATAAAACATTTCATAATGTAAAAATGAAATAACATACAAAATTTTTTTTACATGATAAAAGTGCTTAGCAAATTGATATAGCATAGCAGATGGATACTTATATTTCCTCAGATGTAAATGTAATACCATCTTACAGTTAACTAAAATATAACAATCACCTTCCTTTTAATAGTTCAAGCTGGTCAAAATATTTCCAATTCCTTTCAAATCTTGCAATCGCACCCACTCTACCTGCATAGGCTCTCTCAAAATTATATGTTCTTCTCATTTTATTAACCCACTTAACATGGCAAGGACACACCGTAGATTTCCAATTTTGCAGAATCAGGGACCGTGCCACGGCAGTTGAAACAAAAATAAATACTTCTTCTGATTCACTGAACCTGTTCCTGTCCTTACTAATGCCAAAAAGGGCCACTTCCACTTCTGGAAGAAGAATTTTCCCAGTTGCCATCTCCAAATCTGCGAAAATCTCCCTCCAGAAGGGTTCTAACTTTGGACATGAGAAGAAAATATGATACCAGCCACCCTGTCCCCTGGTTTTGCATCTAAAACATTTATTCTCGTATTCAGGGAACATTCTTTGAAGGGCTTCCGGGGTATAATATGCCAACCAGCGACAAAGAAAAGACATTCTCTTATAATTAGCTGCTCGGAGTGCCCTGTTTCCTAGATAACATATTGTCTCCCAATCTTTGTTTGACAATACACACTGTAATGTGAGACTTATTTTCTCCAGATGGTTGCTTATTATATTGGATGATCCAGAAGGGGGTAACTTTTTATACCAGAATCCAATACCCTTATGTTTCTCCCCATATAACGCTGTTAACAAAGCATTGGGTGTTCTATCAAGACTTCCTACAACCTTTCTTATAAAATAGCTCAATTGCAAATATTGAAAAAACATGAGCCGTCTCGGATGCGTTCTATCTCTAACCATTTGCCAGCTAATTAACGTATTTTGAGTGAGAAAATGCCTTATTTCACAAAATCCGGCCGATTCCCATTCTGTCAAATGACTTGAAGAAATCCTAAGACCCATTTTAACACATTCTGAAAGTTTCAAATAAATAGATCCATCTGAGCCATGTTTTTCAAATAGAAGCCGTAATCTTGATGAATACCCCACCAGTGTCTTATATCGTGTTCTCTTTGGAAGTTTTGCAGTTTTTAAGAAAATAAAAATTTGAGAGCCTGATTCCTCAAGCATTCTATTTGAAAAAAAGTTGTCTCTTGTCTGTCTCGCCTTTAAGAATCCTGCCATTATATCGAAAAAAGCTGCCTCGTAATATGTATAAAAATGGGGAAGAGCAAGTCCGCCTTGGTTCACAGGAAGTTTTATTACCGCGAGTTTGACTCTATTGGCCTTTTTATTCCAAATAAATCTTCTTATCATGGAATCTAGTTCATTAAAAAAGGCCAAATTAACTTTAATTGGGATATTACTAAACAAAAATAAAAGCAGAGGTAATATGTTCATCTTTATCAATGCCACTCTGCCTATCAATGATAGGGGCAGTATATCCCAATGTTCTAAAAGGCTCTTGATTTTATTCCTTGTTTTTATATAATTCAATTGAAAAAGTTCTTGGTAGTCTCTGGTCACATAAATCCCTAGATATCTTATTGGGTCCCTCTTTTCTGCTTGAGACTGTAAATCTGGCGGAAGGAAGTCTAAATTTGAATTCAAAATAAGAACCTCAGTTTTCTTTTCGTTGATTTTGTAGCCCCCTATCTTCTCATATTCCTGAAGCTCTTTCATAAGATGTACTATATTTTCATTGTCAGGAGCCATGTAAAGAATGATGTCATCGGCGAATAATTTTAACTTCGACATTCCGGCAATTGGAGAGGATATTGCGTCATTATTTCTTATTTTTATTACCAGGGGTTAGATAAAAAAGGTGAAAAGCAGGGGAGATAAGGGGCAACCTTGCCTAGTGCCTCGATTTATTTTAATCTTCCCTGCTTGCTTGGCATTTATTATCACCTGGGCAGATGCCCCCTCATAAATGTTTTGTAACATATTAATAATAGGGGCGGGGAATCCAAAATCACCCAAGGAAAAAAATAACGTTGACCAGTTGACTAAATCAAATGCTTTTTCTGCATCAATCATAAGAATGCATGCAGAAATTGAATTAATATTAAAATAATCTAGTGCCTGTAATAAATATTCTGTGTTGGCAGCCATATAGCGTCCGGCTATGAACCCCGTTTGATCTTGATGTATCACCTCCTGGGCGGCCAACACGAATCTTTGAGCCCAAATTTTCATAAAAACCTTATAATCAGAATTTAATAGACTAATTGGTCTATAGGAATTTACGTCCTCCGGATTCTTGCCTTTCTTAACAAAACTAATAATTGTGGACTCTTTAAACTCTGAGGGAACCCTGCCACCTAGTCTAATATAATTAAATAAATGTTTCAAGGGATCCTCCAACTCCTTCAAAAAAACCTTATAGAATTCGATTGGGAATCCATCAATCCCTGAAGCCTTTGCTCCCGCTGTGGCTTTTATACTGTTCTGAATTTCCAGATAACTTATATCGCCGCCTATTTGATTAAATCTAGATTTGGAAATTTTGGGGATATTCAGGTTGTCAAAAAATTCCCTGATTACATTTTCTTCAACTTGAATATCAGAATATTCTCTCATAATGATCAAGGGATATTTTCGCGATTCCCTCACTTCTAGTATCTATTCTGCCTGATGGATCTTGGATTTTTAAAATGATGGAAGACTTGTTTTTTCCTAATCGAATTTGCCAGCAGCTTACCCATGAGTTGACTATCTTCATATAGCTTTTGTTGGAAGGCTTTTGAGCTATTTATCTCTTCCAAGATGAAGAAGTCCCTCAGTAATGCTTTAGCTTGTTCCCAGTTGTTTGGTTTTTGATTCAGTTTCAAGGCATACTCATTTTCTGCAGCGTCCTGAAGGGCAGATATTTTTCTTTTTCGGTCGTTAGCTTTGTTGGAAGAAAATGCTATAATCTGTCCCCGCGCTGCTGCTTTGAATGCCCCCCATACTGCGAAAGGCTCTGCAGAGTCCTTATTTATTAGAAAAAATTCCCTTATCCCCTCTTTGAAACCCTCAACCCATATCATATTCTGTAGAAGGGTGCGATCCAGCTGCCACCTAGGTCGCTCCCCTGTCGTGCCCTCTAATATTAATTCCGCCTCAATCCTCCCATGATCTGAAAATGGATTGCAACCTATCAATGCGTTGGAGATTTAGAGCGATCTTGAGGATAAAAAAAAATCTATTCTAGAGGCTGTATGAAACCTATTAGAATAGCACTTATAAGATTCTAGGTTGGGGTTTAGGGAGCGCCAGGAGTCCTGCAATTGATATTCTGACATGAAAGCCTCTAGCACCCCTTTTGTCTTTGGTTTTAGTTGTTTCTTGTTCTTATTACAGGTGTCCTTCTTTAAATCCTGAATATAATTAAAATCACCTCCTACTATAATTTGCCCAGCAGTACTCCTTAGAATTTCACCAATTTCAGTCAGGGCCGAGGTGTCATCAAAAATTGGGCCATAATAATTTACAAAATTAAATATCTTTCCCAACAATTTCACTGCAACCCAAAGCCATCTCCCTTTAGAGTCTCTTTGCATTTGCAAAATCTCCCAGGGTAAATTCCTTGAGAAATAAATAGCAACACCCCTCTGGGCGACCCCGGCTGAGGAAAAAAACCCATAGGAAAAACATCTAGGAAGAAACAACTTTGGGGAGTTCGATTTCAAGTGCGTCTCCTGGAGGAAGACCACGTGGGGTTTAAAAGCAATTGCCCATTTCAAAAGGGCTCCATATTTCTGCTTATTTAGCAGCCCATTCGCGTTAATGGACAGGATATTACATAAGTCAAATGGCATTGACAAGGCTATGAAGTTCTAAACCTCTTCTGTACCAACCAATGTTAAGAATAGAAAACCTACTGCTCTTGTATTTTTTTAATGCTTTCACCCCCCCACCAAGGACCCCCCCAGGGATGCGGGAACCCCCTTCCTGTCCACACTGCCCACATCCCACCCCTTCTTCTACTTCGGGTGTCTTCTTGTTACACCCTGGTGTGACCCTTGACCCAGCAGCACCCGCCTGGATTTTTCCACACTCTCGTTTTTTTTTTTTTTCCCCGATTATAGCTCTAGATTGTAACATTAGATTCCTCATATTCGATATTCAATTAAACCAAACCATTGAGCCTAGGCCCTTGTTGATATTTCATTAAGAAGGGTCTGAGCCTCTTCTAAATCAGTAAATAGAAAATGTTTTCCCCTAACGAGAACCTTCAACTTTGATTGCTGTGCAATCGAGGCCTGGGCACCATTAGCTTTGAATAACTGCAGCGACTTTACAAACTCTTTCCTTCTTTTAGCCGCAGTTGCTGTCATATCCGAGAAAATCCTGCATTTTGTAGTTTCGGAAATGGAAAACTGGCGTTGTTGATATGCCTTGGAGAGTATCTGTTCCTTAATTCTGAAATCCGCAAAATTTAGTAGAATAGTTCTAGGAAATGGAGAGTTCGCAAAACGCTGAGCCGGTACTCTGTGGGCTCTTGTTATCGTCAAGTCTCCTTCAAAGTCTGGCAAAACTACTTTCTGTATAAAAGAGTTAACCCATTGCACAGTATCGGATCCTTCTGTTCCTTCAGGAACCCCTACAATCCTCAGATTAGATCGACGGGAGTGGTTCTCCAACTCCTCAAGTTTGTTCTCCATAATAATCCTCTTTTTTATGGCCTCTTTAGTCTCTCCTGAAACCAGATTCATCTGATCTTCAAGGACTGCAATCCTTGACTCAGCTTCCGAGACCCTGTTGGGGAGCGCCAATGTTAACTCCTCCAGCTTATCTATTCTAGCGTGAATAGCAGCAAGTTCCGTACGCTGATTATTTTTGATCTCACAGATCTCATCGAGAATTAGGTTGAGCATCTCACGAATATCTAGCTGGAATTTTACCTCAGATCTTGCTTCCTTGTCGATAAGACTAGAATCGAGTCCTAAAATTCCTTTGCTCCCGGTAGTTGTATCATGTATACACACCCCATCTTGTGCCACTTCATTTGTTACATTTACTAAAGAGAGCTGCGTTTTAGGTGGAGATGCTGTCATGTCAGGGCCCTTAGATAACACATTAGAGGCCGGGGGATCCAAAGCAAGAGAGACCGAAAGGGGCTGTGATGAATTAGGAAGGGGAGATTTTGGAGTAGCTCTTTTTGTAAACAGTGGAAAATCTCTCACCTGCTTTCCTCCCGTCCCGCTGTTTCTCCTCTCTTCTACCACCTGAGGCGCTGTTGTTGCCAATGTCGGTGTGGGATTAAGAGTTAGAGGATGGATTTCTATTTCCGCTTGTGGCTGTGCAAGTACATCTGCTGTATTAATATCACTCATCTTGTCTCCCTCCACTACTGCTTCTTGCTGTTCGTTATGCTGTAGGGGGGTAGGAGGAGAAGGGCGACTCATCATCTGAAGATTCAGGTGTTGTATCATCTGTTACAAGGCACCCCGCCTCCTCCCTATTGGTGTCTTTATTTTTCTCACAAGCCGATTTTCGTGCAGCTTTTTTAGCAAGAGCCAGAGCGTGACGAGTTTTAGCTCTCTGTCGGGCAGCCGCTTCTACTTTGCTGAGCTTAACCGTGTCGTCATCCTTCAAAAGTTTGCCCATTTTTTAAAGAAATATGCTCCCCTTATTTTTTTTGTAAGTTCATTTTTTTTTTTTTTTTTGGACAGAGAAAAGTCTTTGATGCTCCAATGAATTCAGGAACCCCCAGCGAGTTTTCTTTTTTTTTTAGGTGTATAATCACTTCAACACAGGGAGTCCAGTTACTCCTCCGTGGAAAATCAGCCGACTAGCACAACCTTGCACAGCCTTGCACAATTAGCTCTGTGACTGTATCTGCTCCATAGCTGCTCCGCAATCAGCCGTATCAACCTGCTCCCCGCCACCTCAAAAGATGCAGTTACAGCAGGTCTGATGAAAAGCTCCGTGACTGGCCCGCTATTAAGGATACGCATATGCTCACCTCAGAAAGGAGCAGATGAGCGGCGTGTCCAGCACGGACCGAGCTTCCCGAGCTCCTGTCTGACGGACGGGTCAAATCAGCAACTGCAGCGGCGAGGCATCATCTCTCTCTCGGCGCATTCTGGCGATCTCCGGAATTTCTCCGCTCTGCGCCGCATTACACCAGTAAATCTAAATTCTCCTTTCGACTTGAGCTCCCGGTCTCCCATACCAGCAACAGCAGCGTCAGCGTCTCGGCGTTTCCAGAATCGCATTCGCCATTACGGAGGCGGGGTCATGGGTCGAGGATCACGGGAGACTAGGCAGAGGCGTGGAGCTCTGCAGTCATCCCTCAACACAAGGGGCATTCAACATGACAAAAATTGAACTTTGGTTCAATTTTTGTCATGTTGAATGCCCCTTACCGCTTCGGAGGTCAGGAAAAAGTTCAAAGACTGAGCTTCCTTGAATGTATGACGTTACAGCGCATACATTCACAACGCATACCATTACAACAAAACCTTTACAACGCAGGATCCATTACAACGCATGCCATTACAATGCAGATGCTATTACAATGCATGCATTACAACGTAAGTATGGGTAAGTATTTTTTTTAATTTTAATTAATGGGAATGTAATAGTAGTGTAAATGCTGGATAGTGTAGGGGTTAAAATTACTATTCTAACTCCAGGGGGTGTAATAGTAGGGTAAGTGTTGGCTAGTGTAGGGGTTAAAATTAAAATAAATACTTACCCATACTTATGTTGTAATGGCATGCGTTGTAATAGCATCTGAATTGTAATCGCATGCATTGTAATAGATCCTGCGATGTAAAAGTTTCATTGTAATGGTAGTGCGTTGTGAAAGTTGCGTGGTAATGGCTGTTTCCCGCTTCTTTTGGGGTGCCTGCGGCTCATGCCTTCAAATCACCGTGGGTGGTTCCGGCCACCAGAGCAGGGCTCGCCAAGTTCGTCATGTTTGAGGCGGTGAGTCTACTATGCAGGGAGCTCTGTTAGCATGGTCAACTTTACAGGACAGTCAGCTGTCCATGATTTATCCATGGCCGAAGTCAGGGAAGGCACAGGCCGCTCCTGGTTAATGGGTGCCACTGAGCCTCAGAGTGAGATAGCGCCGTTTGTTTCAGGCAAGAGGATGGTGCATGATCACGCACCCCCCACCCTTAGCCCTAAGCCGCCCCTCACACCCTTAGCCCTAATAATGCAATGCACTACCCTTAGCACTAAAACAGCCCCTTCCCTTTAGCCCTAAATCCCCCTCCACACTCTTAATGCTAAGCCGCCCCCTCACACCCTTAGCCCTAATACTGCCCCACACTTTCCTTGGCACTATAACTGCCCCTTCCCTTAGCCCTAAATCCCCCCTCCACACCCTCAGTCCTAAACCGCCAGTTCAAACGCTAAACACAGGTGTTGAGATGCCACTCATGAAACAATTCGGCATGAAGACGGACATAGTAACAACGCCATTGTGGTGCCGATTTTGTTCTAAAGGCTATTTGTAATAAGGCCTTCATTAAAAAGGACGTTTCCAGTGCTAGTGCACATGTCAGCAGGCCACTGAAGCTTGCACCACCAATTACTCCCACTAGTGCTGCCAATGAGAGCGCTATCACTATTAGCCATCGCACTCATACAATTGTGACAATTCAGACTTTAAATATGCATTAAAATGATTTATACATGCCGCCCAAGTGGAAGGTATTAGTGATTTTTATGAATCTTTAATTGTTAAATAACAGCTGTTGTGATCCTCAAAAAATAAGACAAACAGTGCCACCATGTAGCAGGTCAGTCATAAAAGCCTGTGTTGACACATCATGACCTCACAGATCTGATGTTCTGCTGCAAGCCCTCTTTCCAGCTTCCTTTGCGACGTTCCACCGCATTGTTTTCCTACCCTTGGTCAGGATTCCGCAGCAAGAACACCAGCGGCTCACCTTGGGACCAATGTTGCTTTTCTCTGTTCACGTTCCTTCGATCGAGTCATCGCCAAGGTATCTGATGCCTACACTGCAGCGGGGATAAGATGGTGCCGTGGCTGTATGCCCGGCGGGATTCCAATGGCGGCGTTAACCCGTGGAGGCTGCACTGAGTGCAGCAACAGAGGAGGCATTTCCCCAATCTCCACAGCGGCTGTCAGAGAGTCGGAGATGGTCTCCCTTGCTCAGGATGAGTGCACCGGTGATGTCTGGGATGTCTGGGACAAAAACCCGCAGTGATTGAGGCCACAGCGTGTGATCTCACCGACGCAGTTGACACGACTGGGAGGTGAGCTCGGGGGTACATTATACTGGCCGGCTGGGATGATCCTGATGTTCCACACAAGCTGTGTCTTGCCCTGGGAGGAAAAATGGGGCAGAGTTGCTTGAAGGTGGACCCGGCAAGGGCTGTGCCTGACCCTAGAAGGGCATCCGGAGAGTGGTTTTGGTGCTCATATCAAGGTCTCCACAGCGAAAAAAGTCTAGCAATGGGACTGTTTTCCAACTTAATCCTGCTACAGCCTCACCCACTCCGGAAGAATCGCATGGGACAACAGTGGAGTGGCCTACACATTCTGTCTGCCTCACCTTAAGATGGCTGTCGTGACCTCATAGCTGGAAGCTTTACTGCCGAGTACTTAACACCCCAACAGCAAGTCTTTGACTGTTTTTTTTCTTCTGGCATAAGGGGCTTGCGAGTTCGAAAGGACAATTGTGCTCTTAACTGGACCGTTTCCCGCTGCAGCCCCCTTCCCACCTATAAGGTATCCAACAAAATCTTCAACATCTACTACTATCAATTCGAGCCTGGCTTGATCGGCACTGGTGTGCAGATGATGGGCGGGCCGGACTGTTTGAAACTGGAGCTCCCGCATTTAATTCCTATTTCCTGCAATCAGGAGTGCCCTGCTGCAATTCCTCACCTAAACAAAGGTCATAATCACGAAGACAGAGGTGGATGCCTCGGCACAGGGCCTAAATGAGGTGAGGGCAAGCCGCAGAGTGAAGGGGACGGCGCTTCCCAGTAACACTGGGAGGGATGCTGCCAATCGATCTATGACAATACCCCTTGGGCTGAAACCTTGAACACGTTACTTACCGTGGAGATTGTACAACATGGCGTTTGCCCGGTGGAGCTGTTTAGGCAGCTATAGAGGAGTTTGGTTCAGGTCACCCCCCCAGCCGTCACCTACCCAGCCGGACATTGGACATTGCTATTCCCCATCTTCCTGTTCTGTTTCCTTCCCTCAGCTGTCAACATTGTTGTTTTTTTGCCTGTGTTTTGCTATGCTCTTGTAACATGTAACTTAATGTTCCTCGTGTAACGCGATCTGATACCTCTGGGTCCAGCCAGCGCTATATAAAACTTCTCAAATAAATAAATGTTATAGGACTGTAGATGTTTCAGCACCCAGGCTACTGTGCTGCATAGCTAAATCTATATAAGGTCCCAAAGTCGAGACCGATTGCATTGCAAATGCTTGTTGTCCTTGATATTCTGGCATACAACTCATCATATCTTCGTCATTCAGACGCTTTTAATGCACAGGAATATGGTGTTTCTCTTGGATTATATTTATTTTTTTGCCATAAAAGATGGATAAAATAGGCTCGCAGTGAAAAGCACACTTATTATTCAAATATGTTTCTTCAAAAGAAGCGTGATTTATGTGGCCCATCTCGTACTATTTGGAAATATTCCAAAAGTCACCCGGTTGAAATGCTGTATTTTTAAGTCAAAGCAACGCAATTTACCATGTTTATATATCACAGAATCAAGGGCCCGTTTATTTCACATTTGTACTTGAAAGTAGACGGGGCCTTTGATTCTATCATTTTGTCTCCACTTTATGGCTTTTTAGAGCAAATCATGCCGTCTAAAGCATATAAACACACACAGAGGCTGTTAGAGAGCGGATGACGGGCGCAAGCAGTTTAAGAAGAAGGAAACAGACTGCCTTCTCTTCATGTCAAGGAGTGCTTGCCAGACTGATGTGTGCAGGTAAAGCAGATAGTTCAGTCTCTTCACCCCAACGCCTGTCCATCTTCTAAAAGTACCATCTCCTACCACGCCACCACAATACAATGAAACAAGGGGAGGGTATTTCCCCCTACCCCGCCACCACAATAAAAGGAAACAAGGGGAGGGTATTTTTAGAAGATGGATTGGATTTTTATTTTTTTTGCAGTTTTTTATATAGCGCGACCTTGACCCGAAGGTATCAGAGTGCTTTACCTGAGCACCAGTTGCATTACAGACGGACGCATTCATTTGTAGGCACAGGGAGTTTAAGTGATTTGCCCAGAATCACAGGATGTTTGAGCCTCCCCAGACATGAACCTGGTTCCCCAACTTCAAAGTCGGCCGCACACACCTTTAAGCCACACCATATCTGCATTACCTGCACACATCAGTCTGGCATGCACTCCATGACATCAGGTTCATTCCACTGATGAGAAATATTTTCCTTTTTGGAGTCTAAAAGGCTTAGAGAAGCCAATCTGTTTCCTTCGCCTTAAGAAGCTGGACCAGTTTCTTAAAATGGCTCTCTTGTGGGCCACCAATTTCTCAGTTTGCACATTCAAGAATCATTGTACAGGCATTATTCCTAGCAAAATATTTCTATACAGCCTGAACACTCTGAGGCCCCCCCTTCCACACCACAGTTTCACCTTACTGGACATGCCCACTCATTTGGGTTTGCATCACCATCTCTACTTGCACTTAAAAAAGTTGTGTTGGCAGTGGTACTGAGACTTATTGACGTCTGGCACTGGTCAGTCGTGGCATAAGGCATGTGAAATGATGTCACTTCAAGGATAAGTAGATTTAAAGAAAGGATATTTATTCACAGGTCAGAGACAAGGTTGATACAACGAGCCTGGGTCTAAACTGTCTTCCCTGGAATCTGGAACCCAGCAGAGTTCCCGATTCCAGGCATGACACGGCAATACCACACATTCCCCTTCGTAAAGAGAAATAAGGAAACAATTTAAACAGAACATGGAAAAACAGAAATTGTTAAACAAAGTACATTTTGATTCAGATTAAGAAAACAAAAACATCAATAATGAGAAAAAAAAACGTTAAAGAAGAAATAAATCAGATTATCTATAAAGATGATAATCTTTAAACCGCACTGGGGTGAGACATTTCCTCTGTGTTCGTTGAACAGAATTAGAGGCAGGACAACAGGCGATCCTGCTTTCAGGAACATTGTGAAGTGACGTTGAACCAGAGAACTTCCTCCAATTGCTAGCACTGTTGGAGGACTTCGAGTTGGATGGAATACTAGACTGTGGAACTGCATCCTTAGGCCACAACCACATGGGGATTTTCACTACCTTGGACATATTCCACACATTACCATCTGAAAGTTCTAGAACTTGTCGACCAACACGCTTGACCATCAAAGGATCTGAATATCGTGACTCACCTGACCTGACTAGTCTGCTCTTCTTGACTCGAACCCAATCATTGACACTAAACGGAGAAGAATTACTACTATTTGAATAACAATCACTATCTATAGCCTTTTTCGAGTCAAGTAACCTCATCCAAGGTTGGCTCATGTTGGAGACACACCTCCTCCCCCTCATCTTTTCAAAAGGAGAGAGATCACCCATGCTTCTAGGTGTATTTCTATAGCACCACAGAATCTCACTTATGGTTTGCTTACAATCACTACCACTGCGTACAGCTAATTGGAGACCCTCTTTAAACACCCTGATCCATCTCTCTACAATGCCATTACTATTGGGATAATAGACTGAAACACGTTTGTGTCTAATACCGTGACACGCTAAAAATTCCTTCATCTCTAGAGAGACAAACTGTACACCATTGTCCGTTGTAATAGATTCTGGGAAACTTTCTCTTTCAAATACTTCATTTAAAAACTTGATCACAGCCCCTGACGTAATACTAGAGACCATCTTTACCTCTGGCCATTGGGACAATTGGTCAACCAAGATAATAGCATACATCATACTCTTGTTGAATGACATAGGACCTGCAATGTCTAAAGATACACTCTCCCAAACCCGTGAAGGTCTAGAAGCAGGGAGACGTTCATACACAACATGCTTCTGAGACTTGTCACTTAAACAACAATCCATACAGTCCCTGACATACCTTTCTATACACTTATCCATCCCTGGCCACCAAAACTCGCTTCTGATTCTCCTTTTCATGGATGTCATTCCAGGGTGACCCTCATGAGCCATCTCTAAAATCTTGGACTGCAACTCAACAGGCACTACCAATTGGAGACCTCTGAACAAAATCCCCTCAACTACAGATAACTCTTGGGCAACATGAAAGAAAGGTTGAACACTATCGGTCAACAAGTCCTTGCGTGGCCACTGAGTTTTCACAAAACCACAAATCTCATTGAAAATAGGGTCACCAGCACATGCCAATTTCCATGTGTCCTCACGGATACAACCTTTAGAAATTTCACAAATTGACACTACGTTGTCATCATCATTGTCCACCTCAACTACATTGTCATCAGGCACAGGTAATCTAGATAAGCAGTCAGCTAATACATTTCTAACACCAGGAATATATTCAACTTTAAAATGAAAGTCCTGAAGCTTGTATTGCCATCTGGCAATTCTTGAAGTCGCTTTCCCACAACCTTTGGTTGTAAATAAATCTACTAGAGGACGATGGTCAGACCAGAGTTTAAAAACAGTACCGTACACATACTTGCGGAAATATTCTATACCCCACCAGCAAGCAAGAGCTTCTTTTTCTAATGTGGAGTATTTACACTCTGCATCCCTCAAAGGCCTTGAAGCAAACCCAATTGTTACCATTTGCCCCTTTTGGCATTAAAACTGCACCAATTCCTACGTTGCTGGCATCCGTAATGATGACCGAACCATAAGCAGTGTTAAATGTTGCTAAATCAGGTGCAGAAGCTATACTTTGTTTCAATGAAATGAATTCTTTTTTACAATTTTCATCCCAAAGGAAATGAACATTTTTCTTCATCAAATTTCTCATATTTACAGTTTTATCAGAAAACAGGGGAATACATTTTGAATAATATTCGGCAAGCCCCAAGAAAGACCTGAGCTGATCTTTATTTACAGGGTCTGGAGCCGATTCAATGGCCTTGATCAAATTTAATTTTGGGGAAATACCATCTTTATTAATAGTATGTCCCAAGTAGTCACCAGAAGATACCCCAAATTTACACTTTTCTTTTGTAAGAGTTAGACCACTATCTTGTAACACACATAGCACCTCATACAGTATTTCAGAATGCTCAGATGAATTAGATGCAAAAATCAAAATGTCGTCTTGAAAGTATAAGACGTTTTTAAAATCTTTAAAAAGATTGTGCATCACTCTTTGAAAGACAGAAGATGCCGATATTAGGCCAAAGGGCATTCTCTTGTACCTGAAAGCACCTTCTGACGTGATGAAAGATGTTAAATGCCTACTATCCTTGTGTAAAGCAATTTGATGGTAAGCGTTGGACAAATCCAGAGTGGAAAAAACGGATGCCCCTTTCAATTTTGTAAACATTTCATTTATATTAGGCAAAGGATGCCTATCCACCCATACATTCTCGTTCAAATCTCTCAAATCTACACAAAGTCTTACTTTGCCGTTGGGCTTGTGAGCAACAACGACCGGGGACAACCAAACCGAAGATTCTATTTCCTCGATGACATCTAATTCACACAGTCTCTTGAGTTCAGCCTTCACTGAGTCTCTTAAATGTAAAGGCACGTTCCTTACTTTATGAACCTTTGGTACTGCGTCATCTCTAAGGATTATTTTATGCTCAAAATTCTTCAAGAGACCTAAAGCAGAAGTAGAAAACACAGAGGGAAATTTTTTTTCACACTCATGGCCAAGATCAGATTCCACATTCATGACCAGGTCTGAATACCCAAGTACTTGATCAGGATGGTTGGGATCCAATTTTATCATTAAGTCCCTTTGTTGAGGCCACCCCAATAAACATGAACCATCCCTTGCCACGTAAACCTTGGAATTAATGGTTTTTCCTTTAAAACTTAGTGATGTTGTAAAGAAACCAAGGATGTCAATGGGCTTCTTCCCATACCCAAGCAATTTTACGTCAGGAGGGGATAATTTTAAACCCGGAAATTCTTTTATCCATTCTTCACCAATGAGAGTGCGTTTTGCACCAGAGTCTGCCATAACATTGATGTTCTTCCCCCCAATATCCACAGTACAGTATGGAGAGTCTTTATCACATTCATTAACCTCATACACAGCAAAAAGAAATTCTTCTTCTAAATTATCATCATCTATCTCGTTAACCTCCTCATTAGAACCTTTTCTTTGTACAAAACTTTTACCTTTAAACTTGTTCTTATTTTTACACATTTTACTAAAATGACCTTTTAATCTGCAATATCTGCAAAATTGTCCAATAGCAGGACATTTTCTGTCATTCGCCAGGTGGTCAGGATTCCCACACTTGAAACATGCATATTCTCTCCTCTCTTGGAATGGTTGGTTCTTGCTTCTATACGAACTCTTCTCTTCAAGGTTGGATTTTTTAATAACATTCACTTCAGCAGATTTTTTTTCTGTAAGTTCTTTTACACCCAGATTCATGCTTTCAAAACGATGCGCTATGTCTAATGCTTTGTCCAAAGTTAGATCCTCTGTGTCCAAAAGTTTCCCTTGAAGTTTGATATTCGCAACTTTATGGACCATTTGATCTCGCAACATTTGATCATGAAAGGTTGAATAATTGCACTTAGACGCTAAAATTCTTAAGCCATTTATAAACGAGTCAATTGATTCACCTGGTAATTGACCCCTACTTAAGAACTTATGTCGAGACACCACCACGTTAACTTTCTTAATATATTGTTTGTCCAACTGTGTGATCGCTTCTTCAAAAACATCTATCACTTGTTCAGAAGATGTTACATTGCGTGCTTCAACTGGTAAATGACTTAGGACATGTCTTCCTTCAGCGCCCAAACAGTGTTTTAAGATTGCCAGTTTTCTTTTATCGGTGTAGTCTTCACCACCAATAGCCTCAATGTATGCACAAAAACCTTCTTTCCACCTTTTCCATTCTAAGATAGGTTCACCGGGATTTGGTAGAAAAGGTGGAGGAGCAGAGAAACCTTCCATTGAATAAATATAATATTAAGTTAACAGCAGAAGAATAATTCTTGCAATAAATATAAAAAAAACAACAAAAAAATCTCTTTTTATTTTTTTTATTTTACTTCATGTTTTCCTTTGTTATTGTCTTGTAAAATCGTTTAGTTTTTCCTTTTGAGTATTTCGCGGTCCTTTACAGGGTTCTTAGGATTTATCTCGTAAAGCTGGACAGTTATGTACACATGTTCTTATGATATCACGCATCCGCTGTGATATTCAATTGAAGTTAGCCCAAAAGATGGCCGCCGCGCGTCGAAATGCGTGATGACGCGCTGAAACGTCACGCGCATGCGCACCAGCTCTCACGCTGACAAGCACTCGCGCTGAAGATGCGCTGACACCCTCTCGCGCCGATGGCTTCAGAAGCGCCGAAACCGGCTGAAATTCACTATTTTACTCACGGATGGGCTTTCAACATCGGGAGTTTCACTAACACGCCTCCGCTCCTGTCCGTGGTTCAGCACCGTCTTCCAGTACGAAAATAGAAGACAACTCGTGATCCTCCATATGCAGCGCCCTCTCCAACGTTGCAGGTAGGGACTCCAGGCTCGGATAGTTCTTTCCCCAAACGTCGCCAGTGAAATAATGTCACTTCAAGGATAAGTAGATTTAAAGAAAGGATATTTATTCACAGGTCAGAGACAAGGTTGATACAACGAGCCTGGGTCTAAACTGTCTTCCCTGGAATCTGGAACCCAGCAGAGTTCCCGATTCCAGGCATGACACGGCAATACCACAGCATGGCAGTTCTAGTTGTGTCAAAAAGAACAATACACATAGGGAAACCCCCATAAATCTCTTTAGGTTCGGGAAAGGAGTAAATTAGACAATACTATATCACACAATTTCCCACTTAATCTGTATTTCTTCAGTCACAGCATAGTACCTGACCCATAAAAAATTTATTTTATAAAAAAATAAATATTTTTCTATATCATTATGTTCAAATATAGATATAGGGTGCTTCCGTTTGTTATATTGCATTCCAATAACTAACAGAAATACAACTAATTCCCTGCATATTCTCATAATACAATAAGAAGTACAATTCATAAATAACAAACCACAGCCACCTCTCATACATTCCATTCTGACAAACTCATATTACTACAAGCATATCTTGATTACTTTCTTTAGGTTGGTTCCAAGTATGCTTTTCAACTCATTTGGGATTTGCAATGGCTATTGATCATTCACAATCTTTCTTTGCAGGTGCAGTGTTGTTAATACACAGATCTGTAGTTATATTTTAGTGCACCTGCGCTCTATTTAATCTTGCTTCCATCCGTGAACACCATCAACCAAAGAGCCATACCTAATTGTGGTTCTCTGATTGATTATGATTTGGCAATAGCGATGGCATACGAAAGGACTGGCAACTGGGTGTTGTTGATTCCGCTCTCAACTACCTGTGCAACTCCTAAAATTGATTCCTGTTGACTAGTTTCTGGTGCCTACGAGCCAAGGAAGAGCAAACACCATCCCCATAACGGAATGAAGGTATGCTTGTAACAATGTGGGTCCTGAAGTAGGTGGCATGCTGCCACAGAAATGTGTGTTGGCGGCTCTCTGAGTGTCCAAGTCATGACCCAACAACAGCGGAAGAGATAAATGGCAAATCTATTTGTTGAGGTTTCAAGGATTAGTTTGGCACATGTAGATGATTGTTTATGAGTATATATGAGTTTTTGTGAATGATATTAATGAGAGGTTGTACATTTGATTGGGGTTTGTGATTTATGAATTGTATTTCTTATTGTATAATGAGAATATGTAGAGCATCAGATATATATATATATTTAAAAAATATTGGAATGCGATAAGACAGATTGAAGCATCTCATATCTACATTTATACATAACAGTAAAGAAATGCACATTTTTACATAAAAAACATGTTTTTGCGTCAGTTAGTATTTTGTGATTTATTCTGTGACTGAAGAAATACCATTTAAGAGGGAATTTTTGTGGTATAGTCCTAGTTCTTTTTACAGTTGTGGCAGAGGCGCTGTCATTGTCTGACAGATCAATGAGAAGACCTCGCAGACTTCTTCCTTCCTGTGAGTATGCATTCTAGGGAGAGATGTACCACCATGGGCACAACTACGATTTCTCACTCATCTGGTCTCTGCACGACCACTCCTGATATGGAAGCCATTTTGTTCCAACTGCTTTGTGAATTATGCACTTGTCATTCTCTTAAATGTTTCAGTATTCCATGGCCCAAATTATCACTGTTGGTTGACAATTACTGTCACACAAAATATGTTCTGTAGGTTTAATCATGGAATCATGATCACAACATATGGTAGTACGTTAAATAAATGGTCGATGTAGTCCCTATACAATTCTTAATAGAATTACTGTAACTAGCAATGACAAAAACGTTTTAATTTTTCAAAAGGAATTCTTCATTCAAAGTAAGGGAGTGGCTATGGGAGCAGCTTTTGCTCCCGATCTAGCTATTCTATTTATGTACGATTATGAACAGAACTGTATTTTGTCACCTGTAAACCCATACAGGAATAACATCAGTGAATGGCGACAATATATTGACGATGTGGTAATGATCTGTCGGGCCGCGGGAGCAGCTGCGGCGCTGACGTAGGATTCAGTTCCTGGACTCCAGGAGCCGCCGCTCTCCGTGCTTTTCATTGAGCGAAAGCGGCCCGAAGCTGGGGAAGGAGAGTCTTGCTGGCCCGGGACAGGTGGGGGGCACCGGGCGCCGTGGAGGCAGGCTGGCCAGAGACACAGCGTGAGAGCAGCAGCCAAAGCAGGACTTTGGAATAGGGGCTGACTTCTAAAAAACCCCACTGCACGCCACAAGCAGCTACTCTTCGCGTTTCCCGCCATTGGGACCAGCGAGTTGTCACTGCCTAATTGACTACATCTCCCATAAGGCAGTGGGGGACCTTGAACATCGCCGGCAACGCCCAGAGCCGACCAGGTGCTTCAAATTAGCACCGGAAACGCGCCTCGCGGGACACGCGCGGGACGAGCCGGGCGAAGCCAGGGCAAAGGGCAGGCCCTCTAAGGCCCTCAGAGGCCAGAAGAGGCTGGGCTGGGCTTATTCCCTAATATTTTTTTAAGGTCTATTTGTTTGTGCTCTTTGTCTGTGTAACCATGTCCTTGAACCCCGAAAACCCCCCACTGGTGGAGTCAGGAGGAACTAGTAAAGGCACATTGGATAGTTACTTCACTAAGGTTGTTTCTGACATAGAAAGGGAGAGGGTACTGGCTGAACGCCGCGCAGAGCGGTGACGCTCTGTTGAAGGTATGAAAAATAGACCACCTTTGAACCTTGTGAAACATACTACCCTACTTGATATAAGCTCCCATATTGAAACTGATGATCCTCTTTTAATAGATAGCATTCCCTTGCTCCTGCGAGACACATCTCCCTCAACTGATGTGTCCAACGACCTGTACACAAATGTCATATCTCTTCCTAGTAGTAATTCTACCATAGGATCAGATGTGCCAGTTGAGCCACCTTTTCCAGTAGTTAGGATTGCTAAGAAGAGGAACAAGAAATCAGGGATGCTTAAAGTTCTTGGCCCACCACCTAGTAAAAGACGGAAGAGGGGTGGTGACCCGCCAAGAACGAAGATTAGTCATTCTGATTTTGGTAAAACCACAAAGGCTATCAAATTAATTGTGCCAACTTTAACGGACCCCATAGCAATTGTACCAATTCCAAAAGTCCCTACAACATCTGTACTAACGTCATCAGGCTTAGCCATTCCTCCACATTGCCTACCAATGGAAACACTGTCTGCTGCCCCATTGGAAGCCTTGGAACATTTAATTAGGTCATCTGTATTACCTATAATAGAGAGGCTGAAGAGGATTAAGCAACGGTTGGGGAATTTAGAGCTGGCTATTAGTAACAAAGCTGGGTCAACCAAGGACCTCGCGAAGCCAGCACCGCCCGTTGTAGCAACAGTGCTAACTCCTATTCCTGCTCCTCATAAAAGTGTAAATAAATCCAACAAGCCTACAGGCTCTGAACAGCATAGGGCAATACCCTCCAATGTACTCCAAAAATCGTCAT
Organism: Lissotriton helveticus; assembly: GCF_964261635.1. NCBI lineage: Eukaryota > Metazoa > Chordata > Amphibia > Caudata > Salamandridae > Lissotriton > Lissotriton helveticus. Next base: position 731,266,361 of record NC_136068.1, read on the forward strand.
CTCCTGATATTAGTCAAGTACAGAAGGTAGATAATAAAAAATCTTACACAGGAGAAAATCGAGATGAGAGGGGAAGCACTAGCCCCGTCAGGGCAGGGAACCACAGGGGCCGTCAAGTTGAATTACCCCCAGAAGCGGTACCTTATGTGGTTGTCCTTACGGGAGTCCCCACATTAGCAGATGGAATGAGGGAAGGGTACTCTTAATTAGAAAACAAAACTATACACTGGCTTAGCCAAAATCGGCCACTTCCCTATAATATTAATGGTGATATCCTCCATGTCCAGCGACTCCAATGGTTGGGAAGCAGAGCTAAAGACTTAAAGGGAGACCTAATTGTAATTAATTTCAGAGATCCTGAAGCCGTTAGATATATTCTAAATTGGTTTCCTGGGAATGCCGGAAACTCAATTGTTCCGTGTGAATTGACCTATTTCTATCGAAGATCCTTAGTGACCCCTATAACATACCCCGGGGCACCATCTTGCTTGCACACTAATCTCACTATGCCCTTCAACAAACGGCAAAGGATGCATACATTTAACCCTGTGAATTTTGATGACCTGCCTGGGTGGGATACTGTACCATTTAAGAGTTATGGAAATAGAAATAGGATGATGGAACATCTGTTGCCGTTTACCCCGCTGGAAGTGGCAAATAGATTCAATGCTTTCTCAGGCTTTGATGATTGCGATTGACAAACAGTGCCTCTCATTAATATGCTACTTACTACTGATAACTTAGCTGTTAATGCAAAATCGAATCTTTCCCCAAAAGAGTTGGTCACCGAACAAACTACCCAGCCCATAATTGTCTCTTTTTCTGATGATCAACACCCACTGAAATGTGAAGTTGACCAAGGTGTAGGAGCTAGCTCCTCTGCTTCCAATGATTTTCCTGATCCCTTCGATTTCGAACATACCAAGCAAGATCCGGTTGATGGCCACGTCAAAATTTTATCCTGGAATGTGGCGGGACTTAAGAGTAAATTGCCCATTCCAGAGTGGGGCTCCTTTATGGCCTCCCACGACATTTGTATGTTGCAAGAAACCTGGGCGTTAAAAGAAAGTGTAGCCCAGGGTTTTGCAACTTATGATCCAATCCCAACTCATTGGATGTCCAGTGTGTTTTGTTGACCTTGCCCAATGGGCCAAACATTGCTTTGATTAATGTATATTCAAGGCCAGTCAGGCGGGGTCTTGAGTCAGAAGTTATTGAAACATTGCTGACCTTCATGTATTCGATTGACTCCTCCACCACATTAATTTTGGGTGGAGACTTCAATTGTCATTTCGAACCCCTTATGGACCGGAACTTCGGTGATCCAGACGATGTGGATTTGCTTTGGGCTATCCCAGAGTCACTGTCCCCTCAGGTCAAGGTATGGACCCCTCTCGTTTTGCAATTGCAATCATTTGCGCTAGTTACATCATTACGAGCATGCAATGGGAGGGTGGAGCCTGACAGACCAAGGAGTGCCACGTTTAACCGACTAAACCAGACCTCAATAATCGATTATATTTTTATTGAGGCTAGGCATTGGGATAGGCTGCATGATTTTAGGGTTATTGAAAGGTTTGACAGTGACCATAATGCCCTAGTTTTGTCCCTAAAACCGGGGAGTTTTGGTCTGAAAGCCTCAACTTTGGTTGAGCACTGTGTCACTGTGCCACTAACATTAACAAATTGTAGGCATAGGGTTAAATGGCCTGATTTACAAGCGTCGATTACTAAACATGCTGAATTATATGAGACCATTATCCCGCTCATTGAAGAGATGGGGAAATCTGGCCATTTGGGCAGGGCAACTGAGATACAGAACCAACTGGTTGCCATATTGAAAGATATCCTTTACCCTGTTAGAAGGGCAAACAATCCCCTGACTTCGACTTCCCCATGGTTTAACGCTTCCTGTCGGAAGGCCAAAAAGGCCTTGCTCATAGCACTAAAAACTAATGATACTGAGGCCATTAAGGTGCATCGCACTACATATAAAAAGGCAATCTGTGAGGCGAAAAGGGAATGGGAATCCACAATGTGGGAGGAGATGGGATCTGCACTTAGGTGCAAAGATTCTAAATTATTCTGGTCCATAGTTGCAACTGGACTCAGTGGGCATACTCAGGCGCTCGCTCCCAACATTGCTCCCACAATTTGGGAAAGTCACTTTGCTGCTCTTTATGGTATACCTGATTTCAATGCCTCGCTTGTTAATACCCTTGAACCCCTGCAATTGCATGGTGTTGATGGGGCTGAGGAGCGTGGACGGTTGATTGAAGCCCCTACGCTCCTCGCTCCAACCGAGCCCTTCACTTTGCTCGAGGTTGAGACGGCCATAGGTAAATTGCTCCCTAATAAGGCTCCAGGATTGGATAAACTTCCGGGGGATTTATTTAGGACACAACCTAAAATCTGGGCTCCTTATTTGGTCGTTTTATTTAATGGCATTTTGCAGGGAGATGACCTGCCCCCCACTTGGTTAGGAGCAGAAATTGTCCCTATATTAAAAAGGGCTGCCCGTTAACCCCCTCTAATTATAGACCCATCAGCTTAATTGACACATCACAAAAGCTGATGGGGAGGGTCATCCTTGATAGGATTCTCGGATGGATCGAAGAGAATGGGATCCTTTCTATATTTCAGGCAGGCTTTAGGTCCGGTATATCTACCCTAGACCAGATATTTCGCCTGCAGGTTCTGCACTGGAAAACAGCAAAGGTAGAGGGTGGCAGCCTCTACCTTGTGTTTGTGGACCTGCAGGCGGCATTTGATCTGGTTCCGCGTGATAAACTGTGGAAGGTGCTGGCAGACTTGGGACTTCCGCCATACCTATTAAATGTACTATCTAGGCTTCATGTAAGCAACTTTGCCCAGGTCAGGTGCGGTAGGCATGGCGAACTCACAGACCAATTCCCTGTCCAAAAAGGAGTTCGCCAAGGGTTCGTGTTGGCACCCACACTATTCAGCCTCTACATCAATGGCCTTGTGGAACATTTGAACGGTGTGGTTAATAACGATGCCCCCAAGTTGGCCACGGGTCGAGTGCCCGCTCTGATGTTCGCAGACGACACTTTGTTGTTGTCTAGAACATCATCGGACATTCAAAAAACACTGGACGGGTTTGTGGAGTTCTGTGAGCTTCGGGGACTGGAAATCAATTTGGGAAAAACCAAGTTCATGATTTTTAATCCCCCTAAGCAGGTACGGCCAAATCCAGTCTTAAATGGCACTCCCCTTGAAAGGGTTAAAACATTCGTTTATCTGGGTGTTACCCTAACTGAGAATTTTGATTGGGACGTGCAGACTGCTAAGTCTACACTTAAGTTATCCCAGCTTGCGGGAAGTATAAGCAAAGTTTTTAGGGAGTCAACCTTTAAGCCGGTGTCCCCTGCTCTGGAAATATATTGCCGCCAGGCTAGAATGGCGGCAATTTATGGGGCTGAACTTTGGGGGCATAAGCAGATAATGAACCTCAAACGGTAGAGAACTCTTTTGTGAGAAATCTAGTTGGCTTACCGCCTAGGACGCCCCTGATCCCTCTTAGATTGGACCTTGGCATGGTCCCAATAGAAGAGATCATCAGTGCAAGGCCAATTATGTACTGGAAGAGGTTGTGGTCAGTCCCCGAACTGGCCGTCTATTATAGAGCGGAGTTCTCTGAGATTTTGCCTCTTCTTGTATATAAAAAAAATCCCTTGGCTTCAGCACATTCGTGCGGTTAGTATCCGATTAGGCCTTTTGGGACTGTGGGAAAACCCCGAGAATTATTGCCTAGGGACATCAAAGAAGAAACTTCTTTCTCACATACGCACGCTGAATGCTCAGATACTATCGAGCTCTACATCACTGGGTAGGTTGACTTCTGAATTCCTCTTAGTCAAATCTGAATCTAAGATCGAGGAATTTGTGGACAAAATTGAACCGCCGTTTGCTCGAAAGTTATATCTCCAGCTAAGACACGGCACTTTACCTATCAGGTCTTTTACAGCTAGATGGTTAAAAGATAAAAATGAAGTTTGCCCTGCATGTAATCACAAAAATGAGAATGTAACTCATGTACTGTTCTTCTGCCCTGCCTACTCTGAAATCAGAAAATGTTGGCTGATCCCTATCTGTAAGAATTTGGGATTCTTGCATTTTACACAGGCCTGCAGGATATTGACTTATGATACCCATCCTCCCATTGTGTTTGCGGTTTCCCGTTATCTTCTTAGCATGTGGCGTAGAAGACAAACTTTTTTAACTTATTTGTTCTACTTATTGTTTCTATTTCTATCTTGATAACTTGTAGTTTAATTCTGTTTTAACATTTTATGACTATTTATTGTTTTATTGACTGTGCTGATGTATTTTATGTGCACTTTTATGGTCATCTGACTGAAATAAAGTTACCAATGAAAGAGTAATGATCTGGACAGGAGAAGAACAAGACCTAACATCCTTCCTCACGTGGCTGAACTCACAATCGGCAGATATCAAATTCACCATGCACTGGAATAGAGAAACCATTGATTTCCTTGACATTAGTATAAAGGTCAATGAAGTCCATCTATATACTACCCTGTATAGAAAACCAGCAGAGAGGAATACATTGCTTAGATATACTAGCCACCACTCGAGAGGACTCTGGGACAATCTACCATTTGGGCAGTTCCTAAGGATTAGGAGGAACTGCTCCATGAAAGAAGACTTCTTTAAGGAATCGGATGAACTTATCTCTCGTCTTCTGGTAAGAGGATACCCCAAGAGACTAGTCAAAAGAGCCAGGAAGAGGGCCTGGTACGACAACAGAGAGGATCTGCTGACACCCAAGGAGCAGACCACCAGACAGGATAGAATGATATGCGTTACAACTCACTGTACAAGAAGTAATGACATAAAAAGGACAATCAATAAATATTGGGACCTTATTGCAGACACCATTGAGATGCGAGAACTGCCAATGCATCATGCATTCAAAAAAGCCAAGAATATCAGGGACCATGTAATCTTCTCACTATTGGAAACACCTCCCGCACCAACGATCCAGACGCTATGGAACCTACCAGAGGTAGTGGGTCACTACAGATGCACCTGATGCAAAGCTTGCTCAATGTGTCTAGAAACCAAAACTCGAAACTACAGGAACCATACCATCGACTTGATGTCACACACTAACTGTAATACTAGTGAGGTGATATACGCCATTCTCTGCCCATGTGATCTTGCATACATAGGCCAGACCAAACAGAGGGTAAAAAATCGAATCCTACAACATTGCAGCCGTATCAGATGCCAGACTGCAGGAGCCCCCTTGGTAGAACACTTCCGCACTAAAGGCCACACTCCAGAATCACTGAAATGGGTAGTACTTGAGAAAATAATGCTTGGTCCAAGAGGAGGATACCTTAGCCCTATTATGAACATTAGGGAATGTAAGTGGATGCACCTACTGGACACAGTTGATAACAGTCTTAACAAACTGGATGCCACCTATGCACAAATGGCGGGCCTGGAAACAGAATAGTTAACTTTGACTACACTTGATCAGTACCTTAGGGGTCCACTATCACCCCCACACACAATTTCTCTCTAAAGATCCGTAGAAATCAGGGGCTTGTGAAACACAGTACAGTTTGGTAGCATGTGCCATGGTCTGTAATGATGATTTGTGTAGATATATGTCTCCATCAATCCAAGACGTTTCCCCTTTTTAAATCTTTAAATCTTTAGCTTTGCAAACATCTGGACTCTCACCTTTCACACAATAGATGAAGATAACCCACCTATAACAACATTACCACACAACAGGAGGTCCTATGTGGACCCACAATATAGCTGATTTCATGTCATGCAATGTAATGATTGTGCTAAAGATACAAGTTGCTTTCCTCTTGCATTATGGTAATACTGCCCAGCACGAGATGTCAATATGCATAAAGGAATTGGAGTATGTTCCGTGTCACATGGGTACATGAAAGCTGTGATCATGTTTTTACACTGTAGTGTGTTTATCTAGGTACCTGAATCGATATTTCTATTCTTTGCCTTTGTCTGGTTATAAATCAATAATATCCCTACAACGGCATAGAAACCCTTTTCATAATTCAGTCATAGCGCATGCTGTCACATTAAGCAAGCCTATTCCCCCAGCCCCCTAGAAAGCACACTGAGTTCTTAAACAAATCCAAGCCTCCAGCAACCTGGGAAATCCCCGCTGATTTGTTTTGATTTCGTCCGAGAACTCCTGTAAAGCACTGTAAGAACGACCAGTTCTTAGTGACATCTTTATTGACGTCTTATGTCCATCCTTACGTCAAACCCGGCACCTTTCAGGTATAAATATACCAACGCTGCCTTAAGCAAACACACGGTGGTAATCCTGGAGCAGAGCAGCTACTACTTGCCCGAGAGCCCAGCTGATGCGAGAGCCCACGGACGCTGTCCCTCCATTTTGACGCGCTGAGAAAGACGCTGTCTTTTCTCTTGCCGAGAAAATCCAGCTCCGGCGTTTCCAGCCTACCCTTGCGGGTGACTGGGATACCGAGTCCTGAGAGAGAGATACCAGCCCTCCTGCCTTCTAATACCCAGGTACTGAACTGACTAAACCCTTACAGAGAATTCTTGAGTCAGATTCTTGGCAAAACAAACTTAACTTAAACTGCTACTTACTTACTCCTTCCCACGTATTAGGCTTAGGTCAGGTACACCGGGGTAGGCGTAGTTAGAAGCACCAGTTGAGTACGATTAGTCAATGTATATATGTATGTATCTATTTTATCCATTTTAAAGTATCATATGGCTAAGAAACCATATCAATGCTTTTACAGTATTATTTCATACTCCTGCTTTTACTGTATGCACTTTACTTTACTATAAGTATTGCAATTGTAGCAATTCATTTCTCTTGTACGAGGAAAGAGACTGCTCAATAAATAACACCTTTTATTGAAAACGCCCGTCTCTCTTTTTCTCTGCAATCTGGTGAAACTAAGTACGCACTTATTGACTGAGTGAAATAGCTGTCTTTTGTTTTCACACGACTCTAGAGATACACTCTTATTCAGGGAGAGCAAAGTTGTCATGTTTTATGGTTGTCAGAAACTAAATCCCTTCTTGTCTATCCAGGGAGGTTAAACTCCTCCTCGCTTATTCGAGAAAGTTTCTAGTGAACTCTGAGCTAGCTGGCAAAAAACTTAAGTCTAATATAGTCAGTAGAGACCTAGTTAACCTCAGTCCTACGTCTACACTACTGAAGATATTATTCCAATGCGCAGAGCCTATTGGGACTATAGGAACTACACTACATGGCGCCCAACGTTTGGTAAGGCGATAAATCTAACGCAAGACGTTAGAGTAACTCAGTCGTGCTTTTTCACACAGACCCTTTCTCCCGTAAATACTCCAAAGACGTCTGGAGTGGGTCAAAGGTTAAAAATCCGCCGAAACTTATTAGGAAGAGATTTCTATGTATAGTTTTTGGTTTATTCAACGTTGAAGGATACAGTGTTCCAAATTATTGTGCACCTAATCTTTGTTTCCTTGAAACTTGATCTGCAAACAAAAACCTTTCTGCCAGTAAAATGGGGGAGAGTGAAGATGAAAGGGAGGCAGCTAGAATAGCAGCTCGACTCCTAGAGGATGACAATAGTCTCCTACAGAATGACCCAGATGCAATACTCATTCTGGTCAACATAAGAAAAACTATAACTCTTAAACTTATAGAAAATGGACTGACATCGAGAGGTGGTACAGTCATATTCGTAATTGAGGCACATGAATATCGGCAGACAGAGGTATTCTATTCATGGATAAACTTTCCAGCAGCAAACGCTGTCACACACGAGTTCCACTATTACAAAATAGAGGAACCTCCGGAAGAGTACACTCCTTTCGAGGAAGTGGAAATCCCATAAAAAATACCAAGAGCACCTGCTCTGGTTTAAAAGCGCCCTAAAACATAATAATCACATCACAGGCTCGGTCCACTAGGTAGACCAGGAGCAACGTGGCCGGTTCTAGCCAGCTACACACCACATCCAGACATCGAAAAAATGTCAATACCAGAACTTCTAGTCCAACTAAAAGTACTAATTAAAATACATAGACAATTAGTCCAATATGTAATGCGGACTTCAACAGTTCAACCAGCTATTAGCATTCCACAGCTGACCCCTCATCAGGGGAACACAAATAAAATTACACCACAGAACATACAGTCATGTCTGGGTAAAGTACCCATAAAACGGGAACAAATTCCATTCTGGTTAGCTTAAAAAATAACTCAAATAGAGGCAGTATTTCCGGATACTACCCCTGTTGAGAAACACAGAATTCTGACTATCTGTCTTCCAATGGGGATCGCACCACATGTGGAGGACTGTGACACTTGGGGCACAGTCTTTGCTTCCATTTACACAAAAACACATGGTATTCCGTCCATGGCGGTAATACCCGATGTGCTAAGACAGATTCAAAATGATTACGGTCCAGAACCTGCTTTAACTCTGGGTATGAAATTACTGAAAGACTTCAAGCAGGTCTCAGCTTTATTATTATCCAACATTAAAGGAGAAGCAGCATCTGTGGCGATCCGCCGGAAATTGAAAGAAACAGATATAGCAGAACAACCATTTGAACTTGCCAGAATCATAGAAAAATCCTATGAAGAACTAGGAAGAGATAGTTTGGGTGGTAAACCAGTAAAACCCCAACTAACTGAAAATCCTGAAAAGATATTTATTAAAAATAATCTAAACACTCCAAAAAAGAGCTGGGATGGAAATAAACAATCCACTCCCAAAGAAAAAAGATTCCAGTCCAGAGGAAGGTCTCCTCGGTGGAGAGAAAGATCTCCGGACCAAGGACACAAGTCTCCCCAGAGCGAGCCCTCTGAGAAAAGATACAACCTTAGAAAAAGGGATAATTTGAAGAAACCTGATAGATATCAAGATATTGATACACGTCCCTCTCGATCTTTTCAGACTTCCTCGCAGAAATCGGAAAGAAGAGGACGGTCAGAACACAGGGAAGAGCACGTCAAGTCCAAAGACAAGGAACCTGCTCATCAAAGTAAAAAATTACAATTTCCAGAAAAGAAGGTAGCCAGTATTAAAATAATCAAACATGCCGAGGATCCTGAGGACACAGCTGAAAAACGGAGAGTGGGCTCAGACAATGCTAGACAGCGCAGCAGAAGTGAGCATAGCTCGCAAGAACCTGATGAATCATCTGGAGACAGTGGACACGAATGAATACATTCAGGTGGAAACTGCAGATCTCAGAGTTAGCAAACCTCATAAGATATACGAAATAACGTTTCGTATAGAGGGAGATAAGACTAGGAAAATAAGGGGTCTATTTTGGGATAACCTCTCCAAAGGCTATGACATCCTTTTAGCTGAAAAAGACTGGCCACCAGAGTTTGTCAGAGAGTGCCCTCATGGCGAAGAAATGATTATGCCTGCCTTCTCAAATCACATTCCAATTCATAAAAAATATACACTTGCAAGAAAGTGGGCAGTAGCCCAAGCTCCTGCGTTATATAAAAATCATGTCGGATAGGATGAGGACTCTCCTCCTCACAAAATCCAGTTAAAATGTCAACCAACTGCACAGAGGCAGTACCCAATTAAGCAAGAAGCTAAAAAACAGGTCAGGGAGATCTTAGATCAACTTGAATACCAGGGGGTGATTGAAACTTGCACCTCACAAATGAACAATCCTTTGTTTCCTGTCTCCAAACCAGACGAGTCATATCGTCTAGTTTTGGACTACAGACACCTTAACTCATGTTGCAAAACTTTTGCAGTACAAAACTCACATAGTGCAGCACTAATGAATAACATCGTGCGCAAAAAATACAAAACAACATTAGACATCTCTAATGGATTCTTTTGTCAAAACATAGCACCTGAAAGCAGGTATTTGACCGCTTTCTCAATAATGGGCTCGCAGAAAAATTCTGTTGACTCCCACAGGGGTTCAAGAACAGCCCAGGACTATTCTCAGCAAGAGTAACAGAGTTACTACAAATGTATGATGATGAGGCATTATCTTATGTCGATGACATCTATCTAACAGATGATGACTTGGATACTCACTTGAAAAGAGGGAACACCATAATACTTGGGTTCGCAGCAGAGGGTTACAAATTCAACTTTAAAAAGTCACGAACTGCCCATCTAACTGTCCTGTTTTTAGGATATGAATTATCAAGTGAAGGCAAAAGCCTGGCAGACAATTTCTTAGAGAAATGCGCTGTAATCCAAGCACCAAGAACGCTGAAAAACTTACAATCAATTCTAGGTTTCCAGAATTTCGGAAGAACTTACATTCTAAATTATGCAGAGAGGGTTAAACCTCTCTATGAACTAATAAAACCAGATTTTAAAACAATCAATTGGACTCAAAAACACACAGAAATTTTGAGATCATTGCAAACAGACATGTTAGCTAAAACAAAATTGCAAACACGCGATAACACACGCAACCTTGTAATCCGGGTCATCCCAGGAAGATGCGGATTCACATACCTAACCTCTAATGAGGGAGAAACTGTACCAATAGCATACAAATCACATTTGTACACATAAGCTGAAAAAACATTCAGTATTAAGGAAAACATTTTACATGCGGTTCAAACAGCTGTAGCAAAAGAAAGAGACCAAGCCGAAGGCAGACGGATTACTGTTATAACAGCAGAATCAGTCTTTGAGGCATTAACAAGCCCATGTAATTTAACTACCGTGGCATTAAATCCAAAATGGATACAATGGGAAAATTCTCTTGCTACAGACAAAGTGAAATACTATTTTGGTCCAAACTTGAAAAGATTAAAAAATCTAGAATTTGAAAGAGAATATCCTCTGCCAATCGACATTCTGCCAATACAACAGTACGCCTGTGTAATATATACAGACGGATATGCACAACCCTCAGTTTGGGGAAAACAAGCCTATAACGCCACATGCGAGATTATTAAATACGTGTGGCGCGGAGGTAAATTGGGACCTCTGGTAACAATATCACACTCTGTAGAGAACAATTCAGATCAACAAACTGAAATAATAGCTTTAAAAATGGCGCTAGAAAATGCCGATCGCGAATTCCCGACACTAATAGTGTGCGATTCATATTACTGCGTCAAATCATACAATAAAGACTTGCAGAAATGGGTTCAAAACGGTTACAAAGATGACACAGGTGCCACAATAAAGCAAAAATCGCTTTGGGAACAAGTAGTTCTTTTACAGAAAGAACTACCAAAGACTCACGTGATACATTCATTGAGTCATGAACGTGATGGCGTTCACGTTACAGGGAATTCATTGGCTGAGACAGCCACAGCGGAAATAACTAAACCGGCTTCCGTAGCTACAAAAAAGCGTTCAGAAAAATACATAGACGGGGAAACCATGCTGGCAGTAAAAACGTCATCAAAAGGCGACTGTGCAGCGCTACCCGTCAACTATCCACTCAATTATACATACATAATCGATGGAAACTCCGTTCCTTTTGCTCAAATCCCTGGAGTGGGGGATAGAGTGATTCCAAACACGAACAGGAGAAACTTGTTAATAGCAGATGCACATATGGGTGAGGGTCTAAGACACCTTAAGATTAAGGAATCTCTGAAAGAATTACAATCAATATACTGGTGGCCGGGAATGAGCCTGCAACATCACAAATTCGCAATAAACTGCCCAAACTGCAACAGAGATCGCAGTGGCGAACCGGCCGGTGTATTGCCATGGCCCTTCGCTTAGATAGGACAATGCTATCTATATGCAAAACCCAGTAGGAATAATGCGTCAAATTAACATAAAGCGACTAGTTTCACTTAAAATGTAGACCCCAGCTCTCGGCTGACGTCTGAACTGTTATAAAAGATTTGCGAGTCTATAGCGGCATAGACGCAATTGGCATGCTACACTCTGACCAGGGTCCTGCTTTTAGCTCTCGAGCTTATAAGGAGGACATGACCAGCATGGGCATTGCATTGCGGTAATCTTATCACTTCCTTCCTGAGGGAAATGGGATGGTGGAAAGAAAAAACCGAGACATAAAGCAATCTATAACGGCAAAGGTATTAGGTTCGGGGGTTGGGTGGGTCAAACATTTAACAAGTGTCCAACGTAGTCTTAACAATCTGCCAAGAAATTCTCTAAAAGGTTTCAGTCCGTACGAACTATTGTTCGGGACTAGAATGCATATCCAGGACCTCGATAGTCAGACTTCAGTGGTAGAAGGAAAATGCTTTGATATCAAAGATCGTTTTGCTATTTTACAGGAATTAAATGAAACAAGAAAAGACCTGAGCAACATAAAGTTGAAACAACAGCCAACAGCCACTGAAGAGAAACCACCTGTCCCAGCAAGGCCTGTCTGGATTCCAAAGATTGGGGATCTGGTCAGAGAGAAAATCGCGGTGAAGAAGGAATTTGGGCCTTCTTACAGAAAAGGAGTACCTGTCTTAGCTGTCAACGGAACAAGATCAGTTGTACTACCGCCCCTTGCTGGTAAAAAGGAGAACCGAGTTGTATCCATCAACCTGGTTAAACCACAATCATGTGGCCAATAATAAGTAGTAGGCCAAGTGGACTCCCAAGAAATAGCAGAACACCAAAGTTTGCTGCAAATCAAGAGGTTCAAACTGAGAGACTAATCACATTTGATAAACCTACAGTGAATCAACAAGGGCTATTCAACAAAGCCATGGAACTTATGCCTCTTCAAACCCAAATTGCAACAATTCGTCAAGAAACACCTGTCTACAACGATGTAGCCACAGACTATGCTAATGAAACAAAGAAAAATCCAGAAGCAATTCCAACAATTGACAGAACTGCATCAGGCTACTTCATCAATTTCGATGACTTTTCTGAGGATCCGAGCGAACCTGAGGAACAGCCAACAACAACAAAAACTTTTAAAGACAGAGCTAAGGAACTCTTTCATCAACTACAAGAAACCTATCTGATTTCCCCATGGATTGAATTTTGGGTGGTGCTAGGTGTACTTTTCCTCCTGCTTTGGCTCATCATGGTGCTATGCTTGGGACACTTCATTGAGGGAAAATATATTACAATGGGCACAGCAAGCCAGAATATCAACCTGGTCCTGAAGCCACACAAGTCTTCACACATCGAGAAAAGAGAACTTTCTTCAGTAAACTTCACAGCCAATCCGATACCCGGTGGGGTAGAATGGGACAAAACAGATTACGACATATATGGCCCGGTCGAGCTCTTGAAGTATCCTTATCAATTTAAGGTTTCATTAAGTGACTTTGTAAAACCGAGCACATTCTCTGATGATTGGGACTTTGAAAGTATTAATGATATGATGTCCGACTTAGTTATGTCAGCAAAATTTACAGAACATGATTATTTACAAGGTTCAACAAATTATGAACAGATGTATTGCTACAATCACTGTGCTAACCATTATTTGCATAAATCTGCTCAACCTAGAAATGTTTTTAATTTTAATCAATGGGAACATTGTGCAACTCCACCAAAAGGCAGTTCAAAAACATTTTATGATAAATTCCCATACTTCTCGGGGTTTAACACAAGTGAAGCAGAAACCTTTTATTTCAAACTGTTAAATAAGACAGGAATGAAAACCATGTTGACAAATACAAAATTAATCTATTCAGAAACATTTTTTGAAAAAATGAATACATTTGGTTTTGATTTTTGGAAAAATAACATTAAAACGAAAACCATCTGGGGTACCAAAGATTGGCAAGTCCAAGGTATAGAATCATTATTCAGAGCCTGCATGATCCCAGAACAAATTATATTTTTGAATGACACAATTCAACAAACAACCTGTTTTGGCCTAGCCAAAATTAAAGACTTAAACAAACCGTCTATTCCAAAGCCAACACCTGACAGTAATAGCACTACAGATGTTGAGATAGACGTATCCCATATTTTAAACCAAAACAGAACACATCCTGATTGGAAAAAATGGTTGATCTGGCCCACAGACACAAATAACTGTCAAGATAGATTCCTGAACAAAATACAGGGGTTCAAATTGACCAGTCCAGACCCTAGATACTCCCAGAGACAACATCCAGGGATAGTAACAACATACAGTGTAGGAAAACTGTGCCTCACATGGCTACATACATCCACACTGGCAGAAATTAAGCAACACTTAACTTTACTTAAAGAAGGTGCTGACTTGAGTGATTTCATTATGGGACCACGCAAACTGCGTCAAAAACGTTTCATAGCGGCCTCTATATATGCAGCTTATAACGAAGCTTGGAAAGAAACTCACATTGAAAAAGCAGAGAAAATACGGGAAATTGACCATATTAATTTGGAGAAATCACTTTCTGTTGTGGACAATGGGTTAATGACTCTGTCTTCCAGAATATATTCACTGAACAATATTGTATCATCTGCAATCGATATAATAGAGCAGGACTTACTAATGTTACAACATGGTGAGTCCCAATTGCGTTCTATTGTACAGCTTGGCTGGACGTTACAAAATCTGCGTTCAGGCTACGTGCCTTGGCGTTTAATCAACACAACGTCATTATTCTCTATCTTTAACCTTACTGATACACAAATCAGCTTGGCACAAAAAGGAGCAGAATATACAATTCTGAGCATTGAAAAACTTGAGAGATTACCATTGACAATGTCAGAACGACCTGTCATTGAATGGATAATACACGGAATCATAACTATTCCGATAGCAACTTTCCAATTTCGATACTGCCAAAAGTATATACAGGCAGGCCAGTATGAAAGGTTGGGTAAAGGATACATTAAGTCATCATGGAAATTACCTTACACACACACACATGTTATAGTGAAAAAGGACAGAATGTATTTCTTAGTGGTAATAATTGTGAAAGATCACTAAGTGGTATACTTCTGTGTCAGGGTATAAATCTACATGGGGCCTGTGAGGGGACTTCAAATAACCTTTCATGTCACCAGCTTGGCACACCTGCAACTCGAATAGAGGCATTTTTTAGACGGCTTTCGAACGGGAGCTACATTCTAATTGTGGACCACAGATGTTGTGGCTTGATGCCAGGAAAAGCTTATCTAGTAAGCGTTTCGTCCATGGTCACTTGTTGTATGCAAGTATTGTATCCGAACGACACTCCAGACAGGGAGGGAAACATTTGGCCCAGTTTGAAAATCTCTTCTATTCGAATTGATACTTTAAGCAGAATGAAGTCTGTTCTTCTACAGACTCCTGTGCCCTTGACGTCATCAAAAGAAACGTATGATCTCCAAGTCGCAAGGACAACTGAGATTCATGCACTTTTATCAACAAATTGCCCCTTGTATTTCGCTGAAATGCTAAACCAAATATTAAACATTTCTGATACGAATGGTGTCCCAAGTGTATTTAAGACAATTTTTTTGGGACTGTTAACACCCTTCAAAGCAGTCCTGGGCATTTTTCCTAATTTTGTCCATTCGGTCTTTGGCGGCCTTCCACTCCTGTTGGGACTCGTAGCAGGCATTTTATTTTTGATACTCCTGCTTCGTTATGGCAAGCCATATCACAGACAAAACTCCAGCAACAATGGAAGAAACGATCCTAGCAATACGCTATCGGGACCGCGTAACTAAAGTCCTTGGATTAGCCCGGCTAAGAGATTTGAATATGACCTGGTTTCTTTCATTCAGACCCATCTGGCAGAATTGTATCTTACCTGTGTTAAGATGTATGCTGTGCGGAGAAGAATGCGTGTTAGACGTCTGTCTTACACTACAATCAGAAGTACCAATGGATACAGATACTTTGCTAAGTCCAGTAACGGCTCATGCATCGTGTTGTCCCCAGCGGTTACCCATCCTGATGACGGCATTCGTGGAAACTTCACCACTGCGATTAAAGGGTAGTGAAGTGCAAGATGAGAGCAGCATCAACCAGGTATGACCTTCTGTGAGCAATGCTGATCAATACATCGATGATAGCAATCATTCTCACGACTGCACAGTTGCGGCATTTTCTAACTTGGTCGAACTTTCACCTGAAGCGGTAAACTGCTTTTTTGAAAGTCTGTCTGAAATTATGTTCTCCCCTGAACAAAAAGAATAACTTTTAAGCAAACGAGCACTCAGCGTTCCCTGAACTCTGAAATTTGGCCTTCAGCTTTGAACAACAAAAGCTTCTGGAAATATTTGGTACTGTTTTGGCTTCTTCCCCTGGAAAACGAAATTATTTTTTTCCCCGATTCCAAAATATTTACTTTTTTTTTGGCACTCATCCTCTGCTTAAAGTAGAACTATTCTTAGAGAACAGAGCTTCTATTTTTAGGAACTCTAGAGACAATATATTACCTCAGCCTCTAGCATATTTACAAATAACTGTATTTATATGTGATGAAGTGGTCTCGCACTTTTCTTTTCTGTATTGAGAGCCATTTTCATGTGTAATTTTTGCAAAATCATCCCGCTAATATATATGCATCCTATTTTATGAATGATTACTCTGCTTGAAATACTGTACCTATACTCATTTTTCGTGTATTTCGCATATGCCATTTCAGATGCAAAAAAATGTATTTTGGGGTGGATCGGTATACACATGCTCCGTTAGATATGTTTACTATTGCTTAGTTTAGTAATTATGGACATGAATTCATGGAGTGGGTGTAGTGTGTTTATCTAGGTACCTGAATCGATATTTCTATTCTTTGCCTTTGTCTGGTTATAAATCAATAATATCCCTACAACGGCATAGAAATCCTTTTCATAATTCAGTCATAGCGCATGCTGTCACATTAAGCAAGCCTATTCCCCCAGCCCCCTAGAAAGCACACCGAGTTCTTAAACAAATCCAAGCCTCCAGCAACCTGGGAAATCCCCACTGCTTTGTTTTGATTTCGTCCGAGAACTCCTGTGAAGCACTGTAAGAACGACCAGTTCTTAGTGACATCTTTATTGACGTCTTATGTCCATCCTTACGTCAAACCCAGCACCTTTCAGGTATAAATATACCAATGCTGCCTTAAGCAAACACACAGTGGTAATCCTGGAGCAGAGCAGCTACTACTTGCCCGAGAGCCCAGCTGATGCGAGAGCCTACGGACGCTGCCCCTCCCTTTTGACGCGCTGAGAAAGACGCTGTCTTTTCTCCTGCCGAGAAAATCCAGCTCCGGCGTTTCCAGCCTACCCTTGCGGGTGACTGGGATACCGAGTCCTGAGAGAGAGATACCAGCCCTCCTGCCTTCTAATACCCAGGTACTGAACTGACTAAACCCTTACAGAGAATTCTTGAGTCAGATTCTTGGCAAAACAAACTTAACTTAAACTGCTACTTACTTACTCCTTCCCACGTATTAGGCTTAGGTAAAGTACACCGGGGTGGGCGTAGTTAGAAGCACCAGTTGAGTACGATTAGTCAATGTATATATGTATGTATCTATTTTATCCATTTTAAAGTATCATATGGCTAAGAAGCCATATCAATGCTTTTACAGTATTATTTCATACTCCTGCTTTTACTGTATGCACTTTACTTTACAATAAGTATTGCAATTGTAGCAATTCATTTCTCTTGTACGAGGAAAGAGACTGCTCAATAAATAACACCTTTTATTGAAAACGCCCGTCTCTCTTTTTCTCTGCAATCTGGTGAAACTAAGTACGCACTTATTGACTGAGTGAAATAGCTGTCTTTTGTTTTCACACGACTCTAGAGATACACTCTTATTCAGGGAGAGCAAAGTTGTCATGTTTCATGGTTGTCAGAAACTAAATCCCTTCTTGTCTATCCAGGGAGGTTAAACTCCTCCTCGCTTATTCGAGAAAGTTTCTAGTGAACTCTGAGCTAGCTGGCAAAAAACTTAAGTCTAATATAGTCAGTAGAGACCTAGTTAACCTCAGTCCTACGTCTACACTACTGAAGATATTATTCCAATGTGCAGAGCCTATTGGGACTATAGGAACTACACTACAACACCACTATTGATTGTATCAGCACCTTTACAACTGGAGGTGAAATGGTAATATGTAGCGATTGGCGTCACCATTTAGCATAATGTATTAATGCACACATGTACAGTAATGTAATTCACGTCTGACCAATACCATTTTTGTGTTGATTAACATTGTGCCGGAACGAGAGATCCATTGATCTAATCCAGGAACAATACTTCCTTTTCTTGAAAATCGCCGTGAGAAGTTTCACTTTGCCCTCAGTTTTCTTCCCTTCCTCCGGGTTTCATAAAATTATCAAACCAAACCGATCGCCATGGTTACTAACCACTGGCGCCTATTGGTTACTACACAGACGAGCCCCCATCAGCATTGAGCGGCAGCACCGCGTGACGAGGCCACGCCCCCTGCCTTCCAGTGAGGTTTAATGACTAGTTCCGACAGCAATCTGCTTGTCATTGGGAGCATTGAAGCGAGCAAGGTAAGAGCCTGTCCTCCGCTGCGGAGTTTAATAATGCACGCTGGGGCATTTCATGATGGCTCCACGAGGAGCATTTAGATTACGCCCCCACTTACTGTAACGAGATGCTTGAGGAGAGCGATTCCGAATCCGCTTAACGGGTTACCATGAAATACACGCTTTGTAGAACGTGTGGCTCTTACCCCGACAGGAGTAGATTTTCCGTTACGAACCTGTCGGTCCTTTTCACTAGCGCCTGCCGGCATAGTGAATTCTATTGGGACCCCGAGATGAGTATGTTTTTTGTTAAGAACCTGTCGGTCCTTCTCACTAGCGCCTACCGGCATAGTGAATCTGATTGGGGCCTTTTAGGAAGACTAACGATAATATTTAGATCATTCTTTCGATTGGTCTCAAACGCTATTCACAACCATTGCGTATTTTATAATCCCATGTTTTGCCAGTAACACGGGTAATGAAGTATTCCACTTTGTAAACATGTTATGCCTATTATATGTACCAATTTCTCCCATTTTTAAAGGTTGCCTTACTTTTCGTCTCGTTATAGACACTCTAGTTGAATAATTAGCAACAAAAGAAATTAAGAATATGGATTGGTCCCCACCAACTACAGACTATACGAGACTGTTCAACAATGGGAGAGTACCTATCCCATTGAATGCACGTCCAATCCAATGAGTCTCCCTCACTTTTGCACTCTTTTAAGGACTATTAGCTGTTCCTTTCCATTACCTGACGACCATTTCTTATTACAGATACCAAGGAGCGTTTTGAAGCCCCCGGGATCGGACATTCTGAGTCGCTTCCGAAATAGGTACCTTCCAGGTTATCCATTGTTTAATTGGCCACATTTGAATACACGCACTGAATCCAATTTATATATTTTCAGGTGCTCCATAATGCCATTTTGTCCTGATGAAGACCCCATAATGAGGAACTAACAACCCTTCTCCACCCGGGGTGGAAAAGTAGACTACCATACGACTACCGTATATACACAAACCATAGGAATTGAAGAAATCAATCTGTTTGGCCCTATGTGTGATGAACATAAGGGAACTATAGACCTATATCAGGCTGTAAAGGTTCTAATGTACATAATTGAATTGTGCCTATGTCACACCACCTTTACCCTGTCCCTCACTCATCCAACCACCCCCATTTCCCCTTAAAACCTATTTCTCTCTATTTACACTGAGAGCACTGTATATATTGTATATAATGAAAGTGTATTGAAACCACATGGACTAATAGGAATACTCTGAACTACAAGAGCATTTATTGAATACTTAATTGAAAGTGAAAAATAAATTTGTGTTCCTGATGAACTCAATCAGAAATGTCTTGTGGTGAACTGTTAATGCTAATATAATTGTATAGGGACTACATCGACCATTTATTTAACGTACTGCCAATATGACCCAGGTCAGATAGTTTTAAGGGTCCACCCTGTTAAAACTTAACACAACATATGGTAGGTCTACCTTACTAACTACAATGTTTCTAGTGACCCAACTCATTCGCTTTTCATCACACACATTCACTTTACAATATGCACTTTTTAATGTTGCTAAGTCTATATCTCATCATATTACAACTACTTCTGTATTTGGGTGCCAGCAGTGGCTTCTTGTGAGTGGTAGAGATCTCCTCCTTGAATGTTTCCTGCCCCTGTCCAGTCTTCACTTGTTCATCTTTCTTTATATCTGGTATTCCGTATTGGAACATACAACCAGTAACAATCAATACGGGGTTCCTGCTACCGCCCTTGCTTTTCTGCTCTATGGTTGACTGTCATACTGCTGACCTGGGCCAATGCTCCTTATACTACTAGGCAACTTGTTTAAATATCCTTAAATACTCAGCACATAATCTATGCTTGCACTGTCTGCTATCGTGTAGGACCTGTTCATGCCTGTGCAGCAGCACAATGATGACTGTGGATCTTGTCATGGCCCACATTTATTTTTATCAGATTGTGCCTGCAGAGTAAGTACTGGTTCCTCTACTTATCTGGTTGCCCTCTATTGCTGCTTCTAGTCAAGCACCATTTATATTAATTGTAGGCAACAGGTGTGTGTGTAGGTGCTAAGAATGTGCAGAAATGTACGATAAAGAGGCGAAAGCAATTCCGTACAGTGGCTTATTTATGTTGGCCTCCAAAATATTGGAATCATGCTGGATTGCAGTGCATGTCTTGGAAACGTATTGTAGAACCAATAGATTAATTATTAACATAACTTAAACTAAGGTAATGCAGTTAGGAAAGAAACCAACTCACTTTGGAGCATTTTACCTCAAAACATGAGGAGGTACAATCCTATAAGTATTTGGGGATTGAATTTTTGTGACCATGCACTTTAACACTTTTGCTAAACAAACCTGCTTAAGAGTACATGTAGCCTTGTCCACCCCAAGTACATATAACCACAAGTACAGCGTTTCCTCAGTTTACCATATTTGCATATCTTACATATCACTACATGCGCGCTATTGGGGCTGTTCTTAAGTCCATCTGTAAAATAAAAAAAATGTTAAAGTCAAGAATTCCGTAAGGGCCTAAACATGCGTATTATAGGTCAGAGTTAATGCACTGCATCTCAGGGGGGCACCAGAGTGCCTGGCCTCAAGATGGCCGCACCCTAGTGAGGCTTTTTGTGCCCAGCTGTCTATCTGGTAAAAATCAGCGGCCCAGAGCACCATCCACAATCTCTGGCATTATGATGACGGCTGGGGTCTCCTTGAGGTCCATGAGGAGTGGCTGGTGTCTACTGCAAACACCTGTAAACCCGGTGTGGAGCCACTTTGTTTTGTCCGTGCCTGAGCTGCCGTGAGCCGTGTAGGACTGGCATCCCTTGGGCTTCATAGCACTGTGCTTGCCTGAGCTGAGTGCGGATTGGCCCGCCCCACACTGCAGGGCTATGGACTAGGTGATTCTCGGACCACGGTGGTACCATAGTACACAGGAGGCCCAGGAGCTTGTGAGTGACCACCCTCATGGGAGCTATATTATGGTGATGGATGTGCCTGGATTGGGCGGCTTTACTATGGCAGGGAGCCCTCCCTGAGTTGTGCCTCCCCACCCAACGTGACCCATTGGTCCTTGAGGCCCTCTCCCAATGTCCCATCAATTATGGATGCTACCCTGAATCTCCTGACCATGGGTGAGTCTACCCTGGCTGTCTGTCCAAGTGAGCTGACTGCACCAGAAGCACACTGATTGAGAACTCCTGTGGTGGCCTCCCTCTCCTGTGAAGATCTCTCTGTGCAACCTACCTGGCCGGTCACATGGGGGACCAAATGCCTACCTTGGCTGGAAGGTTGTTACGGCACCACGATCCTCAGCATTAAGCCTTCCATTGACTGGCTGGAAGACCCCCTCAGTCAACAAGATGGGCAAGGGAAACACCAGACATTCCAAACTACACTGAGGGGACCAATGATGGCCTGGGGGCAGCACACTGGTGATGCCTTACCCAACCCTGGCGCTGCAATAGGGGAGGTCAATACTGGTGTAAAGTCAGTCTTCCCGCACATGCAGAGGCGTCTAACCTCCATTGACAAAAAGCTAGCTACTCTCACCTCTCGGGGAGACAAGCTGACCGTCTCAATAACCCCTGCAAAGTGTGCCATGTATTTAATTACCTTGACTGAAATAAGGTTGTCATAGAGCCCTCCTGCAGGAGATTCACCTTGGTGCATGCTCGACTTCCACATTTGTCCAGAATTGGAGTGACCGCAGACTGCTGGCCATATACTTATGCTACTCCCTAGGCACCGACATATTCGTGCAGAGTGGCCAGCCATTTTCCATTCTCAATGGGGACACTGACACACAGGGGAGATATGACCTAATCCAGTTCACGGTCAGTAGCTGACATCACCACCAGGCATACTTCTGATAGACTCATATAGGGCAAAACACTTCAGGATACTGATGACACTGTGGACGAATGTGTCTGATATGATATGGGCCTCTACACATCCTCTGTCTCCAGATTCACTGAGGAGTACACAGATTATTTGGAGAGCACTTCCTTGGATTGAGAGCCCCCATTTACAATTTCTAATTGCACCCATAACTCTGAAGACGTCACTACAGTGATTGCCATCCTTCCTACTTGCAAGGTTACAAGGGGTGAGGGCTCCCATCGATCCCCCTTTACCCCAGATGTACGGTGAGGCATTGCGAATAGGCTTCCTTCATCAATTCCTTCGAGAGTCCATAGTGATTACTCTATAAATTCAGATAAATCACCTTACTGACCAGTTTCCCTTATAAACACAGATTAAAAAATATTGTTGAAAATCCTTGCAATTCGGCCCCTATTACAACTCCCAAAAATGTCCTACCGTCCCATGTGGGGGTTTCCCGGGTAGAATAACGTCCCACAATCTCCATACGCTTTTTGGTCTGTCACATCAGCTTCAGCCAAATCTTGACACTAGCGTTTCTTTAGACACCACAAACGCCTTCGGCACTTTGAAGTGGGGGTTTCTCTATGAGGTTCTAGCCAGGCTAGTAATCCCGAAAACATTTATGAATTAAATTTGACTGCTATACACGAGTCCTACCACCAGAATACACCTAAATGGGATGCTCACTGACCCCTCCCCCAACAAAAGGAGTATGCACCAGGGCTGCCCCTTCGCACCCATGCTTTATGCCCTGGCCTCAGAAGCCCTGGCTTGTGCTATTTGCCAGTTAAACAGCCATCATAGCCTCGCATTTGTACCACAAAACTTCGTGGTTTCCCTGTGATGGAGCAAGGATTCGCAGGTAACACGACTTGCTTGTATTCAGTCCTCTCGACTAAACGTTAATAAACTAACCAACATGTTTTTAATACTAATATTGCATTACACAACATCCGAGGGAAGCTTGCATATGTGCTTTTACTAACTATAATCCGCTTGCATTAAAATGGCTGCTGCTACGCGGGATTTTCTACTGCACATACGTCTGTCATACTCACGTGACATGTCGTACTCTTTGCTTTGGAGTGAAACTTTCGCTTCTGCGCACTAGAATTGAAATGGCTGATCTGTGTTACAGCATGCATGAAGCTTGCATTGCTGCTTTTGCTAAGCTGTTCGTTCTGCTTAACCTTAACGCAATAGTTAAATATAAAGTAATGGGAATAGAGTAGAGATAAGTGGTATACAGTGCATTCTTTTATTCTCTGTTCTTAAACTGTTTCTTTTCTATTCTTACATGTAAATACATTTTGGGCCTGACGCCTGTCGCCGAACTCCATATTGAAACCTTTGAGCTTGCGCACCAGAGTCTAAAATCCATCGAGTCATGGCATTGAATGAGTGCCAGGGACAGTCTTGACCAAGATGCGCCTGGGAACCTCACCTCCTGAACTCTACGAAGGAAACAGAATTCTAATATGAACTAAAATGTAACAAATAATAGAACATTCATTGTTGGGCGGAATAAAGATGTCATGTGAAAATAAAATTGATGGGTGGGAACGAAAATGTAAATATGAGATGCAGAAAGTTTCAATTTGGTATGGTGTGATGACCTCTCCTTATTCCTTGTCCTATCAAAATTTGGGATCCTTACACCTTGCAACATTGGGGGTGGTACACTGACCTGGAAAATAGTATAACTAGGGTAGGCTTAGCTAGTCAATTTGTCCGACTTGTCCGAATAGCTGACCTGTCACTGACCCAACGCACTCAATAGGTGACCAAGAACAGAGGGCTGCGGAGCACTCTGTCAGAAGATTCAATAACCCAATCGGGGTTCTGGGAGCTGAAGTGCTGGCGAAGCACTTTGTCGGGGAAATCGATAACCCAATCGGGGTTCTGGCTGTTAGCTGCAGAGAGGGAGTAGCGCAGGCGTTGCAACTTAACTGCGGGTGCCAGTCTTAACCTTTGGTGGTCCTGTCCTGATCCAATTTGGCTTTACCTGTCCTGATTCTGATCCACACCTGCTAGCCTACTGGCGACTGCAACTTTCGGGGTTCTGTCCTTCAAACTGACCTGTGGCCAGGGTTAGTTCTTCACAGCATTCTAGGTAAATATAAAATCCATGTGGGTTCGTCATTGATTTGTTCTCTCTCTTACCCTTCCTATTCGCTACATGTTTATTTGCTGCATATTTGCATATCATGCTCCTTCTCTTTATCCTTCCTACTGTTAAAGTTTGACATGTTAAAAGCCTAAAAGTTTGATTGTATTTCATGTTCTTTTTCTTTACCCTCACTATTGCTAAATGCATAGTTACATTTTGATTCTGATCTTTATATTTGAAAATCTTTTGGTGTTTAATCTTTGGATCATGACCATTTAAGAAAACTTAGATAAAGAATTAAAATGTTCCCGAGTCTCTGGTTATTATATGAGTGCAATGTTAATTTTCGCTGCCTATTTTAAAACTAACTCCCGGATCCAGTAGGTTTACAGGTACCGGCAACAAGGGATGGTAAGTTAATGGTACAGGACCTAGTAGGGAAAAATATCTGGTAGTAGAGCGAGGTTACCTGATTAAGTTATATGTTTATTGTATATGGGCCCAGGTGAGTATGGTAAAAATATAGTCGAGGTGACCTGTGTGCTCTATCAGTATATTCTTTTGGTAGCAGCAGTATGGTTAGGGTTTAGTAAAATAGGTAGTTAGTTAGTTGGTTGAGGAAAAATATTTTTGCATATTTGAAATGTATTATTGATTGTATTGAATTTATGTATTAACCAAAATTGTTCATACCTGTTATATGTTTTGTCTGGAATCCCCGGGGGCAGAATAGCGGGTGGTAAATGGAAGCCACACTGCAGTGAGGTCACTTACCTGTAGGAAATAAGTGCATGGTTAGGTAAAACCGGAAGCACTAATTAGAGATTTTCTGTATGAATGTATGAATAAATGATAGCAAAGAGTTCGGTAGCAAAACTTTTGGTGTGATATCACCTAGAAAGGGTCACACGGAAGGAGTAGCAGGTTCGTACGAGCTTGATTGATAGCAAAGGGGTTCGCTGGTGAAAATTTGGTCTTAGTACATCCCAGAAGGGATAAGTCTAAAGGAGTAGCAGGTTCGCTAATGCTTGTGTGAAGGGTAGACGGAAGGGATCTACTCGTAGTATATGAAGAGTAAGCGGAAGGGATTTACTCGCAGTGAAATTTATCTTTCCTTTGAACTAGTCACTCAGGTACAGTGGCGAATGTTTTTACATTGTTAAATAATAAAAATTTGCAAATGAAAGGATTTAAGTTTTCGTATTACCTTGCAAAGGAGGGAGTCAGTTGCAGAGCTGCGCTGACGTCACTCAGAGCTGCACTGGTGTTGGTTGAAACAGCGGGTGTGTAGCTGAGGTAATAATTGTAAAGGAGGGGTGAGTACAGGAGCGTGAGAACTAGTCTCATGAGAAAAGCCGCGCAACTATTGGTTGGATTTATTTGAATTCAAAATTTTGATTGGTCACTAGAAAATAAAAGACGCGCTGGTATTGGAAGTATTTTTGTAAACAATCGAGTGTTATCGTGAAGGTTTAAAAATTCCAAATTATATGTGGCATTTAGATCCAGGATTTATAGCAAATCGACCTGATAGAAGATACTTAGGTTTTGCTAGAGAACAGATGATAAGGGTCAGACCTTATATCATGTACGGAGGTGAAAGGAAAATGTCATTTTTTAAGAGAGTTAAAATTTCTTTAAGAAAGATAAACCGATTAAAACCAGAGAAGGAATTATTATTCCACCACTGAATATGCCTGCATCATACATGATGTTTGACAGAGGCTACCACACTTGTGGTGGTTAGAAAATTGGGTGGAATACACTAAAGAATATGGAGTTTTGGCATTTCCCGAATATGGTACTTTTAATGGCAGAGTTTTGTTTAATTTGAGGACACGCATGAGTGACTTAAATCTCAGACCTAGACTTACGCAGTATGAGGCACTAGAAGAGTGGGAGATTGAAGCGTTTGAACAAGACAGACCCAGAAGTGACAAAGGGTTGAGTAAGTTCTACCCTAAGTTTCCACGAGAAACTAGAGATAAAGAAATTAAGCAATGGAGACAATCTATGATGGTAGAAGGGTTGTATTCTGTATTTACACAAGAAAAAATGTCAGGAAGTAAAAGCACAGACAAAGCAGGAAATCTAATGAATAGTGATAATTCAGAGATGATTATTTGGAGGATTTGTTAATGAAAAATCCACCACCGTATACTGAGGAGCCAAGCACGAGTAATCCTAGTGCTCCGTTTCTGAAACCTCCTCTGATTCCGCAAGTGGTACATGAGACTTCGTTAGAAAAAGTGCTGCAAGACAGGGAAAGAGAACCATTAAATAAACAAAGAAGTGAGTTGATTCAGAAAATCTCCCAATTAAATACAAGTCCTGAAGCCCTGACAATTCCGGTAACTTTTGGCCCAATTTCTAGAGAAGTACAGATTGAGACACCTTCAGGTACAACAAGTGCCGCAGTAGTAACTGCAGAGGGAATAGAGAGATGGTCACGAGAAATAGAAAAACCCAAGTCACAGCCAAAAGTATTAGACATATATAAACTAGGAGTCGAATTAGAAGAATTGAGGGCTGGGAATGTGGGAGTGGACAGATTAAATACACTCAGTGAAGATGAATTATTATTCATATGTAAAAGCATTACTAGAAACACCAGAGTGGTGCACGAAAACTAACAGATATGGCTGCTAATATGGGAATTGACATTGGCAAGTCTAAAGTGTTACAGAAACCATATCGAGCTGAATTTTCTGACAAAGATTTGGAAAATATGAATGTGTCAGGAAGAAAGGTACAAATTAGGGAGCTTTTGTCATTATTGCAAAAATGGGGTGATATAGAAAAATGGAGAACTAGATTGGCAAAGAAAAAAGAAGAGGCTCGATCAAAAGTTGCATCTGAATATGTTTTAAAAGAAACAAAAAGGTAGAAAGGTTGTGTCCAATGAGAGAAGTATCAGGTGGAGGTTATGTACATGTCTCATGGTCCCAACAGGATATTTTGTCATTACAAATGATTTCCAAAAAATTCGAGAAAAACCTGTAGAATGGTATAGACAAGTTGAGAGATTTGTAAAGGTTTCAAAATTTGACATTGTTGTACCTGTAAATCTGTGGAAAGAACGCAAAATAGCTATTGATTGGCCTAGTGATGAGTACCCAAGAAACCCAAAGACAGGGGCACCGTCTGATGAGGTGATGAAGAAATACAACCTGGTAATACTCTACCTCAAAGGAAAGGTGCCTGCTAAGGAGACTGATTGGACTAGAATAGATAGAACCACTCAGAATAAAGATGAATCTGTGCATGCGTATTATGAACGTTTGTTGCAGGTTTTTAAACAGTACAGTGGTTTGGACAATATAGATATGAAGGATATGATGCATTTCATCTATCAGTTTGTGTCAGGATTAAGGCCAGTAATCTCTCAATGGATAAAGGACCATAAAATTTGTTAGCAGGCCAAACCGATTGATAAAATCCTTAAATACGCAAAGTATTGTGAGGATGAACTTGACAATAAACGGAAAGAGTTAAAAGAAAGGTAATGTGAACACAAGTGAAATTAGCAGAGCAACAAGAGCTTCAATTGAGTCCTTTATTGACTATGTTCTAGTCTCGTCCATACTTAAAAGAGATATTAGTAAGTCAATTATAGACGTTAGCATCTTTAGTGACCACAACCCGGTCATAATCACAATTGGAGGCTTTGATTTTAACTTGGGCTCAAATAGAGCTGTTGCCACAGAAAAAGCAGTGGACCAAGGAAGAAGAATCAAATGGGCTAAGATTGACGGGGAGAGATTTTATAAAAAACTGATAGCAGAGGCCTCAGAAGCAATAAACAAATGCCTTGACCCAAACATGGATGGAATATCGGTGATCAGGGCATTTGAAGAAATTGCGTCTCATGTAAATAATGCCCTCAAGACCTCTGGGACTAACAAAGCGTCCTCAAACCCTCGCTGGTTTGACATGACTTGTAGTAAGGCACTTAAAAAACTGAAAGCCAGTCTACACGCTAAACCAAGGGATAAGATCATGGTTGCACAGAACAGAGCCGTATACAAAAAAACCCTGAAGAAACGCAAACAAAGCCTTCAAAAACAAGCCTGGGAGGAACCTAAGTGACGCTGCTGAAATGAAAGATTCTGCAAGCTTCTGGAAAGTGATAAATTCCCCATGTTTTCAGGACCAAGGGGCACCAAAAATCATGAACACTATCTTGCCGGAACAATGGCAGTACCACTTCCAGAATCTATACAATCACTCAAGTCACTCAACCCAGGGGGACGCACCAAGGAGCTTTCGGCCGGCTAAACTGGACTTCTCATTGAAGGAAATTGAACTGGGAATAGCAGGGCTAAGTAAAAACAAAGCCCCTGGCCCGGACGGTATTCCACCTGACTTATTCCTAAGCAAACCTGAGCTATGGGCCCCACTGCTCACTAGGGTGCTGAATGAGGCAGTGGTGGCAGGACTGCCTCGGTCTTTGTCAACAGCGACCATAGTCCCTATTTATAAAAAAGGGAACCAAGATGACCCTCAATGCTACCGACCCATTTCCCTCATTGATGTGACGGCAAAGGTATTCGGCCGAGTCATTTTACAGCGGTTGCAAGATTGGGCCGAGGAGCACCAGGTCCTCTCGGAAATCCAATATGGCTTCAGGGAGGGCAGATCCACCACCGACCAATGCTTAAAATTATACCTCCTGACAGCCAAATATACCATCGCTGGGAAGGGGTCCATTCACATGGGGTTTATGGACCTCTCAGCGGCGTTCGACCGCGTAAACAGGAGGAAGCTCTGGTCCATGCTACTAGAACTAGGAGTGGACCAACCGCTAGTTGAGACCCTGCAAAATCTCCACTGGAATACCACCGCAAGTGTGAGGTATAGCCAAGAGGGAAAAAAGACCGATCCCTTTACCTGCACCAGTGGAGTAAGGCAGGGATGCATCCTGGCGCCCTTCCTTTTCACCATTTATATTAATTCGCTGGAAAGAGACCTCCTCAAACTCAAGGTGGATTCACCTCAAATCGGTCATCGTGCTGTGCCTGTACTACTATACGCCGATGACGCGGTTTTGCTTGCCAGAACCCCTCTAGGATTACAAAAACTGATCGACGGGTTTGTCATATTCATGGCTAAACTGGACCTGGCGACAAACCTAGAAAAATCCTATATCATGTCATCGGGGCATCTGAAAAAAGGGAATTTTACCTACCACATCGGGTCACACAAGATAGACCAGGTCAAGACCTTTTCATACTTGGGGGTATTGTTCGATGATCATCTTAACTTCAAACCCCTGGTAGAAAAGCACTCAATAAAACTGGCAGCATCAGTAGGAGCCATCATGGGGTATGGTCAAAGACTAGGAAGATGGTCCCCAGAACAAATATTGAATCTGTATAGGTCAACCTGCTGCACGAAGGTATCCTACGGGGCAGAAGTGTGGGGCTTCCTGGATAATAAAGTACAGCAAATTCAGACAGAAGAAAACAAATTCCTAAGAAGAATTCTGAAAGTGCCCCAGAGCGTATCGGCTCACATCATTCATGAGGAAGTGGGAGAACCCTTCTTAGAAGACAAGATCAAAATTAAACCTCTCTTGGTATGGGTCAAAATATGGACCAACCCTGAGGCGGCCCTAACAAGACAAATTATATTGGACTGCCTCACTCGAGATAAAGGCCTAGTCATTCCCTGGCTGAAGTACGTGGAAAAATCACTAGCAGAGATTGACTGCACAAACTTCTTCACAGCCCCACACTGTCTAACAAACGAGAGCAAAGCTCTGGTGAAAAAACTTTTCCCGGCTCGGCTTCAATTATTAAGGGCAGAGAAAGAAAGCCAGAAACCCACCAATGCATGTTACAATGAGCTTATAACAAAGCAAGGAATGGAACCTTACCTGAGGGTCATGTATAACGCCCAAGACCGGTACATGATGACCCGCTTCAGATTTAACATGCTTCACCACCTCTTCGCGGTCCCAGTCGGGTTCACCCGCACAGTGGCAGAGAAGGGTCCCTGCGGCTGCGACCACAGGTCTCCGCAGGACACCCTTCACTTTGTTTTATTGTGCCCATTTTACACTGTCCCAAGACGTAAGTTCTTGGTGGGGATTTTGAAAGACCTAAAATTCAAACATGCAAAATTAGCCTTGAAGTTCTTACAGGAAGCCGAGGATGCCTACACTCTTTTTTGCACCATAAATTTTATCCGGATGGCAATACGGCTGAGGAACACCAGAGAATCTGGACCCTAATATTATCTGTCCACTTGAATAATTAACTCTTGTGCCCCTTCTTTTAAGAACAAGGATGATAGACAATTTTATCTCTTTATAATCTCTTTTAAAAAATGAAATTTACTCCGTCTTTTTAAAAAAAACATTTTTGTGTGTATTCTGTGCATGTGCTTTTATGGTGTCTTTTTAAGAACCGAATAAAGATTATAAATTGAAATTGAGTCAAATAAACAATAATCAGAATCAAAATGATGGAAATGGGGGTAAGCCAAGGGGAAAATTCAATAGAGAAGAAGCAAAGAAGAAGTTTCCTGGTCACGGGTGTGGCAAATTGGGGCACTGGAAGAACGAGTGTAAGGCTATGCAAAATGGTAATATGAAAACTAATGATTTGAATCCAGAGACGCAGAATGAGGTACCACGGAAGCAACAGCAGCAGGTAATACAAAACCAGTTACCCCTAGCACCTATGCCAAATTATAGGAGCAAAGCACAACAGAATGTGGACACCACAAATTGGGAGGTAAGTGAAAGGAGAGACACAGCGACATCACAATTTCTTTTGAGTGACACATTTTTCAGTGAGGACACCTATTGACGGTGCCTGAGAGGGGAGGATGAGGAGTGCGTACTTGGCGCCTCCTTGCCGGTAGATCAGTCAGGTCCATATATTGAAGGAAAGGTTGAAGGAAATGACATCACCTTTTTATTGGACACTGGAGCTATCCGTTCTACTGTTAGAACAGCAGACGTTCCAAACCTACCCCTCTTGGGAGAAGAGATCCAAGTAGTGGGCGTTTCTAATAAACAAATTATTACCCGAGTTACAGAACCAATGGAAGTTAGAATAGGCAATTTTAAAGAAATTCATAGATTTGTTGTATGTGATTCAAGTCCAGTAAATTTGTTAGGCCGAGACTTGTTGTGAAAAATGAATTGCACCATCTTTTGCTCACCAAGTGGTGTAGAAATTCAGACCCCAGACGAAGATGGAGTTTATAAATTAATGTTTGCGAAACAGGAAACTGAAAATAAAAAGTTAACTATAGAAGACTTACCAGAAGAATTACGACAGACTGTAGATCCTAAAGTGTGGGATTTTACCGGAAAAGATGTAGGATTAATGGCAAATGTCGATCCAATAAAAGTGACAGTGAAGGAAGGTGCAGTTTACCCAAATACTCGACAGTACAAAATGAGCCCAGAAATAAAAGCAGGTGTTGCAGCAGAAATAAAACGTTTGATTGAAATAGGCATTTTACAAGAAATCATGAGCAGTCCATGCAATTCGCCCATAATTGGAATAAAGAAACCGAGTGGCAAGTACAGGGTCGTACAAGACCTCCGTAAGATTAATAAAATTGTTGTCCCATGTTGTCCAGTTGTGCCAAATCCTGCAGTGATTCTGTATCAGATGCCGTGGGAGGCTGGATGGTTCACCGTAATCGATTTGTGTCACGTATTTTTCTCGATTCCATTGCATCCAGATAGCAAATTTATTTTTTCTCTTGAATTCAACAGTCATGTGTACGTCTGGAATCGTGTTCTTCAGGGTTACACAGAAAGTCCATCGATTTTTAATCAGATTCTGAAAAGGTGTCTGAGTCTTTAGTGCTAAGAGTACAGTACCCAACAGAGGGTATGAGGCGCACTCAATTTTAAACTCTTTTTAATGACTAAACCAAATTTAAACACAAGGGTGCTACACTAAAATTATGTGTTGGCTTCACATGCAAATAGTATTCTAACCATGAACAGGAATAACCTGCTCTAGTGTGCACTGTTCCTATGGAACTAACCGTTCACCAATTTTTAACTATGGTCATAATTTTCAAACACATCATAATCCAAATCAACTGATTTATTTCATTTCACGTATTTTACCATATCACAGATACATTTTCTAACACATTTATAAGTTCATAAATCGTTTATATGTTGTTTCATCACATATAATGATAAACCATTATTTTTGAAAAGCAATACATGAATGTTTTCACTTTTTTACTTCATCCTTTTTATGCATTAAATCCAAAATTACTGTTGAACCACATGTAGTTACTGGCCCAATGCATTTCGGAACATGAGTTCCTTCTTCAGGGGCAATATTTCTGCAAATGAAAATATTTCCATTACTAAACATATATACAATCATAAATATAAGCACTCAGTTGTTATATATCTGTGGGGTCCACCACTAGATCATTGAAAGTTAATCAATATTACATCCTCCACGTTAATATCTAGAGTCATTTCTACTACAGGTATCTTTAAAGTCATCACACACTGAGGGTACATATATAAGTGCATGCTGTGCTGCATAATAACCATATGTGGAGTAGTGGATAAGGAACACCTGTAATACTTGTATAAGAATGGTAATCTGCCTCATGTGAACTAACAACCATATCATCACAACTCTATTTCCCGTTAAGTGTATTAACAACTAACATGTTATTCCATCATTAGATATGCATGCCTACCATGTGCCTAATGTGCATCTCATACACCTTCAAACCCTCCATGATACATATACTCGTCTATAACTAACACTCACCGCCGCTACTATCAACCGAAAAATCCTTCAGGACGGTATGAGTACTTTGATGGATCAGGATGCTGCGTGTATACTCTCTGCAACTAAATATAAATTATCGTAAGTCCTATTGTCATTTCAAATGTTGAATTATCGGTATTGTGTTAACGGGCACACTCACCCGTGGTGAATTTCAACAGTGTCGCTTCCTATAATTGCTCGTGTCAATGTGCTTCAATCTCACGGAATCCTATGCGATGTAATCCAGTGCTAAAATAAATGGAAGACTACTTAATGTTCTGAACCTATGGATAATGATGTAATAAAAGCGATACGTGTCCTCGCAACTTACTTCAAAATTCCCCACCTTCGTCTCAATGCGTGAGTTACGGTCTACCTGGTAGCTCTATTCACGTTTGTGATCACTCTCCTCTGCCGCCCTAGACAGTAAATACAATGCCGTGTTACAACCTTATCCCATCGTACTATTAACTTAGTTACTAGTATCCACTCCTAAATACAAACTTACTTCTGAATGATGCCGCTACGAATCTCAGCGTGTGCTGGTGTACCATCAACTGCTACTAGCGCGCCGCCCTTCCAAACAAACACTCCAAACGCTTCCGCATCCGAGACTGCCTCTAGATCTACGTAATACGTCACGTGTCACATAGTTTTATGGGAATTGTAGTGTATAGTGCGAACCTTATGCGAGAATGCCTCTCGGTCTACGTAATACAACGCGAAACTTGTGCGAGTATGTCCCGTGATAGGACCTACAGCGCCGCCTACCACGTGTGCCTCCAAAACTTAACTACCAAGGTTAAATGCACTTAGATAAAGTTGTAT
Source organism: Lissotriton helveticus (assembly GCF_964261635.1). Lineage (NCBI taxonomy): Eukaryota > Metazoa > Chordata > Amphibia > Caudata > Salamandridae > Lissotriton > Lissotriton helveticus. The sequence goes on from NC_136068.1 coordinate 731,300,384, forward strand.
GGAAACTATCGAAATATTGTTCAACTGCCGAGAAGTGTCATTTAACATGTGTTCGATGAATAATGGTCTACTCGTAAGAGACTATTAAGAATTGATCCTATATTGGTGGCGGAAGCCCTACTGCCTACGTATACCTGCTCAACTTGGATATGGTAATTGCGTACAATCCCTACTGTGAGAACAACATACCTATCCTATCTGGATATGCTAATAGATATAATAATGTACTAGTGATGCGTAATAAACTCATATATTAACAAGCATTATATATAGAGTAGACACAGTGTCAAATAGCAGATAATGAGCTTCCCTGCTGCACGTATGTCCAAATAGTCAAAATTCGATATGCCAGTGAATTCGTACTTGCATTGGCATTCCTGCCACCCATCATGTTAATACTGGCTTCATACAGATACAATGACTGTTTCCAAGTTCTCAATATAATGCATTGCTGTCCCGATATGTTACTGTCCAGTGCTCCATGCTAATTTTGATGTTCCCAAATTGTCGTTATAATCCAAGAATTACACACATGGTTGAAACCTTGTCGTGATGCCATTATCCTGAATGCTATATGTGTTCAACATCTAGGTACTGTGAACATTACACTTATTACTAAATAGTCATCACAGTGTTCACACCAAATCACACATATTGCTATTAGATCATAGTGACTGTTGTAGTAATAATTACTAATCCGGATATACAATTTGTATAGATACAAGCATGATAGAATAACTATAACTATTGCTATTCAAATTACAATGCATTACTTCACTAATAAATTCCTATCTACTACTTCATACTGGATGTAATGATTCCAAGTTCACATTATAATACTAGAGTTGCACTGATGGTAGAAACTTTGTCATGATGCCTGCATGCTAAATCCAGTATACATTCAACTTATAAAACCTGCGGCCATTATAGTTATTGCAAGCTGATCATCAATCTATGCGTACCTTGTCACACATGTCGCCATTACATCAACGTAACTGTTAAGCTAATAATTACTCAATGTAAATTTGGTATTTATGCATAGCTATAGAAAACAGCTCATTTCAATGTTATCGTTTAGACCCTTTGGCTGTAAAGTTTGTAAAAATTCAATCCAGAACACCTCTCTCTGTAGTAATCTCTGTCCATTGTCAATCCCCTCAAGCTTCGTGACTACTTCAACTATTTGAGCTCGTAGCTGCGCTATTGTATGTTTCTCTTCCGACCAATGTGTAGCTACCCCTGATGTAGTACTTTTTAGTCTAATAGTACTTTTGTGTTCTGTTAACCTAAGTTTAAATTTTCTCTCAGTTTTGCCTATATAGGCTTTTCCACATGGACATTTAAGGCAGTACACAATGTTCACTGTGTTGCAGTCTGAAGTATGCCTTAATTGAATTTTTGCTCCTGTATTAGGATCTGTGAGGGTTTTCCCGGTTATGATGTTATTACAGTGTATGCAGTTATAGCATTTCTGGGTTCCTTTATACTCTAAATTTTTAACTTTACGTGCTCCCATCTGAATAAGTTCTTGAAGATTTCTTGCCCTCGTGTACGCAAAGGTTGGTGGTTGACTGAAAATTCCATTAAACTCAGGTTCATTAATCAGCAGCTCCCATCTATTCTTGATAATTTTCTTAATCTGCATGGATTTATTTGAAAATTTAGAAACGAAAGTTGGGGTATTGGATGCTGATCTCACTTGTTTTGTAAACAGCTCTGTCCTATCTTTCATCTGAATTCTACACATATTCTTCTGCAAGATTGTCTCTGGATATCCTCTGTTTGCAAATCTCTCTTTGAATTCTGTGATTTTCTGTTCTGCAACTTCCGGATCCGAGCATATCCTTTTGATCCTCGTAAACTGTGAGTAGGGTAAATTCTCCACAAGGCTTCTTGAATGGAAACTGGAATGCATCAACGTACTGTTTCTATCAGTCGGTTTTGTGTAGATTTCAGTGCTCAATTTATTGTCTTTTTTCTTTAACAACACGTCCAGATAGTTAACTTTATCTCGACTAACTGAATACGTGAACTTGATTCTGGGTTCTCTCGTATTAAGTTCATCAATCAGTTGTTCAAGTATTTCCTGTGGACGAGTCCAAATCAAAAAGATGTCGTCGATGTATCGACAATATTGCGCTAATCCTTGTGTCCATTCTTTGTGTGATAAAATATGGTCATACTCGAACTTGGCCATATAAATATTTGCATAGGCGGGTGCCCCCGAAAAACCCATAGATGTTCCTGTCAGCTGACCAAAGAACTTTTCTTGCCATTGAAAATAACTATTGTGTAAACAAAAAAATAGTAGCTGTAAAAGAAAAATGTTGTGTTCTTGTGATAGATCCATCTTCAAAAGCGCCCATTCCACCGCTTCCATCCCTTGTTCATGTGCTATGGAGGTATACAAAGCTGTGACATATATGGTGCAGAGTAGCCAATTATCCTGGACTAAAGATTCAATGGTACGCAATTTGTTTAGAAAATCTGTGGTATCTTTCACATACGTACACCAACTTTGTACGAATTGTTGAAGAAAATGATCTAAGTATTTCCCCAGGGGTTCAAAAATAGAAGCACAGGCTGACACTATCGGTCTAAATGGCGGGTCTGTGGGGTTCTTGTGGATCTTTGGTGTCATGTAGATCTGTGGTCTTCTTGGGTTATGAGAAGTTAAACAACCTTTCAGCTTCATGTCAATAATCTCTTCCTTAACTGCATTATTGAGAATTTCTTGTAGCACAGATTGCAACTCATTTGTAGGATCACCTTCAAGCAATATATATGTGTCAGTATTCAACACATGTTCATTGACTTTTCTCTCGTAATACTCAGTGTCCATTGCTACCCATGCTCCTCCTTTGTCAGCAGGTTTCAGCGTTAAATCTCTATTGTTAGCAATTTTTTGTACCAGTTGAATCTCATATTTCGTCAAATTCGGCGTTGTTCTTTTTTTGTAATCTAATTTAGCGCAATCATGTTTCACTAAATTCTCGAACATATCCAGTGTCTTGTGTGAACAAGGAGCCAAAAATGTACTCTTAGGTTTTAATTTTTCAAACAGTTCATCACGTTCTTCTGTGACATCTTGCACTATGTTCGTGAAGTAATGTTTTAACCTTAATTTCCGCATGAACCTAAACAATGCAGTGTCGGTGTCTAGTTTAGTGGTACTAGCAGTTGGTACAAATGTTCTCCCTTTATTGAGAATTGCCAGTTCTTGCGGGGTTAATGAGACAGATAAGATATTGATGATTAAACTAGATTCTTGCCGCTTCTTAATTGCTTCCCTACCTTGTCCTCTCCTGGTTTTAAAATATCTGCAGCAGTTGTTGGTGGCAAACTCAGTGTTGTTCTTGTAGGACTCGAAGGAAGTTGTCCTTGGTCTGTGGCCTGTAACAAAAAAGACGACGAAGTTGTAGCTGTTCCTTCACTCAAGCTGTGTTGTGAACCCGTGCCTTCTTTCCTGGCTTCAACTGGTTGTCCAATGCTCTTTGTAGCTGGTGGTCTATTCATAGATGCATCCTGGTCCGTAGCTATACTTTCTCCTCTGATGATGATGCAGTTTTCTTATTCTGGGTGAATCGTTTTCGGGCTTAGATTTCAGCCCAAGTATACACCTCGTTGAGCTTATAATCTACCGTATCTCGGCGATACTTCCTTATTTTTCCTTCTTGCAACTCTTTGCTATATTTGTCTAATCTCACATTAAGCTCTTCTAGTGTCGTGCTCCAGATTGAAGTTTCTAGTTGTCGTTCTAGATCTTTCTTGATGTTAAATATTTCTTCCTCCAAATCTCGTATCGTTTTCGATAACTCCTCAATTATCAATAAAATAAGGTCGAGGGAACACTTGTTCAGAATCGCGAACCACCTGTTCATAAATTTTGCGTTTAAATGAAATCTAAATAACATAGGACGTATAGCTAATCTTAAACCCCTAGGTATACGTTGTGCTCTATGATACTGTACAAGTGTTGAGGCATGTAACCTTTGATTAACCTGGCGTCTTGTTAAAAATTCTAACTGTTTTAATTGTTGCATGGTGGACCCCCCACGCGAGTCAACTAATTTAACTTCATCTATTAATGCATAGATGTCTGTTGCTTGTGCATCAGTGTATATATGTGTTTCTGCCCTGTTGTCAGTGATGTTTGTTATTGATTCAAAAGTGGCCATTTCTTGAAATCTCTACTTAGGTGCAGCCTCTGGTGCCAATCGTTAAACTAAGAGTACAGTACCCAACAGAGGGTATGAGGCGCACTCAATTTTAAACTCTTTTTAATGACTAAACCAAATTTAAACACAAGGGTGCTACACTAAAATTATGTGTTGGCTTCACATGCAAATAGTATTCTAACCATGAACAGGAATAACCTGCTCTAGTGTGCACTGTTCCTATGGAACTAACCGTTCACCAATTTTTAACTATGGTCATAATTTTCAAACACATCATAATCCAAATCAACTGATTTATTTCATTTCACGTATTTTACCATATCACAGATACATTTTCTAACACATTTATAAGTTCATAAATCGTTTATATGTTGTTTCATCACATATAATGATAAACCATTATTTTTGAAATGCAATACATGAATGTTATCACTTTTTTACTTCATCCTTTTTATGCATTAAATCCAAAATTACTGTTGAACCACATGTAGTTACTGGCCCAATGCATTTCGGAACATGAGTTCCTTCTTCAGGGGAAATATTTCTGCAAATGAAAATATTTCCATTACTAAACATATATACAATCATAAATATAAGCACTCAGTTGTTATATATCTGTGGGGTCCACCACTAGATCATTGAAAGTTAATCAATATTACATCCTCCACGTTAATATCTAGAGTCATTTCTACTACAGGTATCTTTAAAGTCATCACACACTGAGGGTACATATATAAGTGCATGCTGTGCTGCATAATAACCATATGTGGAGTAGTGGATAAGGAACACCTGTAATACTTGTATAAGAATGGTAATCTGCCTCATGTGAACTAACAACCATATCATCACAACTCTATTTCCCGTTAAGTGTATTAACAACTAACATGTTATTCCATCATTAGATATGCATGCCTACCATGTGCCTAATGTGCATCTCATACACCTTCAAACCCTCCATGATACATATACTCGTCTATAACTAAGACTCACCGCCGCTACTATCAACCGAAAAATCCTTCAGGACGGTATGAGTACTTTGATGGATCAGGATGCTGCGTGTATACTCTCTGCAACTAAATATAAATTATCGTAAGTCCTTTGTCATTTCAAATGTTGAATTATCGGTATTGTGTTAACGGGCACACTCACCCGTGGTGAATTTCAACAGTGTCGCTTCCTCTAATTGCTCGTGTCAATGTGCTTCAATCTCACGGAATCCTATGCGATGTAATCCAGTGCTAAAATAAATGGAAGACTACTTAATGTTCTGAACCTATGGATAATGATGTAATAAAAGCGATACGTGTCCTCGCAACTTACTTCAAAATTCCCCACCTTCGTCTCAATGCGTGAGTTACGGTCTACCTGGTAGCTCTATTCTTTAGTCTTTAGTGCTGCCAGGACAGTCAGTCCTAGTTCAGTATATAGACGACCTATTGGTGGCGTCTAAAACTCGAAATTACTGTGTTGTTGATACCATTGCCTTACTGAACCATCTAGGTGAGTGGGGCATAAAGTGCCACCTCAAAAATTACAGTTTTGCACCACATCAGTGAAATATTTGGGGCACCAGATAGAAAGAGGTGTCAGAAGGGTTACCTCAGAAAGAATCAGGATAATCAGAAACATGAATTTACCCCAAACCCAGAGAGAGATCAGAATGTTTCTTGGAGTAGTAGGTTACTGCAGGCAATGGATTGTGGGATTTGCAGTCCTAGCAAAGCCATTGATACAAATGACAAAGAAAAGAGCAAAAGACCCAGTAGAATGGGATGCTGAAAGCATGACTGCTTTTCTGAAATTACGAGAATGTTTGTGTACAACTCCAGCATTAGGGATGCCTGACTATTCGAAAGATTTTGCATTATTCTGTGACACACATGATAATTGTGCACTTTCAGTTTTAACCCAAACTCACGGTCTGATGAGACGTCCTGTGGCATATTTTTCTTCCACATTAGACCCAGTAGCATCTGCATTACCAGGTTGTCTAAAAGCAGTAGCCGCAACTTGCATGAGTCTTGAGCAAAGCGAGTCAATCATTATGGGACATCCTGTAACAGTGCATGTTCCACATGCAGTTGTAATATTACTGACCAGAACAAAAACTCAATACTTGACTCCTAGTCAGCTGACTAAGTATGAGTATATTCTTGTAGGTGCAGGAAATGTAACCATTGCCAGGTGTAATATTTTGAACCCAGCAACATTGCTACCTAATTCACATTTTGCAGAGGTGAAGGAAGAAGTCGAACATGATTGTATCGACTTGACTGAATACAGTACAAAACCACGTCCTGACATAAGAGAAGAGCCACTAATTGATTCTGAATATGAGCTATTTGTAGATGGCTCATGCATGAGACATGAGGAAGGAGGTTTGAGTGCTGCCTATGCAGTGTGCAAGTTGGGGGGTCCAATTGAAGCATCCTACTTACCTGGCGTCAAGTCTGCACAAGTAGCCTAATTGATTGCATTGACAAAAGCTTGCAAATTTGGGAAAAATGTGAAAGTAACCATATACACTGATAGCCAGTATGGTTACGGGGTTGTGTATGACTATGGCCAATTATGGATGCATAGGGAGTTTCTGACTTCTTCAGGTACTCCAATCAAAAATGGTCATTATGTAAAAGATTTACATGAAGTGATTCAATTGCCAAAAAAAGTGGCTGTGGTCAAGTGTGCTGCTCACAAATCTGGAAATGACAAAGTAACAGCTGGTAACAGATATGCAGACCAGTTAGCCCAACATTGTGCCAAATTTAAAATGGCTGTAAACAAGAAATTTGAAGTAGGTGAAAACAGCTGCCAACTTATGTTGCTTGAAGGTGTGAGAACGTAGGAAGAAGTGAGAGACTTGTAAAATGAAGCAGAACCAAAGGAAATGGAAGAATGGAGAAAGATAGGTTGTCAGAGAAGGGTTGAAGATGGTGTCATTGTTTACCTTGATGGTAGGCCTGTGTTACCAGACTGTATGCTTGCTCCTATGGCTAGGATGTTACACGGAGATTCCCACTTGGGAAGAGATGCTATGATAAGATTGTTCAGACAGAGTTGGTTTAATGCGAAATTCAGGAACATAGCAGAAGCACTTTGCCAAAGATGTTTAATTTGTCAACAGATGTATCCTGGAAAGAAAACTGTACTGTTACCAGGAAAGATTGGGAAGGCAGAGGGTCCCTTCATACGATTACAAATTGATTTCATTCAGTTACCCCCTTGTCGAGGACTAAAGTACATTCTTGTCATTGTCTGCCTTTTTTTCAAAATGGGTGGAAGCTTACCCCACACGTGGGAATGATAGCATTAATGTAGCCAAACTCGTACTCAGAGTACTCATCCCGAGGTTCGGTTTTCCAGTGACAATTGAATCAGACCGAGGCTGCCATTTTAATAATGAAATAATTGGCCTAATCTGTAAAGCATTCAATGTAAAACAAAAACTACACTGTGCATATCACCCAGAGGCTTCTGGAGGGGTAGAACAACTGAATGGCACAATCAAGTCAAGATTGGGAAAGATGTATGAATCCACCCGTCTAGACTGGCCAGATGCATTACCTCTTGTTCTGATGGGACTCAGAATTATTCCAGACCGGAACACAGGCTTGAGTCCTCATGAAATACTAATGGGAAGAGCAATGAGGCAAGCATGGGTGCCAGGACACAAGTTGATAAATATATCTGATGATTTGGTACTGGAGTACTACAAAGAACTGGCTGACCAAGTGCGTTCTATCTCTCACCAGGTTGGGGAAGACGCTGTCGCCAGACAAGCCACTCCACACATGACCTGAACCCAGGTGATTGGGTAGTGCTGAAGAAACACACTCGAAAATCTTGCCTTGCACCGAGGTGGGGAAATCCCCGTCAAGTGATATTAGTTACTACCACTGCTGTAAAGTGCGAAGGAGTTCCACACTAGATCCATGCCAGTCATACAAAAAGAGTGACCGAACCTGATGAAACTGAAGCTTAAGGTTGTTCAGCTGAGGGGTCTCAAGATATCAATCCTGAAGTAGCTGAAGAGGAACAACCAAGCACCAGTCAAGATGATTGGATTCCAGTAGTTGAGATACCTGCAGAATAGGTGAAAACCAGGAATCAAACTTATCGAGACAGTCAGAGTGAAAGTGAGGACGAGAGAGGAATAGAAGAAGGTACACAGATCATAGAAATACAAGTCAAAAGTGATTCTGAGGAGGACCAGATAAGGACATATCAGAATACTCAGATAACTGACACCCCACCAAGAACTCCAGAGTCTAAGGCGGGACAGACAGGTACTAGGACGGAAGCTCAGGCAGAAGAAAATGAAGAGTTAGAAGAGCCCGAGCAGGACCAGATAGGTGTAGAAAAAGGTGTTCAGGAAGAAGAAAGTGAGTCAAAACAAAGTGAAAGTCAAATTCGGCAAAACCTGAACAAGGCCAGATTAGTAACCAGGCGGAAGAGACAGAAATAAGACCTGGTCCTAGTCAGATAGAGAGGGATACAGAAGACAACATTGAAATAGATGTGCCACAACTGAATGAAAATAAAAGAGCATTGGAAGAAGGCCAGAGCACAGTGCCAGCTAAAAGACTCAGAAAAGGACGCAAATGGCCTAGGTTTGTAAAATGGCTGAACCTCCGTCTAAAGACCATAAATGAAGAACCTGAACAAGTTAATGAAATAAAAAGTCAAACTGAACAATCTGAAATACAACCAAGAAGGAGAAGTACACGACTGAAAAGGCTAAATAATAAATTCAGAGGCCCTGAATGGACTTACATTGTTCTTGCTTGAAGATTTTGAAAATCTAGAAATAAGTGATGAAAGTGATGACGAACTGATTGCTGATCAGACAGACGGAGAAGTGAGACCCACTTGAAATTTTCACAGGGTAAAACGATTGTGTGGAAGTTGCAAATAGGGGTTAAATCTCCTTAGTCAGAAATGGCTGATCGTACTGTTAATGGAAGACAGAAAAGAAACTGCTTGAAAACATGCTGTAGAATATGCGCATGTAGTATAGCGATAGTACTCATAGTATGGTTAGGACTGACAATAGCTATTCCGTACATAATGAGAAGAGACATGAAGAATGATACTAATAAGCCACAAACGATAGATACACCTATAAGGATAGATACACAAGAAAAGGCACTTAGCATTAAACAAAAGAAGTTAGATTTAGAAGCATCAGATGAAGAAGGACTACATTATACCGGGATAAGTAACAGAACTCACTTAAATGTATTTGCAAACTTATTAGTACACTATGTAGAAGCTATGGAAATAGAAGATTGCTATGTTTGTATGAAATTACCTACTTAGGTAGCCGAAGGTGTTACTTACCACCATTTACCACTAACATATGGTATTTCATGTAGTATTTTAGCTAGTCTATTCTATAAGAGAGGACCTTTGCAGTATTACTATTCTAATTCAGATGTGATATTTTCAGAACTTCCTATACGTAGTAACCTGAATCCTGTACATACTAAGAGTGATGTAACACGTTATATGGGTGAATATTTTCTAACTATAGGTACAATAGATATAGCTGAAGCACACAAGAAGAATTTAACATGCTTATTACGTGAAAAAGAGAAAATATTTTTGAATATGGTTGAGAAAAGAGGAGAGAGTTTCCAAAGAAAAGCAAATGACAAGAATCATAAAATTCCTAAATGAGATGAGAATATAGGGTTCACCCCAAATGGCAAGACTCATGCTGCTATGTTGCTGGATTTCGAAAAGAAGGGGAAGCTCTGTCTCCATAGGGAAAGAACTGGTTATTATAACATTACATTCATTGATTCCAGTGAATGTGAACACAATTATAAGGTAATCGGGGTTGGGGTTTCAAAGATGGAACTGAACCTGTGTTTCCTGGAATTTATTTTATATGTGGAAACAAGGCTTATTACAAATTGCCAGATCATTGGTATGGGAGCTGTTATTTTGGAATAGTCTTCCCAAAGATATATCATGTAAATAAAATCACTGGAAACAATGAAGAAACTAATGGATTAATACGTAATAAAAGAGCTAGTTTTGGAGAAATAGTAGGTGATATATTTAGTGCATTGATACCTACAGTGGGAGTGGCTCTGAATACACAAAGAATTTGCAAATTGTCAACAGTAGTGGATCGGTTATCAACTGACACTGCTGGAGGGTTCTTGATGGTCAATACCGAATTGGTTGCGATCAGATCAATGGTTTTACAAAATCGACTTGCTCTTGATACATTATTAGCAAAAGAGGGCGGAGTCTGTAGAATGTTGAAAGCGCAACATTGTTGCACTTACATACCTGACATAAGTGTTGAAATTAAAGGGTATGTAAGAAATATTACACATTTGGAAAAATAACTCAAACCACTAGAGGTTGATAGTGCATGGAGAAGACTGACTGATGGTCTCACTTCAATAGGTAGTTGGATTTCTAACGTAGGGAAAAGTTTTGTAAGTAGAATACTGATGCCAATGGTGGGAATAGGCCTACTGATTTTAGGGATAATAATATGTTGCAAATGTCGTAAACACTGAAAGAGATATACAGTAAATGAAAGAGGGAAGAAAAGAAACTGCAATGAAATAGAGTTTGAAGAATTAAATTGCAACATTTATAAGAAGATGAAAACTTTTCATTTAAATAATGATAAAAATCCTAGAAGAAAGATTGAAGCAATTCAGTTGGGTGAATTGTGAAAGTTGGCATCTGTATTATTAATTGGTGATGATATAAAATATCATCAAAGAGGGGATTGATGGAGCAAGGATTCGCACGTAACGCGACTTGCTTGTATTCAGTCCTCTCGACAAAACGTTAATAAACTAACCAACATGTTTGTATTACTAATATTGCATTACCCAACATCTGAGGGAAGCTTGCATATGTGCTTTTACTAACTATAATCCGCTTGCATTAAAATGGATGCTGCTACGCGGGATTTTCTACTGCGCATGCGTCTGTCATACTCACGTGACATGGCGTACTCTTTGCTTTGGAGGGAAACGTTCACTTCTGCGCACTAGAATTAAAATGGCTGATCTGTGTTACAGCATGCATAAAGCTTGCATTGCTGCTTTTGCTAAGCTGTTCGTTCTGCTTAACCTTAACGCAATAGTTAAATATAAAGTAATGGGAATAGAGTAGAGATAAGTGGTATACATTCTTTTATTCTGTGTTCTTAAACTGTTTCTTTTCTATTCTTACATGTAAATACATGTTGGGCCTGATGCCTGTCGCTGAACTCCATATTGAAACCTTTGAGCCTGCGCACCAGAGTCTAAAATCCATCAAGTCATGCCATTGAATGAGTGCCAGGGACAGTCTTGACCAAGATGCGCCTGGGAACCTCACCTCCTGAACTCTACGAAGGAAACAGAATTCTAATATGAACTAAAATGTAACAAATAATAGAACATTCATTGTTGGGCGGAATAAAGATGTCATGTGAAAATAAAATTGATGGGTGGGAACGAAAATGTAAATATGAGATGCAGAAAGTTTCAATTTGGTATGGTGTGATGACCTCTCCTCATTCCTTGTCCTATCAAAATTTGGGATCCTTACACTTGCAACATAGGGGGGTGGTACACTGACCTGGAAAATAGTATAACTAGGGTAGGCTTAGCTTGTTAATTTGTCCGACTTGTCCGAATAGCTGACCTGTCACTGACCCAACGCACTCAATAGGTGACCAAGAACAGAGGGCTGCGGAGCACTCTGTCAGAAGATTCGATAACCCAATCGGGGTTCTGGAAGCTGAAGTGCTGGCGAAGCACTTTGTTGGGGAAATCGATAACCCAATCGGGGTTCTGACTGTTAGCTGCAGAGAGGGAGTAGCGCAGGCGTTGCAACTTAACTGCGGGTGCCAGTCTTAACCTTTGGTGGTCCTGTCCTGATCCAATTTGGCTTTACCTGTCTTGACTCTGATCCGCACCTGCTAGCCTACTGGCGGCTGCAACTTTCGGGGTTCTGTCCTTCAAACTGACCTGTGGCCAGGGTTAGTTCTTCACAGCATTCTAGGTAAATATAAAATCCATGTGGGTTCGTCATTGATTTGTTCTCTCTCTTACCCTTCCCATTCGCTACATGTTTAATTGCTGCATATTTGCATATCATGTTCCTTCTCTTTATCCTTCCTACTGTTAAAGTTTGACATGTTAAAAGCCCAAAAGTTTGATTGTATTTCATGTTCTTTTTCTTTACCCTCACTATTGCTAAATGCATAGTTACATTTTGATTCTGATCTTCATATTTGAAAGTCTTTTGGTGTTTAATCTTTGGATCATGACCATTTAAGAAAACTTAGATAAAGAATTAAAACTTTCCCGAGTCTGTGGTTATTATATGAGTGCAATGTTAATTTTAGCTGCCTATTTTAAAACTAACTCCCGGATCCAGTAGGTTTACAGGTACCGGCAACAAGGGATGGTAAGTTAATGGTACAGGACCTAGTAGGGAAAAATATCTGGTAGTAGAGCGAAGGTTACCTGATTAAGTTATATGTTTATTGTATATGGGCCCAGGTGAGTATGGTAAAAAAATTGTCGAGGTGACCTGCGCGCTCTATCACCTGTATGCCGACAACATAACCTTCGACTTACAGGAACCAGCCCAGAGCCTCAGCCCAATCATCAGGACATTTAACCTCTGTAAGGCATTGTCCAGCATTGGAATCAATTGGAACAAATCCACCATCTTTCAGCTGACACTGGCCACACCCGCCAGGGAGCTGGATTTTCCCCCTGCCTTGGAACACCACATGCCTGAAGTACCTGGCTATCTGGGTCAGTAGAGATAGATCTGCAGTACTGCTCAAAAATTACAACGTGGTGATGGCCAAAACAGAAGACTGAGTCAGTAGATGGAAGAATCTACCATTGTCCCTGATAGGCAGGATAACCCACATAAAGATTATTATACTCCCCAAACTATGCTACCTATTTAATAACATTCTTCCCCCACAATCCCAGCACTTCTTTAAGACACTCAGATCTTTCCCGATGATGCTGGTGTTGGCTAGTAGTTAGCTGTGCATTAGCTGGAAAGTACTGACCTTGACTTATGACAAAGGGGAACTGGCAGCACCATATATTGAATTATACTGTCATTTGGCCCAAGCCCACTATGCCCATTTCTGGCTGCAGCCACCCGCATACATGGCCCATCTGGCGAAAGAACATTACCTGTGCATCCGGCCTCACTGCCCTCTTTAATTGACGTGGTACTCCACTTTGCCTGCGTTGAGATCAGCTCTGTCTCCTGTGCACAACCAGCACAGAGGGCCTCCATTGACGACTTGCTCACCCTATTCTGTAGGCTCCCAAGCAGCCCATCACTCACTATCCCATCGCAATTTTTCACAGAGGATAAAGCTGTCGTGCTGGGGCATTAGGCACATGGTCGACTTTCCCGGACTACGCATCAATCTCCACTTGGACAGTTCTCTGCCCTTGATGCGCTCACATATTACTGGCTCGAGGCGCTGTGCAGAAAGAAATATCCCAACTTTCCTCTACAGCCCCCCCCAGCTCCAAAACTCTGGCCCTGCTTTGCACCACCCCACTTCAAGGAACTTGGTGACTAGACACTACATCACCATGCAATCTGAAGACCCTGTCACAATTCCTCAGGCTAGAGCACAATGGGAAGCGGATCTTGGAGCCACATTTTAGGATAAGGAATGGGCATACTGCTGCCCCAGGATAGAGGAACTCTCCCCCATTGGTAGGCTCTGACTATCACACTTCAAATCTCTGCACCACATTTTCTACACCCTTTTTCACCTCTTCAAGATCAAACTGAGAGCGGATTCCGGGGGAATATGTGGCACTGTACCAAAAGCCGACTTTGCCAACATGGTCTGGCAATGCCCTCGTATCCACACATTTTGGGACGAGGTGTTTCCACACTATTGGATATGGTAGGAGTCCACTTACACCTTCCCCAAAGATGGCCCTGCTGTGCTGATCCAGGGATGTGGAGCATGACGTCAGTGGTTCGCCTCCATCTTCCTCCTTCTGGCCAAGCAGTGCGTGGCCTTTTTCAGGGGCCGGGTACACTCACCCACCATGGGGCTATGGCTCAAGCATATAATATACCATGATGCCGCAGGCCCTCCGTCATCACAAAATATCGGGCCCCCTACAGGCCTGTGTACCTACTCACTCAGTGACTTAACAGGGCCCATCATTATCTTAGCTGGCGGACGGTAAAAGAGGGGGGTTGGGATCGGGTCTGTGCTCCCTGGTAATACAAGCACACATTCCCTTAATCGTCATGATGGCTTATGGTTGATATATGCCCAATAGTTGTATTGTACTGTGTTCTCGGAGGATTGGGGTAGGCACTGACTAACCTTCTGCACTATTGGCCCTGCGGGGTAGTATATACTGTACGGTGATTCATACCAACAATTGAACTGCCTCATATCTTCTGTACATTGTGGCCTCTAGAAGATTGTTGTGATTTTTTCTGGAAATCAAATAAAAACAACACTAAAAAAAGCACTGCATCTCAAATTTGTAGTCTCGCTTTGTGGATCTTTTAAGTGTTTTGCTACAACTGTTGGCTTTGCCAATGTGTTAAAAGTATGTTGTAGAGCAGTGTGACTGCTGTCTAGAATGCTCGAGGCAGTACAAAAGGGCACGGTCTCTGTGCATCTTTGGCAGCACCAATCTGAATTTCAACAACAATTAGCTCATAATGCCCTAGGGATTACACCTTAATAACACACAGCCCTCCTCCCTGTTGATTGGTGGGGTTTAGTGGAATTCACAGCACGAGGGGGCATTTTTAGGTGAGGGCGGAATAAAATACAATCAGGAAAGCTGTGATAGTTGGATAGATTTAATACCGGTTTTAAATTGAAAAATAAACAAACAAGAATTGGCAATGCTTCTACAAACTGAGACGTGGGCCGGCATGTAATCGTGCCCTAAAGGGATCCAGAATTCTGCAATAGGGATAATAAACATTTTAGCGCAAGCTTTGAATGTCTTCGTATGTGTCCCTACCGAGGGGGTTCGGGCGATGGCAGACACGGATACTTTAAGGGGAAGGCAACGGTTTCTAAAGATTAAACAAGTACAACGAGAAATCATAGTTCCAAACAAAGCACAATTGAGCAACATAATAACCTAAAAATGTGTTAATAGTTTGCAAGAGTGAAATGTTGCTGGCTGACAAGGACAACGCTATGGCTAAAAACTAATACTGCTTTCGGTTGTGGAAGACTGCTGGGACAGTTGATGGCCTACTGAGGATCATGCATGGCTTCCACTACAGAGCAGGGCTGCTGGCTACATTGTTGCTGGGTTACTGCGAATAGCAGAAGGCTACTGTGCTTGTGGAAGGATACTGTTAATCATGCAATGATACTGGGGTCAGTGGCATGATGCTTGTGATGTTAAAGGGCTAGTGACAATAGAATGATGAGTGTGTCAGTGGAATCCTTTTGCAGATGTTGCCTGGTTACTGGCTATAAAGCTAAGTTAACAATAGCTGAAAGCTGCTGACGACAGTTGAGGCTGCTGGGCTACTGGTAATGGAGTCAGTCTATCGGCAATAGTGAAACACTTTTGTTGATAGTGAAATGTTGCTGTCGGTGTTGCTGGGTTACTGGCAATAAGGCAATAGTGGAAGCCTCCCTCCATATGATTTTGCCAGGCTACTGGCGAATAATGCAAGACCACCAGCGAAAGGAAAAGTATTCGGTTATTGGAGCTGTTGCTGGGCTGCTGTGGTGGTGCAAGTCTGCCGACATCGGTTCAGGCTTGGACCTAACCCTCCATTGTCATGTTGTAAAGTTGCTGCCCTAAGCTTCCTCTCCCCCTCTCTGAATATGATGAACTGCTGTGCCAATTGACTCGGCTGGGACGAGAGTGGAAACAGCCAGAAAGCTTCAAAATAGCAGTCCCAGTGTGAGCGGGGCTGAATTGGCAACAAGAAGCCCCGCTATTAATTAAAATATCAATCCCCATCACAATCTTAAATGCACATCACCTGCAAACATAATTTTAATGTGGGTAAAGTTATATATTTTCAAGAGACAAGCTTTAATGGCACCTAAGGACTTCAGTGAATTAAGTTATTGGGTGTTCTGGCTCAATGATATAGATGGGTAAAAAACACTACCAACATGCGAAAAACAACAAAACGTCCATCACCGACTGCCACTACAGAGCAAGGATCCTCTGTGAGGCGGAGGGGTCCGCTCCATGTAAATCAGCCAGAAAGCTTCAAAATAGCAGTACCAGTGTGAGAGGGGCTGAGAAAAGCCATGGTTTAAGTCAGAACCAGCTGCTGAGCTCAGCAACCCAAACCACTGTGATCAATTTCCTTTTGGGTGCCTTCTCCTCGACTGGCCGTGCTGTCACACGGAGGACCTTTAAAGCATGTGCTCCCTAATCACTATGCACCTGTCCCCACAATCAATTCGAAAATCACTTGACTAGATGCATCATTTGTTTTATGAGGAATTTCTTCCTTAATTATGCAGACAATATTTGTAGGTGGCAGAGCTATTAACGGCCCCCAAGACTAGCCGGAGCTTGCCTTTGTGCCGCTGTTTCAATTTACAAGAAGGTTTAATGGTCTGCCTGAAATGACTACACCGACGTAAGCTGGGTATAGGTGCGTCTTTATTAATCTCTTTACTTTCCCTGACTGGCGCGCACTCGCGCTGCCCCTCCCCATCTGCTTACGGCCGATGCCTGACCCGGTAGTCCAGGACATGTTCAGGCATGGCGATGCGACATCTCTCCCTTTTGTAAATTGGCATGTAAATTAAGTCATTATTCTTTAGAGTTCTTCAATAAGTCGAACTGGCCTTCGAGTAGTCCTGTGTGTCCGGCGAGAAGGATGTTGTTCTCCGGGTTGATCTGTGTTAGTTACACAAAGGCGTTCTTCAAGTTTGTCCATTCCTGGGTCTGAGGTGTCTGTGTCTCTCTCCATTTCATCTTCTCAACTGTAAGCTGCCGGATTACACTTCTTGAAGTGTGATATGTTTCTCGTGGTTCTTTTTGTTGTGGAAGCTGCTGTGATCATGGTTCCTTTCTTTTTCACTACTTGTAGCGGGTGGGCATGATATCAGCTATCCGCTTTAGTTTTCTGTTCCTGCTTTACTGGAACCAAATCTCCTTCTTGGATACTGGATGTTTTTGCATGGCGCCGATTGTCAGCGTAGTCTTTCATCTTTGCTTTCTTGTCTCTATCAATGTTCATCAGTGTCTCGTGATCCGAGGTCGGGAGTCTGGAGTGTATAACTGCATCTGACGTCGGGATCCTGGTGCACGGGGTTCTCCCGAGCATTAGGGTGGCGGGGCACCTTTTGGTGGTGCTGTGTGGTGTGGTTCTGTATGCTCTCAGTACTTCACTGAGCGCAGGTTAAATGTCACGCTGTGACAGCTCGTCTTGTATTGTTTTCTTCAGGGTGGCCATGAAGCGCTCAACCTTCCCATTGGCTTGCGGCCATAAGGGGGTGATTTTGCGGTGTTTGAAGTTCAGATGGTCTGTGAATTCTGTGAACTCGCATCCATTGAAAGGTGGTCCATTGTCCGTCTTCACTATCTTGGGGATTCCCCATGCTGCGAACACTTTGTCAAGAATGTGTATTAAAGCAGACGCTCTTGTAGGTGATAATTGGTGTGCAATGGGGAAATGGTAATATTCGTCCATGATGACATTTGACATATTTCCCAGACTTTAGTGGGCCGAAGAAGTCAACAGCAACTTGATGCCAAACGCTGTTCGGAAGATCAGATATCTGCAGTGGGGCAGGTGGTTCTTCTCGCCCCACTAGTTGGCATTGTGGGCAATCTTGAAGCGTGGCTTCTACCATTTGATCAAGGGACGGGAACCAGACCTGCTCTCTGTGCTTTCTTTATAGCTACAACACCTCTGTGGCCTTCATGGGCTATATTAACAGTCCCTTGTCGTAGTTGGTGAGGAATGACAATCCTCCTGTCTCTCAGTAGTAGTCCATCTGCACTGATCTTGAGGTCCTCCTTGACGTGACTGAAGAATGACAGTTCATGCATGTTGATAGCAGTGGTAGTTTGGGAGGTCTCCAGATGTCTCCATGAGTCTGCTCGAATGAGCTGCATGACGTCTTGGAGTGTGACATCCTTGTCAGTGGCGAATATAATAGCATCTAGTGGGACAGCAGGTGGGCGCGCTTGGTCAATAACGAAGTGAAGGTATTCTTCGGCTAGCGAAGTGCCTGTCTGTGTCAGTATTTGAGGATGGCGTGAGATGTAGTCTGCTGGGTTCTCTGCCTTTCCTGGTTTTTGAATAATGGTGTAAGTGTAGTCCTGCAAGTGGATCCCCCATTTCTCGATCCTTGGAGGCATCTTTGATCGAGGGTTGCCGAAGATGGTAATCAAGGCCTGGTGTTCAGTAATAAGTGTGAAATGCTTCCCGTAGACAAATAGATGAAAATGCTTGCATGCCCACACAACAGCCAGACTTTCTTTCTCCGGTTGTGAGTACGCCTTCTCGGTGTCAGTGAGGCTGCGGTTGGCATAGGCTATGATGTGACAATGGTCCCTTTCATCATAGCACTGGGCAAGAATGGCGCCAAGACCCACGGGGCTGGCGTCAACAGTGACTTCCGTTTTCCGTTTGAGAGTGAAGTAAGCCAAATGTGCGGCAGAGCTCACAGCGCATTTGATCTTGTTGAACGAATGATCACACACCTTGGACCAGTGGGATGGTTGGCCTTGTCTCTTGAGCTCTCGCAGTGGATAGCGGATGGTGGCATAGTCTTTAATGTATCTGGCACAATAGCTGGCCAGGCCCAGGAATGACTGAATGTCACTGACATCGCGAGGTTGCAGTGAGTCAGCGAGTGCTGAAACTTTGTCAGGGTCTGGTCTCATGCCGTCTTCAGAGAAGATGTGTCTGTAGAATTTGAGAGTTGACTTGTGGAATTCACACTTGTCTCTGTTGAGTGTGAGGTTGGCATTGAGAAGGGCATGGCACACGGGGTCTAGGGCTTTGTCTTGGTCTTCGCGTGTCGTACCAAATACGAGTATGTCGTCGCTGTAGTTGAAGGAGTTGGGAATGTGGTGGATCACTCACCGAACGGCTTCTTGTAAGATTTCCGCCGCTGACGAAATGCCAAAATTAAGGCGTTTGTATCAGAAGAGTCCGTGATGGGTGGTAAACGTGGTAATATATCTCGACTTCTCATGGAGTTCAAGCTGGTGGTATCCTTTGTTGAGGTCTAACTTTGAAAAGACTGTCGCTCCATTCAGGCGAGAATCATGTTGCTAATATGGGGTACAGGATTTCTTTCCCATTCTATGGCCGTATTCGGGGCACGCATATCCACGTAGAGGCGCACCTTGTTTTCATGACCTCGTTTGGGCACCACTACCACCAGAGACACGCATGGAGTGGGTCCAGAAGACTGTTCTATTACGTCTGCTCTCAGCAGGGCTTGGAGCTCGTCATCGTCTGCTTGTTGGAGGTGGAACGGTACTTTTCTGTGGTGTTGGGCCACTGGTGTTATGTGCTCATTGATGTGGAGTTTAACTTTGACGTTAGCTAGTTTCCCTAGGCCTGAGAACAACTTTGGGAATTTGTTGATCATGTCATGTGAGTCGTCCACTTTAAATAGGTTCTCTACTAGCCTCAGCCGTTCTGCTGTGGGTCAGCAGAGTAGACAGTCAGCAGCTTCAGGGCCTTCTGTGCCATGGATTTGGGCCTGAATTGTTCTGTGCTTGCAGATAAGTGTTGTGGGAAAACGTCCTAGACATGGCAGTGGCTCTTTGGACATCCATGTGTAGACTCGTACTGTGGCCGGTTCTAGCTTCAGTTTCGGGCAAATCTTTTCATATTCCGTTGTGCAGATGTAGCTCAGTGACGCCCCTGTGTCCAGGACAAACTTGGTTGAATAATTTCCCTTTCGAATGTTCAATCGGGGGTATTTCTTCAATCGGTCTTGGTCTGCCACCATGCATACATACTTGTCGCTGTCAGACGCTTTAGTTGTGAAATGAAGTCGTCCATAGACTCATCGCGTTCTTGGGATGCAAGTTTGAAGGTGTAGTCTTCGTAATCTAGGTTACGATTGTGGAGAAATTTCCTTTTCAGAGCGTCCTTCACATCTGCATACGATGCAGCTTTTGCTTGGGGCAATTCTTTGATTATTTGTCCAATGTGTTTGCCCACTAGGTTTCTCAGTGCTATAAGTTGATGGTCAGGGTCATCTACTCTTGAACCTTTCATGAAATCCTAAAAATCTTCCATCCAGCTATTCCACTTGGGGCCCATGCTGTTTCCTGAAGTCAGTATTAGAGGTCCGGGTGGACACAGGAACGATACACCCATTAGTAGGGGCCCGTGTGGCACTGGCGGCGCGGCTGAAGCTGGTCCTGGTGTTGTGTTTTGGGTGGAGTCAGGTCGGGTGGACATGGTGATGTATTGCTATTTCCACTGTCCCTTCTGATGCTCCCCATGGCACTTGCAAAGCCTCAAATCTCCTTTTGGCGGGCTTAGGGTGCTTTTCTTGTCTTTGCCTGACCTCAGAATGGCCACCGGGCTGGTACTAATGTCTTCCTATGGGGCGTTTGACCTTAAAATGGCTGCTGGATGTGACGCTTGTATGCCAGTTCAAAACGTGTGGAAGACTGCTGTTCTTATCCCAGTGCTGTATTTCTAACTCTTTCAGGCCTCAGGGACTTGTCTCGCCGGGTGTCCTCGTCAGGGCAGCAGAGTGAGCTGATTGACAGTGCTTAATTACTCAGCTGGATAATATGCCTCTCTCTGGCTGGACACTCGTCCGACACTGCTCTCCACTCGTGTATGACTGAGGAGGGTGTCCTCGCATCCCACCTTCGTCGCCAGGTTTAATATTCTGCCTGAAATTACTACACCAACGCAAGCTGGGTATAGGTGCGTCTTTATTAATCTCTTTACTTTCCCTGACTGGCGCGCACTCGCGCTGCCCATCCCCATCCGCTTGCGGCCAATGCCTGACCCGGAAGTCTGGGACATGTTCAGGCATGGTGATGCGACAGAAGGAAGGGCCAAATAGAATGACATGCAGGAGGTGGTGGGGGGACATCAACATGGACAGGAAGGCAGCAATCAGGGAGAGGATGCCCAACAAAATACAAGCATGACTCCCTGCAGAAGCAGTCGTGTTGATTACAATAAAAATATACTCCTTGGAAAATGCAAGTGAGGCATCCGTGAAGCGGGCGCCATGCTGATACACAAGCCCGAGGCAGACCCCCCCCAAAAAAATAGTGCACAAAGGAACATACATTTTAAAAAGTGTAAGACCATATGTAGCAGGGGCAGTCTGCTGGGAAGGTCCAAAACACGAAAAGGCGGGAATAATTACGAATGCTGACCAAACAAAAGCAGGCATGTTTGAAGGGCACAAACAGGAACAACTTGAAAAGATGGGAGGAGATTCAAGCACAGTCTAGATAACAGCATGCCTCTCAGAGCAGCACATGCACTGCCCAGACTCGACCTAAAAAGGGCGACAAATAAACTAATTACAGCTTTTTCAAACATATTTCTTCAGTCACAAGATTGTTAACATTTATGCAAATGGGAGTTACTATTTGCACAAAAGAATATCGCTAGAGTAATCACAGGGCATTCTTAGTATGAGTATAATTAAATACAAGAACATATAAATTGAAGTAAACAAAAGTCACTAAAGGGCTGCTCAGGTCATAAACAAAATATTTAACTTTTAATGCTGATTTATCACACATTAAAGAAGAAAAAACTCTTCAATACTTGCACAAAGTGAAGCTAACTGTTTCAATCACTTCATATTATATATTCATGCCCATACCAATTTACACATTTTATTTTAATCTTCATTAAAATACTGAAGCACTACCTACCTGGTTGAGGACTCTTTCGTAGGGGTAACTCTTGTTGTTTGGATTAAAACGGCTGACCCAGCCGTGGAAGAGGCCTGCCGTGTGATACGGACCCAGGCAACGCCAACCGGCATGCGCGGTATGGGACAGGTGCGTGAAAATGAAGGCAAGAAGGTGAAACACATGTACGAAACTATGCCCAGCTACCCACTGTGGATGAACATATGTTGAACATTGATAGGATTACATGCCGGCTCACTGGAGCTTCATTGTTTCGCAACTACAGATCCCAGAATGCTGCTGAGAGAGCAGCCACCCCTACATGGGCTGGAGATAATATTAAAATGTAGAGGCACCCGTAGCTTGTGAATCCTATAACTGAAGCCTTTGAAGAAGTGTAAACCACGAAACGCGTCAGGCTGAAAAACTTTGCTTGGAACTGGTTGGTCTCCTGTGTTACAGCCTTCATTAAAATACTGAAGCACTACCTAACTATTTGAGGACTCTTTCTTTGGGGTAACTCTTGTTGTTTGGATATATATATATATATATATATATATATATATATATATATATATATATATATATATATATATATATATATATATATATATATATATATATATATATATATATATATATATATATATATATATATATATATATATTACCTACTGGCGGTCGCCAGTAGGTATATATAGTTAGGATTGTTTTCCATAGGGAAATCGCAACATTCTATTGGGAATAACCTTGGCGCCGGTTGAGGAATCTGCCTGAATTTTTCAGCAACTTTGCCTCGCGGCTCTCCGCTCCTTCCCTGAAAGTTTGGGGGGGATTCGTCAAGCGGGGGCTGAGATAAAAGGGGGGTCCCAAAACATGTTTTCCCCATGTTAATTTCCATAGGGCGGTCGGTCGCACTTTTAGCTCGAACGGCTGAATGGATTTTCACCAAACTTGGCATAATTGTAGGGACTGGTAGCCCGATGTGCCTTTGCTATGTCTCAAGATATGTGCTCCAGAGGATTTTGAGTAATTTAGGTTCAAAAAAATGTATATATCTATGGCAGCTTACCCGTGAGCTTACCCGTACGCTTACGGTACGAGTACATGCGCGTACGGTACGCGTACCTCTAGTGCGCGAGCTGCATTCTGATTGGCTGCCAATGTCTGTCAACACTCCAAAACAGAAACTGTTGGCTGCCATCTTGTGCCTCGGTAGACTGAGGCACAGGAAAGCAGAAAAACAAACGCGTAGAACTCAAAAAGGGGGCAGGGTAGAAGCATCCTGACCCCCTAGGCCAGCTCAGGGGGTCCCACAAGGACCCCCAAGGCCCAAAAATAAATAAATCGCGGGGTACGCTTATGGTACGCGTACCGGTACGCGCACGGTGCGCGTACCTCATTTTTTTACAAGAAAAAAAATAAAGATTTGGGGGCCTTGTAGAAACACTCTGACCCCCTAGGGCTGTTCAGGTGGTCCCATACGGATATTAACATATATAAATGTTATCCGCTAATAGAATTAGCATTTAAAAAACCTTGCTAGTTCACTGAAAAAAACAAAGGTTTCAGGCCTTATATAGTTAGGAATTAGCATTTAAAAAACCTTTGAAATTCACTGAAAAACCATAGGTTTCACACCAGGTATAGTTAGGAATTAGCATTTAAAAAACCTATGAAATTCTGTGAGAAAACCATAGGTTTGACACCAGTTATAGTTAGCTGAACATGTTACTCATACACACACACACCCCACACACATACCCCCACATACACACACCCCACACTCACCCCTCCCACACACACCCCCCACACATACCTCACACACCCACACCTCCACCCACACCCAAACACCCCACCCACCCACACCCACACACACACCTTACACACCCACACCCCCACCTACACCCACACACCCCACACACCCCTACCCACACACACCTCACTCCCCCCCACACACACCTCACAGACACACCCCACACATCCCCCACACACACCTCACACACCACACACACCTCACACACACACAGACACACACCCACACACACACACACTCTCACACAGACACCCCCCCCACACACACACACCCACATACACACATCCTACACACACACACCCCACACACATCCCCCCCCACACACACACCCCACACCCACCCACCCCCACACACACACACCACACACACACACTCATTGTTTTTTTCTTTTTTTGAGGGGGTGCCCCACACACATACCCCCCCACACACACACCCCACACCCACCCATCCCCACACACACCCCCCACCATACCTCATACACCCACACCTCCACCCACACCCAAACACCCCACACACCCACACCCACACACACACCATACACCCCCACACCCCCACCTACACCCACACACCCCACACACCCCCACCCACACACACCTCACTCCCCCCCCCACACACACACACACCTCACACACACCCCCCACATCCCCCACACACATCTCACTCCCCCACACACACACACACCTCTGACACACACCCCACACACACACACACACACACACCCACACACACACACACACACACACACACCCACACACACATTCCTCACCCCCACACACACCCACACAACCCCCACACACACTCACACCCACACACCCACAAACACACCCCACACACACACCCACACATGCTACACACACACACCCCACACACATACCCCCCCACACACACCCCACACCCACCCCCCCCACACACACACACCACACACACACACACACTCATTATTTTTTTTTGAGGGGGTGCGCGCCCCGGTACACGTATCGGTACACGTACCGGTACGCGTACCCCCGAGAAAAAAAGAAAGACAGAGTTTTTTAAAAATGTAGCATTTTTATATAAATTGGAAGTAGTTCTGAAAAGAACAGTTTTTTTATTCTTATTGTTGTTTTATATTTTTTATTGTTTTTTTGTACCCCACGACTTTAAAAAAAAAATATTATTTTTTTTGCCTTGGGGGTCCTTGTGGGACCCCCTGAGCAGGCCTAGGGGGTCAGGGTGTTTCTACTCTGGCCTCTGTGCGAGTTTCACACCTTTGTTTCACTGCTTTCTTGTGCCTTGGTTCTAACAAGGCACAAGATGGCTGCCAGGGACACCCAGTATGCAAGGGGAATTAGTTCCCCCTCTTCAAACATGCACGGGGGCTGCGTTGCAGAGAGGTGTAAAAAAGGGTGTGGCCTCATTACACCTCTATGCAATGCAGCCATCTGGCGCATACTGGAGGCTCCTGGTGGGCTAGTTGGCCCCCAGGGACCCCCATTATGCAAGGGGAATTAG
Source organism: Lissotriton helveticus (assembly GCF_964261635.1). Taxonomy (NCBI): domain Eukaryota; kingdom Metazoa; phylum Chordata; class Amphibia; order Caudata; family Salamandridae; genus Lissotriton; species Lissotriton helveticus. The sequence goes on from NC_136068.1 coordinate 731,325,724, forward strand.
TTCCCCCTCTGCAAACGTGGCAGGCGGCTGCGTTGCAGAGAGGTGTAACAAGGGGCATAGCCTCATTACACCTCTGCAATGCAGCCCCCTGGCGCATACTGGAGGTTCCAGGTGGGCTAGTTAGCCCCCAGGGGACCCCAGTATGCAGGGGGAATGAGTTCCCCCTCTTCAAACATGCACGAGGGCTGCGTTGCAGAGAGGTGTAAAAAGGGCCGTGGCTTAATTACACCTCTCTGCAAAGAAGTCCCCTGGTGCATACTGGAGATTCCTGGTGGGCTTTCAGGTCTTATATAGTTAGGAATTAGCATTAAAAAAACTTTGAAATTCACTGAAAAAAACATAGGTTTCAGGCCTTATATAGTTAGGAATTGCCATTTAAAAAACCTTTGAAATTCACTGAAAAAACCATAGGTTTCAGGCCTTAAATAGTTAGGAATTAGCATTTAAAAAAAACCTTGCAAATTCACTGAAAAAAACATAGGTTTCAGGCCTTATATAGTTAGGAATTAGCATTTAAAAAACCTTGCAAATTCAATGAAAAAACCATAGGTTTCAGGCCTTATATAGTTAGGAATTAGCATTTAAAAAACCTTGCAAATTCACTGAAAAAAACATAGGTTTCAGGCCTTATATAGTTAGGAATTAGGCACAAGAAAGCAGAAAAACAAACGTGTAGAACACAAAAAGGGGGCAGGGTAGAAACACCCTGACCCCCTTGGGCTGCTCAGGTGGTCCCACTAGGATATTAATATATTTAAACGTTATCCGCTAATAGAATTAGCATTTAAAAAACCTTTGAAATTCACTGAAAAAAACATAGGTTTCAGGCCTTATATAGTTAGGAATTAGCATTTAAAAAACCTTTGAAATTCACTGAAAAAACCATAGGTTTCAGGCCTTATATAGTTAGGAATTAGCATTTAAAAAAACCTTTGAAATTCACTGAAAAAACCATAGGTTTCAGGCCTTATATAGTTAGGAATTAGCATTTAAAAAACCTTTGAAATTCACTGAAAAAACCATAGGTTTCAGGAGTTATATAGTTAGGAATTAGCTTTTACAAAACCTTTGAAATTCACTCAAAAAACTATAAGTTTTAGTGGTGTTATAGTTAGCTTGACATTTTACTCATACAAAACCATTGAAATTGCTCCTATATAGTTAGTTGCACTAAGTATATATCTCGCACCCGCAATCCACTGCTGATGATGTCACATATTAGATTATTCATGACATGGTCAGTGACATCACTGATGACATCTCAAATGACATCACTGATTACATCACTGATGACATCATCCACGTGACAATCACATACACCTTTTCATACACTATTACAATTTTTCATCACTCTTTGTAAAATACAGAGTATCATATTTAAATCCATTGTCACAGCAATACAAGTATCTAAGAATCCACTCAGTGATTCATACATGTATACACACATCTAATCCCTTACCTATGGATTCACTCATACATGCTGTCAATGAACAATAGAACACTATCAAAAATACTTATACATCTATATCGACATTAAACAACAGCACGCATCCTATTCACATATGAAGTCATCCTACTCACTTATGCAAACAATGGATCATACTTACATATTTACTTAGCAAAACACTTATACAAACAACACTTCTTCTATTCATTTAGATAGTAAGTCATACTTAGTGAATTATAAAATCATTATTACAAGTATACAGTTATCCATACAGTCACTCACACAATCATTCTGTCTTATGTGTACTTATTTATATACAACAACTGACACATACACTGCCTTTTATTTTTCTAGTTTGTTGGACCTGTACCTTTGAGAAATATATTTGCTCATCACCACACCCATAAAGAGATTCCCTCACCCAAACTGTTAGAACATGTAGTTTTACCTTCATATATCTACTGAATCAACTATTCACACATCTTTGGATAGTCACACACCCCCCACCGAACCACACACACTTTCACACTCCCATACAAATACTCAGTTAACTAATCAATAACTAATATAGACTTTCACATAGCTAGTAACCAACTGTAGAATCAGTTTACACAACAACTGACAAAGTGATACAGATATTCACACAGTTTAGTCACTATCCACTATGTTTAGTGAGACATTATAAATTGGTCAAGTAAACAGTCAATTACACTGCTACTAAATCCTCCATCCAAATATTTATTTATATATATCCACTCATTCTTCAATGCAAATTGCTATGTATATAATGCATATTTAAATAACGAAGCAAACCACATTCACTGGATGATGTCATCAGTGATGTCATCAGTGATGTCATTTGAGATGTCATCAGTGATGTCACTGACCATGTCATGAATGATCTAATATGTGACATCATCAGCAGTGGATTGCGGGTGCGCGATATATACTTAGTACAACTAACTATATAGGAGCAATTTCAATGGTTTTGTATGAGTAAAATGTCAAGCTAACTATAACACCACTAAAACTTATAGTTTTTTGAGTGAATTTCAAAGGTTTTGTAAAAGCTAATTCCTAACTATATAACTCCTGAAACCTATGGTTTTTTCAGTGAATATATATATATATGTATATATATATATATTTCCCAAGCGTTAGGTGAAAAGCTGCTCTTTTATATGGAGCATTCCAAAATGCCACCATGACTCTAAAATGCACGCATGAAATGTCTGTTTGTTTTTCTAGCAGAGTTTTTAAGCATATGATTAGTATAGTGTCATTCATATCGACCTAGAAAAGTGGCAAAGCATAGGATTACGTAATGCTATCTATGCTGAGCTGAAAAATGACAAAAGGCTTTTACCACTCCAAGGACAGTATTTCAGCTTTGGATTGGCAAAGCCAGCCGGGAATGAATAAAAGCAATCCCTGACACATCATTTGTTCTTATTAGTGCTCGTCAGAGAAACATAGCTTCATCTAGACACAAGGGAGAATCCATTATAAGTCAAAGGAATACCCTTTCAGGCTTAGAGTGCCACATAAATTATGCAAAAAAGGAAATAGGGAACGCTCCCTAGTTACCAAATTTTAGGGGGAGAGCTGCTCTTTTATATGGAGCACTCTACAATACCACCAACACTCTAAAAATACTCACCTAAAATATCTGTTTTACAAGCAGAGTTTTTAACCATAGTATTGGCATGGTACCATCCATGATAAGCTAGCAAAGTGAAAAAGTATTTTGGCATTTTTGTAGCAAAGTCTTTAAGCATACAATCAGGTAGCAACATCCACGTTGAGCTGAAAAATTACAAATGTCTTTTACAACTTCAGGCAAATTTTTACAGCTTTCAATATTGGTAGGATGCCATCATGAAATGAATAACAGCAGTTCCTGACATATGTGTTTCACTCCTATTTGAGCTCATCAGAGAGACAACGCTTTGTACTGACACAAGAGAGCAACCAGTAAAAGTCAATGGAATACCCTTTCAGGCTTAGATTGCTACATACATGTGCAAAAAAGAAAGGAGAGAACTCTGGGTAGTTCTCTTTTTTTAGGGGAAGAGCTGCTCTTTTACAAGGAGCACTCTGCAACACCACCAACACACTAAAAATAGTCACTTAAAAGTTGTTTTTCTTGCAAAGTTTTTAAGCATAGGATTAGCATAGTACCATTCATGCCGAGCTAGAAAAGTGACACACAGAGGTACTGAAACTTTTTGTTACCCAAATAATAATGTAAAGTGGAGTCACAAATACTCCCACTCTGCATGCCACACCAACTAACCCCTCACACTACAACTCACAGTTCCATTAAGACATGGTAAAGGGAAAGAATTTCATCTCTCACAAAGCATCAAATAGAAGAACACAACTTCTGGACATTGAAGTAAATTGGCTAGCATAAGCAACATATTGAAGTATGCAATCATATATGCCAAAAAAGTATAACATTTTCAAAAACAATACCAACCAATATCTATAAGCAACAGACACAAAAACTCAATATTGACTATTTATCAATCAAATACTAAAGAGACAGCAAAACTCTTCCTCGGGTAAATAATTCTAACTCCCAAAAAATGTATAAAAATAAAAGTCCTGGGTTGGGGCAGAAAAAATAGTATCCTATCACAATTTTTGTTTTGTCACCACTAGGCGTGGTACTAGCCTGCCAACATTTGCGCAATGTCCTACTTCCTCAGATGGTTCCCAATCCTCCAGGAGCAGATGATAGTTGGGCACCTATGTTTTGGGACTAGATGGAGATTTATGGATATTGGCGGGCAGGGAGGACGGGACCTAGAGTTCTGGGGGAGAAATATTTAGGGATATGGCGAGCTTTATGGAAGTGGGAGTGTTACAGGCTGTGGGGTGACTTGGTACAAGGGGTATAGTGAAGGGATTGGAAGAATTTGGTCATAAAGTGAAATTGGGGTGGGTTTTTGGACATGGCCAGGTGTTGCAATGGGGTCAGATAGTGGAATGGTGCAAGCAGGAACCTGAACCAATGAGATAAAGGCAATTGAGTGTCTGATACTCGATTAAAGAGACATGATGTGGATTGACAACCACGCAGACTTGGTATTTAGCACGCCAATATTTAATTTTACCAGCTGTGGATTCTGAGCAACGCTTAGAGAACCAGCACTATTTTTTGGCAATTTCAGCACTGTAGGAGGCGCTGCAAGAGACAGGTCCTCTTGGTGTGTAGACATGCTATCCAGAATGTTAATCACTTGAGCGAGTTGTTGATAGACACTTGAATGGCATACAGCAACTCATCTTCCCCAGAATGAGGCTCTGCCTCCTCCAGCACAGGTGCTTGCAAGATAGGAGAGGTGTCCAGGGTAAAGGAGGCCCCAGTACGTTAACTGACTGGGTGCTAGCTTGTAAAAGTAGGAAAAATAGTCAGGGCGGTGCTAGTGGTGGCAGCAACAAGAGCAGATGCTGTTTTCTCCAATATTTCAGCATTCACATATTGTGAGGTGTCCTCCTGGCCAGCTGCCTCACACTTAGTGCCACTGGGTCCTTCACTGTTGGTTGCTCTGCCATCTGACTCCCAGAGGCCCTCCCAAAGACCCCCGAAGTGTGGCCAGCATCTCTATCATTTGCTCTGGAGGAAACTGAAAACAGAAATATGCCCATCTCACTTACACAATGCAGAGTGATTAAACATCATGTACAAACAGGAAAGATTTCAATGAAGGCTAATATTCTAAATAAAGGGCACCCAATGTGACATCACAAAGGGCCTGATTTTGAATTTGGTGGACAGATTACTCCTTCTCAAGTGTGATGGATAGCTCATCTGCCTTGTTACAAGTGCATTATATTCTCTGGCACTTGTAAGAAGACGGAAGGGATGTCAGTAATGTTTGTGACAGAGCACCCCTCGACAAAACTCAAAATGATGCCCAATGTCTGTTAATGTACAATTGTAAGCCAAGCATACATTTTCAAAGTATGCAGATTTTTTTGACAGAAAAACATTGTGACCAATCTGTAGAGTTTGACAGATGGGACACTCCATCACAAATGAGACATAAATCTGGTCTACAACACTACAAGTGCCATAAGTTTAGGCCTGGGTAGAATTTCAACTACTTCAGAGAAATGTGAGACTTTTTTGCTAATTCCGTATTATTCTTTGATTTGGAATTATGGATAATTACGAAATTACTCCTACTCTCGTAATTTGGTGGGAAAAATACTACAGCAAGAGCACATCTAGTGAGCACCAATGACCGCTCGCTAATTGTGTTCTGCTGAATTTAGTGCTATTTCTTAAAGCAAAAATGCATCCTCACATCAATTTTGGACATGAGGGTGCATTTTGTGCTAAGAAAATAGCGCTAAATGGCAGGAGTAAGTTGTGGAAAATTCCTAACATAACAGCACATATAGTGAGCATGAGTGGCCGCTCGTGTTTGCTATTCATATTCTGCTGCATTTAGCACAATTTCTTAATGCAAAAATGCGTCCTCACTTCCATTTTGGATGTGTGGGGGCATTTATGGATAACTACGCAATTACTCCTACTCTCGTAATTTGGTGGGAAAGATACTACCGTAAGAGCACATGTAGTGAGCACGAGTGACTGCTCGCTAATTGTGTTCTGCTGCATTTAGTGCTTTTTCTTAAACCAAAACTGCATCCTCACACCAATTTTAGACATGAGGGTGCATTTTGTGCTAAAAAATAGCGCTAAATGGCAGGAGTAAGTTGTGGAAAAATCCTAACCTAACAGCACATGTAGTGAGTATGAGTGGCCGCTCGTGTTCGCTATTCGTATTTTGCTGCATTTAGCGCAATTTCTTAGTGCAAAAATGCGTCCTCACTTCCATTTTGGATGTGTGAGGGCATTTTTGCACTAAGGAATTGCGCTTAGTGCTGGAATACTCTTCTCGCGTAAGCTCAGGGAGCTCTTAGGTAATTACAAATGATTACGTTTGATAGCGCGGTTTTGGGGCCAAAATTAAATAATATTGTTCAATATTTCAATTACCACCAATTACAGGATCAAGTCTTGTCCCCGCATTGCTTTCTTCACGCCTTAGGTGCAGGCACGGCCGGTAGCAGGTGTAACTGCAGGGCGGTGACGTAGGGAGGGGGAGGGGCAGGGTGGGGGGTTGTAATGTATGGATTACAGACTATAACAGGTAAGTAAACATATAAATAAATACAACGAATTTCGTTGTGTGCACTGCATCGCATTTGCCCCTCCCCCTCCCTATGTCACCGCCCTGCAGTTACACCTACTACCGGCCGTGCCTGCTTAGGTGACGGATCTTCGCCACCATATTGTGATTCAAAGATCTATTTTGGCATCGCAAACTAAATTTCAAATACAATTCTAAGTTCAGTCAATGATGAGAGTTTGAATATTTTTTTAAAGCTTTATCCTCATTAAGATATTAGTAATTGTCGTTTTGTTCTTTTTATTCAAATTAGTCAATAAATCTTAGGTAAGTTAACAGAAATCTCATAAAAAGGTTTGGTTAGACCAGAAAGTCAGTTAATGGATCAAGTGTGTTCCATAAAGGAATAAACCCTATTCGAAAGAACTGGACCAGGATTTTAAAGTTAGTAGAACTCATGAAGAGTTCAAGTTCAATGGATAAGAGTGAGATCAAAGGAGGATAAAGCTGAAAGCCAAATTAAATAGGCAGAACTTCCCATAAAGAATAGTTCATCAAACTCAGTCGACTCTCAGCAATAAAAGCAAATGATCATACAGTTACAGTAGTAGTCTGTAAAATAAAGGATTAAAATCTAGTAAGGATGAAGAGAAGCAGCAGTAACCACAACCACAGGTCTAGGAAAAGAAGGTAGATAAAAATAAACATTGAAAAACATTGAAATTGACCAGGAACACGCACTAATATAAAAGGCATCAATGCATGCTGCAGACATTGCAGGAGGCTTATTCCTTTCTGGACCAATCGAAGAACAGCACGGGTGTTCGAACAAGTTCAGCTCATCCTATCCCAGAAAAATACATGCAGCTTTTAAAGCTTCATCACAAGTTAGCGACAGACATTCGCACATAGTTAAATTCTGGAAACGTAAACCTCAGTTCCCATAGGTAACCAACGCAGGTAGGACTTCAAAATATTAAATGTTTAACTACATACGCAATGAACTATGCTAAACAAAAGAAACATAATCTTGCAAATACTGTTTAGTAATGCATATAATGAATACGAACAAGAAATATTGTTTTAAATGTACTACTATTCTATTCAAGCATTATCTGAAATGCGTTAAGAATAGAAAATTAATCTTTAAAAACAATATATTGCTTAGTAAAATAATACATTAATTAAAACTGGAACATTCTGCAATTATGACGAACATTTCTAAGCATGTCTCATTAAGGTCAGACTTCTGAATTATGTTTGTGCACATTTCATCAATAATCGGTTTACTTCTAGTTAAAAGAAACTTGCTTTGTAACATTTCTATGGCTTATACAAATAGCTATGACTTGCTGTTGCAGTTTGCACATTTTAAATGCATATCATTTCAGCTTTGAATTTTACTATAATCATTGCACTTTTTAATTGCTAATCTAAATAATTTGTATTTTAATTAGTCAATTCTATCTCGCCACACTGAATTTCGCAAATTAACCCCACCCCTACACATGCTTTAATGCACTTGTAATACAATGGATTTGTGTTCATCTTCTCTATGAGGCCTTCCCCCGATAACATTAAAGCTGTGCAAGCACAGATCACTGAATAAACAAATGAATGAATGAAAGAATGAATGAATGAAGTACAATTTATAGAGCGCAAATGGCTGTTTTAATTGAAGGACCCAGAGTTATGCTGGGATAGGAAGAAAACTGACCAATTTACATTTCACAGAAGAGGAAAGTCTTCAAGTGAGCCATGATGATGCTTCCAATGGAAATAGCTCAGAAGTAAGCAGCTAAAGAATTACATAGCCTAGGGGCAAGAACAGAAAATGATCTGACATCTGCTCTCTTTTTGTGCACTTTATGAATACGTAACAAATTTAAATTAGAAAAGTGCAGAACCCTGTGGGGAGAGTATCTGATAACTTTCTCTTGAATATAAAGTGGACCAACTCTATGGAAGGATCTATAAGTAAACAAAAGGCGTATTCAATTCTCAAACCAACTGGCAGCCACAGGAGTTGTTTCAGGCCTTGTCGGATTAATTGTCTTTTGAGAATGTTCAATACCTGACGAGCCGCTAAATTCTGAATAAACTGTAGACCATTTATCAACCTTTGTGGAGCTCCCAGGTAAAGAACTTTGGCATAGCCTAGTCAGTATGTAACCAACGTGTGCACAAGCTCTTTCCGGGTAGTAGGCAGGAGATATTTCAGAGTCTTCCAAAGAGGTTTAAGAAGGAGAAAACAAGTGTTAAAGGTCCCCTTTATGTGTGCATTAAAAGCAAGAGAGGTATCCAAATAAAACCCCAGATTCTTAGCAATGGAGGAAAGTATAAAGGCAGCTTCAAATTCACTTGGCCACATTCTTTTGAGATCATAGGCAGAGGCTATATCAAAGACAAAAGTTTCAGATTTTTACAAATTTAGCTTTAAACAGCTGGCAACAGCAGAGAGGCAGCCCTGAAAACGGTCAACTGTGGTATCATCCAACTCTTCAAACAATAACATAAGCTGTGTATATTGTCTGCATAAGAGAAGATGCTAAAGCCCCGGCTTTGTGCAATGGAAGCAAGTGGGGCCATATAGATGTTAAAAAATATAGGGCTTAACCCCTTCGATGCTTGTGACGGAACCGTTCCGTCATCAGTCACGGCTGAGCTGTGCTGATGACGGAACGGTTCCGTCACGACCGCACCCTGTTCTAGAATGTCCAGCACAGGGGCGGAATCGGCGCCGCACGGAAGCGGTTAAAGTCAAGCCTGGGGGGACCCCCCAACATATCTCTCTATACTGTGAGATGTAGGATGATAAGTGCACCGCTTGATGCCTTCCAGAAAGATACACCAGTTCAGGGCCTTATCTACAATTCCAGCCTGCTCAAGCATCTGCAAGAGTATTTTGTGGGGCACCGTATCAAATGTGGTGTACAGATCTAGCAAAATAACCACCACAGTTTTCCATAAGTCAAGTTTTAAACTCAGTGACCTCCAGAAGGGCTAACAGTCTGCTGAATCAAGAATGAAAACCTGATTGAGAGGGGTGGAGAGTATTGCTTCTTTAGATAAAGCTGGTGATCTGAACATAGACCAATGTTTCCAACGTTTTCCCCAAAATTAGGAGTGAAATAGGCCTATAGTTGCTTAGAATGGAAGGATCAGCATTGTTTTTGTTTTTTAAAGTAGCACAACCAATGCTTTTTTCCATGCAGCAGGCCCTGTGCCTTTTTCCAAGGACAGATTGAACACAGCATTAATCCGTGGGTTGATGAGAGCCCCTGCCCGAGAACATAATTAAGGAGAAAGAGAGTCTGCTAAGCAATACGCTCAAATGAAGCTAACAGGGATCCTCCTTAACAGGCTTAAAAGTAGATTCCACCATTATTTGGGGCACTACTGTTAGAAATGGGGTGTCTGGATTGCTGGAGTATGCATCTAGCCAGGCAGAACCCATCCACTCTAGTCAGGGCGAGTAAGTTGCACACCAAAGATAACTTGCGCTCACCCCGGTGATCGCTTGGCACAGAGCCATCAGGCTTATCCCCTATCACCAAAGCAAAGGCCTCACATATTACGGAAAGAATTGACACAGCCAGTAATAAATCTAAAGAAATTTTTAAAATTCTGAACGATTTCTCATCCGATCATAGAGTACTTCCAACTCAGGCCCCCACCCAAGAAACCTGTAATGCGCTCAACTCCTACTTTATTCAGAAAATTGTAAATATCAAGAATGCTATCCCTCTCTCCACTCCTGTTAGCCCCTCTGACTCCCCCCCTCTCAACCCCTGTTCTTTCACCCAGTTCCCACCTATCACCTTCAGCACTCTTTCCGAGCTCATCACTCGTGTCAAATCTGGATCTCCCAGGGACTGCTGTCCCTCCCCAGTTCTCAGGGCGACTTTTTCTGCCCTGCCTGACAGCATCCTCCCCCTTCTGAACACCTCCCTCAGTACCGGCACGGTCCCCAGGGCATTCAAGGAAGCCATATTGGTTCCCCTTTTGAAAAAAGCAGGAGCTGACCCCGCCAACCCTGCCAACTACAGGCCCATCTCCCTTCTGCCTTACACCTCTAAACTCCTGGAGGCCTACGTGACCACCTGCCTTTCGGCATTCATCGAGAGCTCCGGGTTCCTGGAACCCAACCAAGCTGGCTTCAGACCAGCACATTCCACTGAAGCAGTCATCTTAAAAGTATTCGACATCCTTCGGGAGAATGCCGACAGAGGGTCCCCTCAGGCATTGGTCCTCCTGGATCTATCGGCCGCGTTCGACACGGTGGATCATGACATCCTTCTCCACCGTGTCGGACAGGCGGGCATCCAGGGACCTGCCTGGGAATGGATCAAGTCTTTCCTCTCGGGCAGAGTTCAAACAGTCCACCTAGGCCCCTTCACTGCTACCCAGGTCCCCACCACCTGCGGTGTCCCCCAGGGATCCTCCCTCTCCCCATTATTGTTTAATTTATATCTTCGCCCACTGATCCATTCACTGAGCAACTGGAACTGCACTGTCCTCAACTATGCTGATGACATGCAGATTATTTTTCCTTTAGATACTCCTGACGCTGCATCCGACTTTCAGGCAGTAATGCTTCACATCCAACAATGGATGATTTCCAACCAACTTAAATTAAACCCCGAGAAGACGGAACTCATCTTGCCCGGCACAAGCCCTTCATATTGGGGCCCCCATTTATGGCCAAACGAGCTAGGCACTCCCCCTAGTCCCTCGAACTCGGTAAAAAGCCTGGGCGTTACCATCGACACCGACCTTTCTCTTAAAACTCATGTTGGCACCATCATCTCGGCCAGCATGTTCCAGTTACGAAAAATTCGTAAAATCCCCCATCTACTCTCCTACAAATCCCTGGTGCAAATCGTCATTTCTCTTGTCCTCTCCTGTCTGGACTTTTCTAACGCTATTTACTGGGGGCTACCTAAGTCCCTCCTCCATCGCCTTCAGTTGGTGCAGAACCAGGCAGCTAGACTTATCTGCAAAACTCCCAAATGGCAATCCGCCAGACCTCTCTTGGCCAAGCTGCACTGGTTGCCCATTGAACAGCGAGCTGCTTTTAAAATAGGCTGCCTGGTATATAAGGCCCGGCAGACCAAGGGCCCGGCTTTCCTGGAATCCCTCATCAACTCTAACTGCCCGGCTCGTAACCTCCGTTCTGCCCATCTCCACCTCCTCACCACCCCGATGGTTAAACTAAAAAAACTGGGCGGCCGCAGATTCAGCTACCTAGCACCCAAATTGTGGAACTCCCTCCCCCTTCAAATTAAAACCTCTGGCACCCTACTAAGCTTCCGAAAGAGCCTAAAAACATGGCTCTTCTCAAACCTCATTTAAGCTATGGCCCTCACCCTCAATCCTAATCACAGCACCAGGAAACCTCCAGTGTCAGTGCGCTTTATAAATACAGCATAAGATAAGATAAGATAAGATAAGATAAGAGGTAATGTGTAAGCGTTTGTACACCACACTCACACCAGTAACACAATAAATACACCACAAAAGAGACTCCACACAGGGTTGTATAAATATATCCTTCTTATATTGTATATACATATATATCATAAAACAAGAAAATGGCATACATATTAAACATGGTGTACTTTGTGCAATTACCCACCTGTTGCTCGTTATCCTGACAATGCAAGGCACAATATCATATGATATTATACGTGTATATCCTAGATCAGAAACATCATAAAGAAATTGTATTGTATTGTAATTGCATTTATATAGTGCTTACTACCCCTGACGAGGCGTCGAAGCGCTTTTTCGGCGGGTAGCACGCTACTCCGGGACCCATAGAGGATTAGTGTTGAATTAGTATAGTGAAACATGCAAGTACATTTTAAGTGGTGGATAGGTTAGTCAGTTATTTGGATTTGGAATGATAGCAGAAGGATAGAGGAGGACAAAGGTTTGAACTTATTTATCGCTCGCTTGTTGACGCATGCTATTCAGGAAGCCTATAAAGGATTAGTGGTGAATTAATATGGTGAAATATGAGGTAATTTCAGTGGTGGATATTAGTCTGTTACTTGGAGTGAGAAGGATAGCGGATGGATAAAAGGGGAAGAAAGATTTGCATTCATATAGCACTTGTTACCCCTGATGGGTGTTGAAGCTCTTTTCTGGCGAGTAGCACGCCACTCCGGAACCCATAAAGGATTAGTGTTGAAAATGAGTATAGTATAAATATGAAGTAATTTGAGTAGTAGATATGTTATTCAGTTATTTGGGCAGTATATTAGTATAGTTGAATATGGAATATGGAATTTGAGAAGTGAACATGTTAGTCTGTTAATTTTGATTGAAAAGGATAGTGGAGGGATAAAAAAGTGAAGTATTTTTTTATTTTTTTAAGGTCTTAGCAGTAGGAAGAGGCTTTTGGATGAGTAAAAAGGAGTTTTGGAGGGAAGGAGTCAGAGGGGAGAGTTTAGAAAGGTTTGTTTTAGGGGATCGGTGTAGTAAAAAGAGGTGTCAGATGATGCAAGGAAGGGTAGAGCAGGAGAGAGTCTAGAAAGGGTTATTTTGACGATCATAGTAGTGGTATGGGGTTTGGGATAAATGAGAGAGTGGATGTAGAGGATATATTGATAGATGTATAGGATGAGAGATAGGGTAGTGCATTAGAAGGAGTAGTAGAAAGAAGTTTGAGATGAGTCAGAAGGTTGGGCTAGAAGATATATAGAGCGAACTATAGGCTGAGAAATAGGCAAGTGCATTGGAAATGCTAAATTAGAAGAAAGTGATAAATATATAGATCCATAAGTACATTGAAAATATATAGATACATAAAGGAAGTAACTACATTTAGATTACATATAGTGATAGAGGCACAGGATGAGAAATAGGGTAGTGCATTGGATATGCTTTTTCAGGAGAAAAGTAACAGACACACAGATCCAAGTACATGGAAGGTACATAGTTGCACAATGGAAGTATGTGCATGTAGACCAAAGATGATTTTTATTTATTGATGAATATTATTATTATTATTATTATTTCATTTTTTATTTTCTCTTAACAACATAATTATTTTACATGTTTTATAAAGTAATACACAAAGATATGTACATATCTATAGTGAAAACAAATGCTTATATACAGAGGGATATGCCATACATTTCATTTTCCGTATGGTGCTTATGTGGGGAAGAGCCAGATCTTGAGTAGTTTTCTGAAGATAAGGTGGTTGTCGGTGGATCTTATGTTGGGGGGGTAAAGAGTTCCATAGTTTGGCTGCTTGAACAGAGAAGGATGTGCCACCCATGGTTTTTTTCTTGTATGGTGGGATTTTGAGGCGAGATGCTCCTTTAGAGCGAAGGTTCCTTTGTTGAATGTGTTTGGTGATTTTATTCCTGATGAAGAGTGGTCCTATTCCATGTATTGCTTTGTGGGTAATACAAAGCAGCTTGAACGTGAGTGCAACAGATGTGGGAAGGAACAAAATATATGAATCAGCACAAACACCTCAGCAACTCGTATGGACATGGATTCAGGGATATCTGCCTATCTATTAGCAGGATTATAACAATGGCCCGGTAACAAGGAGCGTGTTTGTGCCCAAAGTGTAGGCTGCAGGAGCCCCTGAATGCCTACTACAGGTATTATGGTAATTTTGGGTACCTTTTCACAGGGACGACCTTTTGCCTCACTTAGGGATGGCTATGATGCCATTAAACCCCCAGCAACCGTGCCCCCGGTAAGGAGCAAAGGGCAATAAACAAATGATTGTTTCCAAACACAACACAGATAAAGAATTTTTTGAATATATCAATTCACAGAAAGAAGCAGTCCAAACATGTATCCGATTTTTAGATATTCAAACAGTAAATTATTTTATTTCTCTTTTTCTTCACAATTGCAGAGATTTCAAAGAATGATGATTCTTGTCGGTAAGTTGATTGGAATCACAAATAATGTAGCCAGAAAGCCGACACGTGTTTCGTCTCGGGGAACAATCACCCGATTACTTCATCAGGGCACAATAAGTCTTCGCGATAAATTCTCCACATTCCAGGTATAACCTGTCTGTGGTCCCATACAGCATGAGACTAAATATAATTGGTATTCCTCGTATAGGTCACGTATCATTCAGACGTATATCCTAATAAATTTGGCAAAATCCCAACAGGACTATAAATTGTTGACTGGACCTGATTTATAGAATGCCAGCATGATACTAAATATAATTGGCATTCTATAAATCAGGTCCAGTCAACAATTTATAGTCCTGTTGGGATTTTGCCAAATTTATTAGGATATACGTCTGAATGGTGATTGTTCCCCGAGACAAAACACGTGTCGGCTTTCTGGCTAAATTATTTGTGATTCCAATCAACTTACAGACAAGAATCATCATTCTTCGAAATCTCTGCAATTGTGAAGAAAAAAGAGAGCTAAAAGAATTTACTGTTTGAATATCTAAAATCGGATATATTTTTGGACTGCTTCTTTCTTTGAATTGATATATTCGAAAAAATTATTTATCTGTGTTGTGCTCGGGAACGATAATTTGTTTATTGCTCATTCACTGTGTTTGACACAGAGGATTTTTTGGAATGTGGGTGGCCGTTGCCTTATAGTTCCCTGGAGCAATTTGTTATGGGATTTGTTACTTGTGTATTGGCTTTGCGCAAGGTGTAACCTAGCCACGCTTCTCATTTCATTAAGGAGCAAAGGGAGCTGGACACGGGCCTGGTAGAATATCGCAGGAGACTCTCCCGGGGCCCCGCCTGCGTGTGAGGAGATCCAGTGCGACTGCCCGTGAGCATGTGGGGCAGAAATCCAAAACGTAGTTTAATTTTCCTGTACTTTGGCTGGTGCCCTTACACAGGAATGTGGTGCGGCAGTATTCTCTCTGGGGCCCCCAAACTACCTGTGGGTCTGGGGTGGGGAGCGTGTTGCAGGTGTGGCCGCTGGAGGGGTTCCAACACAGGCTTTTGTCCACCAAGTGCCCAGCGTCCTCTGCTGGCAACCTTGGAGGTGGAGCTAGCTTGTGTCACGGCAATCCAGTTGTAGCAGGCAAGACGGTGGCGGCTGACACTCTGCTGCCGATCAGCAACTACTGTGCAACAACTACATCAGATCTATGAAGCCTCGCTGGGGACGAAGAACAGAGCCTGGCCCACAAAGAAAGACGCTCTCCATTCGCCGGCAGGCAGGCCCAGTACAGCGGGCCTCATGCGCTAAGATGAACAAAGGTGCTCACCACAGGCTAATGTTTTCACAGAGGTCGAGGATATGGCCAGCACTCCCCATGTGCTGGGAGAGTGTAAAGCACTTCTGATGTGCTGCGCAAAGCGCTCACCACATGCTAATAAAATAATAAAAGGAGATGGCTAGGTTTGGCATGACTTAAGAGTCCCATGACCACTGGGCAAATGAGTCCCAGGAGAACACTAGGGGGGACCCAAGGTCAGGCATGCCAGCACATTAACACTAAGAATTGTGGTTCCTCCTGGCAAATCTTGTAGTGTCTCGGTCATCCAGAGTCAGGGAGCAGCTGGCAGAAGGGCAGCAAGCAGAAAAGTCATTCAGTGAGTCCTTTATGCCACCCAGCAGACAGCAGGGCAAAAACAGAAGAGCAGTCCAGATGAGTCCTTGGTGCAGTTCAGCAGTCCTTCTGACAGAGGTTCAGTCCCAATTCTAAAAGTGCTCTAAAAATGCGGAGTCAGAGCCCCTGTACTTATAGTCAAAATGCCCTTGATGTAGAGGTGGCTTCAAAAGAAACCTCCTGTCAACCCCAGCCCTGGCTCCAGACATCAGTAGGGGGTGAACGTGGCCTTTTTATGAGTGCAGGACACCTCTACAAATGTAGGTGCGCTTCACCACTCTCTCTCTGAGCCCAGGACGACTATACAGGACTTTTCAAGTCTTTTCCCCTACTGCCTATTCCAAAACTCATGTATCTCAGTATGGAGTCCCTCAAGGCTCCATATTGAGCCCTTTGCTCTTTAACATATACGTTAGTTCTCTGGCTAGATTAGCTGAGCAAGCCGGGCTCACGGTATATTCCTATGCCGATGACACCCAGATCATTTTCTCACTCTCTTCCAAAACAACTTCCAACACCTCAGTGCTCCGATCTGGGCTAATAAAAATTGCTGACTGGATGCATGCCAATAAATTAAAACTGAATGGTGGAAAAACTGAACTCATCCTCTTCGGTAACAATAAATCCCTCTGGGGCCCCCAACATTGGCCGTCGCAGATGGGCTCCCCCCGCTCCCTGCTCAATCCGCCCGAAACCTTGGCGTCATTATCGATGACCAACTGACAATGAGGCAACAAGTGGTCAAAGTAGCCTCCACCTGCTTTGCCATTTTGAAATGACTTAGGAAAATTCTGTGGATGCTTCCTCTGCCCACCCAAAAAACTGTTATCCAAGCCCTCATAACATCCAGTCTGGATTATGGTAATGTTCTGTACCTGGGTGCAAGCAATGTAGTGCTGCACAGGCTACAGGTCATACAGAACTCTGCTGCTAGATTACTATGCAAACTTCCCAAGAGAGCTGCTACCTCAGCCTCACTACGTGATCTTCACTGGCTCCGGATTGAAAATCGCGCCAAATTCAAAGCATTGTGCTACATGCATAAGATAAACTCTGGCGAAGCACCTGATTATCTAAAGTCCTTAGTCCACCACTATCGCCCCCCTGCCTTCTTCGATCCTCCAACCAACACAAATTCCAAGTCCCTAGGATCAGACGAGCCAGAATGGGTGGTCGCTCCTTTTCCTATCTTGCTCCCTCACGCTGGAACTCTCTCCCCCATCATCTACGTACTGAACAACACTATCTCAAATTCCGTAAAGTCTTGAAAGCCTGGCTTTTCAATCAATAGTCCCCTTACCTCTGCTATCGCCTAGCCTTCATCCTTTTTCTTTCTGCTTACTCGAGCGACGGGAAACCTTCGGGTAGCTGAGCGCTGTACAAAAGTAAATAATAATAATAATATCAGTATGCAGATGCCTCTCTTGGCACACAAAGCCTTTTCTGTGTTGTGGCTGTCTGGAAACTATGCACAAAGTGCAGCTCTCACTGTGCCCTGGATGTAGTTTGAAGTCAGGCTGAAAAACACAGGAGTTATAAGCACAGAGAAATGCTCACTTTCTAAAAGTGGAATAGCTAAAATAGTAATAAAAATCAACCTACACCAATAAGCATGATTTCTCACTAACATTCTAAACATACCAAACATGGCAGTGCTTCTCTTTTCAGATCAGGAATTACCACTGAAAACATATATAAAGAATTCCCAATTCTAGCCTATGAGAGGAGCAGGCTTCAGAGTAGTGAGAAACCGTATAGGCTGTTTGTCACTCTGAGGACATGCCACACAATAATGGCACATGTCCTACCATTTACCTACACCACACCCTGCCCTTAGGGCTACCAAGGGCCTACCTTAGGGGTGACTTATATGTAGTAAAAGAGGAGTTTAAGGCTTGGTAAGTAGTTTTAAATGCCAAGTCAAGGTGGCAGTAAACAGCGCACACATGCTCTGCAGTGGCAGGCCTGAGACAAGTTTAAAAGGCTACTTCTGTGGGTGGTGCAAGCAGTGTTGCAGGCCTACTAGTAGCATTTGATTTACAGACCGTGGGTATATGGGATACCACTGTACAAGGGAATTACATGCAAGAAAACGCATGCACTTCAGCGTTGGTTAGAAATGGTAAAGTGCCCAGAGTCGTAAAGCCAACAAAAAGAGGGACTGAAAAATAAGGGGAAGAAGACATAAAGTTTGGTTTAACCTTGCAAAATGGGCCAGGTCCAACAACTACCAAATCCTTCTCGAACGTAGAATACATTTTGATGATTTTGTCATGCAAAAATGATGATACATTGTCCACCATGAATTAGGAGGCAGAACTATTCTGTTAGTTCGCCCTAGGTTCAAGTGCAATTTTACAATCTTGAAAATAGCTCTGAGGGCATTATCAGTGGCAGTAATTTCCTCCGCAACCAGAGTGATTTTTGCCATTTTTATGTTTCTACGATATTGAAGACCAAGGGACCAAGGAAAAAACTAGGCCAAAGAGGTGGCTCCTCTCTTCCCTGTAAATTTCCTCAGAGCAGCCAAATTACCAAGGCTCCACAGAAGGGACGAATTGAAGAGATTGACAGCTTTGTCAATTCCCTTAGACATACAGATATCAATTTGGGAGCACGTCAGCAAAGGTCTGACAACTCCCTTGTCTCAGAGCGAAATAGAGCATATGACAACTGAAAGGACACCAAAAAATGATCAGTCCAGACAAGCGGGAGAGGTTTCCCTGTAGTGAGCTGGGTGTGATTGGAAAAAATAAGATCCGTATGACCACCCCTACGTGTCGGACCTTTAGCTGTTTGAACTAAATTAAGATCAGCCATAACGTCAGATAAATGCACAGCAAGACTGTGATTGGGGATCTCCATAATCACTGTAAAACACAGTAAAATCAGAGTGCTGAAGTGAGAACGGTGAAAGCACATTAGCTCATACTACTGTGGACTATGTGAATGATTTTGGGAGCAATAAATTAAAGCCCCTGAGGAAGAGAAATTATCAGATATTTTTAAGCGAGTGAACCAATCTCTCAATCTGTTCAATGTTATCTAATTTTATGATAGAGCAAAGGAATTTATGGAAGTGAATATAGGCAATCCCCCACCAAACCCGTCCACCAGACCTAGGTGAGGGGGAACATAGCCATCTGCAGTTTCAGCGTCAGAGCTCTCTTTTAGTCAAGTTTCTATTAAAAATACAGCATCCCAATTATTATGTTTAAGAATGGCCCAGATTTATGGTTTCTCTATAATTGGGGATCAAGAGAGTTAATCAAGCAGGCTTTTAACTCAAAACAGTCCCTTGTGGAGGGCATGGCATAAGTCTTGGTGAACAGTCGGGAACATTTCCAGTCACTGTTGGGTGCATATGGGCCTGCCTTTGGCGTGCCAGTGGCACGCCCGCTGTGCGAGCCCACACTAAATCCTGCATTAAATGGAAGGTACAGATCTAATGGCCCTACCAAGATTCAACCACTAGAGCATGCAACAAGCAGACATGGTATCACCCAATGGAACTACCCAAGATAGTGTTGACCTCTCGCCCAACCCCCGTGCAGTACCAAGTTCAGACCATCCCCCGAGTAAGAACAAAATCCAGCCCAGCCCCTATATGCAAGCACATAAAATTCAAAATACATTTTGTATAAGGTTTATAGCTCACAGGTTGTAAGAATAAGAAATACACACCTAAATATAATGTTATGTTCCAAGGCCTTGCATTGCATACACTACCTTTTATATGGCCTTTTGAAGCTGTAGAACATCGGATAAGAGATACAAAGGTTTAATGTGACAGCCATAAAGGCATAGCCACCTGTATGTTCCTGCAAAAAGATTATAAGTATGAAAAATATACGTACAGAGAGAATGTAAAGATTAAGGCCTTCTTCCTAATATGTTTTATGGAATAAGCACAGAGATTTACATTTTACATGCTTTGCAATTAAGAACCAACTAGGTACCAATGTGGGAGTCCTACTCACGTAAAATCTGGTCCCAAACATTTTACCAATAAACATGTGGCTCAATGCAGTTGGGTGGTAAAACAGATGTGGAATACACGAGGTGATACAAAGGGTAATCATATTTTGTAACCTGGACCTTATCCTTTCATTCAATCAATCAATCATGCCATTTATAAAGCGCACTACATACCCGCGAGGGGGGGGTGCTGCTAGTGGTCAAAGAGCCAGGTTTTGAGGAGTCGTCTGAAGGCCGGTAGGTCTTGGTAGGGAGGGTGTTCCAGGTCTTAGCGGCGCGGTGGGAGAAGGATCTGCCACTGGTGGTCGCTCTTCGGATGTGGGGTATGGTGGCGAGGGCGTGGCTGGCAGAGCGTAGCTGGCGGGTGGGGGAGTAGAAGTTGAGTTGTCTGTTGAGGTATGCTGGGCCGGTCTTGTGGAGGGCTTTGTGTGCATGAATGAGGAGTTTGAAGGTTATCCTCTTGTCGACGGGGAGCCAGTGCAGGTCTCTCAGGTGGGGTGTGATGTGGCTGTGGCGGGGGATGTCGAAGATCAGACGTGCTGAGGCATTCTGGATGCATTGCAATCATCTTAGGAGCTTGGCCGACCTTCCTGCGTAGAGGGCGTTTCCGTAGTCTAGCCTGCTGGTGACGAGGGCCTGGGGGATCGTTCTTCTCGTCTCGGTGGGGATCCACTTGAAGATCCTGCGGAGCATTCGGAGGGTGTTGAAGCAGGATGAGAAGATGGCGTTGACCTGGCGTTGACCTGCTTAGTCAATGGAGAGGGTGGACTCGAGGATGATCCCCAGGTTGAGTGCGTGGTTAGTGGGTGTCGGGGCTGCTCCCAGGGTTTTCGCCCACCAGGAGTCGTCCCAGGCTGAGGGGGTGGAGCCGAGGATGAGGACCTCCGTTTTGTCTGAGTTCAGCTTCAGTCGGCTGTTCCTCATCCATTTGGAGACGGCCTTCATTCCTTCGTGGAGGCTGGTTTTGGCGGTGTGAGGGTCTTTGGTGAGGGAGATGATCAGTTGGGTGTCGTCGGCGTAGATGATGTTGACGTTGTACTGACCGGCGATGTGGGCGAGCAGTGCCATGTAGCTGTTGAACAGCGTTGGGCTGAGGGAGGAGCCCTGGGGTACGCCGCGGTGGAATGCAAGGGTGGGAGGTGGACGCTCTGAGTTTTGCCGGAGAGGAAGGATGAGGTCCAGTCCAGGGCCTTCTCTTGGATTCCAGCGTCATGTAGACGTGTTCGTAGTGTGCGGTGGCAGACCTTGTTGAAGGCGGCTGACAGGTCCAGGAGGATGAGGGCCGCTGTTTTTCCGTTGTCAAGCAGGGTCCCGATGTCATCCGTGTCGGCGAGGAGGGCGGTTTTGGTGCTGTGGTTGCTGCGGAACCCGGATTGGGACGGGTCCAGGATGCTGTTCTCCTAAAAGGAAGCGAGTCAGCTGTTTGTTGACGATTTTCTCGGTGACCTTGCCGGTAAAGGGAGCAGGGAGATAGGTCGGAAGTTCTTGAGGTCCTTGGGGTCCGCCTTGGGTTTCTTGAGTAAGGCTTTGATCTCGGCATGCTTCCAGATTTCCGGTAATGTTAATGTCTCGAAGGAGATGTTGATTACTTTCCGGAGATGGGGTGCGACTTTTCCACTTTGGATTGGGTCCACTTTTCTTATTACAAAATAGTTAGAATCTAATCCGGTCTGATGGCTTAGAGAACTAATGCATCCACTGCGCCTGGCTTGTATTTGATCTCAAGGTCACAGGTTCAAATCCTGGTGGGCCTACTCAGACTTTCATCCTTCTGAGGTCAATAAAATGAGTACTGTTGAGTAACAAAACACATCTGTTATTCTGCACCAAGATACCCTTCTGGGTGAATGGGTTCTTTACAAAAGCGTATGTTACCAAGAATAACAGAAATATAAAACATAGATTGTCCAAGGAAGATAAAGCAATTGGAATGTGACCCCGTTGAAATCAATGGAGATGGTCAAAGTTTTTGAAGAATGGCGCCTGTTTTCAGGTCAAATGAAAGTGAAAGTTATGAGATGCATTTCACTTGTTTGAATGGTGAAGAACAGTCCAGGGAGGGTGGCACCTTGGAAATGAGGGTGAGTTTGGTGCCATCTTTTTCAGAGTAGTAAAATAAAAAACAAAAAAGAATATCTCCAATGCGTGGAAAGAAAATTAAGTGTGTTGCCTGGCAGCAGCCAGGCCCTTGCTGAAACCATTTTAGTTTGAAATAATAAAATCCAAAAACGCATAGTCTGAGAAAGAGGCTGGGGTGACTTTGTAAACGAGTGGGAAGAAAAGAACCCTTGAGAGAGTGCGGGGAGGGGATAAGAGGTGGACCACGTGTCTGACGGAGAGCAAGGTGAGCCATGCCCTTCTTAGCAGTGCTAACATTAGAAATGAAAAAGTAGTTTCCCTCGTGGCAGTGGAAGGATATAACTCCTCCAATCAAAATAATGATAACGCATGCCCCAATGCCATGACAAAAACAATAATATGGAGATAGCCTTCGAATCATGGGCACGGAACTGAGACACTAGCCATCCAATCATGAGCAAGTGGCGGACCTAAAGCCGACAATAAGAAAGCCATTCACTCATGAGCACATGGCAGACCCACAGCCCGCTTCATATATTGTATTGTTCATAACGGGTCTTCGACAACAGGACAAAGCCTAAAAACCCAGTAACCCTCTCCGAGAAAGACCTACGCACCCGCATGATGAGCCCTGGGTATTTTGGTTCAGAAACGCCACATCTTTGCAGCAGTGGTTGCCAAGGCCACGTCCTGACGAGCGTGATTCAACCAGTAAGTGATGGAATAAGGTGAGTCACCGTAGAAGCTCGCTGCGTCTTCCCCCTCCTCCTCCTCACCATGCAGGGGCAGAGCAGCAGCAGCAGCTGGGGGAGAGCTGGCAGCAGCTAGGTCTTGCCATGCTCTCATGATCCCATGCTAATAGCATGTGTCACTCTCTTGCTCTGCATTCTTCCCACTTACATCGCTTCCGTTTCAGGGTCGCAGAGGCCAGCCAGCACGTGCAAACAAGTGTTAATTAGCTTATCGTCTACACAGAATTAACTGGGTTCAACTAGTGCTCTGCTCTTGAGTTTCTAAGCACGGTCCTTGTAGTATCCGGAAAGAAGTAAAAATGTTTCTATCCAACAAATTCCTCTCTCTCTGAGGGTCAGGCTGCTGGTACCCCACCCCACACCCACCATGTCACCTGTGCATCTTCTCTACCTCAGGGAAAACTATACATTTACTCCCCACACCCTCTAACTCCCTCCTTCTTCTACGTCAGAAACCTAACATTCACATATTCTGCTGGATATTGTGTTGTACATGTTTTATATTCTTTTTCTTGTATTTTATTTACGATTATGTAACCTGAGTATGTGTAGTTAACTTGCTTACATATCCCACTGTATATCTTTTATCGTTTCTATATATTCTTATGTACTCATTATGTTCCTCATGTTACCCAGTTGTGCTTACTCTGTAAAGCGCTCTGTTTGCGCTATATAAAACTCCTCAAATAAAATAAAATAAAATAAAATGGTACTTGACAACATACATGCCTTCGGAAGAATGCAAGACTAGGCTAATAGCTCTTGGCTGCGACCCAACTGTTTCCCAGATGATTCACTTGGACGTACAGCCCTTTTATTAGTGGGTTATATTAACTTTCCATACCTGTTTGCCAAACCTCGCTGGTAGAGCTTGTTTTCATGCTAAATATTACCAGGTTAATTCACTGGCGTAATGTACTTGCTGCAGAACTCCCTGTTTTCACTTGAAGTGCACACATTTAGACAACAGGCTTTCATCCTTCTGAGGCTGATAAATTGAGTGTCACTGGGTTGTTAAGAGTTGCACTTGTTATTAGTAGCGCGAGCCATTCCTCTACTTGGTTTTAGAGGCACAGAAAAAATAAGTTATTTCGATTCAGGTAAAAGAGAGATCATTTTAGTTCAAGCAAAAGAGGGATTATTTTGATTCAAGTAAAATAGGGCTCTAGCGTCTATTTTACTATTAGCACTAATGCAGTGTAGGCTTCACTTGGAGGGGCACAATTTCCCTAATATGATGTATTCAAGCAGTGACTTGTAGGCTATATAACGTGATCTGCAATTACAGCTTATATTTTGCTTTCTTTTCAGCCAAAGACAATTTGTACTGATTTGCTTCAAAAAAACAATTTTATAAGAGCAATAACGCACTAAGGAAAGTGTAGTAATTCTGAAATGACTGCCTTTGCTGGGAAGTGGGCAGTCATTTCAGCTTTACCGCACACTGCGGCATACATGATTACCTGATTATAAAATGTTCTGGAAGGAAAATTACAAGAGACATCCTAGCTAGCTCTTAAAAGTATGCCTCCTGACATAATCTCTTACTTGCACGGCATAGTCAACAGTTTGAGGAGAAGGAACATTTGTGCTCAACAACTTGTATTTTTTTGTTGTGCTTGGGAAATGAGCAGATGGGGTAGGAGTATTATGCCCTCCCCTGCATAAGAAGCTACGATTCAAAGTACCATTGTAAAATAAGCATTGGCAAAGAAAATAGTTCTCGCCTACATTGGCTTTGTCATTGTTTTGTTAGCCATGTGTACAGCAGAGCGGATGTTTTTTGTTGTTGTGTTTTTTTTGTTGGAAGATTGCCATAAACAAAGGTGCCAAGGAAACTTCTGTGCTCCCGAGGTCTCCTTTCAGCACCAATTGGTAATCTTTAGTTTGGAGAATGCAAAGCAGCTATAAATCAGGGCCTAGCTGGATTGATAGCTCGAAAGCTTGTCTGTCACCTGCGATATAACTGTTTCTGTTCCAAGTGGGAGAACCTCTGATTCGCTCCCAGAAAACTGCTTTGGGCTGTGAGGAAAACCAACCTCTAAGTGCCAAACAGGTTAGGTTCCTGTGATTTACTTGTATCACCAGGCTATTGGACGTAAAGCACGCCCTATCAAAGCAAGATCCATTCCATTCCAGGCATTCTTCTAGAACCAGAAGTAGCCATGATCGGCTGCTACAAAAATGTATTGAAATTGCTTTGGACTGTGGGTAATTTCTCTGCAAAAACATCTTCATATTGAGGGGCAACAGTCAACGGTACCCACTACCTATGTGACTATTTCTAGTAGAATTGGAGCTCTTATTAGTGGCCATTCATTAGTCACTGTTCATCGTATGAATCATGACCTCAGCAAGTGGGTCAAATGCTCTTCTGTTTACCGATTTCACTCTTTTAGCCTTATTTAAACCCAAAATATAATACTCCTGACTGATAAATAAAGTCTTGGTGTTTTCTGGATATAAGAATGTTGCACATGTTCAGGGACCTGAGATGATCAGTTATGCAGGCTATCTGAGAAAAATAAACTCGCTGGATGTGCCAGTGACCACAGCATTGGAAAATATTGTGGCAGATAGCTTCAAAGCCCTGATGAACTAAATGTCCAATGATATCTGCCGCTGTTCCAGTCTACAACGTCCACTGTGGGGTAGAGTCTAGGACACAAAGAAGGTTTTGGTGCCAAAATAACATTATTTTCTGGTTCACCACTGTATATAAAATCATAACTGTCTGGCTTATAGTTGTCTGACTTGTAATCGTTGTAATTAACCATCCAATAAAATTATTCTGATTCTATACTTTGGGAAGGCTGCCATTCTTAGGTTTGATTGCCAGTTTAAAAAACATTGACTACTATCCTAAATCGCTCATACGCTCAAGGCTCAAGTAGGAAAATCTGCCTGCAATCTCAACCTTTAACTGCCTCGATTTACCCTACATCATTGGGCAAATCATGTTGTACAATTTGTATTGATGAAAGGGTTGCAGGCCACCGCCTCTCTCTGGGTGGAGCTTTACTGACAGTTCTGGGTGACCCTGACCCCTACACTTAAGAACGGGCCTGCCCCAGACGCTATCACCTATACAAGCCCTTCAGACATGGTCAATAGCGCTAAAGCAACTGACCTGCAGGCTTATCCATCCCCATTCCATGGGGAGATACAGGCTGCATGGTCGGTGGCACCGCCCTTTACTGACCAGGCTGGATCTCGACAGCAAAACCATCTATTGACGACTCAGTTGTTGAGGATTGTTTTAAATCTCTCACCACAATGGGTTCTGAAATGTACCAGCACTCACCAGATGGAGGTAATTCAAACAACGTACTTAATGCATATGTAATAGTATGGGTGGCCCTCAGTACTGCCAGCAGTCTTCCCCAATATTGAAATAACTGGCTACCACGGACCTTGAGCGTTGGGTTATATCAGGCTTATACAAGGGTCTTCTATTGTACCTATACTCCAAGCCAGCAGCAACAAATGTACGCCTGGCCCGGCACTTAAATCTTGTATGCAACTACACTGAAGATGAGTGTCCAATGCTACTAACTGATAATGAAAAGGGCCTAGGAAGGCAGGGATCATGTTCACTTACTCCAAGATGCTACAAAACTGGTATCAGACCCCACTAAAGTCACAGCGGGTGGTTCTGTACTATGATGACTCTTTCTGGAAGTTTAAACAGCTAGCTTGTGACCTGCTACATTTGCTGTGGGTGAACAACACTCTTTAGATTCACTGGAAAAAGATGGAGAAACAACATTCTTCTACAGTGGATATAGACTTCAGCCCTCAGCCAATTTCGCCCTACTGCATGGCACTTCTGATATTGATGCTCCCATGCCCCAGTGGAGTGGATGTGCAGAAGGTATTCTGTATTTGGATCATCTGTGTATTAACACAAATATGTAGCAATTGAAACAAAATCAATAAGTGGTTTAATGTGCTTTTCTGTTTTTCTGGCTTAGACTAAACTATTCCTCAGACCTCTACTTCATCTTAAAAAAAATGGCTATCATATCATAATAATCATCATGTGTTCAGTTAATTTCAGTTCAGTTCACACAGCTTTATTCGATCTTTTTAAACAGACCATAAAATCACAACAATACCTGTAAAATTTCCGCACCAATAAATATAAATATATATGAAGTTTAAAAAAGCATTAAACAAATTTGCTGTGGCCCAAATAGATCATTAAAAACATTTAAAGCAGTTTAATAAGTAGAACTACACAGTGCTACTCGAAAGTAGACCCGCCTTTTTCCTCCTCCTAGAACAGGTCCATAAAAATGAGGCAACACAGAAACAAACAAAAGAGTCCGGTAAGGCCTTTAGGAAATACATGGGAACCCGGCATTGCTTCAAATTTTAGCGCCTCAAGATTTTGAGTATAAATGTTTTTCTTTCCTCAGGGAGCGAGATCTGATAGTCTGTAAGTGTTTTGTGGGTAACCTAGGAGTAACTGAATCATATCAAGTCGAAAGCGCAATAAAATAAATCTATGCTGTGCGTTATTTATGCGTAATAAATAATAAAATCCTTCTCCTGGTATTGGCGGTACCTGATCGTAAGCAATGGAAGAACGAAGGGTCCGATTCTTTTCCGTTCGCACGTAATTTGTTCTTTGCGTATACAAATCCGTTAACCATGCCTTCGTGACCTTTTTACATAGATGTGGGGTCTGGAAATGTTTTAATAGCCCTAGGGCTTTCAATTCAGACTCAACATCGTTTAGCCACCCAATCCTTTTATAGTATTCTAATTTACAGCATTCTCTAATGATGGTTTGTGTCAAGTCCACCGCGGTTCTTCGCCATATTGAGAGCCACAGAAGGACTGGGGCCAACCTTATGGTGTCACTCAAATTGGGAAGCCCCAATTCAAGGTGTAAAATGTAATTTGGGGCTGATTGGGGTAAGGACACACACTTTTTGAAGAAACAATCTTCCATTTGCTGTGACAAGATTACGTTAGCCATCCCCCAAACACCTGCCCCATATGTTGTTGCCGACTTTGTTTTTGCTAAATAAATATTCTTAATCACATCCAGTGGTCCCCCTCCCAATTTTTTAGCAAACCTACCAACAGCATTAAGGCTCCTTTGCATACCCTGGCCTCTTGTTTCCACCAGTTTGGACCACGAGTGGTCTTTATCGAAGAGCACGCCAAGGTATGAAAAGGAGTCTACCACCTCAATTTTCTTACCTGCCAAGCTAAACTGGGGATATTTCTCTCCTTTAGACGCTCCAGCCACAATTATAAATGACTTGGATTCATTAACTTTTAAGTCAAATGGAGGCCATAAAGATGGAATATGCTTTAACTAATTATTGTAGGGCTAACCCCGATCTACCCATCAATACCACATCATCGGCATACGCCAAGATCGGCAGGGGGGTTTGATCAAATTTGGGCACATCCAGTGAAAGGGCAAACAGGGAGGACTCAACCCCATTCGTATAGATAGAAAAAAGGAACGGGTCGAGGACACACCCCTATCTTACTCCCTTTTTTATTTTAAAATGGCGAGTGCACTCCCCCTTCCTTCCATACCTTACACAGACAGTGGCATTGGCGTACAACTGGCGAATATATCCAATAATCTGCGGGTCAATAACCATGCCCTCCATCATGGACAACAGCCTAGAGTGTAACTCACAGTCTAAGACTGATGTTAGGTCCATGAAGGCCATATATAGTTACCCACTTTTGTCTTTTGAGCACTTCCCTATAATTAGGGAAAGGTTTAAGCACTTATCAACCGTCCCCATGCCTCTGCGAAACCCATCTTGTGCCTTCATGATTATACTATTAATTTGGCAGTGGTATCGAGGAGGTATATAGGGCAGTAATTCTTTGGGGAGCCGCTGTCCCCTTTTTTATAAATCGGCACAATAACACTTTTATTCCATGAGGAGGTGGGCACACTATCTGGATGCCATTAAAAACAATTGCGAGTGAAGGGGCCGACAAGTCGTAGTTCTGTTGAAAGAGGTCGATTGGCACTCCATCTGGTCCTGGGCCTTGCCGGGGATACAGGATTCTAGCGCCTTTTGAACCTCAGATACAGAGAAGATTAACCATCCCTGAGATAAAGGTTCTGAGCAGCATACTGGGATGAGTGAGGGGGTTGATATCCCGAATATGCCTTCAAAATGACTCACCGGTGCCTCTTCATCTACATGCACATCTAGTGCAAGGTCATTAGTATCTATAAAATGAGGGGCATTCACAATGTCCCAGAAATCTTTGCTGCTGCCAGAGATAGCTGCTTGCTGAAGATCTAACCATGCATGTGCCCTAAGATCTTTCCCACTCTCCCTCCTGGC